>NC_135880.1:156791478-157399767 GCF_964194155.1 Cetorhinus maximus | reverse complement strand
AAGAAGAGGTTTTTCACTCCTGAAGTGTAGTTAGATGTATTCAATAGTTGAAGTCGAATACCAGAGTTGTTGCAGGAATCTTTTGAAGAAATGGGCCTTCTGCAGGTCACGAAGTTAGTTACTTGTAGTCTTGTTGCCAGGAGGTCAGTTTGCCACATTGGTGGACTTGAAAAGGAACAGGCTTGGAAACTTTACAATGTTACAGTCTCAGTTCTTAAAGCATAACTGTTGCTGCCCTATCTGCTGCTACTGTTTCTACAGTTGTGTTGTTGTGTCTTTTTGCAAACAGTGCTTAACATTACTGCCTTACCATGTGGTTTCTCACAGCTCCTTTCCAAATATGATGATAGGTGTTAGGCTTACGTTGATTAGCCACAACCTGATTTATTATTTACAGCCATTTACACTGGGGGTTTGGGACAATCACATTCTTTGGGCAGAATGTTATGTTGCCCCACCAGTGGGTTTGCAGGCAGGGGGGGTTCCATAAATTCCTTGTGGCCTTCCCACCCAGTCACATGCCTGTCCCAACCTCTCTGCAATTTTATGGTGGGTAGGGCAAGGCTGAGACCAGCCAGCCTGCCTTTGCTGCAGTTGAGGCTCTCAAGTGGCCAATTAATGACCACATAAATGATGTTTCCGGCCCAGCTTCAATTTTCAGGCTGGTAAGAGGAGTTCAGGGGCGTAGGGAGGGCCCGAAAAATGACTTTGCTCAGGCATCAGGGAGGAAGGGGTGCCTCCATCAACAGTCTCCTTTCAACATCGGGTGCTCCCCCGCCACCTCCCCCAACAAGATCTGGCCTTTGCACGTGCTCCCTCCCTCCTGGCCTCTCCAGCAACACCCTAGCAAATGCCCTCTTCCCACTTCCTCCGCAGCCCAGGCTTTACATCTCCTTCCCACGCTAAGATCTCCACACTTAACTGGTCCTGGACTCTCGGGGATTAGACTCTGGAGACTGTTTGCTGTCCCAGTACTGTCCACTGCAAATTTTGATGCTGCTAGACTAGAAAGCTGCTGGCCAATGAGATTGCCTGATGTTAACTGGTTGTGAGGCAGCCAGTATTGGCAGGGATGTATTCACTGCCAGCTCTTTGCATAGCAGGAAGGGAAACTCCACCATCCTAAAAATCCTGCCCTTAGTTTCAGAACGACCCATTCAAGTCAGAAATACCATTTTGGACGACTTCAGGAGGAGGACATTGACAGCTCTCACCTGGAATGTGTCTTTTTGAGACAGTGTGTCAGTTTTTTTAGTTCACAGACCAAATCCAATGACTCTTAGTGGCCATCTGTGCAGCCGGTCAGCGTCTGTTTTAAAAAGAAAAGTAAATTTCAGATGATTCCACACTGAGTATAGTTAATGTTTTAAAGTTATGATATGCCTTTAATGGACACAATAACTGCAACACAAGTGGCAGTCACCTATCATTCAAAGTTACAATTATTCATCAATTTTTGTCTTCACTGGTGATCATGTATTACATCATGGAAGTTCACTAGAAAGTGAAGTCCGCTACTGTCCCATGTCTGAAATATGAACATTTCCATGTCACCTGCAGATAATACACATTTACTGCAAATGTCAAGTTAAATGCAGGATGAACGTTTTCACTGAATATCCTATTGACTCCCTTTTCAGTGCTTAATGTTGTACAAAGCGATAGTTTGAAAACGCATTTACTAATTCTAAAATAAATTATTATATGGTGTTGCACTGAAAATCTCTAGCGTGCCATCTATTATCACCAAAGAATGGAATGGTAATTATGATGGTTGGGTTTACCAACAGCTACTAAATCTATTATCACCGGGGACCTATATTGCCACTGTTTTTTTACACAATAACAGGCCTTTAATGAACCTGATGTTTGCTTTTTGCAATCCATTGTATTGTATATTGGGCCAAGAGTATATGCAGGAGATAAGCATGTCATCTTCCATGGTCCAAGGAAGGGATTCTGTGTTCTTCATATTTGCCTACTTGCAAAGTATAAAAATATAAGTTGGAAATATACCAATACATACAGATTCACTACTGTTTAGGAAATAATACATTGTTTAGTGTCTTGACAATATGCAACCTTGCAACCAGAGAACTGAAAATGTAAATATTTTTTGCTTAGGAATTGGTGCTGATTTTGCAAGTTTGTGAATCTTTTATTCATTAATTGTAAAACAGTCTTTGTAATTAGATCAGCAGACTATATATTTTATTTCATCCTAAATTGTAATTGAGAAAGGCATGAAGATGCTGAAATATACTAAATTTTGCATTTGATCAAGTGTTTGACTCTTTCCACATTTGGAGGTCAGCACATTTTTTATTAATCAAGGAAACAGTAAAAACTCATTAATTACCTGATGTTCCAAGTAACTAAAGTAAACTTAGGCCTTCCTTCTTTAAAATGTATGCATTGTTTCAGTCATTGATGATTTGAAAAGGTGGAAGATGATCAGCACTTATTGTCTGTGGATTATTAGCACCTTCAAGAGAAAAGGAGAGAAAAAAATTAAAAACAAGAGGTGAAATGCATCAAATATATCCAACTCATTTTTATTAACTGTTAGCTGTGACATTTTGTGATGTTTTCCCTTTTTGAAACCCAAACCACGATACCAATATTACACACAAATTGCTAAGAAATGATTTACTTCAGTGAGCAGTGGTTTAACTACGTGACCTGGTGTGATGAAATGCCCCAAAATAAATGATAGTGCCATTGGTTATTCAGAGCAGGAGAAACTACAATGAGAAGTAGGGGGCATGAAGGTGGTGAAGCAAGACTTCCACCCACCATTTCACTGTGTCGCTTACTCTATCCCAAATGTTCTTGAAAGGTCATTAATATATTCAGACTGGCTGCCTGTGATAGAAGAGTCAATGTATCTGACCTGCCCTGCTGAGGAGACAAAATTAAAAGTAATGCTGCTGCCCCAACAAGGGGCAGCTGAGGCTTCAATGGGCTTAGCCAATTATAGTGAATCCCCTTAAGAAATGGGGGTGGGGGGCTAACTTTACCAATTACCTCCAGTCTGGTTTTTGATGTGTACTTTGCTAGGCCCACTACTGAGCATTTGTGATTTGCAGGGCTTATCAGGTTATTGCTGGGTGGAATTCATCGTGAGCACTGGGTAGAACTCCAAGTCACTCTTTGACATTACAGTAGCCTGCTTAAGAAGTGCCCATTGGTGGTTGGGCCAGAGTAGGTGGGGACAATTTAATTGAGGAGGAGACCTGGCAGATTTGGGTTCTGTCCCAAATTGGGCCCCCTCCCAAGAAGCGCGCTGGAGTTCTGCACTCTAATATCAAGAATGTTTTACCTCATATATTGCATAATTTACATTAAACATTACATGAATGTACCTATACACACTCATCATGTGTATAATATTGTTCAATATATTACATAATGATAATACAGTGCTCAGATGGATAAGTTTTCTTATAAGGGAAAATTTTACACAACTGCATATCTCAGCTGGCTGCTTTGCCATCTGTTCTTTTCAGAAAGCAAAAATATTGATCTTTACATAAGAATATAAAAAATAGGAGTTGGAGTAGGCCCTTCGAGCCTGCACTGCCATTCAACAAGATCATGGTGGATCATCAGCCTCAACTCCACCTTCCTAAATTATCCCTGTATCCCTTAATCCCCTTCATACCAAAGGTCTAGCTACCACTGTCTTGAATGTACTCAATGGCTGAGGATCCACAACTCCCAGGGGTAGGGAATTCCAAAGATTCATAACCCTTTGAGGGAAGAAATTTTTCCTCATTTCAGTCCTAAATGGCTGACCCTTTATTTTGAGTCTGACCCCGTGTTCTGCATGATTCTCCAGTCAGGGGAAAATTTTTCTCAGCATCTACCCTGTCAAGCCTATGGGCTGAATTTTACATCCCGCGTGCCCAACCCGATCAAGTGTAAAACCGCGCGGGAAGATGCCGGGTGAGCGCCCTGACAACATTGTGTACTCGCACGATATTTCGCTGGGTGGGCGCATGCAAAAGTTGGAAGCCTGCCTGCCAACAATTAAGCTCATTAATGGCACAATTGTCTGCTTTTTCGTGGCCCGTCCAACCTTACAGTTGGCGGATAGATTAATCAGCCATGTGGCCTTTGCATTTTTCATCAAACCTCATCCAATGGCGGGATGAAACCTCCATTAAGAAATAAAATAAAACTAAATAGCTGTGGGCAGCATTTTTATCAGCTATATTTTCAGGTGATTGAATGTGATGCATGGACTTTTTTTTCAGCTTTTATGACCTTTATTTGGGCATTTTCAGGTCTACAGCTCCCTGAGGCAGCTGTCTGCCTTCAGGAAGTTTTCTTGCAGCGCTCACCCATGCCTGGAGAAACGCCATCGCCCGCTCTCTTCCTAACCCCATCCTGGCAGCGCTGAGCTTCTCAGCAAGTGTTTCACGCTGGCTGGCTGTTATTTGGCCAGCCAGTGTCAAATCGCGGCCGGCTGCCCATCACAGTCAGGGGCCCATTTCCTGACTGCTCTCAGCCCCACCGATCGCTCACACCCGCCAAAGATAAAATTCAGCCCTATGATTCAATTAGGTCATCTCACATTCTTCTAAACTCCAGGGAATATAGATCTAGTCAAGTCAAACTCAAACAACAATCCCTCATCCCAGGAGCCAGTCCAGTGAATGTTTGTTGCACTCCCTTTCAGGCAAATATGTCTTTCCTTGGATAAGGAGACCAAAACTGTACACAGTAGTTCTGGTGTAGCCTCACCAATGCCCTGCATAATTGTGTAAGAGTTATTTACTCATATACTCTAACCCCTTTGTAAGAAAAGCTAACATACCATCCGCCTTCCTAATTGCTTGCTGTACCTGCATGTCAACTTTCTATGATTAATGTACAATGACACTCGGGTTCCTTTTTGTGCAAACATTTCCCAATCTGTCACCATTCAAAAAAATAATATTCTGCTTTTGACTTTCCTTATCAAAATGGGTAACATCACACTTGGCTACATTGTATTCCATCTGTGATGCTCTTGCTCACTTGCTCAACATTTCTATTACCCTCTGCAGTCTCTTTGTATCCTCCTTACAGCTTACTTTCCCACCTAACTTTGCATTGTTACCAAACATGAATGTGTTACACTCACCCCCTTCATCAAAGTTATTAAGATAGATTGTAAATATCTAAGGCGTAAGTACTGTTCATCGGAGCACTCTACTAGTTACCTGCCTGCCAACC
Organism: Cetorhinus maximus; assembly: GCF_964194155.1. Lineage (NCBI taxonomy): Eukaryota > Metazoa > Chordata > Chondrichthyes > Lamniformes > Cetorhinidae > Cetorhinus > Cetorhinus maximus. The sequence continues at coordinate 157,394,544 of NC_135880.1, read as the reverse complement.
TGAAAATAAGAACATAAGAAATAGGTGCAGGAGTAGGCCGTTCAGCCCCTCCACCCTGCTTTGCCATTCAATAAGATTATGGCTGATATGCTTGTGTTTTGAATTCCACAGTCCCATCTACCTCCGATAACCTTTGATTCCCTTGCCTAACAAGAATCTAACTACCTCTGCCTTAAAAATGTTCAATGGCCCCGCCTCACTGCCTGCTATAGCAAAGAGGTCCAAAGTCACACAACCCTCTGAAAGAAAAAAATTCTCCTCTTCTCTGCCCTAAAAGGGTGATCCCTAATTTTATAAGAGTGCCCCATAGTTCTGGACTCAAAATGTCCTGTTTATTCCTACTTATCGTTTTCCATTAATCAATTCTCAATTCATATGAATATATTACCTCCAATCTCTTTGTGTAATGACCTTTTGTGTGGCACCTTACCAATGCTATTTGAAAATCCAAATGCACTATATCTACTGGTTCGCCCTTATCCATCTTACCAGTTACATCCTCAAAAAACACCAACAGAATTGTCAAGCACAATTTCCCTTACATAAATCTATATTGACTCTGTTGAATCATATTGTGATTTTGTAAGTGCCCTTTTACCACATCCCTAATTGTGGGTTCTAGCATTTTACCTTCCACTGATGTTAAGCCAACTGGCCTAGAATTCCCCACTCTTTCTCTTGCGCCTTCCTCCTTGATCCTTTGATTACTACCCCCCAATTTCTGGGAATTGTTCTAGAATGTAAGCAATTCTGGAAGATCAAAACCAATGCATCCATTACCTCTGGAGCTACCTCTTTTCCAGCCCTAGAATGGAGGTAATCAGCCCCCGGGGATTTGTCATCACTTAGTTTGATTAATTTACCCAGTACTATTTCTTTACTTATACTGATTTCTTTAATTTCCCCATTCTCACTGGACTGTTGCTTCCCTTGTTTTTGTGTCTTCCACCATGAAAGGAGATGCCAAGTATTTGTTTAACGTCTTCACCATTTCCTTATTCCCCATTATAATTTTGTGTATCTCTGCCTCAAATGGGACTACATTTTCTTTCATTAATCTCTTTCAATTATTTACAATGTGTTGTATTTCTCTTGCTAGTCTACTTTCATATCCTCTTTTCTTTTTCCTTATCAATTTCTTCGTCCTCCTTCTTTAAATGTTAAAATCCTCCTAATTTTCACATTTACTACAGTATTCTCTTTGGCAACATTATAAGTCACTTGCTTTGATCTAATATTTAATACATCTTGTTCATGATGGTCCACTTTTTATGGTATGTTTGTGCCTAAAGGAATGCATACTCATTGCAAATTATGTATTAACTGTTTAAATGTTAGCCATTGTTTGTTTATTATCATATTTTTTAATGTAGTTTTCCAATCTCCCATAACTAACTCACCATTCATACCTACACAGTTTTCTTTCTGTGAATTTAAGATCTTACTTTCGGACGTAGCTAAATCACTTACAAACTCAATATAAAATAGTATTATATTATGGTCACTCTTCCCAACCGGCCTCTTTAATAAAAGGTTAATTAATTAACTCTTTCTCATTGCATGATACTTGATTCAAAATAGGCTGTTCTCTGGTTGTCTCCTCAACATATTGACCCAGACAGGAAATATATTTACGCATTCATTAACATGTCCTCTATGCTATTATTGCAAATTTGGTTTGTCCAATATATATGGAGGTTAAATTCCTGCATGGTTATTTTATTACCTTTATCACATGCGCCTTTAATTTCCTGATTTATACTCTGCCCTACACTACAACTATTATTAGGAGGCCTATAAACAACTCCCATCAAGGTTTCTTTTCCTTGCTGTTTCTTAGCTCCAAACTGATTTGACTTCTTGATTTTCTGAGCTAGGATTCTTTTTCTTTACTCTCTTTGCCCCATCATTTATTATCAGGGCTACCCCTTCTCCTTTTTCATTTTACCTATTTTGCCTAAAAGTTAAATATTCTGGAATAACTCATTCCCAACCTTGGTCACGTTGTGACCACTTCTCCGTAATTGGATGTTAAATAAAACCTATTCATTCTTATCTGTGCGATGAAGTCATCTAAATTGTTGTGAATGCTTCTCACATTCAGATATAATATTGTTAGATTTGACTTTTTTCTTATTTTCCCTTACATTACCTTGGTCATTAATGCTCTTTTACTTTTGTTACTCTCACTGTCCCTTCCTGACCCACTCTGCTTATTTATACCCAAAACACTATTCTGCTCGAGAACCTTGACATTTCCCTTGCTCCTTTTGAGTTTACCCTTTCCTGAGTCACCAACCTCGTCTCCCATCCCCTCCACTTTTATTATTTAAAAGCTGATTATTGCTTGAATTCATCAATCTGCGAGGACACTGGTCCAGGCCAGTTTAAGTGGAGCCTGTCCCAACACTAGAGCTTCCTCATTCCCCAATATGCGTGCCAGTAGCCCATGAAGTGAAACCCCTGCTTCCCACATCACTCTTTAAGCCACACATTAAACCTTCTAATCTGTTTATCCCTATGCCAACTGGCATGTGTCTCAAGTTACAGTCCAGAGATTATTATTTTTAAGGTTCTACTTTTTAATTTGGAACCTAACTCCTCAAACTCTCTCAGTGGAACATCATTCTTGGTTCCTACAGGCCCCATGAAAAATGAATCCTTCCCTTCCTGTCCCACTCCAAGACCTTCTCCAGCTGCAAGGAGATGACTTTAACCCTGGCACTGGGCAGACAAAACAACCTTTGAAACTCCTGGTCATGGCTACACGGAATAGCATCTATCCCCCTGACTCTACTGCCCCTATCACTACCAATTTCCTATTCATTTCCTCCCCCACTTGAATGGCCTCCTGCACCATGGTACTGCAGCCAGTTTTCCCATTTACCTTGCCGTCTTGTTTTCCTCCACACAGGTAGCAAGTACCTTTTACTTGTTGGTCAATGTCAAGGGCCAAGGATCCTCCATTGTTGCATACCTGCTTGGCTCACATCCCTGACATGCTTCACTGTCCCTGACCATTGACCCACCCTAAAGTTCTGCTTAACCTAAAGGATGTGACTGCACCCTGGGACAAAGTGTTCAGGTAAATCTAGCCCTCCCTGATGCCCTGCAATGTGTGCAGTTCGGACTCCAGTTCAACAACTCTGAGTCAATGCTCTACGAGCTGCAGACACTTAGCTCAGATATGCTTGTTCAAGGTGACAATGCTCTCTGCCATGACAGCAGACCATCATCTGAATTACTTATGGGTATATTGAACTTTTTAAAGGAAGACGTGTGTTTTTTAAAAAAGGACACCCAAGCAAAAGCTGGCAGAGACTGTAAAGTAACCACTTGCTGGAAAATTCCTTTGTGGATTACACATAAGAACATAAGAAATAGGAACAGGAGTAGGCCATTTGGCCCCTTGAGCCTGCTCCACCATTCAATAAGATCATGGCTGATCTTCTTGTGTTTCGATTTCGACATTCCCATCTAACCCCGATAACCTTTGTTTCCCTTACCTAACAAGAATCCACCTCTGCCTTAAAAATATTCAATGTCCCCACCTCCACCACCTTCTGATGCAGAGTTCAAAGTTGCACAACCCTCAGAAAAAAAAATTCTCCTTATCCCTGTCCTAAAAGAGTGGCCACTAATTTTAAAACAGTGCCCCTAGTTCTGGACTCACCTACAAGAGGAAACATCCTTTCGACGTCCACCTTGTCAAGGCCATTCAGGATCTTGTATACTTCAATCAAATCACCCCTCACTCTTCTAAACTCCAGTGGAAACAAGCCCAGCCTGTCCAATCTTTCCTCATAAGACAACCCACTCATTCCAGGTATCAATCTAGTAAACCTCCTTTGAGCTGCCTCCAATGCATTTACATCCTTCCTTAAATTAGGAGACCAAAACTGCACACAGTATTCGCGGTGCAGTCTCACCAATGCCCTGCATAATTGAAGCATAACATCCTTACTTTTATATTCAATCCCTCTCGTAATAAAGGATAGCATTCCATTTGCCTTCTTAATTACTTGCTGTACCTGCATACTAACTTTTTTTGACTCATGTACTAGAACACCTAGATCCCTCTGCACCTCAGAATTATGCAGCCATTCTCCATTTAAGTAATACTCATCTTTATTGTTCTTTCTGCCAAAGTGAACAACTTTACATTTTCCCATGTTAAATTCCATTTGCCAGATCTTTGGTCACTCACTATCATATCCATCTGCAACCTCCTCATGTCCTCTTCACAACATACTTTCCTACCTATCTTTGTGTTACCTGCAAATTTAGCTACCATGTCGTCATTCCCCTCATCTAAGTCATTGATGTAAATTGTAAAAAGGTGAAGCCCCAGTACAGACCTCTGTGGGACGCCACTCGTCACATCCTGCCATTCAGAAAAAGACCCATTTATGCATATTCTCTGCTTTCTGCCATCCAGCCAATCTTCTCTCCATGCTAATATGATACCCACTACACCATGCACTTTTACTTTCTGTAATAACCGTTTGATGTGGCGCCTTATCAGATGCCTTCTGGAAATCCAAGTACTGCATGTCTACAGGCTCTCCTTTGTCCACTGCTCATGTTACTCCTTCAAAAATAAATTGATTTTTCTTTCACAAAATCATGCTGACTATTCCCAATTGCCTTGAGCTCTTCTAAGTGCCCAGCTATAACCTCCTTAATGATCGATTCTAATAACTTCCCCACGACAGACTTCAAGCTAACTGGCCTATAGCTTCCTGTTTTCTGCATCCCTCACTTCTCGGATAGAAGGGTTATATTTACTACTCTCCAATCTGATGGAACCTTTCCAGAATCTAGCAAGTTTTGGAAAATTAACACCAGCGCATTGTCTACCTCATTAGCCACCTCTTTTAAGACCCTAGGATGTAGTCCAACAGGACGCAGAGATTTGCCAGCCTGCAGCTCCATCAGTTTGCTCAGTACCATTGCCCTAGTGATTTCATTTTCACCAAGTTCCTTTCTCCCGTCCACCTCCTGATTTGCAGTTATTACTGGAATGTTTTTTGTATCCTCTATAGTGAACACAGAAGCAAAATATTTGTTCATTTCTTCCGCCATTTCCTTATTATCTACTATTAACTCCCCACTGTCATTCTCTAGAGGACCAACACTCACTTTATTTACTTGTTTCCTTTTTAAGTACCTGTAGAAACTCTTGCTATCTAGTTTTTACATTTCTAGCTAGCTTCCTCTTATACTCTAATTTTTTTTTTCTGATTAACCTTTGAGTCATTCTGTTCTTTATATTCTGTCCAATCATCTAACCTGCCACTCATCTTTATAGAGTTGTATGCTTTTTCCTTAAGTTTGATGCTTTCCTTAACATCTCTAGTTAACCACAGATGATGGGTCCTCCCCTTAGAATTTTTCTTTGTAGTAGGAAAGTTCTTAATACTCTGAAATATCCCCTTAAATGTCTGCCACTGTTCTCTATTGATCTATCCTCTATCCTAGTTTCCCAGTTCACTTCGGTAACTGTCCAGAGAATGAAATGTCGCACCTAAAAAGGTGCTGAGGCCTACTTCAAACAGAGACACTTCAAAGGAAAAGATGCAATGCAAAAACAGAACTGTAACCTCCTGTGGTTGGCGAGATAATGAAGGCTGATTGCCATCTCAGCAGGAACCATCTCCTGTGAGTTATAGCCCAGACTGTGGACTTGATGTGAGTTCAAAAGAAAGCAGACCTGAGTGAAAGACATGATTGTTTTTTCCCCCTCCAGGAATACACGAGAAAAGAGGCTAAAAGCCAACTGCAACCCTGGTCTCTGTGTGCTAGGTGTTCCAGGCCTGATGTGCGAGGGTGTGCTGTGAAGGACACAGCTGAAGAACATCAATTAGTCATCCCTGCGCTTGCAGGTAAAAAAAAATGCTTGGTGAAATTGGATCCTATTAAAACATAAATACATTTGGACTTGGAAAAGGTATCCACAAGGGAAGGGATCCTTTTTAAATTAACCTTGTTGCGATCAACCGAGGGACTTGAACAAAAAAAGGGAGCCAGTTCATCAAGCCTCACCTGGGAGCATAACATTTTGGGGGAACCTTGCCCAGGTACTGCCACATGCTGCAGTTACAGCACATCACTGATCCTGCCAAACCTATCTAACCTTATTTATTTGATTAGTTACTTATTTTAGTTTGATTACTTAATTGGATTATATGGTTTAACCTAGTAAATTATTAGATTAATAGTAAATTACAGTTTCTTACCTTAGAGATAAAAAAAAATCATGCAGAAGCTACTGGATGTAAAAAAAAAACAAATTAAAAAGTAGGATCTCCTTCTCCTACTGCACTGAATACCCGCTTGAATCAAATTCCCAACATGAGCACTCTTTCACAACCACTCTATGTGCACACTTTGCTGAGCATGTTCAGGAAAACAGTCACCAGAGAGTCAGTTACCATCACAAAGTCCAATATAAGCAACAATAAGCAGGTACTTCACAGCCAATATATCAATGTGATTAACAAGGTACCTAGTCAAGAATGGTGCACTGGTGGGAAAGGTCAGCACAGGGGAGGGGTGGCCGTTGAGTTTCAGCAAGTGTGGAGCAGATATCCGACAGGTTAACTGTTCCCCAAGTTGTCTTTGGATGTAGGCCTTAAAGATGTGACATCATATAGACAGTTTAGTCACTCCTCTCCAGGCACACATCTGTACAAGTCTAGACTGGAAAAATAGGTTTCTGCACTGCAATATGTCATCAAGTAGGGGGCAACACCACCATCAACTTCAATTCAAACCAGAGACATCGTAGTGTGAACAGCTCTCATGCATGCTGCACTGCTGCCATGAATGATTTGGGATTGAATCAACACCAAGCAGCCCAAGCTAAATTCAACTAATTTGGAGAATGTTTTCAGATCATGAGAGAAGGATTTAACATTTTTATATATGCCCAGGCTTCTGTGATCACACAGATAAATAAGGCTCATGCAGCCAAGCTATCTACCCGTGGTGGTGGTGTGTTACAGTTCACTCAGGGAGTCTGAGTTGCTGTGGGGTAATGACTTGTCATACCGGGCAGGTTTCTACTTGAAAAAGATAACTTTATTACAGAGAGCTTTTCAGAAACTATATACTTGAACGAGGTCCTCGACTAGAAAGCCATGCCTCCTGGATTACCCGCCCTTAGGACTCACTGGTTGGAGTCTCCAAGAACAATCACGTGACCCCTGACAGGAAAGACTATACTTTCAATCTCTACATTTCATTCCCCTTTAGTTTTTTTCACTGTACCTACTTACAGAGAACATTTGAATAACCCACAACATATACAAACATACAACTCAGGCGATGAAAGGTTAGGTCCCTGAGGTGATTTCCTTATTTAGTTAGAGCAGCGTAGCTCCACCACTTGAGGCTCTTCTGCTGGATCAACATGATCAGGAACTGCACCATCAGGTACATCATTAGAAAGTGGCAGTTCAGGGTTAGGCAATTCTACAGAGGCATCAGGCATTTCTATTCTAGGTTGATCTGTCACCTCAGGAGTTAATGATTCAACATTATTCACAGGTAGAATAGCTGGTTGTTGGAATCACAGAATCACAGAATCACTCAGTGCAGAAGAGGCCCTTCGGCCCATCAAGTCTGCACGGACACATGAAAAACACCTGACCTACATACCTAATCCCATTTATCAGCATGTGGCCCATAGCCTTGAGTGTTATGACGTACCAAGTGTTCATCCAGGTACTTCTTAAAGGATGTGAGGCAACCCACCTCCACCACCCTCCCAGGCAGCGCATTCCAGACGGTCACCACCCTCTGGGTAAAAAAATTTTTCCTCACAAACCCCCCTAAACCTCCTGCCCCTCACCTTGAACTTATGTCCCCTCATGACTGACCCTTCAACTAAGGGGAACAGCTGCTCCCTATCCACCCTGTCCATGCCCCTCATAATCTTGTACACCTCGATCAGGTCGCCCCTCAGTCTTCTCTGCACCAACCAAAACAACCCAAGTCTATCCAACCTCTCTTCATAACTTAAATGTTTCATCCCGGGCAACTTCCTGGTGAATCTCCTCTGCACCCCCTCCAGTCCAATCACATCCTTCCTATGATGTGGCGACCAGAACTGCACACAGTACTCCAGCTGTGGCCTCACCAAGGTTCTATATAACTCCAACATGACCTCCCTACTTTTGTAATCTATACCTCGATTGATAAAGACAAGTGTCCCATATGCCTTTTTCACCACCCCACTAACATGCCCCTCCGCATTCAGAGATCTATGGACACACACGCCAAGGTCCCTTTGCTCTTCAGAACTTCCTAGCGTCATGCCGTTCATTGATTACTTCTTTGTTAAATTATTCCTTCCAAAGTGTATCACCTCACGCTTTTCAGGGTTAAATTCCATCTGCCACTTATCTGCCCATTTGACCATCCCGTCTATATCTTCCTGTAGCCCAAGTCACTCAACCTCACTGTTAACCACCCGGCCAATCTTTGTGTCATCCGCAAACTTACCAATCCTACCCCCCGTATAGTCATCTATGTTGTTTATATAAATGACGAATAATAGGGGACCCAGCACAGATCTCTGTGGTACGCCACTGGACACTGGCTTCCAGTCACTAAAGCATCCTTCTTTCATCACCCTCTGTTTTCTACAACTAAGCCAATTTTGAATCCATCTTATCAAATTACCCTGTATCCCATGTGCATTTGCCTTCTTTATAAGTCTCCCATGTGGGACCTTGTCGAAGGCTTTGCTGAAATACATATAAACTATATCAACTGCACCACCCTTATCTACACACCTGGTCACCTCCTCAAAAAATTCAATAAAATTTGTTAGGCATGACCTCCCTCTGACAAAGCCATGCTGACTATCCCTGATCAAACCTTGCCTCTCCAAGTGGAGATAGATTCTCTCCTTCAGAATTTTCTCCAATAGTTTCCCTACCACTGACATGAGACTCACTGGCCTGTAGTTCCCTGGCTTATCTCTACAACCCGTCTTAAATAGCGGAACCACATTAGCTGTTCTGCAGTCTTCTGGCACCTCCCCCATGGTCAGAGAGGAATTAAAAATTTGGATCAGAGCCCCTACGATCTCCTCCCTTGCCTCCCTCAGCAGACTGGGGCACAAATCATCCGGTCCTGGAGATTTGTCCACTTTTAAGCCTGCCAACACCTCCAATACCTTGTCACTCCCTATATCAATTTGCTCAAGAATCTCGCAGTCTCTCTCCCCGAGTCCTGAGACAATATGTAGATAGTCCAACTAGGGAAGGGGCAATACTGGACCTGGTATTAGGGAATGAACCCGGCCAGGTGGTCGAAGTTTCAGTAGGGGAGCATTTCGGGAAAAGTGACCATAATTCAGTAAGTTTCAAGGTACTGGTGGATAAGGCAAACAGGAGTCCTCGGGTAAAGGTGCTTAATTGGGGGAAGGCTAATTATAACAATATTAGGCAGGAACTGAGGAATCTAGACTGGAGGCGGATGTTTGAGGGCAAATCAACAACTGACATTTGGGGGGCTATCAAATGTCAGTTGGTAAGAATTCAGGACCGCATGTTCCTGCTAGGATGAAGGATAAGCATGGCAAGTTTCAGGAACCTTGGATAACGAAGGATATTGTGAGATTAGTCAAAAAGAAAAGGGAAGCATTCGTAAGGGCTAGAAGGCTGGGAACAGATGAAGCCCGTGGAGAATATAAAGAAAGTAGGAAGAGACTTAAGCAAGGAGTCAGGAGGGCTAAAAGGGGTCATGAAAAGTCACTGGCAACCAGGATTAAGGAAAATCCCAAGGCCTTTTATACACATGTAAAGGGCAAGAGGATAGCCAGGGAAAGGGTGGACCCACTCAGGGACAGAGGTGGGAATCTGTGTGTGGAGCCAGAAGAAATGGGAGAGATACTGAATGAATACTCCTCATCAGTATTCACCAAAGAGAAGGACTTAGCAGTTGATTTGTCTAGGGAAGAGTGTGTAGATAGCCTGGATCATGTTGAGATCAAAAAAGAGGAGGTGTTAAGCGTCTTGAAGAATATTAAGGTGGATAAGTCCCCAGGGCCAGATGGGATCTACCCCAGTGTACTGAGGGAGGCAAGGGAGGAGATTGCTGGGGCCTTGACAGAAATCTTTGTATCCTCACTGGCTACGGGTGAGGTCCCAGAGGACTGGAGAATGGCCAATGTTGGTCCATTGTTTAAGAAGGGTAGCAGAGATAATCCAGGAAATTACAGGCCGGTGAGCCTTACGTCAGTGGTAGGGAAATTATTGGAGAAGATTCTTCGTGACAGGATTTACTACCATTTGGAAGCAAATGGGCGTATTAGTGAGAGGCAGCATGGTTTTGTGAAGGGGAGGTCGTGTCTCACTAACTAAGTTTTTCGAGGAAGTTACAAAGATGATCGACGATGGAAGGGCAGTGGATGTTATATACATGGATTTCAGTAAGGCCTTTGACAAGGTCCCTCATGGCAGACTGGTACAGATGGTAAAGTCGCACGGGATCAGAGGTGAGCTGGCAGGCTGGATACAGAATTGGCTTGGTCATAGAAGATAGAGGGTAGCAGTGGAAGGGTGCTTTTCTGAATGGAGAGCTGTGATAGTGGAGTTCCGCAGGGATCAGTGCTGGGACCTTTGCTGTTTGTGGTATACATAAATGATGTGGAGGAAAATGTAACTGGGCTAATTAGTAAGTTTGCAGACGACACCAAGGTTGGAGGAGTTGCAGATAATGAAGAGGATCGTCAAAGGATACAACGGGATATAGATCGGTTGGAGACTTGGGCGGAGAAATGGCAAATGGAGTTTAATCTGGACAAATGCGAGGTAATGCATTTTGGAAGGTCTAATACAGGCAGGAATTATACAGTAAATGGCAGAACCCTTAAGTGCATCGACGAGCAGAGGGATCTGGGTGTACAGGTCCACAGGTCATTGAAAGTGGCAACGCAGGTGGATAAGATAGTCAGGAAGGCATATGGCATGCTTGCCTTCATTGGCAGAGGTATTGAGTATAAAAGCTGGGAAGTCATGCTGCAGCTGTATAGAATCTTGGTTAGGCTACACTTGGAATATTGCATGCAATTCTGGTAACCACATTACCAGAAGGATATGGAGGCTTTGGAGAGGGTGCAGAGGAGGTTTACCAGGATGCTGCCTGGTCTGGAGGTTATTAGCTATGAGGAGAGGTTGGAGAAACTCGGATTGTTCTCACTAGAGCGACGGAGATTTAGGGGCGACTTGATAGAAGTTTACAAAATTATGAGTGGCATGGACAGAGTAGATAGCCAGAAGCTTTTTCCCAGGGTGGAAGAGTCAATTACCAGGGGACATAGATTTAAGGTGAGAGGAGAAAACTATAAAGGTGATGTGCGGGGAAATTTTTTTACGCAGAGGGTAGTGAGTGTCTGGAATTCGCTGCCAGAGGAGGTGGTGGAAGCAAGTACGATAGTGGTGTTTAAGAGGCAGCTTGACAAATACATGAATAGGATGGGAATAGAGGGATATGGACCCCGGAAGTGCAAAATGTTTTAGTTGACGGACAATATGATCGGCACAGGCTTGGAAGGCTGAAGGGCCTGTTCCTGTGCTGTACTTTTCTTTGTTCTTTGTTCTTTGAGTTCGATACCTTCCTCCTCATTCTCTTGGGTGAAGAAGGATGTGAAGTGTTCGTTCAACACTCTACCGATGTCCTCTGGCTCCACCCATAGATTGCCCCCTTGGTCCCTACTCTTTCCCTGGTTATCCTCTTCCCATTGATAGACTTATAGAATATCTTGACATTTTCCCTACTTTTAATGTCTCTCTATCCTGAAGATGGTCCAATGTTTTTGAACAATTTGGTCTTCCACCTCCACTTGGAAAGACAAGGGACCAGTTTCTGAGACAATTGTACCAGGAAACCAATAAGGTCCACGTCCAAAATTGCACACGAAAACTGTATCTCCTACAGTGAATCTGCGAGTTTTGCTCTGTATATCGCCATCCAATTTTTGATTACTCTGATTCTTCTCTACCTTCTCATCTAAGTTTGGAAACACCTTACCTTGTACGTAGGCGGTGTTTCACCAATAAGTCAGATGACGTTGAACCCATAGTTGAATGAGGAGTTGTACAATAATCGAGAAGAAAGCGGGAAAGTTGAATTTCTAGAGTACTTTTGGATAACCTCTCCGTTCCAGGTTTGAAAGTTTGCACTGCTCTTTCAGCTAACCCATTTGATGAGAGATGATATGGTTCTGTTCTAATATGTAGTCTATCCCAGGGTCGACTAGACCACTCCCACAGATGCAATAGATCTGAAGCAATGTTTGTTGTTGCTGATGTAGGAGACAGCGCTTGACCATGCTGTCAATGTCAGTGTCTATGCCTGGCCACCAGGCATAGCTTCGCTCAAGCATCTTCACCTTTGATATGCTTGGGTGCGCATTATGAAGCTCTGTCAAGGGTGTTTCTCTTCCTTGTGAAGGGACAATGACTCTTGAACCCCACAAGAAGATTCTATCTTGACAACTTAACTCTACTTTTCAGGCATGGAATGGTCTCGTCTCTTCAGACACTATGAATTTGACCACCCTTGCAATACAAGGTTTCCAACTTTAGACAAAATTGGATCTCTGTTCATTCAATTCCTAATTTGCTTCACACACACAGGCAAAGAATCCAAAAAATTCAGTACAAGCACAACTTCTTGTGGCACTGGAGCATGTACAATGCTATCTGGTAACGGGAGACGACAAAGTGTGCCTGCATTTGGATTATGCAAGATTGGGTGATGCATAAGGGTATAGTCATACACAGATAATATCAAAGCTCAACATTGAATTCTTGCTGATGCTATTGGCGGAATGGCGTTACTCTCACTGAATAAACCCATTAATGGTTTATAGTCCGACACAATGGTGAAATGTCATCCATCCAGGTACTGGTGGAATTTCTTCATTGCATATATCACTGATAAACCTTCCTTTTCTAGTTAGGAATAACCCTTCTCAGCCACAGAGAGGGTTCTGGAGACATAGCCAATTGGCCTTTCTGATCCATCTTCCACCCTATGTGATAACACAGTTCCCACACCATGAGGAGATGCATCACATGTTAATGCCAATTCTTTCAATGGGTTGTAATGTACCAGTAAACATGATGAATCTAATAGCTTCTTAACTTTCACAAAGGCTTCTCCTTGTTGCGAATTCCATGACTAATGATGATTTTTTTTTTAACAACAAGTGTAATGGTGCTAACACTGTCGACAATTTTGGCAAGAAGCGGCTATAATAATTGATCCTGCCCAGAAAAGGCTTGAGTTCAGTTACACTGGATGGAGAGGGCGCCTCTTTGATTGCTCTAACTTTCATTTCTACTGGATGCAACCCCATGGCATCCACCCCGTGTCCTAGGTAAATAGCTGCCAGCGCTTGGAATGTACATTCCTCCTTCTTTAATCATACGCAGCTTCCAAGAATCTTCTTAACACCTCTTCCAGGTTGGCCAAATGTTCGGATTCAGTTGACCCTGTGATCAGAACATCCTCCGGGTATACGACTACTCGGGAAAGTCCTTGCTAAAGACTCTCCATTGTCCTTTGGAAGATTATGCATACAGACAATACTCCAAAGTGTAGGCGAGTATATTAATACAGACCCTTGTGCGTGTTTGATGGTTACATACCCTCTGGACGTGCTATCCAGCTCTAACTGCTGGTAGGCATGGCTCATGCCCAGTTTTGTATAGGATTTTCCTCCAGCTAGCTTTGCATACAAGTCATCTATCCTTGGGGCAGGGTATTTGTCTAGTTTAGCTGCCTTGTTCAAGGTCAATTTATTGTCCCCACAAATGCGTATAGTTCGGTGAGGTTTCACCACTGGGACTATAGATGCTGGCCATTCCGGAAATTGGACTGGCTGGGTGATGCCTAGCTTTTCTAACCACCTTCTCCTTTAGGGCATAAGGCACAGGTCTGGTCTTAAAGGAACAGAGTGTTGACTGAGAATCCACATATATTTTTGCTTGTAAGCCCTTTAACTTGCCTAATTCGTCAAAAAATACACTGTTGTATTTCCTTAGCAGTTCAAGAACTCCTGTTCTCAAGTGAAATATTTCAGACCAGCTGAGCTTAATTTTTTGTAACCAGTCTCAGTCCAGTAGACTAGGTCCTTCACCTATCACTATGATCACTGGAAGCTGAGTTCTCTGTTGTCTATAGGACACAAGTACTGTGGCGATGTCCTTTACTTATATGGATTCTCCAGTGTATGTCTTCAATTGAGCCGTTGTTCACTCCAGATTCAGTGGCTGGGTTCATTTAGTTATTTAAATGTGTGCTCGCCCACCACTGTGGTAGAGGCTCCCGTATCTACTTCCATTATTAATGTCTTCCCATTCACTTGGATTGTGACGGTAATAGGTTCAGTTTTTACTGTTGTGACATTGTACAGGGAATAGATATTGGTATTGACAGCTTGGTTATGTTATATTATTCACTTCAGCATTTTGGTCTGCTGCCTTATGGGCTGTTTCGATTTCGCCATGCATTGCTTTATTACATGACCTTTCTTATGGCAGTAACGGCATTTTGCCTTCTTGAATCTGCAGGTGTCCGGTATGTGGTTACCCCCACATCTATAAGATTTGCTGCTGAAATGCTTCTACTCGGCCTTTTTATTTTTCTAGCAGCAGGGACTGTCTCTTGCTTTGCTGCTATGTCTCAGGCTTTCACATCACACCCGGCAGTAAACCCTGCGAGTCTCGGGCAGCACTTTCCATGGCTAGTGCTATTTCCATGGCGCGCTTCAAATTGATGTTGACTTTTGCAAGCAAATGGTGCTGAATGGCGTCGTTGTTAACACCACAAACTAATCGGCCATGCAATATATCATTGAGTGTGTCTCTGAAGTCACAGTTCTCAGTCAACTGCTTTAACTTCATTATATTGGCTGCAATTGACTCTCCCTTACTCTGGAGTTAAACTTAAGCCTCTGCATTATTACCAATGGCTTTGGCTGAAAATGCGTTTTCACAAAGTACTAAGTCGTTAAAGGGATTAGAATTGGGCACGTTCAGGACCTTCAGACTGCGGATGAGATTGTATGTCTTGCTACCACATACACCTAAAAGGATTGCTTTCTACTTCCCCCCCACGGTAATTTTGTTCGCCACAAAATAAAAACCAAAAGGCGCTCTACATACCGGCTCCAGTCTTCCATAGTCACATCATAAGGATTGATTCTGCCGAAGGGTGGCATGACTTGCGAGTATACTTTTCTTTTTTTAAGATGTACCCACATTCACAAGGCAAGGTGCAGTATTAGAGCTATTTTACCCTCATTGCCAAATATAATGACTTGATGTACCGGACAGGTGCAACATATAACTTTATTACAGAAAGCTTTTCAGAAGCTACATACTTGAACCAGGCCCTCCACTACAAAGCAAACCCCTGCCCCGGATTACCCGTACTTGGGGTTCATTGGTCGGAGTCTCTAAGAACAATCACGTGACACCTGATAGGCAGTAGGAAAGACTATATTAATCACTACATGTGGCAACATGCACTCGTATATGCATGTTGTAGCCTGGAGTTTTGGCCAATGATGGAAGAAGCTTCAATTTTCTTTCCATCACATGGCTGACCAGGAATCTGTCCCACTCTTACTGCCTGCCATTGCAGTATGTTGGAAGGATTTACATATTGATCACCCTGTTGGGCTATGTTACAAATACACCTTCCTTGGACATCAAGTCCAGGGATGGTACTCAAACCCCTAGCTCCTGGTTCAGAAGCAGGGACGCTACTCACTGCACCACAAGACCTCTTCACTGTCTACCTGTAGCATGTAGGGAAAAGCACAGCAATAATCAGTTGCTATGTCAACAGCAGTTCTGTGTATCACATGGTACTACACATATAACTGCAGATGCTGCCCCGAAAGCCAATTAGCCTTCAGTGACAGCAGAAAAGGGGATTTCTGGCACAGAAGAAGGCATATTAGGGTTAATAACAGACATAGCTTTGGGAATTGGCTGAGCAACTAGTTATCATGCTGCTCCCTCAACTAGGGAACCATGTAGGAATGAGGTACATATACAAGGATTATGCAGAAGTTCATGGAGAGCAAGCATGAGAGAAATACATTGGGGGCTAAATTAGGCTGTGTAATGCCCATCCTCAGGCTCAACGTGGCCAGCTAATGTGCACACTTCCAACGGGCAGGTCCTGAAGTACTTTTCTGTTCATTTAAAAGCTTGTGATTTTACCGCAGATAAACAGATTTCTTCCACACCATGGGTGACCTGGTAGGCCTTCCTCTGGGAATTGAAAATAGATTGGAGAATGAAGATGGGTCATGTAGAGTTGCTAGGAGAAGGAGGAGGAGGAAGTAAAAGAGAAAATGGAGGAACATGAAGAGGAAGGGAGGCTACAATATGTACATCTCATTTCTGTCCAGCTCTACGTAAACAAATATATAATGAATGATAGTAACTTCCATCACAACTCCCTATTCACAATCCAATAGTGGTTACCTTCCCTTTATCGCTGACTAACATATTGTCCTTTTTCTGATAACAAAAAAAAACACAAAAATCAGTTCTTTCCCTTCCTGCCTGTCTTCCATGTGCCTTTTCCTGTTCTGGTGCTCCTCTGAGGTGCTTCTCCAGCTCTGCAGTATGGCAAGTATAAGGATGTTGATCTCCAATTAATAGTAATGCAGATGGCCTTGAAGGGCAACCTCAAAGAGCTCTGGGCTTAAGGTGCCTGGCTTCAGCCTTCAAAATAGTTCAGGTTGCAGCAATCTCTGTGTGTGAGCTGTGAGTGTGAGGCTTCCAACAGTGCTAAGTGTGTGAGGATGAGGTAAAGCAAATGAATTGTAGGTTTGAGCACTGATTAAGTAGATTGTTGGCAGGTTGGTGACTCGGGTGTAGTAATTTGAGCAATGGATGAGGCTAGTGGTATATTTGGCAGGATATGCCACTTGGAGAAAAACTCATTCATCTTGACAATGCATGTCAAATTTTTAAACTTCTTCTGTCACTGCATGCGTGTTCTTGGACCTCCCTGCTGCAGCGAAGGAGAGTGATTTGTGAGGTGTTGCTAATGTTGCTTGTTCCTACCATTGGTACCAGCTCCATGGAAGCCCTGAACTCATAAAATGGTGTCCATATCACATCGACCACACATGATGCAGCATTCCTGACAGGCAGGCTGCTTAGGTGAGCATGCTGTGCTTGAACCAGAAACAGGTAGAGTCGGTGAATCGTGATGTCAAATAGTCTCTAATGCTGATTTGGTGCACAATCTTCCATTTTAGATTGTGCAGGTCTGGTTAACATCCTCTCTTAATCACTCCCAGTTGCCCTGCATTCATGCATGAGAGATCTCCACTTCATCCCATTATCCCCACTTCATTCTCCAGGAGCCAGTTGAAAGCTATTCTCAGCTGCCAGTGGTCTGCTTCCTTTTTCCTTTTCTATCTGGGTAACTTCTAATCCCCAAACTGAGTTTCACAGTGATGGTTACTCTGGGATTCTTCCCTTGAGCCAAAGCTAGGATAAGCTTCCAGCCTTGTTTAAATCCTCACGAACTCGGTCTCTTCAATCCAAGCAAAAGTCCCCACTCACATTCTGCATGATGAATAGTGGAGACTGGCTGATTCTATCCCTCTGCTCTCTCTCTCTCTTTGTCTCTCAGATTCTTGCAGACTGACATGTCTGTGATATCCAGAGATATCTTAAGAAAAACCTTGTAACCCAGTATTTCAATGGCTTGCTGTGGATTCTTCATCTTTTAAAGGCCATCTCTATGGTAATGCGAATCACATGAGCCTTGTATCCAGGTAGAAATGTTAATTATCTATCCTTTAGACCCCAACTCCATTCTATCTTGAAATTAAATAGACAATTTAAAGTAAAACCATTTACTAATCCTAACATCCCTAACACCGCTCTGTGAGGTGTGGAGAGTAACAGTCTAGTCAGAGTCATCACCTCACCATTGTCAACAGGTGTGAACATTTTGCAACTTCTTCCAACTCACAGTCCAGCTGAATGACTGAGTTGGAGAAATCAAGATGGAATTATCTACTGCAGATGTGTTCAACAGGGACAGTCTACAAACTGCCACAATTCTCCAGTCCTGCTCCTCCATAATTTTGTCTAGAATAATTACATCTATTTTTAGTTTGTTGTAAGTTTTGTTTTTCTTCTTCTGCACACTAAACTACACTAAGCACTAAAACACGTGACAAATATTTTAAATACTTACAGTCAGAAACTTACATGAATCATTACAAGTACTGTTTAAAAATAAGGGGTCGCCCGTTTAAGACAGAGATGAGGAGATTGTATTTCTCTCAGAGAGTCATGAGTCTTTGGAACTCTCTTCCTCAAAAGATGGTAGTAGTAGAATCTTTGAATATTCTTAAGGCAGAGGTAGATAGATTCTTGATAAGCAAGCGGGTGAAAGGGTTTCGGGGGTGGGCGGGAATGTGGTGTTGATGTTACAATCAGATCAGCCATGATCTTATTAAATAGAAGAGCAGACTCAAGGGGTCTAGTGGCCTACTCCTGCTCCTAATTAGTATGTTCGCATGTACTGGAGGCAAAAGGCAGCACCTCGTTCCTCCTCTGCGCTAAGTCCCCACTCTCGCCAAATTCCTAATTTTTACTCTCTATGATGCACTTAGTTTACAACCACTCGGTGTGTTTACTTTTATAAACCTTTTACATCACACCCAAGTGATAAGTGCTCACTAAGCTTCCTGCTCACAGGCCAGGATTTTATGGCCCCACCCGTCTTCTCCCAGCGGATGTGGCGAGCCATTTAGATTTCTATTCAGTTCGGCGAGACCGTAATATCCCACCAGGTGGGAGGGGCCATAAAATCCTGGCCACAGTAATTAACACCTATGCAGAGAATTACTTACAACTAATTGACAGTTAATTGCCATTGACAAGCACTTTCTGTTAACTAACTTGTAGTTTCTTTTACAGCTTTTAAAGTTCTAAATTAATTTTAAAACATTAATTGAAATTTTAGGTCATGCACTACTTACCAGAAAATTCCCACTTTCACTAAATTCAAAACTTTTACACTCTGTTTATGATGCACTCTGTTAACAACTTTCATTCAGCCCACACCTATCCATCAGTCACAGGTAGGTTCCATGCTTGTTCAACCCACACTTGTCAGGCTGTTACAGATAGATCCCATACTCGCTCAGTCCATAGCTATTAGGCTGTTATATGTAGGTCTCATACTCTCTCAGCCCACACCTATGAGGCTGTTAAAGATAGGTCCTATACTTGCTCAGTCCACACCTATCCATCAGTTACAGATAGGTCCCATACGCTCTCAGCCCACACCCATGAGGCTGTTACAGATAGGTCCCATACTCGCTCAGCCCATGCCTCTCAGGCTGTTATAGGTAGGTCTCATACTCTCTTAGCCCACACCCATGAGGCTGTTACAGATAGGTCCCATACTCGCTCAGCCCATGCCTCTCAGACTGTTATAGGTAGGTCTCATACTCTCTTAGCCCACACCCATGAGGCTGTTACAGATAGGTCCCATACTCGCTCAGCCCACACCTATCAGGCTGTTATAGGTAGGTCTCATACTCTCAGTCCACATCTATCCAGCAGTTACAGAAAGATCCCAAACTCTCACAAAAGCAAAATGCTGCTGATGCTGTAAATCTGAAATTAAGAGCAGAAAATGCTGGAATGCTCAGCTGGTCAGGCAACAGATGTGGAGAGAGAAAGAGGGCCCATGGATAATACGCTATGTGTTGGTACATGAAGATGCTAAACTTGAATACAGTATTGAAGGAATGCTACGTTTTTGGCGTTTCTATCTTTTGGATGAGATGCTAAATAGAAAGCTCTGAAGCCTCTTCCACCTGCTGAGGTTGACATAAAAGGTCTAACTGCATAATTCAAAGAAAAATTGCCATTTGTTTGGTGCACTGGAAAACACTCCTCCTCTAACCAGCAAAAGAAGGTCATTTTGGTCATTCATTCATTTCCTGTTTATGCGATAATGGTGTGTGCAAATTGGCTGCTTCATTTCCTTACATGGCAACAGTATCTATACATTGGTTATAAAAACGCTGCATAAATATAAGTTGTTTCTTTTTCTACTGAAGTACAATTAGTGTTTTAAAAAAACAGTTTTAGGCCAACACACAATAGGTCACAGCAGGTTGCAAGGGGCTAGGATCAGGTCACAGAAAATCGGAGTGGGCCACAAACTCAATTTCTATGTACCTAATAGAGAATAACTCTGGAAAGAGATTTACTAGGTTCCTTTGCATTTGACAAAATATCACATAATAGACTTGTTAGCAAAATTAAAGCCCATGGGACTAAAGGGATAGTGGCAGCATGGATACAAAATTGGCTATGGGACAGAAAACATTAGGTCCGAACACGTGTTTTTCAGACTAGCGGTTAGTACACAGAACTGTAGTAAACAATGAGGAGGACTGCGACAGCCTGTAGGAGGGCTAAAGCTAATGCAATACACAGGTACATGGCAGATTGAATTTAGCAAACAGAAGACCAAATTGATACATCTTCATTGGAATAATGAGGAGAAAAAATAAGAACTAAGTGATATAATATTGAAGAGGTGTGGGGACAGGAAGATCAGGAGGGTTTACGGACAGAAATATTTGAAGGTGACAGGACAAGTTGAAAAAGTTGTTATAAAGCATATGAGATTCTTGGTCTTATTAATAGAGCAACAGAGTACAAAGACAAAGAAATAATGCTAAGTGTTGGTAAACTACTTGTTAAGCCTCAGCTGGAAAATTGTGTTCAATTCTCAGCACCACTTTAGGAAGGATGCCAAGGTCTTGGTCAGATGGCAGAAGAGAGTTACTTGAAGTCATACAAAACTCTGCTACCCATGATTTAACTTGCATCCAGATGTGTTCACCCATTATCCCTGTGCTCGCTGACCTACAGTGGCTCCCTGTCAAGCAATGCCTTGATTTTAAACTTTTCATCGTTGTTTTCACATCCCTCCATGGCTTTGCTTCTTCATATCTCTGTAATATCCTCCAGCTCTACAACCTTCCGAGGTATCTGCAGACCTCCAATTCCAGCCTCTTGAGCATCCCTGATTTTAATAATTCCATCATTGGCGGACTTGCTTTCAGCTGCCAAGGCCCCAATCTCTGGAATTCTCTCTTCAATTCTCTCCTCTTCTCTTCCTCTCTTTCCTCCTCCAATCTACCTCTTTGGCCAAGGTTCTGGTTATCTGCCCTAATACCTCCTATGTGGCTCAGTGTCAATTTTATGCTTAAAAGCCCTCCTGTGAAACACCTGGGATATTTTGGTATATTAAAGGCACTATATAAATGCAAGTTGCTGTTGTGCTAGAATGGTGTCAGGGATGAGACATCAGTTATGTGAGGGGGCTGGAGCAAAGTTCCCTTTGAAATTTAGTTGCTGTGCGCAGCCTTTTTTTTTAGTGCACGGTCCTTCAAATATTTTTGCACAGTCATGCTGATACATTATTTATCCCAGAACAAGGCCTGCATGATGGCTTTCAGGCTGCTGACAGGCCATGCACTCATGCAGCTTAGCAAGAACATTGGACTGCAGAAGCTGGGACAAAAACAGGAGATGGTGGAAAAACTCAGCTGGGGTTGGCCACCCTAAAGCAGTGAAGAAGCAGTAAGAGGAAATTAAATAAAGGTATTCACAATCATGAATGGTTTATATGGAATACATAAGGAGAAACTGTTTTCAGTGGCAGGACGGTCAGTAATTAGGGAACATATGTTTGGTAAAAGTGCCAGTAGTGACATGAGGAACCTTTCTTTTACACAGTGAGTTGTTATGATCTGGAATACAATGCTTGAAAGCATGGTGGAAGCAGATTCAAAAGTATCATTGGAATGAGAATTGAATAAATACTTGCAGGGGAACAAAAGGCTATGGAGAAAATGCAGAAAAGTGGGATTAATTGGTTAACTCTACCAATCGGTTGGTATAGTCACAGTGAGTTGAAAGGCTTCCTTCTGTGCTGTATCCTTCTATGATTCTTTCCGACAGCAGGGGATCAAATTTTATGATTAAGCTCAAATATTTTCTGCAAATGTTTTTCATGTTTATCACTTGATAAGTTGTATTTTTCTACCTGTTTGTAGCGAGCTGATTGAGTCAAAAACACAACAACCATTATTATTCAACAAGGGTATTGAGGGGAGTACAGTGGAGTAGATGCTGGCCTTCCACCTTTGGAATCTGGATTCAATGAGGATGAATATCCCTTCTATTGACTGGATTATTTAGGCCAAAGGATAAAAACTGGTACCAAATGACTGCTGCCCTAATAAGACATATCTCTTTGAAAGTCTGGATTTAGCACATAATTTTGGTCCTAATTGCTGATTACCATATCATGAACTTGACTGGGGATACTAAACCAGATACTGGAGACGAAAGTCACAGCTCGCCTGCGGCGCTGAACAGGACTGCTCCGAGTGCTGTCTTACCGGGGTCGAGTTCTCGTCATAAACCAGCTGATCGCCGCCATGTTGTGGTATTGGCTGGTCACTTTGACCCCTCCCCCGGACTTTGTCGTGAAAATCCAGAGAATGCTAGTCGACTTCTTCTGGGACAAAAGATTGCACTGGGTCGCTGCTGAGGTTCTGAGTCTCCCGCTTAGGGAGAGCGGTCAGGCGCTAGTGTGCCTACGCACGCAGGTGGCGACTTTCCGTCTTCAGACCCTGCAGCGATACCTTTACGTCGAGCCTCCTCCGAGATGGTGTGCCCTGGTGACGTATTTCTTCCGCCAGGTGCACGGCCTGAATTATGACGTGCAGCTCCTGTTTGTAGATCAGAGGGGCCTCGGTGGCTCCTTCCAGGTGTTGCCCGTCTTTTACCAGGACCTGATCAAAGTCTGGAACGTGGTCGCCACGCGACGCAGCTCTCCCCCGTCAGGAGTAGCGGCTATCGTCAGAGAGCCGCTGCTCAGGAATCCGCCCCTCCGTCCCTTTCAGTGGCTGGCGGAAAGGAGGGCTGTGGCTGCCGGGGTGACCAGGGTCGGGGACGTGCTGGGTGGCGGAGGACTGGGCTGGATGCTCCCGCAGGAGTTGGCGCGTCGCGCGTCAGTGAGTGTCCAGGTCGCAGCCGATGCCATCCAAGACCTAAGGACGGTCGTGCTCGGACCCGATGTCATTTTAGGTCTCGAGGTGGCCCAGGTGCACGGTGATCTCCCGGCTGAACGTTCCCCTGTTCGGACGGAATTTCACATTGGCCCCAAGCCCCGAACCCTCCCTCGGGTGCCGGTGCCCCGCAATAATATGAGCCGCCTCGGGGACATGCCCTCCGTGCCATTTGGCATGGTGCGGAGGGGTTTTCTGTATGGACTGCTGCTGCACACCTTCCATTTTCTCGCCCTGGTCCGCCGCCCGGACACGCCCTGGCGTGTCTTGTTGCCGTCCGGCGGCGGAGGCCCCCGATGGGAGGCCCTCTACAGAGGTGTTCTCCCTCTTTCTATCGGGGACCTGGGTTGGAGAGTGTTGCATGCAGCAGTCCCCTATAATCGTAAAATGTGTAGGTTCACGGACTCCCAAGACACATGCCCTTTTTGCGGTCTTGTGGAGTCCGTGGACCACGTGTATATAGGGTGTCTTAGGCTGCACTCCCTTTTTAGTTATTTAAAAAATCTTTTGTTACTGTTTTGGTTGCACTTCAGTCCCACGCTCCTGATCTACGGACACCCGGTGCGGAAGGGGGTCGGGAAGGAGGAGGACCTCCTCGTGAACCTGCTCCTGGGCCTGGCCAAGTTGGCCATCAACAGGTCCAGGCAGCGGGCGATCGACGGGGGAGTCCCGCCCGATTGTTTGTCCCTCTTCCGCGGCTACGTTCGCGGCCGGATGTCCCTGGAAAGGGAGCACGCGGTGTCTGCCGGCACCATCGAGGCCTTCCGTGCACGGTGGGCACCGCGGGGTCTGGGGTGTTTTGTTGACCCCTTTAATCACATCTTAGTTTGATGTTTGTAAGGTTCCTTTAAAGTTTTTCCTTGATTTTACAGCTGACCTGACTTAGGGGCTGTGCTTGATTTCTCCCTTGTTTTTGTTAATTTAGTTTATTGTTTTGACTCAAAAGAGTTACTAAACCAGATACCTGCATGTCTGGCACTCAAGTGTTTATTAGACACAATTTTCATGGAACAGTATATGTGGATTCCTCTTCCGCTGATGGTGTGAAGTGCTCTGGCTGGCATACTGTGGCACATTGAAGGGTGGCTCAGGGACCCAGGAAGAAGGTGCACAGGCTCTTGGATGTAGCATTGGAGACCTTGGTGGAGGAAATCCAGGGAAGGAAGGATATCCTGTGCTTGCAGGAGGGATGGATGTTACCTTGCCCTCACCATCCCCTCCTTTCCCTCTCTTCCGCAACAGTTGGTGTTGCTTTGCTTGGCTTTGTGTCCTCTTTTAATTTCTCTTTCAGACCAAGTGGGGTCTCTAACAAGATGCTTATGGACAAGCACTCCCCTTTTCCTGGTGACTCCGAAAAGATGTCCATTATGGTGTAGCAGATGGAGGTCTCAGAGAATTTCCAGAATAAGTGTTAGTGAGGTCTTGACAAAGTGTCCTAAGGAGTCTACTTGTTTCTGAGACCCTCATAACAACTCCAGCAGCAAGTGAACTGGAAATGGTGAGTGTCCCTTTAAGTAGCACTTGAAAACAACATCAAATTTGTGTTTACTCCCAAACAGCTGGTGGTTGTTAGAAGAGGACATTATAGAACAAGCACTAGCCATCAAGATGCTGAGCAGCCCCTTTAATGAACATTAGCAGGAATTTTAAATGGCCCTCAGCCCCTTAATTAGCCTCCGAATGCCATTCCTACCACCATGCTTCAGCACCTTTATCAAGATCAAGTCTTGCACTAAACCTGGCTAAAGCTGCGGTCAGCTCAAGACCCAAAACTTCAACTCATAGGATCTTTAGCACCTGAACACACTGCTGAAAATTTCCCCTAAGTATCTCATGTAATATGAGCTTGTGGCATTTCAATCCAGTTCCAAGTTGGCATTTTACAGCACCAAAGTGCTTCCAATTTGACAATATCAAAAAGATTGTCCAAAGAATGGTTAAAATGGGAAATGGAATTACAGCACTGAAGCAAGTCAATTGGCCCAACTAGTCTACATATGTTTATCCTCCATATGAACAGTAGCCCTAATCTCATATACCTACTCTATTCTCACAATCCTTTATTCCCCTTTCTTTCAACTGCCTATCTAACCTATTCTTAAATGTTGATATGATCTGTTCCTCAATCACTATCTCCAACAATGCATTTCACAGACTCACAATCTTTTGTGTAAAGAAAGGTCTCTGCTCTCTGTCCTAAATCACTTGCATTAATTAATCAGATCTATGTCCTTTGTTCTGGACCATCTCTATCTTCTTCAGTCTATTCTGTCCTACGGCTTCCTAATTTTAAACACCTCTATCGGGTCACTCCTCGGTTTTCTCCATAGCTTCATAAACCAACTAGAATGTATCATGTTTTTCTCCATATTTGTATTTCCAAAAATGAGGCAGCATCCAATTTAATCCATGTTCCATCTTCTCTACAGCCTCAACATTCTGCTCGTAACATCAAGCCCAACTGCCCACAGTACATTGCCATGCTAAGTTTTACATAGATTTGCCATTACATCTTGACTTTTATATTCTAAATTTCCTACCAGTATTCAATTTGCCACTTTTATGGCCTTGTCCACTTAAAGTGCTGATTTTAATGCCTTGTTAACTTAAACTTCCAAATGTCTCTGCTCTTCCACATCATCCAGCTTACCCCTACTCAAAACAAAATTACTACTTCCTTTTTAAATAAACAACACCACCTCATGATTAAGGACATTAAAATCCATCAGCTACTATTTTGATCTATGCTTCCAAGTTTAACATCAACTGCAAGTACCACTCCCTCTAACCCTATATGCAAGTTATTTATCTACAGAACAGAAAGCAACAAAAGTGGTCCCAGAACAGCAAATGTGGGGCAGCACTCTTCCTTTTCCATCGCAAAAAAAACTGTCCTTAACTCTTATTTTGTTTTCTGTCTTCTGCTCAGTTTTAAATCTAATTTTCTGCCCTCCCCATTTCTTTATATCTTTAATCTTCTTCAATAGTCTCCTATGTGGTACCTTTTCAAAGGCTTTCTGAAAGTCTGCTTCACTGCATTTCATTATTCACCGTATTTATCACTTTCTCAAATAAATATTAGGTTGTTGGCCCCTACTAATTGTTTCCTCTTTGCCTTCTTATTTAATAATTTAATCTTCAGTTAAAGATTCCAAACACTTCACAACTACACTAACTGAATTGTAATTATGTGCGATTTAGGAATTAGGAGCAGGAACAGGCCACTCGGCCCCTCGAGCCTGCTCTGCCATTCAATAAGATCATGGCTGATTTAATTTAACCACAACTTTAAATTCCTGCCTTCCCCCAATAACCTTTCACTCCCTTGCTTATCAAGAATCTATCTAATTCTGCCTTAATGAAATTCAAAGACTCTGCTTCAACCACCTTTTTGAGGGAGAGAATTCCAAAGACTCACAATCCTCTGAGAGAAAAAAAGTCCTCATCTCTGGGTGGAATCGTCCCTGATTTGCACTAAGTGCGGTAAATGACATTTTAACCGCCGGCCATGATGGCGGGTTTTCATGCCATATCATCTCGAACCCCCCGCATTACTTATGCAATCCTGGGAAACATGCCATTTCCATGGCTCTCATTAGCCCACCTCGCAACTTCATCACACCAGGCGCCATATTTAAAGTCCAGCCGCACACACACATCTCAGTGCTTCCAGCCCACAATTGCTGCAAGGAAGATGTCCACGAAAGGCAAAAAGGACTGCAGCCCCCAGGTTCAGCGACGCATTACTGGAATGTCTCTTAGATACCGTGGAGGCCCACCAGGATGTCTTCTACCCTGGCTCTGGCCGCAGGATAGGCAGCGGTGTGACCAACCAAGCTTGGGAGGCTGTGGTAGCTGTGGTCAGCACCAATACCCTTCAAAAGGGGGCAGCCGTCCAGTGCCACAAGAGGATGAATGATCTCCTCCATTCCACCAGGGCAAGTCACTCGTCTCACACTCTCAACGCACACACTCACAAACCCATCACACATCCACAGGGCCCTCACTCACTGCCAATTCAAGGGACATCACCATTCACTTTCTCATACACACCTTCCGTGACCTCATCCCGTCCATGGGACCACTCACCACCCACACATGCCAGGCATACGTATCATCTGGCCTGGCAGGGTCCTGCTTACACTCTCTCCATCTCTGTTCATGCAGGACAAGCTGGCACACAACAAGAGGGAGAGATCACAGATCAGTGGAGGAATGCCTGAAATCAAAGTCCTCACGGACTTTGAAAACAGAGCCATCCAGCTGGCCGGTGATGATCTGGGCTGTTCCTGTGCTGACGGTGATGTCGCTGCTGATCTACCAAGTGAGGATCCAGCAGTGCAACATCCATCAGACAACCATGCTGTGAGTGATGTGCCTTGTTTCACAGGCCACTGCCCATGCACTAATTATCTCCCCTTGCTTTCACAGGCACATCTGGGAAACAACCAACGGAGTCCACGACCCAGGGTCTCCAATCAATCCCAGAAGAAACCTCTGAAGAGGAATCTGAAGGCACCCTCCCTGAAGACCCAACACAGCACTCACCCACACCATCCACTAGCACAGAGACATACACCTCAGTGAACCTAGCTTTAGAGTAGCCTTGGGATCACAATCTGGTGAGCACATCACACTGCCTGCTGCGCAGCAGACGTCGGCAGGGACTTCCCAGGTGTCCGGCACTCAGAGGACTGCTGGAGGCCAGAAATTTGCTGAGCCCAAGTCAGAAGACGAGCCTCTGGACTCGATCATGTCACAGTTGCTGGAGCTGCAAAGACAAGCTTGGGAACATCAGGAAGGGATGTCTGTTGCACTCCTCAGACTGCAAGTCATGATGGAGGAGTCCATCCATCTTCAGGCTGAGGTGATAGCGCCAGCATTGCAACGCACCGAGGTCAACACTGAAAGGAAGGATGTCATTCCTGCACTGCTTCGTTGACTTAACTCCATTGCCGACGCCATAGTTGGCCTCCAACAATGTGTATGCGAGAGGTGTGCAGGGCAGCTCAATCTCACTCCAACTACCCCTTCTCTTCAAGGAGTCAGCCTGGGCGCCCATAGGGAGGAGGATCAGCAGGTACCCCCCAACCGGGGCCATCCACCCAGGTGACTCCTCTAGTGTCCGGCCCATCTGAAATCCCTCTTCCTGTGACCCCAGCAGCTCCAGTTCCACAGGCCAAGGAGGGTGCCACTGCCACACAGCAGGATCCAGAAAGCAGGCCGGAGCACTCCAGGTTATCACAGACAGAGCATACCAGGCTGCCTTCACCTCCACTGTAGATGTCTGTGGAGCACCAAGACATAGCAGTAGGGTTAGGAAAGTTAAGAAGATGTTGTTGCACAGCTTGGGTGTTAATCACTTGTGCATACTGTTCACTATTGTCAATAAACTCCCAAGAATGTCTCCCTGCTGATGGCTCCTTGTTCTGATGAGCAACGTTTGTGTCACTCAGATGTGAAACTTTTCTGCACAAGGTTAAGGCAGGTGTCTCAGTCCAGGGTCTCTTCCCTGTGCTTTGTGCAGCCTTCAGACAAAAGTCATGGTCCAGCCTCACACTCTCTGGACACATTACTGGTGCCTGCACTTCGATGCTGCTTGTCATTGCTGCCAGAGTGACATGGGCAGGCGTCACAGAGTACTGTCATTCTCTCTGTGTGCTCTCAGCACCTTTAAGGTGGGGCTGGACCCCATCTCTTCAGCGTCTGTGACCGGTGACGCTGTGCTCCTGAAGGGATCAGGTGCTGAAGGCTGACAAAGGATCAGATGCTTCTAAAGTTTCATGGCCGTGTCTCTATGATATGACCCTGATCGCAGAGTCTGTGATGACTTGGTGGGCATCCTCTGGAGGGCCGAGACCTGGAGGGCCCAGACCTGCTTTCTGGACCCTGCTTTGTGGCAGTGGCACCCTCCTCAGCCTGCGGAGCTGGAGCTGCTGAGTGTCCTCACTGCATGCTGTCATCATCCTCCTGCAATTGAGCGACTATTAGGGCCTCCACTGCGTCTCCACGACAGGAGCATTATCACAGAAGGCATGGGCACTGTCATAAGCCAGAATGGACTCATACATTCATTGATGGTGTCTCCTCACTGCATGTTGCCATCATCCTCCACAAATCTAGCAGCTATGAGGGCCTCCTGAGCCCGCCTGCCTCGTCTGGCTAGTGCAAGGGCCTCATCCCCATCATTGCCGCCTTCATGGACTTCCTCACCCTCATCCCATTGGCATCCTCCTCATCTGAGGAGACCTCCAGCTCCTCCATCTCCTGCTCAGCCAGCTCGTCTCCCCGTTGCAGCGCCAGGTTGTAAAGGGCACAGCAGATGATGATGATGTGTGATACCCTCTGCGGACTGTATTGCAGGGCTCCATCAGAGCGGTCCAGGCACCGGAACCTCGTTTTCAGCATTCGATGGTCTGCTCCACCAAGTTGCGAGTTGCAGCATGAGCCTCATTATGCCTTCACTCTGCTGCAGTCTGAGGCCGCCGCAGGGGTGTTATCAGTCACGTCTTCTGCAGATAGCCCTTGTCCCCGAGGAGCAACCCCTGCAGCCTCTGTGACCCTGGAATATGTCAGGGATCTATGACCGACTGAGAACGTAGGAGTCGTGGACACTCCCTGGAAACCGCGCACAGACCTGCACATCAGCTGTGCATTCAACAAATGGAGCCCCTTGTGGTTGATGTAGTTGACCGCATGTTGTGATGGAGACCTGGGAATGAGAGCAGTCGATCTCACCCTGCACCTATGGAAAACCCGAGATCTGGGTAAATCCAATTGCTCTTGCATCCTGGCTCTCCGGGTCCCAGGCAAAATGCATTAAGTTGTGTGCCCTCGCAAAGATGGCATCCATGACCTCATGAATGCATTTGTGGGCAGAGGCTTGTGATATCCCACAGATGTTATCTGTGCAGCCCTGAAAGGAGCCAATGGCATAGAAATTGAGCACTGCTGTCACTTTCATGGCCACTGGCAGTGGATGCCCTCCATATCCCTGTGTTGTCAAATCCTGCAGTAGCTGGCAGATGTGACCGACCAGTTCCCTAGACATGCGCAGTTTTCGGCAACACTGGTTCCCGGTCATCTGCAGGAATGAAAGACGGCGTCTATAGACCCTGGGTGTTGCCAAGCGCCGACCAGCGGTGGAGTATGCCGGAGCCCCAGCTGCCCCTTCTTCCTGAGGGTGCTACTCCTTCCTCTGCACAGCCAGGAGCCACAGTCACTCTCTCCTCCATCGTCTTCAATCTCTGTAAGCCATGAGGCATACAACAATTTACAGACTCCATGATCCTGATGTACTCGTCCTGCAGGGTGAAAGAGAGAGACACACAAGGGCTAGCATGGGTATACTAAGAACCTGTCCTGGTTAAGTCTGAAGGCCCCTTAATGCATCACAGGGTGTGTTGGCCACCACTTGGATGGCCAGAGTTTAGTGCGCTGTATCGCTGCCTGAAACCCCACCCACCTCCGTCCCACTCCACCTGACCAATTGATGGCAGCTTTGTACATTGGATTGCATGCTGTGTTCTCAGCTCAGGCGCAGGCATTCTCTTAACCTGCACTGCATGGCAGCACTGTTAGCTTGAACCATGGGGGAGACTGGTCCAAACTGGGATGATGACATTGCAAGGGGCTGTGAGCGACTCCATCAGTGACTGCCAGCTTTAGCAAGGCGATTGTACAACCAATGCAGCCATCTAACTGTTCTGCAGTCTACTAAAACGATTGTTACTTTGCAGTCTGCGCTCGAGGGGTGAAAAGCTCTGGTGCACTTGGTGGAATTTTGATGCCACTGCGTTGCTTGAGTGGGCAGATAAGCTAGGGGCCCGACTCCATTCATATCAATGTGGCTGTGCCTGAACTGTCTCAGTTGCAGAGGAATGGTCACTTTATATCAGGTGCCCAAATGTGTGGCTGATTCCCTCGCCTACCCTACCCCTCACCCCGAATGCGTGTGCGTTACATTCAACTGCAGGGCTGCCCTTGCCCACCCCACCCCTCCCTCCCAATGCACTTCAAACTTGAAGTCCAACTGGCAGCCCAGGTGAGCACTGCACAACATTACTGTGTACTCACCTCTGAGTTGCCTTCAAAGTGCAGCCTGCCAAGTGCACGCCTTCTATATGCTGTTGTTAAACACGTCGCCAGGCTTTCCCACCGATGTGGGCGGGCAGGGATGATTCCAGCAGGGCTAATAATGATGTGCAAATGTATTACAATGAGGTTCCCAACGTCCGATGGTGGGAAACACGGACTGTCATCGGTGGGCTGAGCAGTCAATCACAAGCTGGTTTCACGCTGTCGTGAAACTGATCGCGCCATATTGTCGCTCACTCCGCAGAACATGGCCGACACCGGTGGGCATGGAAAATCTGTCTTAAGTGGGCAACCCATTACTTTTAAATACTGACCCCTAGGTCTGGATTCTGCCGCAAGCGGAAACATTCTTTCCATATCCATCCTGTCAAGTCCCCTCAGTATTTCATATGTTTCAATCAAGTTGCCTCTTGCTCTTCTAAACTCCAGCATATACAAGCCTAGCCTATCTAGCCTTCCCTAATAAGAAAACCCACCCATTCCAGGTATTATTCTAGTAAACCTTCCCTGAGCTGCTTCCAATGCACTAATATCTTTTCTTAAATAAGGAAACCAATACTATACACAGTACTCCAAATGTGATCTCACCAATGCCCTGTAAAACTGAAGCATAACCTCCCTACTTTTGTAATCAATTCCCCTTGCAATAAATGATAACACTCTATTAGCTTTCCTAATTACTTGCTGCACCTGCATACTAACCTTTTGCGATTCATGCACTAGATCAACCAGATCCCTCTGCATCTCAGAGCTCTGTAATCTCTCACCATGTTTCTTTTTTCTTTGCCTGCCAAAATGGACAACCTCACATTTTCCCACATTATACTCCATTTTCCAGATCTTTGCCCACTCACCTAACCTATCTATATCCTTTTGTGGCCTCATTATGTCCTCTTCACAACTTACTTTCCTACTTATCTTTGTGTCATCAGCAAATTTAGTAACAATACCATCATCCTTTCACCCAAATCATTTAGATAAATTGTAAACAGTTGAGGCCCCAGTGCTGATCCCTGTGGCACACCACTCGTCCCTGGGTATTTGTACCTGGGTTATCTCTGTCACCAATTTGAAAAGGGTTATTACATGTAACATTCTCCAGTCTTCCAGCACACTTCTACTCTAAATAGAACCGTGAAATATTCTAGGGCCTCCATTATTTCTTCCCCATTTTCCTAAGGGCCCCTTGATGTATCTTGGCACTTTGTCCTTAACTTTACCTTAATTAATACATCTAATACTTTCCTTTTGCTTCTTATAATATTTATCATATTGCATTTAGCCAATTCAAGATTTACTTCCTCCATAATTTTTTATAAACTTTGAAGAAAAACGCCTGTTAAGTATCCCACCAGTTTTCATTTTTCCTATACTAACAATAACAAAATTTGAATTTATATAGTGCATTTAAGAAAGCAAAATTCCTCAGACACTTCACAGGAACATTATCAGACAAATTTGATACCAAGTCACATAAGGAGCTGTTAGGATAGGTGAAAGAGGAAGTTCTTAAGAAGCGTCTTAAAGGAGAAGAGTGGTAGAGATGTGGAGAGGTTTACAAAGAGAATATCATAACTTGGGGTGCAGATGGTTGAAGGTATGGCAGTCAATGATGGGGTGAAAGAAATTGCGAATACAAACTGTCCAGAATTTGATGAAATATAAGTTTGCAGAAGGCTGGCGGAATGGAGGAGGGTACGGAGATAGAGAGAGATTGGAAAATAGAGATAAAGATTTTAAATCTGAGGCATTGCTGGACTGGGAGCCAATAAAGGTCAGGAAACACAGCCGTGATGGGTGAAAGGGACTTATTGTGTGTTAGGATACAGGCAAAAGAATTTTGGATGAACTGAAATTTATGCTTTGTGGAAGATGGGAGGCTGACTTGGCAGAGCATTGAAATATTCAAGTCCGGAGGTTGTAACAGCATGGATGAGGGTTTCAGCAGCTGATGGGCTGTGGCAGGACTGGAGACGGACAATATTGCAGTGCTGGATTTTAGGTTGGAAACTCAGTTCAACCGACTAACCTATCTTCTCAGGGTTTCCACTTCTTCAAATTTAAACACTCTCTTATCACTGCTATATTTATAGAATACTTTGTTTTTGATTCTCTCCTCATACGTCATCCTTGCTTTCCATAATCTTTTCATAAACTGTTTCCCTATCTTCCTGTGTTCTCCTTTTCTATTATATTTATCATATCAATAGGACTGACACCCTTCTCTTCAATTTTAATTCATTCTTAAGGGGTGCTCCTCTGAAGTTGAAGCTGAGCCACATTACCAAAGCAGGATAAAGAGAGAGCTTAGGGTAGAAACAGGATCATATTACATCTGTTTTCCCAGCATAAACAAGGTCCAATTTCAGGGATTAATGTCCTGTGCTTCAAAGGCACCTGAACAACGCTCAGTCCAAAATTCAATCGGGCCCCCACCCATACCTCCGCCCTCTTTGGCTTGGATTATTTTTCATTATGACCGATGTAATCCCAAGGTAAGAATTATTAATTTATTATTAAACTGTAACAGAAATAACAAGGTATTCTTTTTTATTGCACAGATTTATACATGGTTCGAAATGATTATTAGCCACTGGAGGGCTCCATAACTATCAGTTAACTAAGGCTCCATACACTACTCACATACTTGCAGGTCCCACAGAATTTCCTCTGAACTTCAAAAAGCTGTTTATGATTTTCTCTGCACAGGGATGTTTCTCCCCACTGATGGTCCTCCTCTGCTTGCTACTGGTGGAGGCGGGCATTCAAACTTTAGGGCAATGGCCAACAAGTAATCCAGAAGATTACTATAAATTAACTGAAGAACAGGGAATTGGATATTGTCAAAAAAAGCCATCAGATTTATGTAAAAAAGATGAATTTATTTAGTGTCTTATCTTCTTTATACAAGAGTTGATCTTACAAATGCATTTGACATACAGTAACTGTGATTACATAAGCACATGAGGGAGGCAAACAGCAAAGATGAATTACCAGTTAGCCAGTTTTCTTGTGGTTTTGTTTAAGGAAAAATATTGGCCAGGACACTGGGACAATTTAATATCCTTCTTTGAATGATATCATGGGATCTTTAACATTCACCTGAAAGACTAGAACAGCCAGGCCTGGCATTTCATCTGATGGTCAGCAGCTCCAACACTGCAGCACACCCTCTGTAATGCAGTAGAATATCGACCTAGATCATATGCTTATGCCTTTATTAATTCCTAGCATTGCCCATGGTTCACAGAATGTGGGCATTGCCGGTATGCATTTGTTAGAATCATAGAACATTTACGACACAGAAGGAGGCCAATTGGCCCTTTGTGTCTGGGCTGGTCAAGAAACGACCCACCCAGCCTAATTCCTCTTTCCAGCATTTGGTCTGTTACCCCGCAGGTTACAGCACTTGACATATATATTCAGATACCTTTTCAATGAGTTGAGGGTTTCTGCCTCCACTATCCTTTAGTCAGTGAATTCCAGACCCCCACAACCCTCTGGATGAAAAAAGTTTTCCTCATCTCCCCTCTATATATCTACCAATCACTTTAAGTCTATGCCCCCTAGTCACTGACCTCTCTGCTAAGGTAAATAGACCCTTCCCATCCACTTTATTGAGGCCCCTCACGATTTTATACACCTTAATCAAATCTTCCCTCAGCCTCCTACATTCTGAGGAGGACAACCCCAGCCTATCCAATCTTTCTTCATAGATGCAATTTTTCCAGTCCTGGACACATCCTTGCAAATCTCCTCTGTATCCTCTCTAGTTCAATTACATCCTTTCCATAATGTGGTGACCAGAACTGCACACAGTACTCCAGTTGTGGCCTAACTAATGATTTATGTAGTTCCAGCATAACATCCCTGCTCTTATATTCTCTGCCTCAGCTAATGAAAGAAAGGATTTTATATGCTTTCTTAACCGCCTTATCGACCTGTCCTGCTATTTTTAGGGATCTGTAGACATTCATTCATGTTCACTGTTGCCCATCCTTCATTGCCCTTGAGAAGGTACTGATGAACTGCTGCTGCCTATGTGGTGTGGGCGGAGCAACAATGCTACTCAGGGCACTGGGGGTGGGGTGGGGGAAGTTCCAGGATGTTGACACAGCATTGCTGAAGGAACAGCCAATTATATTTCCAAGTCAGGTTGGTGCATGAGTTGAAGTGGTGGTGTTCTCATGCACCTGCTGCCCTTGTCATTGTAGGTGCTAGAGGTTGGCAGCTTGGCTATCGAAGAATTCTTAGCAACTTGGCTACGCATTCTGTTTCCACTCTGAAGCACTGGAAAATGGTCAGCATCTATCTATAGAGAGATTTGGGTGGAGAGAAGATAATGAGGGGAGGTATTGATGGGGCTTCTCCCAGAGCCTAAAACACCTTACCAGAACCTATTGGATAAAGAGGCTTCCAGGTTCGATTACTGGTCTGTGCTTTGTTAGTTGAATTTTCTGGCGTGGTAACTACAATTGGCTAACTGTCACTGGGTTAGGGAAGGAATGAGCTAAGGCTCCTGATTACCAGTGACATAGCTGGGAAGAGTACATGGGTGATTTGTTTGATGACAGCAAGATTGGACTAAGCTGGTATGGACGCTACAGGCCGAACGGCCTCCTTCTTTGCTGTAACAACTCGATAATTATGTTAACCATGGAGTTGGGAGTGCCTCAAAAATTTACTTCACAACGTTACCTACTGGTCAGAATCGGCAACTGCATGATGACAGTTTACATAGTAAAATTGATTGGGAGATGTTGAGAGAAAAGTGACTAAAAAAGTGAACACTAAAAGTAAGGTGTGTGCGCCATACTGCTTTAATGTATAGCGTTCAAAAGTAGAAGCACAATTACAATACATATATCCATGCTTATTTACTAAAGCAGCACATCACTCTTTACGCATCTACTTTAGGCCGAAGATGTCAAGGCAAGGGTATAGGATTGGAGAGAGATCTCTAAAGATTAAGAGTGAATGTTCAAACACCACATACATGTTCTGACATGGGAACAGAGTGTGCTGAGTGGCGGTGCACCAGTCTGCAGATAATTTGTATGTTTATGGGAGAGGTCCAAGGTTCAACTTTATGTCTTCTGGTCCAAACTGAAATCCTCCTATCACAATTTTTTATAAGTAAAGACTTTAAAACTTGATTTTTAAAAAATAGAAACTTCGGTACAATAATGATATTGAGTGTTTCATTGTGTTAACTTGTCGGGAGTGAGATTCATTCATTTCAATCATCTGCTTTGACGCACCAGCTCCAGATGGTTAAATTGTTTACGATTGTCGGTTCCTTCTGTTTGGAGGTATACCGCAGCCTACCAACTCAACCCTACATAAAGCCGGGTTATTACGTTTCATTTGGCACCGTGCATAGCCAATCTAGTTCACAGTTCTCAGTCCGAAATAGCTCACGTTTGTTGAAAGTTCTGTTTCGAGCCACACATTAGGATGGTAAGCCTTCAGAATGACAGTGCTACTGGTTAGCAGCAAAGCGGAAAGCTTTCCAAAGCGCATCAGACAATGGCCATTGATGCAAATGCAGCTCTGCGATCCAGCTTGTCATAAACAGAGGCTGGAAATAAGGACTTCTAGATTTTTGTTTTTATGAAAGTAAAAGAGCGTTGTTCTACTCTGCGGATTACGGTAAAGAGGTTGGTTCACCTGTAGCTTTACTCTGGTGTTTCTGGTCGGGAGGTGGGAGAGAGGCAGACGCCAAGGTCAGCTCTCACAGCCAGTTGTTTGAAACTTCCATCTCCAGCAGCCGGCTCACTGGCTATTTGTTTTATCGCTCTGCTTTCAGAGTGCATTAATTCAGAAGCTCCTGGAAAAAGGAATGTCTGAAAGAACAGTTATTGTACTTTTGCTTTGGATGCCAACTGTTCCTTAACCAGCTGAATCTTGTCCTCGATCAAGCGAGACAATTTCGACTTGTCACCTCTGAGGAGCCGCTGACCGCGTACATCGCAGCCCGATGATCATTACACATAGGATGTAATTTATTCTGTTTTGTTGCCAGTCCAAATTGTCTGAAGCCATCAGATAAATGCTGATGTGATTATTGCCGTGTGGACTCTGTCTCAAAGTCTCTTCATTTTCACGATTAGTTTTTTTTTAAAGTTTAATTTTTTAAAGTTGCCACTTATAATAATTCAGTTTTGTACAATTATCTGCCTTTTGCGAGGATGGAGGAGTGTGTTCTGCCGGAGTTAAAGGAAATAGAGACCAAGATGGGACGCAAGATTCCCGAAAGCCTGCTGCGATCACTGAGAGAGGATCAGCTGGGCCGGCACAAAGACGATAAAGTAACTCTTTCTACCTCAGGCACATTGAGTGACTCCAGCACGTTGCAGAGGCTGGAGACCAAGATTCAGATATTGAAGCTAGAGATGGTAAGTGTTGGAGCACATGTGAGGTTAACTGGACAATGTGCAGTGCCTGTGAGTTGATGTCAGCGAATGTACTTAGGAAGAAATGCACGGGTGCACTTTGAATAAACTTTTGTTCGAAAGTCCACCACAGTCCAAGCGCAAACTGCAACCTGCTCATTGGTGCTACTATTCAATAAGGCATAAGGCGGAAGCGAAATGTTAGAAACTTAAAGGTGTGATGTGGATGCAAAAAAAAAATTCTCAATATATAATTATGAGGAAAATGATTTACTGACGTGCCTTAAATTATTTTTTTGGATTTTTTGGTGGGGGAGGGGGAGGGGCCACATACTTTTTTGGTCACAAGTTAGATAATTTCCTAACAGAAACTATCCTGTGTGTTTCTCGAAATTTTCATTTGTTTGGATTTTTTAAAGCGAATGGCCTTTTTATTTGATAAAGCAAAGCAAGCTTTCCTTGCCATCTTAAATATAAAAAAAACTGTTCCTTTGAAGAGCATGTTTTTACAGAAAAAAGTATTTAAGATAAGGAACAAGACAGAGTAAAATGGAATAATTTTACAGTTTGGGTATTCAGAGTTATTGTTAATAGTTCAATCGTACAAGCCTGATGCACAGTGAAGCTCCTGATAGTTTAAAGGATCTGACTTAACTCCCAAATTCAGCAGAGGTCCAATTAATTTTGTGGTTTCTGCATAACAGATTTGTGCTTTGAATTCATAGTCATAAAATTGTCCAGCCTCAAGCTAACATCAGTCTGGCTAGGTTTGAACTGAAATCTTAAAAAACAAAGAACAAAAACAATTTGCATTTATATAGCACCTTTAATGTTATAAAATGTCCCAAGCTGCTTCATGGGTGTTTTGCAGCAAAAGTTGACACCTAGGCAAATAAGGTGATATCAGAGCACATGTCAAAAAACAAAGCATCTTAATGGAGGAAAGAGAGACAGAATGTCAGAGAGGTTTAGGGAGGGGTTCCCTGAGCTTGGGGCCTTGGTAGCTGAAGCCATAGCCACCAATGATGAAACAGTTAAAATTGGGGATGCTCAAGAGGCCAGAATTAGATGAGCAGATATCTTGGAGAGTTGTCAAACTGGAGGAGGTTACAGAGAGAGGGAGGGGTGAAGCCATGGAAGTATTTGAAACTAAAGATGTAAATTTTAAAATCAAGGCGTTGCTTTACTGAGAGCCAGTCTAAGTCAGAGAGCACAGGAGTAACGGACGAACCGAACTCGGTGCAAGTTAGCACATGTGCAGCAGAGCTTTGTATAACCTAAAATTTACTAAGGGTAGAATGCCGGCCAGAGTGCCTTGGAATCATTATATCTAGAGGTAACTAAAGCATGGATGAAGGTTTCAGCAGCAGGCAAGCTAAGGTAGGGACAGAGTCAGGTGATGTTACAGAGGAGAAAATAGGCACTCTTAGTGCTGGCACAGATAAGTCGTCAGAAGTTCGTCTCGGGGTCAAATATGACACCAAAGTTTTGAGCAGTCTGGTTCAACCTCAATCTGTTACCAGGGAGATGGATGGAGTTAGTAGCTAGGGAACAGAGTTTGTCACGTGACCAAAAACAATGGCTTCAGATTTCCCACTATTTAATTGGAGGAAATTTCTGCTCATCCAGTACTGGATGTCGGAAAAGCAGGCTGATAATTTAGAGACAATAGAGGGGTCAACAGAGGTCGTGGGGAGGTATTGCTGAGTGTCATGAGTGTATATGTGGAAAATAACACTGTGCTTTTGGATGACGTCATTGAGGGGTTGCATGTAGATGAGAGGGAGCCAAGGATAGGTCTTTGGGGCACCAAAGGTAATGGTGAGCGTGCGGGAAGATAAGCAATCGCTGGTGATTCCCTGGCTATGATTAGGTCAATGAGGATAGAACCAAGTGAGTACAGTTCCACACACCTTCGGGAAGAGCTGTCGGAGAGGCAGACCTGTGGGAGATACACGGAGTGGGGAGAGAATAAATACAGCCTGGGGAGTGCGGCCTACATCACTCACCTTCGGGAAGAGCAGTCGGAGAGATGGACCTGTCAACTGCTCAGAACCGGCCCACGCTGAGTTTCAAACGGAGAGTGAGAAACAACAAATTGTGACATCACAGGAAAGAAGAAATTTGATTGGTTGGGGAAGAAGCTAGCTGTTTGATGAGTGTCTGGTGACTATCTATCTAGTGAGTACTTAAGGCTTATTCTATTCCTAAGGCTTAGAATAAAGTAGGAACAGTACTTTTTGGTAAGGTTTATTAAGTAGGACTTAAAAGTTTAAGGTTAAGGCATGGCAGGACAGCTCAGCTAGGCTGAATGCCCGTCCTGTGGCATGTGGGCAGTCGTGGACACTTCATGTGACCCAGACGAGCCCATGTGCAGGAAGTGTCACCGGCTGCACAAGCTTGAGCTCCCCGTATCAGAGCTTGAGCAGCAGCTGGAGTCACTGAGGTGCATCTGTAAGGCAGAGAACTACGTGGATAGCACGTTCAGAGAGGTGGTCACACCATAAGTTAGGGACAAGCAGGCAGATAGGGAATGCGTGACCGACAGGCACTCCAAGAGAAACAGGCAGGTAGTGCAGGAGTACCCAGAGGTCCAGCTCACTAACTGGTTTTCCATTCTGGATATCAGTTAGGGCGATGGATCCTTGGGAGAATGCAGCAAGAACCAAGCCCGTGGCACCATGGGTGGCCCAGCTGTACAGAAGGGGAGGAAGAAGAGCAGAAGGGCAGTACTGATTGGGGATTCTTTAGTTAGGGGAGCAGACAGGCATTTCTGCAGCTGTCAGTGTGACTCCAGGATGGTTTGTTGCCTCCCTAGTGCTCGGGTCAAGTATGTCACAGAACGGCTGCAGGACATTCTTGTCGGAGAGGGCGAACAGTCGTGTTCCACATTGGTACTAACCACATAGGTAGGAAGGGGGATGTGGTTCTACAATTGGAATTTAGGGAGTGAGTAGAAAATGAGCAAGCAGGACCTCTAAAATAGTAATCTCTGGATTACTCCGTGTGCCACGTGCAAGTGAGTACAGATGTAGGAAGACAAGACAGATGAATGTGTGGCTGGAAAGATGGTGCAGGAGGGAGGGCTTTAGCTTCCTGGGACACTGGGACAGGCCTTAGGGGAGATGGCACCTGTATAAGCCGGATGGGTTGCACCTGAACTGAGCCAGGACTGAGTTCCTTGCGGGTCATTGCTAGTGCTGTTGGGGAGGGTTTAAACGACCTCAGCAGGGGTGTGGCAATCAGAAGAGAATATTAGAAAGTAATACTAGGGTGCATGGAATGTTGGGAGAGGCAGATAGCACTAAAATAGAGAATAGTAAGTTAATAGATGGAGTCGTAGTAAGGGAGCAAGTAATGAAGTCTAAATCAGGGTTACACTGCATGTATGTGAATGCATGGAGTATAGTTAATAAAATTGGGGAGTTACAGGCACAGATTGCCTTTGTTGGATTAGGGTGTCGTGGCGATAACGAAGACCTGGTTTAAGGAAGGTCAGGTCTGGGTGCTAAACCTTCCTGGTTACAAAGTGTTCAGTAAGATAGCAAAGGGAAAAAAGGAGAAGGGAAAGAGGATGTGTCAGAGGATTCATAGACAGAGTCGATTTGGCTAGAGCTAAGGAATAAGAAGGAGATTACATTGATCGGTGTAATATATAGACCACCAGCTAGCGGGAAGGATATAGAGGAACAAATCTGCTAGCAAATTACAGAGAGGTGTAAACATCATAGAGTAGTTATAATGGGGGACATTAATTACCCGTATATAGTCTGGGATAGTGGTAGTGTAAGGGGCAGTGAAGGACAAGCGTTCCTAGATTGTATTCAGGTAAATTTCCTACAGCAGTATGTGTTCAGTCCAACAAGAAAGGAGGCACTGCTAGATCTGGTTCTTGGGAATGAGTTGGGCCAAGTAGATCAAGTGACAGCAGGGGAACATTTAGGGGACAGTGATCATTGTATCATAAGGTTTAGGATTATGATGGAAAATGATATTGGTCAATCCAGAGTAAGAATAATCAACTGGTGGGGAGCAGATTTCAATGGGGCAAGAAAGGAGCTGGACCAGATAGACTGGAACCAAAGGTTACTGGGAAAAATAGTAGCTGAACATTGGGCTACCTTAAAAGAGGAGATGGTTTGGGCACAGTCCAGGTGTGTTCCCTCAAAAGGAAAGGGTAGGACAAGCAAATCCAGAGCTTCCTGGATGACAAAGGAGGTAGAAATTAAGTTAAAGAAGAAAAAGTGTGCTTATGACAGGTGTCAGGTAGCAAATACAATTGAGAACCAAGTTGAATACAGAAGGTTCAGAAGGGATGTGAAAAAGCAAATACAAGAAGCAAAAAGGGATTGTGAAAAAAGATTGGCAGCTAACATAAAAGGAAATCCCAAAGTATTCTATAAGCACATCAATAGTAAAAGGGTGGGGGTAAAAGGAGGAGTAGGGCCGAGTAGGGACCAAAAAGGGGACTTACACATAGAGGCAACAGGCATGGCTGAGGTGTTAAATCAATACTTTACATCTGTCTTTACCTATGAGGTAGATGCTGCCCGGGCCATGGTGACAGAGGAGGA
Source organism: Cetorhinus maximus (assembly GCF_964194155.1). Classification (NCBI taxonomy): domain Eukaryota; kingdom Metazoa; phylum Chordata; class Chondrichthyes; order Lamniformes; family Cetorhinidae; genus Cetorhinus; species Cetorhinus maximus. The sequence goes on along the minus strand of NC_135880.1, from coordinate 157,352,302 downwards.
AACTCAGTCAATAGAAGGGTTTAAAATTGATAAGGAAGAGATATTGGATAAGCTGTCAGTACTTAAAGTTGATAAGGCACCGGGACCAGATGAGATGCATCGAAGAATATTTAAAGAAGTGAGAGTGGAAATTGCAGAGGCACTGGCAATAATCTTTCAATATTCCCTGGATTCGGGGAGGTGCTGGAGGACAGGAGAATTGCAAACATTATGCCCTTGTTCAAAAAAGGTTGTAAAGATCTGCCTTGCAATTACAGACCAGTCAGTTTAAATTCGGTGGTGGAGAAACTTCTAGAAACAATTATTCAGGATAGAATTAATAGTCACATGGAAAAATTTGGATTGATTCGGAAGAGTCAGCGTGGATTTGTTAAAGAAAAATTGTATCTAACTAATTTGCTGGAGTTTTTTGAAAAAGTAACAGAGATGGCCGATGAGGGCAAGGCTGTTGATGTGGTGTATATGGACTACCAAAAGGCATTTGATACAGTGCCACACAACAGACTGGTGAAGAAAGTTATAGGTCATGCAATAAAAGGAACAGTAGCAACATGGATACAAAATTGGCTGAGAAATAGGAAACAGAGAAGAATGGTTAATATAAAAACAAAAAGCTAAAAGCTACTGCGGATGCTGGAAATCCAAAACAAAACAAAAACAGAATTACCTGGAAAAACTCAGCAAGTCTGGCAGCATCGGCGGAGAAGAAATCAGTCAACGTTTCGAGCCTTCATGGCCCTTCGGCAGAATGCAGCATAGTTTCAACAAGGGAGAAATATAAATTGGTTTAAGGTGGGTGGTGGGGGGGGGAAGAGACACATTGAGGGTGTGGTGTGAGCAGATAATAATCAAAAGATGTCACAGACAAAAGGGTCAAAGAGGTGTTGAAGGTGGTGGTCTTTGAGAAAAGTGCTAATTAAGAATGGAAAACAGGATATTCAAAGTACAGCTCTAGTGGGGGTGGGGTGGAAAGACTAAAGGTTTTAGTTTTAGATTTAAAAATAATGGAAATAGGTGGGGAAAGAAGAATCTATATAAATTATTGAAAAAAAAGCGGGTGGGGGGGGGAAAGAAACGGGGTGGGGATGGGGGGAGGGGGAGTTTAAGATCTAAAGTTGTTGAATTCAATATTCAGCCCAGAGGGCTGTAAAATGCCTAGTCGGAAGATGAGGTGCTGTTCCTCCAGTTTGCGTTGGGCTTCACTGGAACAATGCAGCAAGCCAAGGACAGACATGTTGGCAAGAGAACAGGGTGGAGTGTTAAAATGGCAAGCGACAGGGAGGTTTGGGTCTTTCTTGCGGACAGACCGCAGGTGTTCTGCAAAACGGTCGCCCAGTTTGCGTTTGGTCTCTCCAATGTAGAGGAGACCGCATTGGGAGCAACGAATGCAGTAGACTAAGTTAGGGGAAATGCAAGTGAAATGCTGCTTCACTTGAAAGGAGTGTTTGGGCCCTTGGACGGTGAGGAGAGAGGAAGTGAAGTGGCAGGTGTTGCATCTTCTGCGTGGGCATGGGGAGGTGCCATAAGTGGGGGTTGAGGAGTAGGGGGTGATGGAGGAGTGGACCAGGGTGTCCCGGAGGGAACGATCCCTACGGAATGCCGTCAAGGGGGGTGAAGGGAAGATGTGTTTGGTGGTGGCATCATGCTGGAGTTGGCGGAAATGGCGGAGGATGATCCTTTGAATGCGGAGGCTGGTGGGGTGATAAGTGAGGACAAGGGGGACCCTATCATGTTTCTGGGAAGGAGGAGAAGGCGTGAGGGAGGATGCGCAGGATATGGGCCGGACACGGTTGAGGGCCCTGTCAACGACCGTGGATGGAAAACCTCGGTTAAGGAAGAAGGAGGACATGTCAGAGGAGCTAATAGGTATTTTTCAGACTGGAAGAAGGTTTGTAGTGGAGTTCCCCAGGGATCGGTATTGGGACCCTTGCTTTTCCTGATATATATAAATGATCTAGATCTTGGTGTGCAAGGGACACAAAACTTAGGAGAATTGTAAACTGTGAGGAGGAGAGTGTAGAACTTCAAAAGGACATTGACACATTGGTGGAATGGGCAGATAGGTGGTAGATGAAGTTCAACGTGGAGAAGTGTGAGGTGATACACTTTGGTACAAAGAACATGGAGAAACAGTATAAAATAAAGGGTACTATTCTAAAGGGTGTGCAGGAGCAGAGAGAACTGGGGCTATATGTACATGAGTCACTAAAGGTGGCGGACGGGTAGAGAGAGCTGTTTCTAAAGCATACATTATTCTAGGCTTCATTAATAGGGGCATAGAGCACAAGAGCAAGGATGTTATGATGAACTTATGTAAGACACTGGTTAGACCTCAGCTGGAGTATTGTGTACAGTTCTGGGCGCCACACTATAGGAAGGATGTGAAAGCATTGGGGAGAGTGCAGAAGAGGTTTACGAGAATGGTTCCAAGGATGAGACACTTCAGTTATGAGGAAAGATTGGAGAAGTTGGGACTGTTTTCCTTGGAGAGGAGATGGCTGAGAGGAGACTTGATAAAAGTTTTCAAAATCATGAGGGGTCTGGACAGAGTAGATAGGGAGAAACTGTTCCCACTCGTAAACAGATCAAAAACCAGAGGGCACAGTTTTAAAGCGTTTTGCAAAAGAAGCAAATGTGAGGTGAGAAAATACTTTTTCAAACAGCGAGTAGTTAGGGTTTGGAATGCACTGCCTGGAAGTGTGGTGGAGGCAGATTCAATTGAGGCATTCAAGAGGGCATTGGATGATTATCTAAATAGAAACAATGTGCAGGGTTACGGGGAAAAGGCAGGAGATTGGCACTAAATTAAAATGCCCAGAGAGCCGGTGCAGACACAATGGGCCAAATGGCCTCCTTCTACACCATAACAATTCTGTGATTCTGTGACAAGCAAGAACAAATGTATTTATATAGTGTCTTTCATATTCATTTCCTTAGAACTTCTGAAAGTGCATCACAGTCAATAATTTAATTTTGAATAGCACTGTTTTTACAGTCAAATTGTTGTTTTGTAACTATGTAAATTCACAGTGTTATCCACTTCTTCCATTTTTTGACATATGCTACTGTAGTTATAAGGCTCCTTTGTATCAATCTGAGGCAGCTTCAGATTCGTGCTGATTCAAAAGTAGCAGGATGATTTTGAAGTTGTGTTCTGGCCTAGCTCCTGAATGCCCTAGAGCCTTGAGTAGGTAGTCTCACTCTGGTGTGAGTTCACATGGTGCAGTGTAATCCAGACCACTAGGAAACAGGGATATGCAGAGCTTTTGTGCAGCTCACCTTGGCACAATGTGCAATATAACTGAAGGTTGTGATTCATCACAAAGTTACCCAATCAAATGTTTAATGTGTTGGTTCTGATCTCAGATAAATAGCTCCATCTGTTATTTAATAGAACATTTTTGTTGTTGTGAGAAAAATAATCATATTATCTTTACAATATTAACTTAGTTAACAACAGCAAACATGGATTCAGATAGACCAATTTTCTTGACATTTTGAGGAAGGGATACCCAAGTGGACTGTAGTAAGCCACATAAACTGATGTACCTTGACTTCCTAATGGCATTTAAAGAAGTTTCACATAGAAGTCTAACTGTTAAACTTAATGCTGAAGTTATTCAGGGTAAATCTTGGGTATGGTCGAATGATAACAAAACAGTGGCACTTGTTCAAGGAATTGCGTCAATGTGGAGAAGTACAGAGTGGGGTGACTCAGGGATTGGTATTGAACCATTACTGTTTCCAACTTACATCAATGGCTTCTACTTAGAAATGCAATACCAACTGGTCAAATTTGCTGATGGACAAACCTAGATGGGCAGTGGTGTCAGAGAAGGTATATCAGGAAGTAAAGAATAAGATGGAAAAAATACGAACATGGACAGAACACCATCAGTTGAAATGTAAAGGTTACAAATACTGTACATATTACAGGAAAATGGGAAAACATACTCTGTGAACATTGTTGAAATAGCTAAGAATGAACTGAAAGACACCCAAAAGTATTAGTCTTCTTGACACTCAACATAGAGTCATAGAAGGAGACCATTCAGCCCATGATGTGTGAGCTGGCTTTTTGAAAGAGCTATCCAATTAGTCCCACTCCCCTCCCCTTTCCTCAGGACCCTGAATAGTTTCCATTCCAAATATTTATCCAATTCCCATTTGAAAGTTAGTGTTGAATCTCCTACCATCATGCTTTCAGTCAGTGCTTTTCAGTTCATAATGAACCACAAAGCAACATAACATATCAATTCAACAATGCAAAATAGCAATCAAAAGCGCCTTTGCAACACATACACCACTGATTTTGATGCAAATTTCCAGGAAATTCCTTGTTGTTGCATTTTAAAAAGAAAATCGTGACTTTATGGTAAAGAAATATCGAGAACCCAGAGGACAACGATTTAAGGTGATTACAAAAGAAGCAATGGCAACATGAAGAAAAGCTTTTTGATGCAGTAAGTGGTTGGAATTTGGAATGCATCGCCTAAGAGTATGGTGGAGGCAGATTCAACCTGGATCTTCAAAAGGGAATTGGGTAATTATCTGAGAGAAAAACAAAATGAAGGGCTACAGGGAAAAGGTGGAAGATTGGGACTAGGTGAGTTGCTCTTGTAAAGAACCAGCACAGACATGACTGACTGAATGGCCTCCATTTGTGCTGTAACCATTCTACAGTTCTAAGATAATTATGATAGAAAAGCATAATGACACTGTGTTTTACTGCCGCTCCATGAGGAGTCTGGATAGAGCGGATCGGGAGAAACTGTTCCCATTGGTGGAAGGGTCGAGAACCAGAGGACACTGACTTAAGGCAATTGTCAAATGAGCCAGAGGTGACATCGGGAAAAGCTATATTTCACAGTGAGCGGTAAGGATCTGGAATGTACTGCCCAAGAGTAGGCTGTGACAAATTCAATTGTGACTTTCAAAAGGGAATTGGATAATTATCTGAACAGAACAGATTTGCAGGCCTAGTGGAAAAGGTGGGGGAGTGGGTTTAGCTGTATTCTTACAGAGAGCCGACATGAACACAACAGGCCGAGTGGCCACCCTCTGTGCTGTAACCATACTATAATTTTATGAAAAGGAGTGGTCTAAGGCTAGCCTTGATATTCTCTCCTGATTGATTGAAAGTAATTTGGTAACATGTTTCCAAAATGGATAAGCACCTCACACCCATTTTGCAGGGAAGATTTTGATTTGTTTTTAGCTGTAAACAATTAACAAATTGAATAGAATATGAGAAAGTAAAGAGCAGTCCAGCTTTTGCATTAGAAGCTGTAGCTTTGGAAAAAAGGCCCAGAGAAAGGCTGACCCAAATTTCAGATGCAGAAAAGGTATTCTGTTACGAAGGCAACTCACTGGAGTGGGGGCCCAGTAGTATGTCCAATAGACTTTATATCATCATTCGAAAATAAGTTTTGCCAATTGAACTAAGCAAATATGGTCATAATTGTTCCTCTCCATCTGCACCTTACACTAAAGACACAGATTCCTCTACCATGCAAGTTGATAGAAGGTATTGTGAGTTAACTACCATAAAAGTAGTGCTCAGATCATGGATGCCATTAAACTTGAGAGATATGCATGCCTAACTTGCATTTGTAACACCCTCTAAATGGAAAATAATGTTCCCTTTATTCCTCTAATGATAATCCTGAGCCCCTATGCCTCTTTGTTACAGTCTTTGATGGGTATTAAACATACTGATTAAAGTAAGTTTGAACAGATTCAGTTCAGATCCCATTGAATGTAAATCATAGCACAAAATATTAATTGAGCAATCATACTTGGAGAAGTCATAAAGATTGCTTATTTTGGGAAACAAAAAAGTTGATGCTAGATGAAGAATATAAAGATTTAGAGACATAGTACTCTGACTGATCCAAGTCAGTGGTTTTGCTTCTGGGACCCCTTCCCATGTTACAAAAATTCCAGGGGCCCATGTAACATTGTACGTTTTCAGTATAAAATTTAGTAATGCAATTAAGCACATATATTTAATGTTTTTGTTTAACTTAATGTAAAATTTTCAGTTGGTGCTAAGCAAGAATTCTGTCAAGACAGGGTGGTATCTTTAACAAGCACACACGCATGTCATGTTTTATGTCACCCGGGTCAGTTATGCTTAAGTTAGTAGGCTGTCTCTGGGAGGCGGGCGGGCTGTCCTTGGGTGATGGGTGGACTGTCACTGAAGCTGGTAGAGTTCTGATGAGATTGATGGTATTGACAACCGTACCAGCTTCTCCACCTGCCGGTTACAAGCATGCCAAGCAAAACACGCCTGCTGAGGCTGGACATCATCACCTTGGCAACCTAGCACTGGATCAATGACTAGGAAGCATTGAGGCCAAGCAGCGGTTTCCCGTTCCTCACATCCTGTGCAGGACAGGGACCGGGAACTAAAATGACACTGTGCTGGTGTCGTTCGGTGACTTGGGGCTGGAGGGTAAAACTCTGACTACTGTAAACATCAGAGTGCACTGTTAAATTTACTTCAAATTGTCTGTGCATTGGAGATGGAGCTATGGGCAGAATCCTTGAAAACTTTGTGTGGACCTTTGAAAAGCTGCAGAACCACGGGTAGTGACACCACTCTGGACTACTACCAGAAATATATACTCTCCATTACTTATCAAGTGTGTGTAGGGAATAATTGAAATTGATTGTGTTACATTTCACCTAGCGACATTGGAGTTGTTGATAGATGCAAAATATTAATTTTTTTCTTCTGCCGGACTAGCAATCTTCATCAGGATGAGCAAGAAAAAATATCCTTGACTGGACTCAGAAACTAACAAAATGAAGACAGTCTAAATGTTATACAGCGCTACCCTCTTTTTTTCCCCTAAAGCATATAATAAAACTATCAGGACATGACTGGCAGGTTCTAGCATTGAGGTGTAGAAGAACATGCAATATCAAATTCCTTGATACGGTGTTCACTTTTAAATAGAGCTAACTCAAACTAAATAATTACTATTGGGACTGTCTCCAGGAGCAAATAGGGCTTTTATTCAAACAGTAAAGATTCAGTAACAACTCAAGTTATAGGCCCTGGATCTAGTCCACTGACATTGGTTAATATCTTGTTTACAAATGCTGGTGTTAAGAAATCAGACAAAAACTTACTTTAAAGATATAAGGCTAGGATGGACTAAGAATCCTTTACAAGAAATCAGGGAATTATGGCTGTCTTAGGCAAACCAGTTTTTAGTTACATCTAGCATTGCACCAAATTACCTAAATGTCTTCTGAACAGAGTTCAAGAACAGACAAGTAGTGTTTACTGAAAAAATAAAACATTAGGATAAGCTTCGGTTCTGGCTTGAGGCAGTTTTAATATGCAAAACCACTGATGTCTCCAATTTACATCTGAATCACAACCATTTAACCGTCAGACAGGCAAATAAAATGACATCATAATTGACCAATTTGGGTCAGTTTATTACCTTTATTCCAAAGCCTCTTTGATTCTTTATCTGAGTTCTAGCACCAATGAGCATTATGAAAACTATTAACAAAAACTCAAAAGATAATTTGAAAGAAACACTTCCATTTATATTGCACTTAACCACCGATATCTCAAAGTGCTTTACCGCTAATGCAGTTCTTTTTGGTTACTGTTGGAATGTTGGAAATGCAGCAACTAATTTGGACTCAGCAAACTCCCACAAGCAGCAATGTGAAAATGACCTGTTTTTTAATAATCTGTTTCTTGTAACGAAAACAGAAAGTGCTACAAAATCTCAGCAGGTCTGGCAGCATCTGTGGAGAGAGAAATAGAGTTAACGTTTTGAGTCCAATATGACTTCTTCGGAACTCAAACACCTCTGACACCTATGACAGTGCAGTGCTCTCTCAGTATTGCACTGGAATATCCATCTTGATTTTTATGCTCTAGCCCTGAAGTAGGACTCGAGTGCGAAGCCTTGTAATTCAGAGGCAAGCGTGCCATGACTGACACACAAAGTGAATGAAAACTTTCCACTGAAAATATGCTAATGATTTATCACACAAGCTGAGATTTTATAGACACTGTCATGTTATTATTCAAGAATGCTATTGTCTTCGGTGGTGGCTGTCCCTCCATTGAGGATGAAGTCTACTTGAGTTTCTGCCATGGGTCTTCATGTCACTGAACAGGCCAACTCTTGACCCACAGATCTTTTGACACATGGGACAGAATTTCCCATGAGGGAATGGGATCCAAAGTGCAGGATTTGCTTCCTTTTCTTTCCTTCTCTGCCACTGCTCTGTCTCATCGTTAAAGTGTGTAGGCTCAAAACTTGATGCATAATGAAAAAATTGTTGTCATTTTGAATGATAGGTAGCAAGCTCAAACCAATCATCAATGTAAATGGTTCTGCACTTCAAAGAGAGCTTCAGAGTGTCTTTGTAGCATTTTCTTTGCCTTCCCTGAAATGCTGGCCATTTGAGAGTTGAGCAAATGGGGCCTGGCTGGGGAGATGCTTTTTCGAACACGTCCATTGTTGTTCATTTTGCAGGAGTTTTGCCTGAATGCTTGTGGAGCTGGCTTCAAGAAGGACACTAGCACACTAGCATTTGTTTGATGGTTTGATGGTTCTCCCATTGAATCTGGAAGATGTGGCGGGAGTATTGCTGGTGGAATTTCTCTCACGCTCTTATGTGTCATTGATACATAGTCCAGGTCTTGCTGTAGTACAGGAGTTGGGTGACAACAACTGCTCTGCACACTCGGGCCAGGATTTTGCCCTCATCGGACGGGCTCGTCAAGGGCGAGCAGGAGCAGTCGGGAAGCTGACCACCGCCCGCGATCGGGACCCGCCCAACGTGAAACGCGTACTGCAGCGCTCAGTGCTGCCTGTGTGAGGTGGAGGGGCAGGGGGGGCGGGGGGGGGGGGGGGGGGGGGGCGGGGGGGAGGGGGTGGGGTGGGGGGGTGGTAGGAGGCCAAGCTGGGAACTTTGTGCCTGTGTACACAGGAATAGCTCCCTGAGGCTCAGAGTTGCCTCAGGGAGATGAAGATTTTGAAAAATAAAAAAGAGAGAATTTAAAAATGTTAATAACATGTCCTCTCATGTGACTCTGTCATATGAGCAGAGCTATTTTAGAAATTAGTTTAAAAATCTTTTATTTTTTTAATGGTGGATCGAAACCTCATCCCACCTATGGATGAGGTTTCGCAAAAAATCCAAAGGCTGCTTGGCTTTTTCGCCTTCCCGTCAACCGTAAGGTTGGACTGGCAGTAAAAAATTTAATTCAATTAGAATTGAATTTGGTCTGCATTTAGTCTCCCAAATATAGACAAAACTGCATTGTGCGCAGCCAATACAGTAGACTCAGTTGAAAGAAGTACAAGGAAATCACTGCCTGACCTTGAAGGTGTGTTTGGAGCCTTGGATGGTGAGGAGAAAGGAGGTAAAAGGGCAGGTGTTATAGTCCTGTGTTTTCATGGGATGGTGCCTTGGGAAGGGGACGGGAGTGTTGGAGGTGATTGAGAAATGGACCAGGGTGTCATGGGGTGAATGAGCCCTATGGAATGCCAAAAGGGCGTGGAGGGGAAGATGTGTTGATGGTGGCATCACATCGAAAGTGACTGAAATGGCGGAAGATGATCTGTTTAATATGGAGGCTGGTGGGTAGGAGATAAGAACAAGGGAAACCCTATCATGATTCTGGGGGAAAGAGGAAGGGATGAGAGCAGAAGTGCGGGAAATGGGTTGGACATGGTTGAGGGCCCTGTCAACCATGGTGGGGGGAATCCTCCGTTGAGGAAAAACGAAGACATATCAGAAGCATTGGAATGGGAGGTTGCATCATCATAATAGATGTGAAAAAGATAAAGAAACTGGGAGAATGGAATGGAATCCATACAGGGTGCAGAGTGTGAGGAGGCTAAGGTAGCTGTGGAGGTCTGTGAGCTTATAATGAATATTTGTTGATAGCCATTCCCAGAAATCGAGACAGAGAAGTCGAGCACTTAATGGCCAGGATTTTTTGGATGGTGGAGTTTCCCTTCCCAACATCCGTGGAGTCATCGGTAAACACATTGTTGCCGGTATGCCCATATACTTCAAAGAGCGTTAGTTGGCAGGAGGTAGGTCCCCAGAACCTAGGTTCTGGGAGTCCAGGACCAGAAAAGTGGGAGGGTCTGAGGGTGGGAAGGGGTGCTGAGACCCAAGAGCAGATGTGAGGGGATGGGGGGAAAGTGTTGGTGGTGAGGCCGGAGTGGGAGGAGGCACAGGCAGGGACCAGGCCTTTTTTGGAAGGTGCCCAATGTTAAATGGAGGCCATTGATGGAGGCACCATCCCCTTCCTGCCTCCCTCCTACCCCCAACTTCCTGCCCGAGGCCTGAGCAGGGTCACTTGTTGGGCTTCCCCCTGCCCATGAACTCGTCCCGCCAGCCTGAAAATTGAGGCCGGGTGGGAATCGGCTTTAAGCAGTCATTCATTGGCAACGTAAGGGCCTCGATTGGGGCAAGAACAGCGGGGATGGTGGGTGACGGCCTTGGCCTCACAGTGACCACCTCTGTAGGTGGCACTGCCAAGCTGCTGGCTCTCTCTGATTGGGCCATCAGCTTAGAGAGATGGTCTCGGCGGCAGGTAAAATAGTTTCTGCAGTCCCACTGCCCAATGGTGTGGGCTTGGGACACGCATTTACTCCTGATGAAGGAACCTGCGGTCTGACAGTATTATTCTGACCATGGGTTTAGATTTTAACTTGTGCTGTGTAAAATGGCTAAACACTCCATGTACACCTAGCCCTCCTTCATACTGAAATGTTGAACAGATGTGAAAGCTGGCAAAATTAATTGTCCTATTGCTATTCAGTAGCCCAATGTTAGAAGTGCAGAGAAGAACAGTACCAAGCTCAGCAGTGATGTTCCACGTAATTGTGTATTCTAGTGGCTATTATCATGGCTCACCTCTGTTTAACTTGGGAAAGGTACTGGAGAGTGGCTATTGCTTGTGCAATCATATTGCAATTAATCCACAACAAAGAGTATATGTCTTCACCAGAAAGGTGGCAAAGAGGGCAGGGAAGGAGCTTCAATTAAAAAAACCAGAATTTTTTTTTATAAGTGCACTTTCCTGTATCCACACAAAGTGCAGCATGCAGAAGTCTAGCAAATTCACACCATGCTGTGCAATGGCTAACAGCAAGTGCTGCTCGAGTCTCACTAGGCAATCTTGTGATGTTTGTCAATGTACTATTCATTCTGTCTAATTTATTAATTAAAAAAAAACTGTGTTTCTTTCTGACAACAAAAAATAACCATAGGGTTTGGTGGGCAGCACCTGTAATTTTGTGATACTAAGTATTAATCTTCATTTGGATAGAACCAAAGAACCTGAGACCTTGCCAACATGCAATTACATCTTGGCTAGTATTGTAATATGCCATGAGAAGGATAATATTGGGTTGGATTTTATGCCCCCCCTCACTGGGCATGTTTTTGGCAGAGAACATATGCGTTGGTAGCCCACTGCCTTCCTGCCCACCACCGACCCAGTCTCCATAACACGGTGATGGGTAAGGCACCCACTAGCCCGCCTGCCTTTAGGCTCATTGAGGCCCTTAAGTGGCCAATTTTTTCCTATTAAGACCCTCAATCCAGTCAACTGCCATAATACACTGGGCAGTGAAAGGCGTGCGAGAGTGAGAAGGCCATTTTCTCAACCAAGTTATTGAAAAGGTGGGAAGAAAGGGAGTGTACATCCTTTGGGGGGTGCCCTATCCGCCTTGGGGGTACCCCCCTTAAGATCGTAATATCCCTTTGTGCCTCCCCTACTGGCCTCCAAAACCTGCCTCCCTCACTAAGGTGCCTGATCCCTCACTGCCCAAAATGCCTATCATTTACCAGGGTCTGGTCTCCATGCTTTTCTTGGGACTACTTGTAGTCCACTACTGAGTTCTGGCGCTGCTGGGACTGCAAGAGCTGCTGACTGGACTTCCTTCCACAGAGAGGTGGAAGTCCCACTCGCAGGTACTCAAGCCCACTCTCAGTGTGTTATTGCTGCGGGGCAGCCTTATTTAAAGTCAGTCAGTTTAGGACCAACGTTTCTAACGGGTGGGGTGAGCAACCCCTGAAGAAAGACAAATGCATAAACAAAAATAATGCTACTTAAAAGACTGCAATGGTTTCCCATAAATTATACTCTAAAACATCTTAACTTGGCTGTATGTGTGTGTGAATATCTTGTTACTTGATTAAACATGTAATCAATTATTCAGCTCATTATTTAGTAGATTAAGAATACAACCATATTAGAAACTTTAAAACTCTCAGGAAGCTTGACACAAATCTTTCAACTTCATATGTGACGCATTTATTAAGAACATAAGAAACATAGATTGAGAAAATAAGAACAGAAAATGCTGGAAAAACTCAGCAGGTCTGGCAGCATTTGTGGAGAGGGAAAGAGAGTTAATGTTTCGAGTCCGTAAGACTCTTCTTCCGAGCTAAAGCTAAATAGATTGAGAAAACACTATCAAGCCCATAAACTACATATAATCCTTACACTCCACCCTACCATGAACTCTACCACACCTCTCTGATAGGAGGTTCTGCACAAAACCTCACTGCCAAATATAGTCAGGTGAAGTTCCAGAACACTCATCCATCCTCACATCTCCACTGGAACGCTGCCATCAATAGAATATAATCTTCTTTCTCCGGCAGCAGAGCAACCATTCTGTCTTGCGGAGCACTTAATTATCCAGATTTTACATTGATACTGTGGCATGCCTCAGCTCTGGTGCAGGAGAAACAAAGATATTTCTTTGCATATCTGTTTCAAAATGTCTAACAAAGAGAGACCAATTATTTAAATTAATATTCACTACAAAGCCATAATGCCCATCCTTGCACCTCTTCTTCTTCAGAGATAACCCTGCATTATGTAACACATTCTCCGACAGCTGTTGTTGTGTTGTAGAAAGGCGATATCAGTAAATGCACAGTAGAAAATATAATGAGTTCCAAGTACATTTTATGTGAGATATCAGAACAGGAGCATTTATCACAGCTTCTAAGTGCTGTATTTCAAGCCTGACTAGGGAGGCTTACTAGACAATGCATTACTTTAAAAATGGCAGTTGTCTCTAAAGAATCAGTGAATCATCTCCACACTCAGAGGATGCAGTGACGAGAAATGTGATGATAATGTTACAATGTCAAACATGGGTAGATTCACAAACTCACTAATTTATTTAAGTTTCTCCCCTGAACACACTTGACTAACGAAGGGGTACACTTTCAGTGGCTCTGAAGAAGAGTCATTTGGACTTGAAATATTAACACTGGCTGGAGTTTTCCGGCCCCATCGGCATTGGGCATCATAGCGGGCAGAGAAGGGAAAATACGGTGGGAAGGCCAAAAATCGGTATTACGCCGTCATAAAACCAGTTTGTGATCATCTGCTCCAGCCACTGCCAGACACCGGGAATGTCTTTAATGTATTTGCGCCTGATTATAAGCCCTGCTCGTTGGAATAATCCCCCCACGTCAAATTTACTGCATACGTCGGCGTGACTTCAGAACGTATGCTTCGTGACTGCCTTTAAAAGGTGTGCACCTGGTGACCTGAACTTCAAGGGGAACTCGGAGGTGAGAGCACACAACCGTGCGCAATGCTCGTGAGCATCGCCTGTAGGACATCAAGGAAGAGGCGCCGCGCGTTCGCCGAGGACACAGGCAAGTTGCTTTATCCCAGCTGGCTTTCAGTGTGGTGCCTGGACAAGGGCTTCAGTGTGGGTCAGGCCGGGAGGGTGGGGGGTAGGGGCAGAGGTGGGGGGCAAGGCAGCACAGATGGACTGAAGGAAAGACTTAAGCACATGCCAGGGGGTGGAGTAAGTGGAGGTGGGGGGGTGGTGGGGGAAGCAGCCACACATTTGGAAAAACTTGTCAAAAGTAAGCATTCTTCCACAGTTGAAACCGTTCAGCTGCCGGTCCATTGACATGCTTGGAGCCAGGCCTCTGAAGTTTTTCTGCCCACTCAAACAACACAAAAACACGAAAGCTCCACCAAATGCTCCAGTACTTTTCTCTCCTAGGGCACAGACTGTAAATTAATGTGAATTTAAGGGGGCAGCAGAGCAATTGGCCAACCGGGCAGGTATTAAAGGTGGCCATGACACAGTCACTGGTGGAGTTGCTCAGAGCCCCTTGCAACGTCTTTATTAAGGTTTGGACCAGTATCCCTCATGGTTCAAACTAACAGCGCAGACTTGCAGTGCGGATTAGGAGAATGCCTACACCTGAGCTGAGGAACACAGCATGCAGTCCAGTGGGTGAAGCTGCTGCCAATGGGTCAAGTGAAGTGGACTGGGATGGAGGTGTGTGGGGTTTAGGACAGCCAATGAGCACACTACACACTGGCCTTCCAAGTGGTGGCCAGCACTGTCCTACATGCGTGAAGGGGCCTTCAGGCTTAACCAAGAGAAATGCTTAGGACACATACATATACTGACCCACATATCTCTCTCTTTGATCCTGCAGGAGGAGAACATCAGGATCATGGAGCCTGGTGATTTAGCCGTATGTCTCATGGCTTACAGAGAGCAGAGAAGAAGAAGAAGAGTACGGCGGAGGCGCCTGGCTTAGAAAAGGGAGGAGCATCTCCCTCAAGATGAAGGGGCAGTAGGGCCTGCAGCGCATGCAGCTGAAGATCCGCAGTGAGCCGTCGCTCATAGGCGCCTCACTAGAACCAGGTTCTACAGACGGTACCTTCATTCCTGCAGATGACTGAGAACCAGTGTAGCTGAAGACTGGACATGTCTAGGGAACTGGTCAGTCACATATGCCACTTGCTGCAGGATTTGGTGCCACGGGGGCATGGAGTGCATCCACTGCCAGTGACCATGAAAGTGACCGCAGCACTTAATATTTATACCAGTGTTTCCTTTCCGGGCTCCAGAGATGACCTGTGTGGGATCTTGCAAGCCTCCATGCACAAGTATATCCAGGAGGTCACAGACACCTTTGTTGTAAAGGCACAGAACTTTGTGCATTTCTCCTGGGATCAGGAAAGCCAGGAAACAAAAGCGCTTATGCAGATCTCAGGTTTTCCACAGGTGCAGGGTGCCATTAACTGTACTCACTTGGCGCTTAGATCTCCGTCGCAACAAATAGTCAACTGCATCAACCGCAAGGGCTTCCATTCGCTGAATGTGCAGCTGGTGTGCGACCACTCATCCTGCAGGTCTGCACAGGAATCCCAGGGAGCGTCCACGACTCCTACAAGCAAGTCTCAGATCCCTGACATCTTCCAGGGTCGAGAGAGGCTGTTGGGTTGGCTATTCACGGAGAAGGGTTACCCATAGAGAGTGGCTGATGACGCCCATGCGCCTACCTCAGACTGCAGCAGAGCGCCCGTACAATGAGGCTCATGCTGTGACCCGGACTATGGTGGGAGTCTGGAACTCACTGCCTGAAAGGGTGTTTGAGTCAGAAACTCTCGTAATACTTAAGAAGTATTTAGATATTCACTTGTGTTGCCATAGCCTCCAGGGCTATGGGCCAAGCGCTGCAAAATGAGTTTAGTGTAGTCAGATGTTTATTAAATGGCGTGGACACGATGGGCCAAATGGTGTCCTCCTGTGCTATGAGCCAAATTATAGGCATTTTGAAAATGAGGTTCCCATGCCTTGAAAGGTTTGGTGGAGCACTGCAATACAGTCCCCAGAGGGTGTTGTGCATTATTGTCACTTGCTGCACGCTCCACAACCTGGTGCTGCAAAGGGGGGAGGACCTGGCTGAGGAGGAGATGGAGGAGCTGACGTTTCCTCTGATGAAGATGACGTCGAAGGGTATGACGGTGATGAGGTCCTCAAAGGTGAGGATGCTGGTGATGAAGCCACTGCACTGGCCAGAGGAGGCAGGCGTGCTTGGGAAGCCATCGTAGCCACAAGATTCGTGGAAGATAATGACAAGATGCAGTGAGGACAGTCCTGACAACCTCACCTTGCATCTGTGAATGTTTGTCTCCTGTGTGACTGATGGCAGTGCACATACCCTCAATACTCATGCTCATGCCATGGAGATGCAGCAGAGGGCCTAATAGTCACTAGATTCCAAGAGGAGGATGATGATTACATGCAGTGAGGACAGTCCATAGATCTTCACATAGTCTCTGTGAATGTCTGACTCCTGTCTGGCTGAGGGCAGCTTGCTTGCACTCTGTGATCAGGGTCATGGAGATACAGCCATGAAACTTTAAATGCATCTGATCCTTTGTCAGCCTAGAGTACCTGACCCCTTCAGGAGCACAGCATCGCCAGTCACAGATGCTGAAGAGATGGGGGCCAGCCCCACATCAAAGGTGCTGAGAGCATAGGAGACAATGACGGAACTCTATGATGCCTGTTCACTACATTCTGGCAGCAATGACAAGCACCATCAAGGTGCAGGCATCACTAATGTGTCCAGTGAGTGTGAAGCCATCACTTTGGTCTGAAGGTTACAAATTACACAGGGAAGAGGCCCTGGACTGAGACACCTGCCTTTATCTTGTGCAGGAACCAAGGTTTCACATCTGAGTGACACAAACACTACTCATCACAACAAGGAGCCATAGGCAGGGAGACATTCTTGTTACTTTATTTACGATAGTGAATATTAAATACAAATGATTAACAACCGTGCCCAGGCTGTGCAACTACATCTTCTTAACCTTCCTAACCCTGCTGCTACGTCTTGGTGCTCCCCTGGCATATACATCAGAGGTGGAGGCAGCCGGCTGACTGCTATGCCCTTCAGTGATCACCTTGGTGGGCGTCCTCTGGAGGGCCGAGACCTGGAGGTCTCCCCGCCTGCTTTTGTGGCAGTGGCACCTTTCTTGGCCTGTGGAGCTAGAGCTGCTGGGGTCACAGGAAGAAGGGATTCGGATGGGCCGGACATTCCCAGAGTCACCTGAGTGGATGGACTTGGGGTGTGCACCTGCTGATCCTCATCCCTATAGATGCCTGTTGGCCCCTGACTGACTCCTTGAGGAGAAGGGGAAGCTGGAGTGAAATCGAGCTGTGTTGCAACTCTCTCGCATTGATACTGCTGGAGGCCAACTATGGCATCAGCGATGGAGTTGAGCCCATGCAGCAGTGCAGAACCGATGTCTTGGTTGTTGAACTTGGTGCATTGGCATGCTGAAGGCGGATGGACTCCTCCATCGTGCCTTGCAATCTGAGGAGTGCAGCAGACTTCCCTTCCTGATGTTCCCGAGCTTGCCTTTGTAACTCCAGCAACTGAGGTATAACCAAGTCCAGAGGCTCCTTATCTGACTTAGTAGATTTCTGGTCTCCAGCAGTCCTCTGAGTGCCGGAAACCTGGAAAGTCCCTGCCTCCGCCTGCTGTGGATCAGACAGTGCGATGTGCTCACCAGATTGTGACCCAGAGGCCACTCTAAAACAAGGTCCCACCGAGGTGTGTGCCTCTGCGCTGGTGGAGGGTGTGGGCACTGGGATGGGACTTCAATTAGGGTGTTATCAGATTCTTTTTCTGAGGTGTCTTCAGGGCTTGAGTCGAGGACCTGGCTCATGGTCTCTCTCGGCTGCTTCCCAGATGTGCCTCTAAAAGCAAGGAGAGATAATTAGTGCATGGGAAGGGAGCAGAACAAGGGAATGCACTCACAGCATGGTTGTCTGATGGATGTTGGACTGCTGGATTCTCACTTGGTTGAGCAGCGCCGATCTCACTGTCAGCACAGGAATGGTCCAGATCCTCGTCGGCCAGCTGGATGACTCCATTCTCAAAGTCTGTGAGGATCTCGATGTCGAGCATTCCTCCACCAGTCTGTGATCTCTCCCTTATTTTGCGTGCCAGCTTGTCCTGCATTAATATAGATGGACAGAGTGTAAGCAGGATTCCTGCCAGGCCAGATGAGAAGGATGCCTGGCATGTGTGGGTGGTGAGTGGTGCCATGGATGGGATGAGGACACGATCTGCAGGCCAGACGAAGGTGTGTTGAGAGAGTGAATGGTGATGTCCCTTGAACTGGCAGTGAGTGAGATCCCTGTGGGTGTGTGATGGGTTTGTGAGTGTGTGAGTTGAAAGCGATGAGAAGAATGACTTACCCTGCCGGAACAGAGGAGATCATTCATCCTCTTTCGGCACTGGGTGGCTGTCCTCTTTTGCAGGGCATTGGTGCTGCCCACCGCTGCCACTGCCTCCCATGCTGGACAGGTGATCTTGCTTACTGGTCTTCGTCCAGAGTAGGAGTAGAGAAATTCACGGCGGGCCTCCACAGCATCCAGTAGGCACCCGAGGGAGGCGTCACTAAATTTGGGAGCAGCATATTTCCTTCCTTTGGCAGCCATGACTTTCCAGCAGCTGCCGCTGCCTTAGCGAGAGCAAGCTCTGTACAGGGGCATCCTTTAAATATGGTGCCCAGATTACTGAAGGCCTGAGGTGACAACAGGACAGGCGAATCAGAGGGCACACCGCCAGCAATCTGGCGTGCTTCTTGGAATGCATTATTAATGAGGTGGGATGCACTTGCAATGGGACAATATGGCGCAAAAAGCCGCCATTGTGGCTGGCAGGTAAAACGTCCTTTTTCCCATCCGCTACCGCACTTTGTGCAAATCTGGGATGGTTCCACCCATTGTCTTTTAAGATGAGACATTGAACTGAGGCCTGTTTGCTATCTCGGGTGTAGGTAAAAGCTACTATGACACTATTTCAAAGAAGAAGAGGGGCTTAATCTCTGCCCACATTTATTCCTCAATCAACATTGCAAAAAGAGCAGATTATCTGGCCATTATCACATCGTTTGTGGGAGCTTGCTGTGTGCAAAATTGGCTGTTGTGTTTCTTACCTTACAACAGTGACTTCCAAATCAAAAGAACTTAATTGCCTCTAAAGTCTTTGGGACGTCCTGAGGCTGTGAAAGGCACTATATAAATGCAAGTTTTTTTCCTGCCTTTTTTGACTATTTTTTCATATCATTTAACACAGGTGACTTTGAAAAGCTTTCTAATTGCATTCACTCTTATTGTAAGCATAGATGGATGATTTAAAGGCTGGATACTTGTATAAAAAGTATTTGTACAAGGATTTTAATGCATTCAATTTACTTTTTTATTTATTTTCTGTTTTTATTCCTCACTTTCAGCAGGTTCTCCAACTCACACTGCTGTGAAGGAAAACCAAATTTTGTACCAGATGGCTCTAAATCGATGTATATTGCCAGCCTTATACCATTAAGAGAATGGCATTGATCCCACACCAGGTTAAAGCTGTCAGCCTGAACTATAAGCATTGAGAAAATACTTGCTTGAAGCTGGCTCAAAATAAAATATCTGCAGTGTTGAATTGTTAGGCCAGTATCACACAAGAATTAGACAGGTGTAGATAGTGGCCCAGTTTCAAATCACCATTTGTGCACCGTGTATCCTGCTTTGACAATTTTGTTTGTCACTATATATGTTTATGCTTGTGACAACAGGATGTGACAGAATGTTTCTGTGCATGGGTCCATGCAGAACTATGTTTTGAGTGTATTGTCAGCTGACAACTTGAAGTGGGACAGCAGCAGGTGGTATTTGAACACTCCACAAGGGAGAGTACAGCTAATGTGTACAATCATTACCAGTACAAATCATAGTTCATAACCAAGAGTTACAGGTGACGTTGTGGAATTTCTGGGGTTCCTCTTCCACTGATAGAATCTTCACTTTAGGGGATTTGCACATCAAACAGCCCAGACAACAGCAAAAATATGAGGCAAAGGAATTTGAATATTTGGCTATGAGGAACTCACACCGCCCAGATACAAACATGCTTTCTTTTGGGGCCAAGTAGTTCGGAGTTTGGCTCACAAACTAGTTTCAAGTCATGACATGGTTGATTTCCATGTAGTAAGAAACTTAATTATCATGCAATAATACAATAAGTATTCCCTTAGCCTCTTATTACTGAGTTAGTCTTAAAGATGAGTGATCCCACAGATAGTTCACATAATCTTACAAATTTGTACTGATTTTGCTCTACCTCGTGCCTTAATTGACATAGTCTTTTCAGCAGCACAACATATGGAGAAAATATAAATATTCCTTAAGGCCTTTCACCTTCAAAACAGTTTACCTTTATTGCTGGAAAGGAAAGAGAGCAAGAAAAGTTCATTGAGTATTGCTGCAAAAAGAGACATGTTGTCAAAGCTTTTTGTCATGCCCTCATCAGGACAGGTGCAAAAATGGCAAATTTCAAAAGAAACAACAATTTACAATGCATGAGAAGAGTGGTGCTGATTGGTTGGCAAGTTGGCTCAGATTGGTTGAGACATTACCATGGCAAATGCACCAGGAAGCTATTCTTCCCAATGTTTTTGCTTATTCAAAAAAGGTGCAATGTCTGGACGTATTCCTTTTGCCTGCAGAGGACTTGTTGCTGCATATGAATACATAGGCCGTTTGGCCCAATGGCTGGTAGATTGTATTAAACAGCACATCCCTTCACTGTTTGCAACAGGCAGAGTACTGATTGCGCTTGCAAAACTCAGAACATAATGTGTAATGCTAGATATGATTCCATGACTGGACAGAATTTGCTGAACATTCCCAAGTGTGCTAAGAATCACACTTAAAACTAGTTTAAGATTTATCAGTCGGGCTTTTGATGTAGCTCACTTACACTTGCTAGAAGCTACATATATATTCAGAGGCTCAAAAGTTCATTGTGCAGAGCAGTTATGGTGTCCTCGTCATGTAGTAGATCATTTCCTCATGATTTACTCCCTTAAATTTGTTTTCCTATTTACTGATTTGTGCGATGTGGGCATTGCTGGTAAGGCAGCATGTATTGCCCATCCCTCCTAATTGTCCTTGAAAAAGTGGTGGTGAGCCGCCTTCTTGAAATGTTGCAGCCTGTATGATGAAGAAACTCCAACAGTGTTGTTTGGTAGGGAGTTCCAGGATTTTAGCTGAGCAACCCAGCACTTTAAACTAATAAAGATGAGTGAGGCGGTGGGAGGATTCAGGGGAATATAATTTCAAACGTAGCAAGGGAAATGTCAAGGATCTAGAACAGAGCAACATTTTGGGTAAAAATAAGCAGAGTGGGTCAGGAAGGAACAATGAGAGTAACAAAGGTAATAAGGCATTAATGACTAAGGGAAAATTAGAAAAATGCAAAAGCCAAAGGCTCTAGTTCTAAATGTACAAAGCATTCACCACAAATTAGATTAATTATTAATACAGATACAAATTAATAGGTTAAGAGCCATTATGGAGTTGTGACTTCAAAGTGACCAAGGCTGGGAACTAAATATTCCAGGATATTTAACTTTCAGATGAGATAGGCAAAATGGAAAAGGAGGAGCAGCCCTGATAATAAAGGATAGGTTAAAGAGAGTAAGGAGAATAAAAATTTTGCTCAGAAAATCAAGGAAGTACAATCGATTTTGGTGGAGTTAGGAAACAGTAAGGGGAAGAAAACACTGGTGGGAGTCCTTTATAGGCCCCATAATAGCAATGTAACGTGGCAGGAAATTAGAGTACATGTACTACAGTAGAGTGCAGGTATTACAGTAATGATGGGGGTGTTTAATCTCCATGTAGATTGGGCAAACCAATTTTGCAGGAATAGTGTGGAGGACATGTTTATGGAATGTATATAAGGTAATTTTCTAGATCAGTATATCAAGGAACCAATGCGGAAACTGGCTATTTTGGATCAAGTATTGTGCAATAAGAAATGGTTAATTAATAACCTTATAATGGGACCTTGAGGGAACACTAACCATAATATGGGAGAGTTTTATATTGAGTTTGAAAGTGATTCCGTTGTGTCTGAAATTAGGATCTTAAAGCTAAATAAAGCAAACTACATAGATATGAGAAGTCAGTTGGGTAAAGATAAATTGGAAAATTACATTAAAAAATAAGACAGTAGACAAGCAATAGCTAACACTTAAAGAATTATTGCATAATTTGCAACAAATATACATTTCTTTAAGGCACAAATGGTTAGCTCAGATGGCTAGTGTGGTTCAGAATAACACCAACAGTGCAGGTTTGATTCCCGTTCAGATTAAAGTGGACTTGCGACCTACCTACTCACCCTTCCCCTGAGAGTGGAAGGCAATGGCAAACCACCACTGACAAAAACTGCCAAGAAAATGGCTCAGGATGAAGCATCAGCAGACAATGAGCCAAGGACTTGCCTTTGGGCAGAGCACTCATGAAAGAATGAGAAATGAAGGCTCAAAAACACCACAGAAAACATGATCCAACCATCGTGAACAAGGGGAATTAAAGATAATAACAAAAAACTACTGCGGATGCTGGAAATCCAAAACAAAAACAGAATTACCTGCAAAATCTCAGCAGGTCTGGCAGCATCGGTGGAGAAGAAAAGAGTCAACGTTTCGGGTCCACACGACCCTTCAACAGAACGGAAGTATAGTTAGGAGAGGGGTGGAATATAAGCTGGTTTAAGGTGGGGGGCGGGGGGAGAGAAGTTGAGGGTGGGGTGGTTGTAGGGACAAGCAAGCAGTGATAGGAGCAGATAATCAAAAGATATCACAGACAAAAGGATCAAAGAGGTGTTGAAGGTGGTGATATTATCTAAGAAAAGTGCTAATTAAGAATGGATGGCAGGACACTCAAGGTACAGCTCTAGTGGGGATGGGGTGGGGTGGGGTGGAAAGATTGACAAGGTATTAGTTATAGATTTAAAAATAATGGAAATAGGTGGGAAAAGAAAAATCTATATAAATTATTGAAAACAAAAAAAAAACAAAAGGGAGGGGAAGGAAACGGGGTGGGGATGGGGGGAGGGGAAGTTTAAGATCTAAAGTTGTTGAATTCAATATTCAGCCCGGAAGGCTGTAAAGTGCCTAGTCGGAAGATGAGGTGCTGTTCCTCCAGTTTGCATTGGGCTTCACTGGAACAATGCAGCAAGCCAAGGACAGACATGTGGGCAAGAGAGCAGGGTGGAGTGTTAAAATGGCAAGCAACAGGGAGGTTTGGGTCTTTCTTGCGGACAGACCGCAGGTGTTCTGCAAAGCGGTCGCTCAGTTTGCGTTTGGTCTCTCCAATGTAGAGGAGACCGCATTGGGAGCAACGAATGCAGTAGACTAAGTTAGGGGAAATGCAAGTGAAATGCTGCTTCACTTGAAAGGAGTGTTTGGGCCCTTGGACGGTGAGGAGAGAGGAAGTGAAGGGGCAGGTGTTGCATCTTCTGCGTGGGCATAGGGAGGTGCCATAGGTGGGGGTTGAGGAGTAGGGGGTGATGGAGGAGAAATTTATTAATTTTGCTTCCAATCTCCACCCCTCCATCATTTTCACATGGTCCGTCTCTGACACTTCTCTTCCCTTCCTTGACCTCTCTGTCTCAATTTCTGATGATAGACTGTCCACCAATATCCATTACAAGCCTACCGACTCCCACAGCTACCTCGACTACAGCTCCTCACACCCCGCTTCCTGTAAGGACTCCATCCCATTCTCTCAGTTCCATCGCATCTGTTCTGATGACGCTACCTTCAAAAACAGTTCCTCTGACATGTCCTCCTTCTTCCTTAACCGAGGTTTTCCACCTACTGTCGTTGACAGGGCCCTCAACCGTGTCCGGCCCATCTCCCGCGCATCCACCCTCACGCCTTCTCCTCCCTCCCAGAAACATGATAGGGTCCCCCTTGTCCTCACTTATCACCCCACCAGCCTCCGCATTCAAAGGATCATCCTCCGCCATTTCCGCCAACTCCAGCATGATGCCACCACTAAACACATCTTCACTTCAACCCCCTTGGCGGCATTCCGTAGGGATCGTTCCCTCCGGGACACCCTGGTCCACTCCTCCATCACCCCCTACTCCTCAACCCCCACCTATGGCACCTCCCCATGCCCACGCAGAAGATGCAACACCTGCCCCTTCACTTCCTCTCTCCTAACTGTCCAAGGGCCCAAACACTCCTTTCAAGTGAAGCAGCATTTCACTTGCATTTCCCCTAACTTAGTCTACTGCATTCGCTGCTCCCAATGCGGTCTCCTCTACATTGGAGAGACCAAACGCAAACTGGGCGACCACTTTGCAGAACACCTGTGGTCTGTCCGCAAGAAAGACCCAAACCTCCCTGTCGCTTGCCATTTTAACACTCCACCCTGCTCTCTTGCCCACATGTCTGTCCTTGGCTTGCTGCATTGTTCCAGTGAAGCCCAACGCAAACTGGAGGAACAGCACCTCATCTTCCGACTAGGCACTTTACAGCCTTCCGGGCTGGACATTGAATTCAACAGCTTTAGATCTTAAACTCCCCCTCCCCCCATCCCCACCCCGTTTCCTCCCCCTCCCTTTTTTGTTTTTTTTTGTTTTCAATAATTTATATAGATTTTTCTTTTCCCACCTATTTCCATTATTTTTAAATCTATAACTAATACCTTGTCAATCTTTCCACCCCACCCCACCCCATCCCCACTAGAGCTGTACCTTGAGTGTCCTGCCATCCATTCTTAATTAGCACTTTTCTTAGATAATATCACCACCTTCAACACCTCTTTGATCCTTTTGTCTGTGACATCTTTTGATTATCTGCTCCTATCACTGCTTGCTTGTCCCTACAACCACCCCGCCTTCAACTTCTCTCCCCCCGCCCCCCACCTTAAACCAGCTTATATTTCACCCCTCTCCTAACTATACTTCAGTTCTGTTGAAGGGTCGTGTGGACCCGAAACGTTGACTCTTTTCTTCTCCACCGATGCTGCCAGACCTGCTGAGTTTTTGCAGGTAATTCTGTTTTTATTAAAGATAATATTTGGCTAAAAGAAAAGACTTATAATGTTGTGATAAAGAGAAATAAGCCTGAGGATTAGAATGATTTTAGAATTCAAAAGGAGGAAACTGATCAAGAAAGAAAAGAGAATATGACAGTAGACAAACAAGAGGCATAAAAAAACATTGGGGAGAATTTTCCTCATGTCAGGTGGCCCACCCGGGTTCATTGCCTGCGATCGGGTCCGCGCTGCCAGCGTCCTTCACAACTCCCATGCATAGTGGGAGTGGGCAGGCGGCGGTGGGTGCACTCAGCCCGCCGGGTCCAATGGTGACCCGGCAGCCTGTATAAAGAATGGCCTGGCAGCCTTGGAAAGGCTGCTCGCAATGGCTGGGTGAAGGGCTCTGCAGAGGGGCAATGGAGATGATGCAAGTCTGGAGGGTAGGCCATCGGGGCAGGCAAGGCAGGAGTGTAGGCCTTTGGGGCAGGCCAGGCCGGAGGGTAGGCCTTTGGGGTAGGACAGGCCAGAGTATAGGCCATCGGGGCAGGCCAGGCTGGACGGTAAACCAGCGGGGCAGTGTGCCTCTCGTTTCTTCGACGAGTGCCTAGCTGCCCTCTGGGAGGAGGTGGCAGCGCGGCGGGAGGTCCTTCTTCCGAGGAATGGGAGGTGGAGGCCTCCCCACCTGACCAAACATGCGTGGGAGGAAGTGACCGAGAGTGTGAACTCCCATGATGTGGTGCAGCGCACATGGCTCCAGTGCCGCAAAAGGTTCAATGATCTCCTGCGCTCGAGAAGGGTGAGTATCATGTTGCCTCAAGTCACTTAATGCATCCATCACCTTTTTCCAGCAACCACCACCCCCCCACAATACCCCCATCAACTCTGAGTACAGTAACGTCATTGAATCCCTCATGACACGGATCCCTCGGAGAGATTGTCCATGCCCAGTTCACCCTGAGAGGGTTGAGCTAGGATTTGTTCTGCATCCGCAGCATGTGTGACACTGACACCCAGAGCATAGAATGTGGTTGAAAGTCAAGAGTCTGCACCCAGGCAGAGTGCTGGAACTGCGAGGCATGTCGAAGGCAGGGTGCTAACATGCTGGGAGGGGAGCTTCCAGCTGGCGGGGCACCAATCCATCTTCTGATGTTTGCACTCCACGTGCTTGTGCCCTCCTTGCTTAGCAAAGTAGCACCTTGTGGGGCCACATGTGAAGGAAGCTGCATTTGGCCAATGTGGGGGAGGTCAGCACTGGCTTGTTTGGGTGAGTGTGCGGCAGCTGCGGTGTCATGAAGAACTGGAGTCTTGCAATGTCCTACTCTGGCTGGGTTGGCAGGGATGCGATGGGAATTCAGGTGCAGGCTGGACTAATCAATGCTCCTCTCTCCTTTTCAGGAAAAGACTGTGCACAATGCCTCTGAACGAATGTGGACTGGTGGAGGGCAGGCCCAGTTGGCAATTCTTACCACTTTTGAGCACCAGGCCATGGACTTTGAGAGGCGCCGTGTCCCTAGGTCCACCAGTGGCGGTGAGGCTTGGGTGCCACAGGGAGGTATGTTTGGCGAGCACTGAGGTCATCAAGTGTGTCACAGAAGCCATGGCACTGCTGAATGCTCCATGATTGAAGTTGGTAACATGGGTTTACCCTTGATTATGGAAGGATGAGCGCGTAATGATCTTGGGGAGCGACATGCAAGTTGACATTGTCTGCACTGTAACTAATCAAATGTCCTTTTTCTTCCTTTCAGCATCACCGGAGCAGGGCTGGGAGGAGGAGGCAGAGGGCCCACCTCTCACCCCTGAAGCCCCCAAGCAAATGCACTCCCCAGTGTCACACCATCTCAGCCAGGCAGGCACCAGCGCAGATACTTGCACCTCGGTGGGAATTAGATCTTCAGCTAGTGTCCCAGGCACAGCGGTGAGGGCACTTCACACTCACGTGAGGTGCAGGCAGAGACAGAGAATGCCCAGGGTGCCGGCAGTTGGAGGACTGCTTGGGACCAGGTACATGCTCGGTCAGTGGCCAATGATGTGCCTCTGGAGTCTTCCGTGAGGCAGCGAACGCTGGAAGTGCAGCAGGGTATGCGGGACGATCTGGTGGAGATACATGAGGCTATGCGTGGCATGGTGCCTGTGCTGGAGGAGTCCACGCGGAGCATCACCGACACGATGAGCCTCATGGCTGAGCGCCATGTTTCCTCCATGGAGAGAGGTCCTCCTGGGGTTGTGCTCGGACCTGCAAGCCCTCACAGCAGCATTGGCCACAGCTGGTCAGTGCCAGTGTGGGAGATGGTTTGGGCACCAAGTGTCCCAGCTCGGTGCCCATCCATCTACTGTAAGCAGGGAGGTCCAAAGTGACCTCACGTCGGTGCAGCAGCTGCCTGTCGTCTCTGTGGGCTCCTCTCAGGGTGCTCTGGATGAGGGCAGCAGCTCCTCTGCTCCTCTGCCAGTGACCGTGGCATCTGATGAGGCTGCAGCGACTGGGAGAGAAGCCAGCTGTGGAGCTGGCCGCTCCCTCCCAGGCGGGGCCATCAAATGCTCCGCGGGCCAGAGGATGTCCGCCAAG
Organism: Cetorhinus maximus; assembly: GCF_964194155.1. Taxonomy (NCBI): domain Eukaryota; kingdom Metazoa; phylum Chordata; class Chondrichthyes; order Lamniformes; family Cetorhinidae; genus Cetorhinus; species Cetorhinus maximus. Next base: position 157,325,035 of record NC_135880.1, on the reverse strand, counting down.
GCCATCATGGCCAACAGGACAACACAGTGAGCAGGCTGTCTCAGATGCCAGTGCCAGTGAGGGGACAGCACCCAGATGTAGCACACATAAATGTAAATTTAAGGCACCTTAGGCGTACCACAGGTTTCTCACTGGTGCTTTTATGTTGGCCCATAGTACTTAGTCGAAGACTCAGTGTGATGTCCAACACTGTTTTTGTTTTGCTGTATGCAGTTACTTTTGTTTACTCAATAAATTTTGACATGTTGCCATGCCTCAGGGTGATTCCTTACTTCTGCATGTGTACGGGAAGCTATGGTGTTATGAGTGAGTTTTTTGACATTGAGCTTTATTGACAAGGGTCTTAGTTAATGTTATTATTCAGGCTGATTTAGCACTCAGGTATCGAGTGTGGAACCTGCAGCCCTGGCGTGTATTGAAGGTCCATCTGTGGTGGGCTAGCTGAAGGTTCTTTGGATTAAAGCCTCCCGGGTGTCCCTGCCTCCCTAGAGTATGCCCGGGTCAGCGTCTACCCCCTCAGCATTCTCCTGTGCGTGCTCATCCTCGAACTCACTGCCGGACTCATCGTGTGCATCCGGAGCAACTGCGTCTATGTCTTCCTTGTCCACTACATCGCCCCTTTCCAGCACCAGATTGTGGAGAGTGCAGCATGCAGCCACTATCAGCGACACACGACCTGGGGGGTATTGGATTACGCCCCCTGAGCGGTCCAGGCATTGGAAGCGCATCTTGAGAAGACCGATGGTTCTCTCCACCACAGCCCTTGTGGTGCCCTGGCTCCTATTGTACCGCTGCTCAGTCTCAGTTCTTGGATGGTGGAGAAGCGTCATGAGCCACTTTTTGAGGGGATAGTCCTTGTCACCCAGCAGCCATCCATCCAGCCGGGCTGGAGCACTGAAAAGGCTCGACCCCGCAGACATCGCCCACCGACCCCTGGAAAGAGCCGGGGGCATAGAATTTGAGGGCAGCTGTGACCTTTAGAGCCCCTGGCATGGGGTGCCCACCCACACAGTTTGCGGAGATCTCAGGGCCTATCATCTGACAGATGGAGGTGACTGTCTCCTTTAAGAGACGGAGCCTCCTTTGGCACTGGACCTCAGACATATTGAGGTAGCTGCTTCGCCGCCTGTAAACCCTGGCAGCAGGATAGTAGCATCTTCTGTGGCCCCTTCCGCCTTACACTTCCTGTTGGGCCTGCACCCCTTGTGCTTGTGCCTGTCCTCCCAAAGGTGGCTCCCCTGGAGGCTGAATGTGCACTCCTGGCCTCCTCCCCCTTCTGGTCCTCCCTTCATCCTCAGAGGAGGTGCCTCCAGTGGAGAGCACAACTCCCATTCCCAGGCTAAGGGAAGGCTTCCTGAAAGCTGTAGGCTCCAGAAATGATTTCTACTGTAGAGTCCTGACCAAGGCTTTTACTCCTGTCCTAGCAGCTGGTATGGGTTTTGAAGTCTTCCTGTTAACACAGGCAAGTAAAGGTTACTTTCACACTTAAATACCTCAAACATCACATTTGCGACCCCACTCACCCCTCATCCCGCCCGTGAATGAGGTTTATACAAATGTCTCCCACCCGCCTGCCCGTTGTGCCCGTGTGTCATCCTGACGATCGCATGGGCTGCGAAAAATCGTGATCAATTGATGCCTCAAGGGCCATAACTGGCCCGTTAATTGATGGCGGGCGTGCATCTGAACTTATAGCGCGTCCTCCTTCCCAAATATCGCGATGGCGTGCAGTGATGTTGGGATGCTCGCCCGACGTCACTGCACGTCATTTTACGTGCAGGCATGTGGGGCCCGCCCCCACCTGCCAGCGGGAAAATCCTGGCCATTGTAAGTGTTTTTATAGCCATGTAAACAGGAAAATAGTAAATGTTGGTCCATTATAAGCAGAGGCAGGTGAAAATATAGTGGGAAAATAGGAAATGGCAGAGACATTGAACAAATACTTTGTATCTGTCATCTGCCTTGAAGATAGAAGATGCAACAAACCTTCCGGAAGTGATTGGTCTGGAGAGAATAATGTATTTCAGGAAATCAGTACAAGAAATAGTACTGGAGAAATTAATTGGGCTAAGTAGTAACAAATCCCCTGAACCTGACAACTGGAATCTTAGGGCTTTAAAAGAAGTAGCTGCAGAGAATGTGATGCATTGGTTTTGATTATCCAGAATTCCTTAGATTAGAAGAGTTCCCGAGAATTGGATGGCAGCAAACATAACCTTACTATTTAAGAAAGGAGCAAGGGCGAAAATGGGCAGCCATAGTCCAGTGGTCCTAACATCAGTTGATGGAAAAGTGCTAGAATCTATTATTAGGAATGTAGTAAAAGGACACTTGGGAAATCATAAAATGATTAAACACAGTCAATACGGACTTATGAAAGGGAAATCATGCTTGACAATTCTGTTAAAGTTTTTGAGGATGTAACTGATAAGATAGACAAAAGGGAACCAATGGATGTGACAGCTTTGGATTTTCAAAAAGTATTTGATAAGGTGCCATGCAAGAGGTTATTACACAAAAACATTAGGATTTATGGGATTGGGGACTTGGATTGAGGATTAATTAATGGACAAAAGGCAGAGAAAAGGAATCAGTGGGGCATTTTCAGGTTGGCAGGCTGTAACTATTAGGGTAGCACAAGGAACAGTATTTGGGCTTCAACTATTTACAATTTATATTGATAATTTAGATGAGGAGGCTGAGTATAACATATCCAAGTTTGCTGATGATGCACTATTAGGTGGGAAAATTAACGGTGAGGAGAATGCAAAGAGGCTACAGATGGATCTTGACATGACAGGTGAGTGGGCAGGAACATGGCAAATGGAAAAGAATGTGGTGAAGTTGCTCACTTTCGTAGGAAAAATACTTTTTTTTTTGGCCTTGTACATGAATCACAGGAAATTAACATGCAAGTACATCAAGCAAATGAGGAAGGCAAGAGCTATATTAGCTTTTGTTGTAAAGGAATAGAATATAAGAGTTAAGAGACCTTAGCACAATTGTACAGGCTACTGGTGAGGCCACACCTGGAGTAGTGTGTGCAGTTATGGTCTCCTTACTTAAGGAAGGGCATACTTGCCTTAGAGGGAGTGCAACAAATGTTCACTAGACAGGTACCTGGGAGGAAGGGTTGCCCAATGAGGAGAGATTGAGTAGATTATGCCTATATTCCCTGGAGTTCAGAAGAATGAGAGGTGATCTAATTGAAGTATATAAAAATTTTAAAGGTTAAGACTGAGTAGATGCTAAGAAAATATTTTCCCTGGCTAGGGAATCTAGAACATGGGGTCCCACTCTCAGATTCTAGGGTCACCCATTTAGGATTGAGTTGAGGAGAAATTTCTTCACTCTAAGGGTTGTTAATATTTGAAATTCTCTACGCCAGCGGCAGGCGCAATTAGCAGGTCCGGGATCGGGTGAGGGAGAGAGCTGCCTCAGGGAGCTGAAAACCTGAAAAGCATTAAGTAAAGTTTTCAAAATCAGGAAAAATATGTGCAAGCACCACAATCAGTCACCTGAACATATACATGATAAAAATGCTGTCCATATATTTTTCTTCTTCTTTCATTTAATAACAGAAATCTCATCCCGCCTTTGGGTGGTTTCATGAAAAATGCAAAGTCCGCCTGGCCGATTCGCCCGTCCACCAGCTGTAAGGTTGAACAGACCACAAAAAAATTAGAGATAATTGCACCTTTAATTACCTTAATTAGCCTCTTAATTGTCGCCGAGCGTGCTTCTGAATTTTGCGCGTGCTCACCAACCGAAATATCGCGCAAGCGCGAGATGGCTTCAGGACACTCACCCAACATCATCTCCTGCAATTTCCCATCCAATCAGGTCGGGCATGCACCCCCCCACCGAGTTAAAAGTTCTGCCCCAGGGAGCTGTGGATCCTCAGTCCTTGAATATATTCAAGGCAGAGGCTAATAGATTTTTGGGTATGAAGGGATTTAAGGGATATGGGGATAGTAGGAAGGTGAAGTTGGGGTAGAAGGGCAACCATGATGTTTTTGAATGGTGAAGCAGACTCGAAGGATCAAATTCCCCACTCCAGCTCCTATTTCTTATGTTCTTATTTGTCCACCACTATTCACAACTGGAGATGATAGGACCATAGAGCTTTAATCTGATTCATTGGTTGTGTGATTGCTTAACTCTGGGTATAGCATGTTGCTTCTGCTGTTTAGCATGCACGCTTTTCATGTATCTTCATCAGGTTGTTAATTAATTTTTGGTTACCCCTGCTGCTACTTCTGGCAGTCCTCATTGACCCTACATTGGTCATTTGGCTTGGTGGTAATGTAAGAGTGAGGGATATGCCGGTCATGAGGTGACAGATTGTGGTGAAATGCAATTTTACTGCTGCTGATGGCCCACAGCACATCATGGATGCCCAATTTTGAGCTTACGCTGTACAATTGATGAACAACAAAAATTACTTTGTCACTCTGTCACGGTGAGTGCCCTTTTAATTATGAATTGTAAAGTTTTCACTCGAGGCACACATGGAGGACACTTAGTGTCTCTGATTCAGGATTGATATGTTCCCATATATTTTGGACTGTTCAACATCTCATGTTTTAACCTCTCATTTCCTTTTACAACTCCATGGGCAGAATTTTCTGCCTGTCGGGTGGGCGAGCCCGACCCAATCTCCGGCGGGCAGGGAGCCAATCCCCGCTGGAGAAGCGGGCCGCACCGCCATTTTACGTGGGCGGGCCAATTAAGGCCCGCCCAGCGTGACGACCGGTGGGAAGCGCTATTTGCTTCCTGTGCGGGAAGGGGGGGGGGGGAATTCCCTAAAAGCAAGAGTGCGCGCTTTTGCGCATGCACACGAAAGAGTGCACATCTCATTGAGGCTAGGTGCTGCCTCAGGGAGATCGCTGACACTTTGAAAAAGGTTAAAAATAGAAAAACAAATTCCCTAACATGTCCCCCTCATGTGACAATGTCACATGAGATGGGACATGTTCATAATTTACACTATAACTTTATTAAACTGTTTAAAATCCTGCATGAAACCTCATCCCACCAGTGGATGTTTCATGTTTTTTCTAGTTGCCGCCAGGGCTCCTGGCCTGCCCACCAACCTTAAGGTTGGACGGGCAGGTCCTTTAATTGTTTAAATGATCCTGTCAATGGCCTCAATTGGCCATTGACAGGTTGGCGGGCCCGCAGCTGATTTTGCTGCACCCCCGCCTTCCTGAAAATTTAAATGGGGCAGGATGATGTTGGGGGTTCCGCCCAATGTCATCCCGCATCATTTTACATGTCGGCAAGCCTCCTGCTCACCGATGGCAAAATTATGCCCCATATCTGTAAACCATTCAACCCTTGCCTGCCTTGGTGGACATGTTTCAATTCAGGGTTGGGAACCCTACACTCAGATAATTTCCGGGTCCCAACTCTGCGCCGCATCTGCATCACTCATGCGACGCAATTGCCAAACCCTATTTGGGCTGGAAGCAAGATCAACATTCAAGTTGTGGTGCTGAGTGTTACCGGGAGACATGAGTTGCCTGCAGAGCACGAGCAGAAAAGACAGACAGAAGCCATGATGGGGCCTGCTGTAGCCTTGCAAAAAAGAGGGGGCAGCACTTTGAAGGTCCAGCAGTCTCACGGCACACAAAAGTGGCCAAATGACTAACTGGAATGTACTATGCCCAATCTTAGAATCCAAAATTTTTCAGCATTAAAAATACCCCTTCAATTCTCCCCACATTGAACCCAACAGCTGTGCACTAACGTGCATCAGACTGTTCTTGTCCAGCGATACACAAATTGAAAATCACCTTCTCACCTTCCTCAGCCTGTTAGTAAGCTCCTCAAGGAGTTTAACAGAGTGGTAGTGGAGGCCAGCAAGTTCCCAAATACCCGCTACCTCGCAAACCCCACCCTCACTTTAAATTTCCAGTGCGCCCCGGAGGTATCAGGACACTGACACATCAGGTGGAATTTTATGGCCCCATTGTGGCGATGGCGGGGGGGCCTGAAAATGCGGCAAGCCATTCAAAAGTCCGTTGACCTCAGCCGGACTGGAAAATTCCGCCAGCGGGAGAGGTAAATTTCCACCTGTCATCGGGATTGCTTCTGTTCCAGCCTCCAAAGGCAATTGAAAGTCCCAGCCATTGCCTCTTTTTTCCAGGGAGCTCAGCACAACTAATGTAATCACTAACTAATCTTCCATGGCATCACTCCTAGATAAAGTTTTCTTTTACATAAGGAGGGTGGGGTAGATTGGGAGCATTTGATAGCCTCACAGGGAATGGAGAGTCGTTAAAATACCCAGACTGGAGAATTAACAAGGTGAGAGGAGCAATGATTATTACTGTGGCCAAAAATGACTAACATTTTTTTTGCCAGTGTTCGGATTGTGCCATAGCTCATATGATCTTCAGGAATCAATTGGCAACATTAGCAGCGTGGTACAATCATTCAGTATTGTAGTTACAAGATATTATGCCAGTAAGAGCACTAGTGGAGCACACTCCAGTCAATTCAGTACAAAAAGTGCTATTGGTGTCTTTTGTACATCAGTTAACATTTTAAATGGCCCTAATGGCAGATTAGAGATTGCTCCAGTTACACAGTGGTAGCCATGGGGGAACAATGTTCCAAGCTCAGTGACTGACTGTGGTGGAGGGCATGTCATTGCCCACAAGTTTTAGGGTGCTACTGCCCCATTTCTGCCAGGCAGGAGGCTTGAAATTTTAACCCAAGATTTTTCATTTAACAAATAAGCAGATGTTTGATTCGGATTTAATTTGTGTCTTTTAGCAGATTAATACATTCAATTAAGTGATTTTTTTAAAAAGGGAGTGAATGGAAAAATTGTAGCACCCACTTTGGACTATGGGAATATAAACCCATTCAGGTCCTATGAATAACATATATTGTATTGTTTTAAGTTGCCTTATTTCCACAGGATTGCTCAGCATGGTTTTGAAAATTATGCCAAAAATATGAAACAGAAACAAAGGTCAGACATAAAGTTTCGAAAGTTAAAAATGTCATGTCAAATTTATTATATAAAACTTCAATTTTAGCTAGGAGGAACATCAAGCCTATATACTATATATAACTTTTGAAAGGCATAAAGCTATGGCACAATCAGAATTAATTTATTTGCCATTCTCTGCCTCAGGCTCATCTCAGGGCAATCGATGTCAAGTTGATGCATCAGCTATTATCTATCAATGAAGGTATTGAATCTATCAAGTGGATGATGGAGGAGAAAGGCACCATGGCCAGCAGGGAAAGCAGCTTGGCAAGTAGTCTGTACAGCTTGGTGGAAAGCCAGAGCACTTCGCTCCGAGGCAGTCGGAACAGCTTGCAAGATGGCAGTGATGGACTGGATGCAATATCAGTGGGAAGTTACCTGGACACACTGGCTGAAGACTTGCCAGGTCACTGTACACCCTCAGACTTAGACCCTTTCTCGGACGGGTGTGGGACAACAGATTCACTTAACAGTGAATCTATCAATAAGGAATCCAAAGACGACTCTGATGATGGATATTATTGTTTTGGATAAATTACATGGAACCAAGAAGATATTTGCTTGTATTTACTGACAGCTTTATAAAGTTATTGTTCAACTTCCCGTTATACATCTGCTGCCTCGGGAACAGCATGTAACAGGCGGCTGATCCAATATCGCCCATTTTACAATCCCACCCAAAGTCAAATTTTCTGCATTAAGGTTTTGATACCTTGGTAAATTCAGTGCTTGCGACGCTGTCATCAAGTGTACTTTAAAGCCTTAGGGTAGAATCTCATTGCAATCTGGGTGGAATTGGTTAAACCAGCACAAAAGATCAGGGTATTTTAAACATAAACAAGTTACATCCAAAACCACTTATGCCTGTGTTACTATTAATCTTTAATATTAGTTCAAGATTCAATGTGCCCGAATCAGGCTTCACCCTTGCCAGCTTGAAATTGTAAGGTTTTGCCAGTTGTGCTGGTTCAAGGAAACTCTTCAAATTGTTATTATATTCTTCGGCGTACAGGCATTAGTAGGCACATTTTAAAAGTCTTCACAAAATATTAAACTGACCAGTGTACATCAATGAAACTACTAAATAGTTCAGTATCTTTTTTAAAAGTCACTTTCAGTGATTTTAAATCAGGTTCCTCACACGGAGTATTAGACTCTTATTTCCAGTAATAAACTCATTTTCAGCTGAATAATAAAACTGCACGAGGTTACCACTGTTAAGTATAATCGTAGAATCATAGAAGTTTACAGCATGGAAGGAGGCCATTCGGCCCATTGTGCCCATGCCGGTCAACAAATGGCCATCCAGCTTAATTCCACTTTCTGACCTTTGGTCCATGGTTTTGTAGTTAACAGCGCCTCAAATGCATATCCAAGTAGTTCTTCAATGTTATGAGGGTTTCTGCCTCTACACCCTTTCAGACTGAGAATACCACATCTCTAACACGCTCTAGGTTAAAACATTTCCCTTTGCATCCCCTTTAAAACTCTTACCTCTTACCATAAATCAATGACCCTCTGGTGATGGACCATAACCAATTAAAAAAGACCTTCCTGTCCAATCTATCTAGTTCCCCTCATGATTTTATACACTTCAGTTATGTGTCTGCTGAGCTTTCTCTGTTCCAAAGAAAACGATCCCAGCCTGTTCAATCTCTCCACATAACAAAAATAGTCTGGTTGAGGCAGCATCCTTGTAAATCTTTGCATCCTTTCTAGTGCAATAATATCTTCCCTTCAATGCAGTGACCAGGACTACACACACTCTCCAGCTGTCGCCTTACCAATGTTTTATACTGTTCTTGAATAATCTTCCAGCTCTTATGCTCTATGAGCTGAATCTTCTGGTTGGCGTGTGGGGGCAGGTCCAACACGCTAACGGGTAAAATGACGCACAATGACGTCGGGCGTGCATCCCGACGTCATAGCGCGTCATCTTGATATTTTGTTTGGCGGGCACGCACCGGAGGAGGCTGCTCGCCCGCCGAAATGTCAACGGCCTATTTAGGCCATTAAGAAAGTAATTGAACTGATTAAGAACATTGCGCGTCCAACCTTAAGGTTGGCGGGCAGGTGAAGAGCCCAAGCGGCCTTCACGTTTTTCAGGAAACCTCATCCACGGGTGGGATGAGGTTTCCTGAAACTCTTATAAAATAAATAAATAAATTTTCCAAACTTCACAAACATGTCCCAGCTCATGTGACAACGTCACATGAGGGGGCATGTTTAAATAAATTTTTACTTCATTTATTTAAATGTTTTATAATCTATTCAATCTCCCCGAGGCACGGAGCTGCCTCGGGGAGATTGCTGCGCTCTTACGTGCGCATGCACGAAAGGGCCCAGGCCTCAACTCTCCCTCCTCCCCCTGCTCGCATAGGTAGCGCTGAGCGCTTAATTGGCCCACCCATGTAAAATGGCGGCGCGCAGCCGATAACAGGCTGCAGTTGGCTCCACGCCCGCCCCCACCCAGCTTGCCCACCATAGGAAAAATTCTCCCCTATGTCTTGGCTAAATAAGGCAAGTATCCCGCATGCCTTCTTAAATATCCCATCTACCTGTCCAGCTATCTTCAGGGATCTATGAACATGCACTTTAAAGTCCCTCTATCCTCTACACTTCTACTTCTGTTTCTTCGCTTCTGCTTTAGTTGTGTCAGTATCACAGACTAATATCTGTAATCCACCAAGATTAATATGGATAGTGCTAGCTAAACCAGGCATGACCTGCTGAGATGGTAGCCCTGATAATGAAAACTTTTAAATAGAAATAATCTAAAGATGGCTCTTGAAGATTTCAGGTGATGGGGCTGTGACTGTTTCCTTTGGCAGCTTGTTCCATTGTCGGATTTTCATTGGGAAGAAGGATTCAAGCACTTGTTTCTGTCAATTCCCACTTCTCAGTATCTTTCCATTTATTGTGTTATTTCTTGCCTTCTTAGACTTTCTCAAAAGCATTGTCTCACACATCTCTGGATTGAATTCTATTTCCCACTTTTTCACCACCTGATCAGTCCATTGATATCTTCCTGCAGTTTACAGATTTCTTCCTCACTATCAGCCACTCGGCCAATTTTTGTATCATCTGAAAACTTCATAATCATACCCTCTACATTCAAGTCCATATCATTGATTTATACCACCAAAAGCAAGGCACCTGGTACTGAGCCCTGTGGAACCTCACTGGAAACAGCATTCCAATCACAAATACACCCATTGACTATTACTCTTTGTTTCCTTCCACTGAGCAGATTTTGGATCCAATTTGCCTGTTTTCCTTGAATCCCGTGGGCTTTTAATTTACTAACCAGTCTGCAATGTGGAAGCTTATCAAAAGCCTAGCTAAAACCCATGTAGACTACATTAAATGCACTACCCTCATCAATCCTTCTTGTTAGATCCTCAAATAACTCTACCATATTAGTTAGACCAACAAAATACACCGAGAAATACTTGGAATTGGGAAGTAAAGAATAAGCAATTCTTTTTTGTTACACAGCATAATTGTCCTGCTTCGTGGAAGGTTTAATGTTTGTGATTATGTAAATGAATTTTAGCAGAAACTTGTAACCTAACTAACACAATTTCAAGTGGATTTTGAGTGCAGTTTCCCAGTTGCACCCAAAGGGGATTTTTTATTTCTAGGTTTTACAAACTATTAGTTTAAACTGATACTTCAACTTCCCTTTGTGTCTTTGCAAGCGGAAAAATGTGTATACTACTAAACAGGTACATCCATTGGTCTAATTTATTGTAAATTTTCAACAAGAAAAGTGACAATGTCTTTATTATGTCCCAACATACAACCAGATGAAAGAATAGTTCACTTGTGAGCTCAACTAAAATCAAAGCTTGATTGCCAAAACAATAAATCAATTACCTGTATTTACATTAAGTGACATAAGTTTTTTATTATACTTTTGAAAGTGTTTCAAAAAGTCTTAGTGTCACAATCATGTGCCAGTACAGGAGATATTACCTATCTGTTCAAACTGAGAAGACAAAGGGCACTCCCTAGAAATGTATAAACCATGTGGCTGCACGAGTTCTCAACCCCACCCTGATTTAAAAGTGTTGGTTAAAAATAAATAACATTATAGTTTTAAAAATAAATCATGTTTGGTGTTTAATGACTCTGAAAAATGTGCCTTTCATAGGTCTATGGACAGGTAAGGTCAGCATTGGCAAATATGAAACAGCCCTGGAATTTTGAGCTATGTATTAAAAGTTATACTCAGCATGCGAACTGCATCATTTAATTACTACAGTTGAATTAGCAGTGGGATGGAAAGCACAGATACTAAGTGATTAAAATTGCTGCAAAATATGATCTTTCAAAGAGGACAGCCAAATTTAATATTCACTGGAAACCCTGCCACAGAGAGTCGGGGAATGGAAGAACACAATTTATGCCCATTCTCTTTACTATAAAGGACCTGGTGCAGCAGAGAAAGTGACAGAAAGTTGACCAAACTAGCTACTCACTACAGAACTAGATATGACTGACTAAGGTGCAGTCCTCCAGTAATGCACAGTCCAAGAAGAGTCACCAGATCTCCAATTGTCTTCCAACAAAACCATGCATTCAGCCAGTTGTTACCCAAGGAGTCATATTAATGGCGCAATTGTCTGTCATTTTACGGTTAGCAGACGAGCAAATCGGCCAGGCGGCCTTTGCATTTTTTATCAAACCTCATCCACGGGTGGGATGAGATTTCCTTGATGAAATGTAAATAAATTTCTGAGTCAACAGTATGTTCATTAGCTAAATTTTCAGGTGACTGATTATGATACATGGACACTTTTTTATGCTTTTGAAACCTTTATTTTTGCTGTTTCAGGTCTTCAGCTCCCTGAGGCAGCTCTCAGCCTCCGGCCAGCTTTCTCTCAGCGCTCACCCGTGCCCGCACTGACATCATCGCCCACCCTCTTTCTGCCCCCACCCCGGCAACGCTGAGCTTTTCAGCGTGAATTCACGGTTGGAGGCCGATCGCGGTCGGCCATTTCCCAGCCGATCCTGGGCCCACTGATTGCGCCTGCCCACCGAGCTGAAAATTCAGGCCTTGAAAGTGTTGTGGACAGGATCTGTGTAGTCCTTTCCAGTCCATTATCAGGATGTTTGTTTGTAAGGTGTGTATATTTCCTTACCCTCGGAGTGATGTTTCCAAATTTTAAATAAATTCCAGCAGCAGGCTCTTTGGTGATTTTAAAAATAAAGAAGGCTTGTCTCAATCACTCATCTCACACTATCACATACGCAAAAATTAGATAAAGATGAAGTTGAAGCTTTAATTATAAAAATGGAATTTATAACTCAGTCTGTATGTTGATGCAGGCCTGGTGTCTTCTTAGTTGAGTTTATATTTTAGTTGAAGCAAAGGTCCTTTAGAAAGAAAGGATTTTCTTGAAGCTGCAAAACCTCTTGTAGATTAATAGTCAAGAGATTTGTCCTCAGGTGGACTTGAAAGCTGGCACAAGTGCAGTACTTTGGCTACATTAGAAGACTTTCAGCTTTCATGGTTCAACAGTTTCTGACATTTCTCTGCTGCTGGATTTGCTTTGTTCAGGGTATTTTAAAATGCAGTCCCTGAAAGTCATATGACTGCAAGGTTAACACTTCTGGGGTCCAGACCACCATGATACAACAACAGTTGACAATGGTCATTCACTCTTTATCTCTGCCGCAACTTGAGCTCAAATATTTTCCTTTGTTCAACATGGCACTCAGAGACCAGGGCCTGAATTTTAAGCCTTCGGGCACATGCAATCAGCGGGCCCGGGGGTGGCCGGGAAGCGGACCCCCAACCACGAACGGCCCCCGACCACATTAATTGGCCAGCCAGCGTGAAATGCACACTGAAAAGCTCAGCGTTACCGGAGTGGGGGCAGGTGAGCACTGCAAGAGAACTCCCTGAAGACAGACATGCCTCAGGGAGCTGCAGAGCTGCAATGATGAAATAAAGCTGTAAAAAGCTGCAAAAAAATGTCCATGCATCACAATCAAACACCTAAAAGCATACCTCATAAAAATGCTGTCCACAGATATTTCTTATTTTATTTCCCAATGAAGATTTCATCCCACCCTTGGATAAGGGTTAATGAAAAATGTAAAGGGCGACTGGCCAATCCATCCCTCCGCCAACCGTAAGGTTGGATGGGCCATGAAAATCGCAGACAATTGTGCTGTTAATGGGCTTAATTGCCCACTTAATTGTCGGCGGGCGTGCTTCCGACTTTTGTGTGTGCCTGCCGAGTGAAGTATCATGTAAGTGCACAATGACGTTGTGACGCTTGCCCGATGTTATCTCGCACGATTTTATGCCCAATTCGGTCAGGCACGCACCCGTGGGATGTAAAATTCTGCCTCAGCAGTCTAGAAATCCCATATTCCTCAAACGCTGGTTCATCCATAAACATTGAGATGTTTCAACTTCACATAAATTTTTAAGAAAGGGACCCTGACTACCCCAACCCTTACACTGGTTATACATTTATAAAGTGACGGTACAGGGAGTCATATGCTATCAGCAGGATTATTACAAAGCATACAATTGGCATCTTGAAACAACATTGCAGATACTGAAAATGATCAGAGGCCACACTGTGGTACAGCCCCTGAGGTCTCTAGATTCATCAGCATCAGCTGCATAACTTTACTTTTTAAAGACGTCATACAATAGAACGAGGAGAAAATAATGGAGGCAGTGAAAATAAGAACTAACAGGGCTGTGAAGAAAGCCATTATTCAGGTCCATGCTTAACTAAATATTGGCCTAAGTAAATATTAACTAAATATAAAGAATGGGATACTGTTCACAGTTTAAATGCCCATAGTCACATATAAGTTTCAGCCATCTAAACCGGTTTGTGACCATTTCACAAAGTATGATCTTACAGCCCATAATTTCCAATATCCTCAAGATTGTACTGAGCATGATGAAAGAGGGATAGATTATTTTGCAGATGTCATTTTCAATGAAGGAATTGTGTTGCTGTGATATTTGTTGAAATGTATCATGTATTAGTGCCTCATGCACAATTCGTGTAGGCTGCATTGATGTTTTGCCCTGTTAGTTCTTATTGTCACTGCCTCCATTATTTTCTCCTCGTTCTATTGTGTGACATCTTTAAAAAATAAAGTTATGCAGCTGATGCTGAAGAATCTAGAGACCTCAGGGGCTGTACCACAGTGTGGCCTCTGATCATTTCTGTCTTCTGCAGTGTTGTTTCAAGATGCCAATGCTTTGTAATAACCCTGCTGATAGCATAAGACTCCCTGTACCTGCACTTTATAAATGTATAACTAGTGTAAGCATAGTGGTAGTCAGGGTCCCTTTCTTAAAAATTTACTTTTTCATGGGGTGTGGGTGTTGCTGGCAAGGCCAGCATTTGTTGCCCACTCTAACTGCCCTGAAACTGAGTGACTTGCTAGCCCATTTCAGAGGGCAGTTAAGAGTCAGCCGCATTGCTGTGGGTCTGGAGTCACGTGTAGGCTAGGCTGGTTAAGGACAGCAGATTTCCTTCCCTGAAGGGCATTAAGAAACCAGATGGGTGTTTACAACAATTGATGATAGTTTCATGGTCTCCATTACTGAGACCAGCTTTCAATTCTAGACTTTTTTTTAATGAATTGAATTTAAATTCCACCAGCTGCCGTCGGAACCCATGTCCTCCAGAGGATTTGCCTGAGCATCTGGATTGCTAGTCGAGTGATGTTACCGCTATGCTGCCATCTCCCCCCATGGACCTGAATAAGGTAGTTCGCAGCCAGATGTGAAGTTTAAACATCTGATTAAGGATGAATCAGTGTTGAGAAATATGGGATCTCTAGGTCTCTCAGTGCCATATTGAACAAAGGATAACATTTGAGCTCAAGTTTTTCCCCTCCAAATAAAGATGGCAGAGATGATCTGCATAAAATTACAACATCAAGGGATTTGCCAGGCAAGCTGGGACTGACTTACACGATGCTACACTGTTGATTGCAAACTATCTGTGATTATTGAGAAGCATACAGGCCAAAATAAAGCTGAAAAAGAAAGCTTATGACAGTCACAAAAGACTTAATACTGTACAAAGCCTCGAGAAGTATAGAAAGTACAGGGGTGAAGTAGAAATGGAAATTAGGAAAGCAAAGAGAGGATATAAAAAGATATTGGCAGGTAAAATCAAAGAAAATCCTAAGATGTTTTATCAGTACATTAAGAGCAAGAGAATAACTAAGAAAATGGTAGGGCCTATCAGGGATGTACATGGTAACTTGTGGGTTGATGCTGAAGATGTGGGCAAGGTTCTCAATGAGTACTTTGTCTCTGTCTTCACTAAGGAGAGGGTTGATGCAGGCATTGTAGTTAAAAAGGAGTGTGAAATGTTAGATACAATAAGCATAGTGGAGGGACTGGCATCCCTGAAGGTGGATAAATAACCAGGGCCAGATGGATTGTATCCCAGGCTGTTGAAGGAAGCCAGGGAGGAAATAATGGATGCTCTGAGGGTCATTTTCCAATCCTCACTAGATACAGGCAAGGTCCCAGAGGACTGAAGGTCTGCGAACGTTGTGCCATTATTTAAAAAGGGTGCGAGGGATAGGCCAGAAAATTCTAGGCCAGTCAGTCTGACTTCGGTGGTGGGCAAATTATTGGAAACAATTCTGAGACACAGGATGAACTGTCACTTAGGAAGGCACAGATTGATCGGGGATAGTCAGCATGGTTTTGTTAGGGGAAGATTGTGTCTTACTAACTTAATGGAATTTTTTGAGGAAGTAACAAAGGATTGATAAGGGTAGTGCAGTGGGTGTTGTCTACATGGATTTCAGTAAGTCATTTGACAAGGTCCCGCATGGCAGACTGGTCAGAAAAGTGAGACCCCATGGGATACAGGGGAAGATGATGATTTGGAACCATAATTGGCTCAGTGACAGGGAAAAAAGGGTAAGATGCTTTTGCGAGTGGAAAATGGTTTCCACAAGGCTCAGTGTTGGGGCCCTTTCTGATTGTTGTATATATTAATGAGTTAGACATAAATGTGGGAAGCATGATTGGGCAATTTGCAGATGACACAAAAATTGGCCATGTAGTTGATAATGAAGAGGATAGCTGTCGACTCCAGAACAATATCAATGGTTTAGCTGAGTGGACAGAGAAATGGCAAATGGAATTCAATCTGGAAAAGTGTGAGGTAATGCATTTGGGGAGGGCAAACAAAACATGGAATACTCAATAAACGGGGAGTTTTTGAGAGGGACGGAGGAAGTGAGAGAGTTTGGAGTGCATGTCCACAGGTCCTTGAAGGTGGCACGACAGGTGGACAAGGTGGTCAAGAAAACATATGGAATGCTTTTCTTTACTGGGTGAAGTATTGAATACAAAGCAGGGATGTAATGATGGAACTGAAGAAAACGCTGGTTAGGCCACAGCTGGAATTTTGTGTACAGTTCTGGTCACCACAAGACAGGAAAGACATAATTGCTCTGGATACAGTGCAGAAGAGATTTACAAGAATGTTGCCAGGACTTGAAAATCGCAGCTATGAGGAAGGTTTGGATAGGCTAGGGTTGTTTTCCTTAGAACAGAGGAGGCTAAGGGGTAACCTAATTGAGGTGTATAAAATTATGAGGGGCCGAGATAGGGTAGACAAGAAAGACTTGTTTCCCCTAGCTGAGGGGTCAGTTACCAGGGGGCATAGATTTAAGGTAATTGGTTGAAGGATTAGAGGGGACATGAGGAAATCTTTTTCAACCAGAGGGTGGTGGGCATCTGGAATTCACTGCTTAAGTTGTTGGTTGAGGCTGAAAGGCTCAACTTATTTAAAAGATACCTGGATCTGCATCTGCATCTGAACCTGCAAGACTATGGGCCAGGTGCTGGAAAGTGGGATTCAAATGAGCAGCTAGTTTCTTTTTTCTCTTTTTGGCCAGCACAGGCACGATAGGCTGAATGGCCTCTTTCTGCACCACAACTTTTCACTATGGTTCTATAGTGTAATGTATGTTAGGGTGAAATGCCTTTTAGTTTATGTGGACCACATTAACATGAGTGGTCATGTTAACAGAGTCATTGACTGCTGCATTTTCGGAAAGCCGGCAGTCTGCTGGGTGTGGGTAGACCGCACATGCCATTGTTGCCTAGTGCCATAGTGATGAAGTTGTGAGTGGTGCATTGTTGGAGGCACTATCTTTCAGGTGAGACACCAAACCAAAGCCCTAACACTGATTCAATGTACATAAAAGATACAATGCCACTACTGGAAGAGGAGCAGGGGAATTCTATTTGTTTTTTGGCTAATATTTATCCTCTATCAAAACAGATTTAACTGCTATGTGTGGGATCTTGTGTGCAAATTGGCTGTTGTGTTTGCCTGTAACAGTGACTATAATTCAAAAGTTATTCATTTGCTTCAAAGTGCTTGAGACATCCTGAGGATGTGAAAGACATAATATGAATGTGAATCCTTTTTCCATCTGCTAGCAACAACAAATTGATTTAATTTTATGGACACCAGGAGCACTATAGTGCTTACAAAAAAACTGCAGTCACAGTAATTTCAGACATTGTGAGAAACAGATGGTAACTGGCACTCATAAAATCACAGGTCCGTAACATTGCACCACTGCAGTTGTTAGGCTTGGAAGACTGTAAGTTCCAGGCTGTGAGATTTTTTTAATGACTGAAAAGCTTTCCTGAAGGTAAAGCTGGTACCTTTTCCTGCCTAAAATAGAGTATTTCCCAATGATGTGATCTAACAAAAGATTTATGTTTGGGTTTAATGGGCAGCTGTGTTAAAAAAAAAGAGGAACTACAGAATAAAAATTGCTGATGAGATTATATTCAGGATACTGTGACCAGAGTTCTAGTTAGTGATTTAGGACATGATGTGTCTGTATGGGCACAATGTAAGAAAACAATTCAACAGATATTCTTTTCAAAAGGAATGTCTGCACATAAACTCAGTCAACGAAGCACGTAATGCGATAATCTGAGGATTCAAATCAAAGTGATCAAGAAATTTTGAGGGATAAATTGGGCTGGTTTTTAAGGGCTACACAACCACATAAGACTCGAAAATGGGGTCTGAGATACAGGCATACAACTCTGATGGGAAGTATGCACAAGCCATGTTGGTAAAGAGGTTTGCGCACACTCATAACAATCAGTGGCAATGTGCAGAGCGGGTCAATTATGTTGCAATCAGATTTGACATCAGTGCTATCACTTCTCAAACTCTTTCGAGTTATCAACAGTCACAGATTGCAACTCTTTCGAGTACAATCACAGTTCTTGGTTTTTTCCGGGAGTGGGACATGAACCCACAACCCTCTGATTCAAAGGCGAGGGTGCTATGAACTGAGCCACAGCTGACACCTCCTATCACTTCTCAATGTGCATTCCAGCCAACTCCTGTTTTAACCTCGCACAGCTGAATACAATGTTAAATGGAATGGAGGACAAAGTTCCCTAGTCCCACAAACCCTAAACAGCGTTTTTTAAAAATATCATGAAATACTTACATGTTAGTTGCTGGATTGTTTCTTTCAACTAGTCATACAATTATATGTTTTTTTGCAGCTTTTCTATATTTGGCTAAAGTTTGAATGGTCACCAGGTGTGATTTCGTATTGAAGTACTTATCTGTTAATTTAACAGCCTGTGTTGAAAACTGTTGCTCTCTGACATAGGTAGTTCTGGGAATTGAGCATGACTGGGGGAATGAAGAGGGGCCATGCGGAGCAGGCAAGCTAAAAGAGGAAGGAGGGGGAGAAGGGCTCTCAGAAGGAGACCATATCTGCCAAAGGCCTTTAAGGAACAATTCTCTTACCTGAACTATAGCATGGGCCAATGCATGAGACATCTTCACTTCACAAAAGTGTTTGTGACTTAAATATGCCAATCATGGTAGCCACGACTGCAACTTCAAAGTAGGGCAAGGACAACGTTGCCTGTGCCTGTCAAGGTACCCATGGCTCTTAACCTTTATGAGTCTAGCTCCTTCCAGGCTGTTGTTGGGGATAGAAGCAACATCTCAAAGCTTGCTGCACAAGGGATGTAACTGAGGCTCTCTATGCAGAGAGAAGCAGTTTAATCTCATTCCCTCTTTCCAGAGACATCAGGTATAATGAGCATAAGGATGTGCATGGATTGCCTTGTGTCCGCCTCATGTGAACTCAGCCATTTTCATGAGCTGAAGGGGATGCTATGCTCAATATGCAGCTGATGTGTGGCCACAGGCACCCCATCATGCAGGTGAATGCCCACAATCTTGTCACAAGTTATGATTCCTTAATTCTAGGGCAGTCATCTGTGCTGGTTGTATTTGATTCATCATGGCAAGGCAACGGCTGAATACTGAGTGACAAGGGTTACCCACTCATGACGTGGTTCATGATTCCAGGCTGGAACCAATGCACATGTTGTAAAGAACCTATTTTTTTATTTTTCTTGAACTGTGGCTTTAAAAACTACCATGGCTGCAGTTGAAAGACATGTTCACTGGGACAGGACAGGGAATATCAACAATGTTGCTATCCTGGAACATAGGGTGCTGTAAGAGAACAGGATGGTGCCAGAAAGGAATTCTGGACTAGGGGAACGGCCTAATGACAGCATTTGAATTGGCTTTTGACCAATTTTTGGGTGGTTACAGTACAGGTAGAATAGCTCCTTGCCTGCAAAGAAGGAAGTCCTGAAATCTCTCTCTCCTGTATTTGTAAGATTCCAGCAATTCTGCCATAATAGCTAGCTGGCTATTCCTCACATCTCTGTAACTTGCTTTCTCTGAAAACCCCTGTCAAGAGCAAAAGGGGAAAATCACCAGTAGGGACATTGAAAAGCAATTTTTTCAACAAGTGAACCACAGACTGAATGTGTTGGGAGACCACCTCATGTCATCAACAACAAACTGCAAGGAATTTGGAAAACATCAATCAAAATCAACCCATCTAACCCTGTACTCTGGATTGGTGCTATGTGGGTGTTTGTGTATAGGGGTTTAAGTAGGGGTAGAGTTTAAGTTATTGAGTTAAAAGTTAGCAGTTCATATTTTTATCTTTTACTAGTTAAAGACAATCTGTTCAATAAACAGTTATTTACTTATTAAGTTTACAAACCTGGTGCTCGTATTCTGTTAACCTAAATTAAACAGTTCAGTAGAATTGGGGAAATCTGATGGTTTGGTCAAACTTTCACATTTGTCACGGCTCGGGGAATGGTGGAGTTTGATATTACAGCGCACTATCCCCAGTGAGTTATGACAATGTGCACAGCCGGCCTACAATGGCAGCCATATGACTACAAGAAACATTGGGCCAGATTTTCACAGAGTCATGAAGACCTTTAGATGTGGCAGGTGGACCTAGATCCGGAAGTCCTTTCCCCATGTTGGACATCTTATTTTCACTGGAGGGTGGGGGATGGAGGTGGGAAACTACTCCCTCATGTGGGAAACCCAAAATAAGCATGGCCACTGCAACTCAGTGCTGAGTTTAAACAGACCCCATTTTTGCTGGAGCAAGAGCCTTATCCCAGAGTGTGGGAGTTACAAATTTTTACAGAGGTTGTAAATGCTCTTGAACTGTGGGTAAGATCTTTAGAACTGTCAATCTATTCAGTTATTTAAATTACCTGCCTGTGTCTGTGAGAGCTGAAAAAAATCTGTTCTAGCAGTTTCAATAGTTACTTGATGACATAACCTTAAGTGTTATCATTATAGCATTATTAAGGCTTGCCTGCTTACCATGTTTGCAGGGGTGGGGGTGTTAAATTCATAGTTTGACAGTCAAAGAGGTTATTGAAGGATTAGCTGTCTTTGATGTGGAGTTATGAATGCAAATGTTTGTGTTTTTAAGGGAGTAAGTATTTGAGAGAGATTTAAATGCATTGACTGGGCTTCCATGAATGGGGCTAAACTCTATAGCAGAAATTTAAAATATTATTTTACTTCATCTCATCAAGGTTCCTGAGCTTTGTCTATGGTGGATACTGGGTGAGTTGTCATGGAGGGTTTAAGGACAAAGACTGGTGGGTGAGAAGCATGAGTTGTTATGAGTTTGCACTAAGTTGGCATAAGAGCTACAATGGACTACGTGGTTGGGTGGGGGCATGGATTTGCATAGGGGGGTATGATAGGCCATTGGGAAACTACTCCCACATGTGGAAAGCAGCCAAGCATTAATGGGGGTTGGTGGGGACATGAGTTGGCATGTATGGTCATGGAGTGTGGGTGGCGGTGGGGGGAGAAAAGGTGTAAGGACTTAATGTTTAAGAAAGCAACTGGGACAAAGTTGCAGAGAACCATCTCCATACTGTACCCACCTCTTCCCCACCATCCCCACAACCCAGAGCAAAAATCGCATCATTCAGGGCACTTTTTCCCAAGGCAGGTACATCAAGCTGGGAAATTTCTTGACTTGAGCTACCTGCCTTGGGAGCGAAAATGTGGCTCATCATAGTGCATAACACTGGCATCCTCAAACGTTGCTTCTGCTGCCTGGATTGCTCTGGTGAAGACCTGCAGTGCTCAGCCGTGGAGGTATCAAGATTTGTCACAATATGCTGCTTGCTGCATAACCTTGCCACATGAGGGGCCAGCCCTTGCCAGCACCTACCAGGGTTGAAGTTGAGAAGCAGAAGCAAGAGGAAGAGGAGGAGGAGGAGAAAGTGGTGAAGGAGAAAGTGAAACATGAAATAGAGGATCTGCAATAGGAAGGGAGTCTCTTTCTGCCTGGTCTCTAATTAATGAGTAATACCGGGAACCTTGGCTGGAATTTTCCAGCCCCTCGCACCAGGGGGATCTTCTGGCCCCTCTAATGTTGTGAATGGAGATTTCAATGTCTCACCAGCCCCGCCACAGGGAAACCTGCCATGGTGGGGGGGTGGGGGGAGAGGGGGGAGGGGGAGCTTGAAAATTCCTGCCCTGAACTACACTTACTTCCCTTTTCTCTATCACTTACCATGATATCGTCATTTTTCCAACTAACAAAAATAAAAGCCATCAAATAAAGCACATTTCAATAACATTTTATAAACTCAATCATAATGCATACAAAAATAAACTAATCACCGGCATTCTGTTAGTGCTGTCTTCCACATAATGTTTCCTCTCCTACTGCTCCTGCATGGTTTTTCCCCAGTGGCTGCAGCATGGGTCATAAAAAGCTACAGACCTCCAGGTGATGTGACTCCAAATAGCTTTGGAGCATGGCCTAGAGCAGCTCTGTGCCTCGAGGGCCCTGCTTCAGACTTCACTAACACAGCCTGCACTGCAGCAGTCTGGCCTGGCTGGCTGACAGGCAATGGCCAGACCACAGGTAGAATGGCAATGGTAGAGTAGGAATGCTTTCAGACTGAGAGTTGACAGAATGTTCCAGTTCCATGAAACCACTACAAACTTTCCTAGGATGATGCATCAGCAATCCCAGGTGAACTGATCAATATACTGCTATAACGCTCTGGAACCCCTTTGAACATTGCCACTCAGAGCCACATGGCAGCAATCTGAACTTCCACTCCAACACTGAGATCTTTGATGCAAGCAGTTTGTGCTGCAAGGGCAAGTTATTTCATCAACCATGGGGGACAGTACCTAGTATACCTCAGCCAGCTCATATCCAAATAAATATACGGTACAGGGATCTGTGATTTTGTACTTAATTAGTCTGCAACATGAAGTAATGGTCTGAATGCACCAAATACTCTTGAGTACATTGTTTGCCAGCTCAATTCATCATTATGCTTCCATGTAATAATGTTACATGCTTAGAAAGATGTGCTTCTGCTTGTTCTTGCATGAAGATGAGTAAGGATAAACAGATGATCATGGCAAGACCAGTCATGTGTAGAGTTTGTGCTTGAGGCCAGGAAGCTGCTATCTAACATTTTACTTAATGTATAAGTCTGTGAAAGCAGTAAACCATGGCCGATTATAAAAGGATGTGCCAATATCATTTAGTCTCTAAATTAGAATTAAAATCATTTGAACTAATTGCAAAAGCTTCTCTTTTGCATGCATTACTAAACCTGATGCCAGATAGTTTATGGTGATCTGCTGACTAATATTGAAATGCCACCTTTTTTCCTGAATAACACAAATCTAGTGATTAGCTGAGATCAGAAATGCTAGGACTTAATTCAGCCGCAAAATGGGTGAGACCACCAAGACACTGACTGATGTTCCACACTCCACCCATTCGTATTGATGCATGTCTAACTAGAGGTCCTGAAAGGGGCCTGTAGTAATCTGATATATAATATACATTTAAGACAAATATTGTAATGTAAGACCACATGATCTTAATACCCAATAGCAAAGTAGCATGGGCTACCTCTATGAGGAAGTCTTGAGTTGGACACAGAGTGAAGACAGAGTTTTAAGTTGTAAGCACACAAGTGTAGCTGCTGAGTTTAGTTTGTAAATAAACAGCCTGTGTTTTTTCTAACAATGATCTCCAGATGTTCTCTGTCTCTGTACTGACTCGGTCACCCCAAAACAAGCGTGCAACCCAGATCCTTTAGCCTCAACAAACCAAGGGCACTGGATCCAACAAACTGGCAACGAGGGTAAAAGCATGAAAAACCACGGAAAAAGTGAGATTAAAAAATTGAGGAATAACAAAGGGAATTGGAAGAACCAAAATCGGGCCGTACCTCGCACGATAGTCGTAAGTAAAAGAAAATTTCCTCTGAGCATTGTAGTATTCCCCTCAGAGCATGCTACAATTTGGATGAGTGGAGCCTTTCGATCCAACCTTGGACGACTGATCTCAATATGTTGAACGCCTCGTGTTCTTCTTCCAGGCAAACGACATTGCAGGGGCAGAGAAGGGGCACACAATACTTCTGTCCTCATGTGGGAATAAGGCATATGGACTAATTCAAAATCTGTTGCCGCCCAGTGCCCCAGACTCAAAAAAGTTTGATGATTTAGTGAACCTCGTAAAGATTCATTACCAGCCCAAGCCGTCGGTGACAATGCAACGGTTTAAACTTAACTCAAGAAATCGAGCTGCGGGGGAGAAAGTTGCTTGCTATGTGGCAAGTCTGAAGCAGTTAACTGAATATTGCGAGTTTGGTACATCAATCAATGATATGCTTAGAGATCATTTGGTATCCTTTAGCCCCAACAAACCAAAGGGCACTGGAGGCCACTCCCAAATACGCAGATAAAACCCTGTGCTCAGCGTGTTTTCAATTGAAACTTTGTCCCTCCACCTTTAAAATTTTAAACTTAAAACCAGAGAGATTTTTAACACAGGAAGAAAGCCATCCATTCAATTGTGTCTGCATCAGTTCTTTGCTGAAACACATTTATGGCACTCCATGGCTACCTGTTAGACGATTGTTAGACGAGGAGCAGCAGCAAATTGTGACCAAAGACAATCATAAGGTTCCTGCTAATTTCAAACTTGCTATTTTCTGTGCAGTAGCTGATTTCCCTGGGATTGATCCCATTAGGAAACAATACTCTGGGCCCCACTTCTACCGGACTGCTTCATGTATCCCCGCAGCATAGAGGATTGCTTTCCTAGGTGTAGAAGGGAAGGAGGAATTGGTTGGCTTTTAGGGAGCAATATCATCCTGTCAGTTTCACTATTGTCTCTTTCATCAACTCATTGTGCTTTTTCTGTCACGTCAGCAATAAAAGAGGTCCCAGACATCTGGTTTAATGTGTCATCATTTATACAGTGTAAATTTAGAGGAAAACAGCAGACAGAGACAGTAAGGGCACACCCCAATGGCCTACTTACTGATCTGTGCAACATGGTGGCCTCCTCCTGCCACCCTCTGGGAAGAGGACCTCCCTCACGGCTCTAGCATTAGATCCAGACCAGCACTGATGAAGTGAGGGCAGCCGTGCCTCAGGTGCCAGGTCTTCAGCTCTCCTGTGATAACTCACTTCCCTCTGGTGCAGTAGGGTTTGGTACACTTAGCAGCCTCAGTGATGGCTGCCATGGGGAATCTAAATCAATCTCCATCTTCATCTGATCTGCCTCCA
Source organism: Cetorhinus maximus (assembly GCF_964194155.1). Lineage (NCBI taxonomy): Eukaryota > Metazoa > Chordata > Chondrichthyes > Lamniformes > Cetorhinidae > Cetorhinus > Cetorhinus maximus. Next base: position 157,300,042 of record NC_135880.1, on the reverse strand, counting down.
TTCCTACCCCCATTTGGCTCTAATTGTGCAGGAAATATCAGTTAAGGGCTCACCCCATGAAAATTGGAGCTTTAATCGGTTTGCGACTAGAGGAAGGCTCCTGATCTGAAAACAACCCCAACTCCTGTTTTCTGCCTCCGTAGTGAAAATTTAGTCCTGTAAATTCTCAGAAACTCAAATCAGTTCTCCTACTACGGAAAGACCAAGTTGTATGAACCAGTTTCCTTTTATCATTTATGGGTTTGAACTGTATTTGATAAAATAGAAGAATTTGCAGCAGCCATTATTTTGGAAGTAATGTAAATGTTTATCATCCAAGTTAAAGACAAGGCAATGACAATCCACCGAAGCAAAACTCTGCATAAACATACATTTACAATAATATTTTCAGCTGAAATGAACTAATAGAAGGCTGCAGACAGTTTAAAATTCTTGTAGACTGAATAGCAGGGAGCACTGAGAGTTATTGTGAATGTTTGTGACTATTCTCAGGGAAAGGGCGTTTTTAAAGCTATCTTTCACCTTTCAAATAAGATATGGCCTCTGGGTGGACAAAAATGATCCCATGGAACTGTTTGAAGATGCATCTGGAAGTTCTCCCAGTTTCTAGTCCAACATTTGTTCCTCAATCGATATTACCAGAGCAGATTAACTGCTCATTTAATTTATTACTGTTTGGGAACTTGCTGTGCACAATTTGTGCGCACTGTGCTACATTTCCCTACATTACATCAATGACTACGCTTTCACTGACTGCAAAGGGCTTTAGAATGTCCTGAGCTGGTAAAAATCCACACAACTGCAACTTCTTTCTTTCTTTCTTTTAGTCAGACAGTGAAATCTGTGTTCCATCGCCCGATGAAGCCTCGCTCTCTCTGTTCTAGGTTTCTCTTTTGGTGAGATACTTCAACACTTCTAACTAATATATCTGACAGAAAATAGAGACAATCAATCAGTGCAAGTGTGGACGTACAATTGAATAGAAACACCATCTGCCTAGGCCCAGACCCACAGTTATAGATCTCATTTCAAATCGCAGAGGTAGGGTCATGGCAGGAACAGGTGTGCCAGTGATGACACACCAAACCACTGGTTGGAATGGAGTCCAGTGCCATGCACTTCTGATGGCAGAAAAAGTCCTATAACAGGGCCTAATACATATTCTTCCTTACCTCTACTTCCAGCAGAGCAGGCAGGCTACTTGAGGAAAATAATTGATCTCCTCTGGGATTGATTACCTTACATTGGTAAAGTTTTGTGGTTTTCATTTAGGCTGCGCACACACTTCTCAGTGCTTCCAGCCCAGGACTGCTGCATAGAACACATGGCCCCAAAAGGCAAGAAGACTACAGCCCCCCGATTCAGTGACGTGTCCCTAGAACACCTTTTAAATGCTGTGGATGCCCGCTGTGATGTCCCCTAACCCCGCTCTGGCCACAGGAGGTGTAGCAATCTCACCACTCTGGCTTGGTAGGTGATGGCAGTTGTGTTCAGTGGAGGTTTGCCATCCAGTGCAGATAGAGGATGAATGATCACATCTGTGCTGCTAGGGTAAGACAACTATCTCATCACTCTAAACTCACACACTCAAGCCCATCACACTTTCACTGCCAGTTCAAGGGACATCACCATTCATTCTCAGGCACACCCTCACATCTCCATCTGGCCTCCTCTCCTCTGGAGACTGCCTCCTCAACCCTCACCATTTTGAGGCCACTTGCACAGATCAATTTGTGCCTCCACACACCCCCTGGGATACCCTCCTTCCGCAGTACAGCTCTCACCATGCAGCCTCTTCCCTTGCCTGAGGCCACTTCTCCCCCTTGCCCAAGCAAGCCCTAGCCCTGCAGCTGTTGAAAAGCCACCCCTGCCTTATGGCTGGACTGGTAGGTAGAGACCTATCCATGAGACCCCTAAAAGTGATGTGGTGCTGCCTGTGAAGCCTGGTGCTGATGACTGTCAGTGTTGCCTGGAGCAAGGTCGGCAAACAAACCTTGGGATCCCGAGTGAAGTGCAGCTCGCCAGGTGCGCGTCACTTATGTTCAGTTGAGAAACACGCCGGCGTGCCCGGTCGATCCAGCGTGGGGAGGGAGTGGGTGGATGATTCCGGCGAGCAGGGCTTATAGTGATATGCAGATATATTACAACGAAGTTCCTGACATCCGACGGTGGGAAACGTGGCCTGCCACTGCCGGACAGAGTGGATGATTGCAAACTGGTTTCACAACGTCGTGAAACCAATTTTTGGCCTTCTCGCCATATTGTTCACTCACACCGCCAAACACGGCCGCTGCCAATGGGCACTTAAAATTCTGCCTATGGAAAGGTTTACAATACAGAAGGTGGTCATTCAGCCCAACATGTCTGTGCTGGCCAGAAAAACAGCTATGCAGTCTAATCTCATCTTCCAGTTCTTGGTCTGTAACCTTGTAGGTTAGAGCATCTCAAGTGCACGTTCAAGTTTTTTTCCAAATGAGACGAGATGTTCTGCCTCCACCGTCCTTTGATGCAGTGAGTCTCATACCCCCATCATCCTCTGAGGAAAAAATTACTCCTGAACTGTAATCCTTCCAGTAATTATTTTAAATCCACAGCCCCTGCATTGACCTCTCTGCCAACAGAAACAGGTCCTTCCTATCCGCTCCAGCTAGACCCCTCATAATTTTGTACACCTCAATTAAATCTCCCCTCAGCCTTTTCTGTGCCAAAGAAAACAACCCCAGCCTACCCAATCTTTGCTCATTGCTAACATTCTCCATTGCTGGCAATACCCTCATGAATTTCTTCTGCACCCTCTCTACATTCTTCCTGTAATGCAGTGACTAGAACTGTATGGAGTACTCCAGCTGCAGTCTAATGAGTGTGTTATATAGTTCCAGTGAAACCTCCACACTCTCACATCTAAGGCCTTGTCCAATAAAGGAAATTACCCCATATAGCTTCTTGACCTAACTACTTATCTTGCTACCTTCAAGGTACTGTAGACACATATTCCACTTCACATGATCTTACCACTTATCATGTATTCCTTTGCTTTGTTTGTCTTCCCAAAATGCCTTACCTCATACGTCTCTGAATTGAATTCTAAAATTCAATTTGCTGATTTTCTGCTCACTCGACCAGTCCTTGATATTTTCCAATAGTTTACAGCTTTCTTCCTCACTATCAACACATCGTCAATTTTTGTATGATTTGCAAACTTCTCAGTCACACCCTATATGTGTAGATCTAAATCATTGATATATTATGTTAAACAGCAAGGGACCCAGCACTGAGCACTGTCGAACCTCACTGAAAACAGCCTTCTTGTCACTAAAGCATCTGTTAACCATAGCCCTTTGCTGCCTGCCACTGAGTCAATTTTGGATACAACTTGCCACTTCTCACAAAGGAGCTTTAAATTTTCTGGCCATTCTGCCATATGGGATATTATCAAAAACCATGCTAAAAATCTATATAGACTACACCAAACACTACCCTCACTGATCCTCCTTATTACTTTCTCAAACAATCCAATAAATAAAATTAATTGAAATCAAAATAAATAAATAAAATTCCTATCAAGCTCATTTAAACCCTCCCTAAGAATAAGGATTTGACCAGAAACTATCATAACATTTGGCAAGAGCCAAAAATTGAAGTTTCTGTGTGGGCTTGGAGATAAGACTGCTGTTAAATTCCACAGCTGGGATCTACAGCTTACTCCCTTTCTCAGTTCAGGTGGAATTGATATTCAAAGACTGAAAAAGTGGGATCCTTTCATTAAAGCTCTACTACAAGTGGAAATAATTCCACTCTCTGCTCCAACAGGTGAAGTCTTGCTTTGGTTCAACAAAGGAATTCCTTCTAGTTGTTTTCTGATACAACATTGTAATTTTCAATTGTCCAATTTTTCAGTCATTGATTATGTGAGTCTGTTTACTATTGATGCTCACTGTGCTTGATTGGTTAAACCTGGGTGTGGACTCAGGGAAAAGTAAACCAATTGTAGAAGATGACAGAAGAAAAGACCTGTAAGAATGGAGCAGACATTTTAAAACACTATGAATAAAACCTGTTAAAATCTGTTCTCGCTGTGGTAAGCTTGGAGGCGGAAAGGGCCTGTAAATTAGGCAGGATTGTGGCATACCCGAACCCTGCCACCTTCTCGCCTCAGGCAGAATTAAGTTCTGGGCGGGAAGGCCCATGTTCGACCTTCCAGCCCCACTGCCAATAGAACTCCTTAAGGGGCGAATTAATGACCACTTAAGGGCCTCCTTCCACTGCTGCTCGCTTAACTAACCTGCTGCAGATAACCTGTTGACATGCGATGTGCACATCCAGCTTGTCACCACCTAGGGATTGGGATGGGGGATGGGTCCCCTTGAACAAAGGCACTCAGCGCCTGATCAAGGGACTGGACATCAGGAAGAGGGGCCCACTGGGACCCACCCCCTTGCCCTTGCTGCCAACCCCCCACACCCATCTCCCTGCAACTCCCACCCCGTGAAACCATTCCCCCTCACATTACATTCCTGTGGCCTGGGTCGCTCCACAATCCTGGGACTCTGATACCTGTCCTCCCAACTACAGTCACGGCCATACAAGTGGCGCTGTTGAGCACAAGAACTACCAGCCTCTGATTGGCTGGCAGCTATTGGTAAACGAGACTGATTCCAGGGAAAGGCTTTCCGCCGGCCTCACCACTGCCTGAATGCTGCTGAGCCACAGGCCACTTCCCAAAAAATGGCAATGGGTGTCTCTCGCCAGCTGTCCAGCCGGCAGGAGAGAACCCCAAAGTGTCAACAAGATTGTGCCTTCTGTTTTCCACACAGTTGATCACTGACAACTTGGAGTTGACATGCAGTAGTGTTTGAATTTCACCCATTTGAATTTGCATCTCCTTGCGATAGAATACATTTCTCCTCACACTCATTCTGTGGGATTTCACTCCAAAGCCAAGAAATCTGCAAGCCCATTGTGAATGACAATGGCAGCCATTAATCCACAGAAAAAGGTTTGTTGCATTTTGATATCTTCTCAATGAAATGTCTTGAATGGCTGTTTGCATTTTAATTCCCTGAACAGACAAGCAGGCTAGCTTCCAGCCTTCTGTAGTTTCATGTATATTGACAGAAAATAAAAGAGGTCACATGATCTCTCAACTCCATTTGTTTCAAAGCAGAGTGACCATTCTCCATTTTGTTTCAAAAGTAAAGTGTTAATTTTCCATAAATCCATGAGTATTATTGTGTGAGTGTGACTCTTTGGAGAAATGGCTTGTTTGCAAACACAGAGACACAGAGACTGGGAAAGTTAAATGTAGATTCTAAGACAATGAAAGGTATACAGAATTGTCACAAATTCCAGAATGGAAGAGACATGTATATTTTTCAATATCTTTCAATTTCTCTTTGTTTCTGTGTTTTGTGCTTTCAATCCAATGGCCAAAAACCATTTGGAGGAAAACATTTGATTTCAAACTCTTGCTGCACTGAAAATATGTAATTCTATTGCAATAACACAATCTTCATAGTGGTCAATAGGTCATGTGTCACTGCAATGGAACTCCATAATCTCATACTGAGGCTTTATTAAACCAAATATCTGCTCTTAGCAGTATTTTTAAAACATAAAATGAGGGGTGCAAAAGGTATGAAAATTACTGAAATGCACACATATCTCCCTCTCCAACCTTCAAAATAATGTAGCTATTCCCTAATTTGTTCTTCCATCTTAAGCTTCATGTAACAATCCAGCATCACAAGAAACTGACCTGTAAAATTTCTAGTTGATCCTAGTTTATGCTCATCATTGTCAATGAAGGAACAGAGTTGTGAAAAACGTTGCTTTATGTATATTGTTTTACTGACTAAGCTGCTGAGCCAGTTATTAACCCAGTTAATATGACAAGGGAAGCATTTAACAAACATTATAGTTTAGATTTCACGTTATCCAATAAAACTCTATACTGTTTGCCAAGATTTTAATGGTATTTTACTCATGCAGACCAACAGTTTTTCTCTTTCAGGAAGAAATCAATACCCAGTAAACATTAATGCCAAATGGATGCAGAGAGAGAGAGAGCTCACTTCTCAGTTGGAGCAGCCCTTCCTTGAACTTTCAGGGTCATTGACTCATTGGATTCAGGTAAGGTATCAGTCACACAATGGATTGCCTGATTGCAAAATGCCCCCAACTCAGGGTAGTTCATCAAAGTCAAATAATTACAGATAAAGTAAACACAAAAACCTCAATGGAAATATTTGGTTTTGAAGTTGGAATTTTTTCATTTATTTCTTCTTAGTTTCCTAAGGTATATCAGTAAGGTATGGAAATATAGTAACCAGTGAGGAGGATAGTAGCAGGCTTCAGGAGGACAAAGTTAGCCAGCTAAAATGGGCAAGCACATGGCAAATGAAATTTAATGCAGAGATGTGCAGTGGTGCATTTTGGGAAGAAAAATGAAGAAGGGCAAATAACTTAGGACAACATTGCTTTTGGATGAATTATGTCTTTACAGGTCTCTGGTTAGGCCTCAGCTGGAGTATTGTGTCCAATTGTGGGCACCACACTATGGAAAGAATGCTAAGGCTTTGGAGAGGGTGCAGGGGAGATTTACTAAAATGGCATCACAGGTAATGTGTTTCAATTATCTGGAGAGACGTGAAGCTGTAACTGTTCCCCCAAGAGCAGAGAAGATTGAGGAGGAATTTCATAGATGTGTTCAAAATTATGAAGGGATTTGGTAGAGTAAATAGTGAGAAACTGTTTCCAATAGAGAAGGATTGGTAGCAAAGGACACAGTTATAAAAATCATTGACAAAAGATCAGGAGAGAAATGAGGAAATAGTGCTTTACTCGGTGAGTTGTCACCTAGATTGCATTGCCTGAAAGGGTGGTGGAAGTAGATTCAGCTGCAACTTTCAAAAGGGAATTAGATCTCCACTTAGAAAGGAAAAAAATGCAGGGTTATGGAAAAAGAACAGGGGAGTGGGAGCTGATTGGCAACATTTACAGAGAGTCACCACAGGAATGACGGGCTGAATGGCCCCCTTCTGCACTGTATAATGTCATTATTCTATATAATACACAATTTTGATAAGTACACTCCAATCTATCCCCACATTAAGGAAGGTGTCAAATCCTATTATGTGGCATCTCTTTCAACATCTGTAGACTAATGAAAATAAATTTGATAACAGGTTGACAAATGAACCAGCTGCTATCCTTAACCAACTTTCAAAGCTGAGTAATCCTGGTTTTTTTTATACATATATAAAACTGTTCCATGTTTAAATTGCCAGTCCCATTCCACTCCATTTGATGCCTTGATTTGGTGCATTAATGTGGAGAGGATTCCCTCATTTAGTAAGAAGTTCTTAGAGGTTTTGATGAAGGAGGTGCAGCAAAGGAGTCTCTCCTTGAAACTGAAGGTTTCCATTAAAGCAGAGATTCAAGTTGCATGAGTGAAAATAACATAGCAAATGAGCGCTGTCTCCCCAGATCTATTCCACCTGGGAGTATATGGATGAGAAATTTGGTGACTTCACGTGAGGTAAGTGTACACACATCATTGCATACAAGTTTACTCTTGTTCCATAGAGGGTGTGAAAAATGTGAAGAATTTTGGCCTATAGTGGATTCATTATTGAATTCTTTCCTGTTGATCATAATACACACAGCATTAAAATTTAGCAGAATTAGATAATTCTACAAGCCGAGGAAAATACATAGGCATTCACAAGCAGGTTCTCCCTGTCGATCAAAAGGCAGGTTATTATGTGAATATTGGTGAATTACAGAGCCCCTGGCACTATTCTGTCCAAGCAGGGTCCTGATAGCTCTCTGAATAGGTATTCATTTCCTTCAATCACAGCTTTTAGGCTTAAAGGATTGCCAGAAATTTCTTTGACCAGCAAACATCCTGTGCAATTGACATCCTCTGGGTCTTTTAAAATACATTTGGTTAACAGCTATTTCTGAGATGAGGACTTTTGCCAATTTTGGCAAAGGAGAAGGGCTACAATTCTTTGTGGTTCATTTAAAGCCCTGTAGACATGGGGGGGTGCAGAAATCAGATTGGGCTGGAAAGTGGGCACAGGGATCACAAACTTATATTTCTTACTAATTTAAATAACGCTAGCCGAGTGCTAAACACGCTGCTGAATGGGCACATGCCTCAGCAAGGGCACAAGTTTATACAATGCTAGCACCACCTAAAGCCAGGCTGCAGCTTTAAAAGGCCGTGTGCATTCTGGTTGCAGCAGATGCTGGAACTGGTTACAATAGAGTCTCTGAGCAGAAGGAGTGAAAATGTTACAACAGGCCAGGGAGCATCCCCCAAGCTTCTTCAAAAAAGCACTGGATGCCTTAATGCTGGAGGTGGACAGATGAAGAGAAGTCCACTTCCCTCAAGGGTGCAGACAGACGCTACAAAGACAGCAGGAGCACAGAACCTTCATGGTCAATGCCAGTAGGCTAGCCCCTGTGGACCTAGATGCAGTGTCTCAAAAAGTTAAATGACCTCACACAAACTGTCAAGGTCAGTGAATGCATTTTCACGTGCCATATCCTTACAAAATGAACCACTAGCCTCACACACTGCTCCACTTATCACATCTGCTTGACTCACCTACCAACAGTCTCGAACAAGCACAATTCATTACCTCACATCATGGCCTCACCTCACCTCACACTTAACACTGCTGCAAGACCCACACCCACGTCTCACAGCTTGTGCACATTGGCAGCTATTCAACTATGACAGCCACATCACCCAAACACATTGCACTTCACTCAATGACACATTTCTCTCCCTCTTGAAGGACAGGATGGCCCGTAATTGGAGGCAGCAGAGCCTAACACAGGGAACAGGCACAGCTGCATGGAAAATACAGTACTGGCCATCATTGGATCAGCCCCTGAGTCCATGGCCAGAGGTGGTGGAAACCATAGAGGATGATGGTATATTCCTACCTAATCCACCTTCTCACATCCCATTTCTTTCCTTATCACACATGCTCTGCAGATGGTGTATCATCTCGTGCTTTCCCTCCCTTCCATCACCACAACCTCATCCTTGTACTTTTATCCTTTCAGATAGCCAAGAATTACCCCTGGCCAGGCAGCGTTGTAGAAGAGTCAAGTGGAATAGAGAAAAGAGACTGAGGAAGAAAAAAACACCATCACTCGATCTGACACTCGCAGCCACCGACTCAGATATTGACACTGAATGATTTAGTGGCTAGCATTGAGGCAGAATATGCATATGGTGAGTGACGAGGCACAAGTAAAATGCAGATAAGGCAGGAGGAAATGATAACACAGTTTCCAGCTCTGCTGTGCTATCTGAAAGGGGAAAGGCACAAAAGTAAGGTTGTAGTGAGGCGAGTGGCAGAAACGCAAGAGGGTATGCTTACACTATTACAGCTTGTAATCAGGAAAGATTAGGGGATCGGGGAAAATGGGATGTGAGAAAGAGGATTAGGTATGAGCATATCATCACGTTTGATAGTTTCAGCCTCATGGCTGGCCATGGTCTCAGTCATAACCGCCCTAATAATGCCCTGCACCCCTCCCCTCCATGGGATATGCTGCTGTACCTGTTCTCGCCAATTAGGTTCTGTTGTCTCTGGTTACATGCAGTCATGCCTGCCCCTTCGGGTTATGTGCCACCTTGTCCTGTAAGAGAGTGGAAATTATGTCAGTGGCTGTGGTGCGATGTGTTCAGGGGATGTGGTTGTAATAGCTGAGTAGCAGGCGGTGTGTGCAAGCTGAGAGATGTGAAAGTGAGGTTTGTAGCAGTTCTAAGCATGTGAAGTTGAGGTGAAGCTATGAATCTGAGGTAAGAATTGTGATTGATGGAGGTTGTTAGTAGGTGAGTGATGAGGGTGTGGCGCAATGATCAGTGTCTGGGGCTAGTAATGCATTTGATAGGATATGGCATTTAAAGAGCCATTCACTGACCTTGATCACTCATGTGAGGTCGTTGAACTTCTTGTCACACTGCATCCAGCTCCGCAGGGCTACAGTCCTGGCATTAACCACCTTGGCTTTCCGGTCACAGTGCTTTCACTAAAGAAATTCCAAGTTAAAATTTAAATTAGCATGGTTGTTCTGCTGAACCGCTCTTGTTTAAAGCAGTTTAATGTGGATTAGTGGTTTAATTACAATAACACACATTGGAATTTTATGCAAGTATAAATGGGAAAAAAAAGCACTCAGCAGAATTTCAATTCCACTGAGTTTTCAGGACACTTCAGCTGGGATGATTAATAGCTAACTCGCTTGCATAAATATTCTTGAAATGGTGTTTGAAGAATGTTGTACATCAGCCTCGCTGACTAAACCTGATCATAAATTTTATACTGCTCCAATGGTCTACATATATACTGTCACTGCCAGACTGAATCACACTTTGCCATGTCTGCTCTCAGGATTAGTTCTTTGGTTTGAAAACTCAGCACCACCAATGCCCAAGGATAGAAAGGGCCATTATATTGCAGGGATAATCTCCCATTAGTACGTTCCACGATTAATTTTCCTTTAAGGGCTTTGCAAATTCAATAGCTCATACTGCACATTCTGCACCAAAAGTCACAGAATATTTCTTCATTTTCTTTCTGAAAAAATAAAGATTTGCGGCCTAAACTCCCTCAGCAATTCCATTCAGCCTTCCAAGGGATGAAGCTTTGACAAAGAAGGGCTGAAGCCAAAGCTGGGCACAAGTAGCCTCGGGTGGGTAAGTCCGAACCTGGGAAGGGGCCTGCAGATTAGTTAACATTGTTTTTTACCCAGGGAGGCAAGGTTATGATGGTGGACAGGGATGGGGTGGAGATGGGTCAGGCCTGTCGGAGAAGAGAGTTCTGAGCATCTTTCCATCCTCCCCCAGTAGCCCATCGAATGGTGACCAAGCATCAGAGCTTTCAACTGCTTGGATACACCCACAGCTGGCCCCATTGAAGGCAGTGCTGAAGGGCACTGGTGAGCATGGTTGTGGCATGATTGCTGGGATCCTGGCCCGTGGATTCTCAAGGTCAATTTTAACTACTCTCCACTGAAGGAAACCTGGAAAGAAGCACAGTTAAAATAATGGGAGTCACTTATCCAGTCTGATCGCTCTTCACACTGACCTGGTTCCCACATTGACCTTTCTTTTGAGCAGGTGAGCAGGACAGCTACAGGAAGAAATCGAGGTCCTATTTTAAATCCATAAATTGGATTTGAAGATTCTGCAATTTCAGGCTGAGGTAGGGTGATGTGCAGGGAGGAGGTGTTCGGGGTGGTTGTGTGGCGTTGTCAGACAAAATCTGCTGGGGGCCAGATCCTGGGCCAGAAGAAGCCCAGACGTTGTATTTTGAATTTCTATTTCAGGTTTATAAGTTTCAGGTTCAGGTTATAAGTGCTCCTCAGACCACCATTGCACTGGCCACACTCCACCCCAATTGTGGTCAGGTCCCCCCTCCCCTGAACAGACAGATCCCCCCCCTCCCCTGAACACAGCCAGAATCACCCTCCCCTGAACACAACCATAACCCTCAAACCCAAAACACAGCCAGATCCCACCCAAACACAGTCAGAATCCCCCCTCCCACTGAACACAGACAGATCCCCCTTCCCCTGAACATAGCCAGATCCCCCCCTCCCTGAATACAGACAGATCCCCCCTCCCCCTAACACATCCAGATCCCAGATCCCCTTCCCCCGAACACAGCCAGATTCCCCCCTCCCTGAACACAACCATAACCCCCAAACCCAAAACACAGCCAGATCCCCCTTCCCCCAAACACAACCAGATCCCCTCTTCCCATGAACACAGCCAGACTCTCCGCTTCCCCTGAACGGCCCTTTTCTCTGATTGTTGCCAGATTCCCTTTGCTGATCATGACTAGGTCCCCCCTCCGCTGATGCTGGCCAGATCCCCTCCCTGCTCGGCCAGATCCCCTCTTCCCCAAACACAGCCAAATGCCCCCGAAACAGCCAGAATCCCTCTCCCCTGAGCACAAACGGATCTCCCCTCCCTGATTGCAGCCAAGATACTACACCCCTGATCACAGCTAGCTCACCCCTCCTCCATTTACAGCACAAAGACCTCTTCGTCTTGTGGCAAGAACTTCTTCCCCGATCACAACAATATCTCTGTCCGCTGATTGCAGTAAGAAGCCTTTTTCTCTGATTGTTGCCAGATTCCCTTTGCCGATCATGACTAGGTCCCCCCCTCCGCTGATGCTGGCCAGATCCCCTCCCTGCTCGAGGCTAGAATCCCTCTCCAGGTTTGTAGTGAGATCTCACCTCCCCTGATCACAACTCAATCCCCACCTCCTCTGATTTGTTACCAGATCCCCCCCTCACCCGTTCGTAGCTAGTTCCTACATTGACCCTCCTTTGAATGCTACCAGGTCCCAGATCCCTCCCTACCCCAATCATGGCCAGATCCCCTCATGCCGTTCACTGCCAGATCCCTTTCTCCCCCTGATTTTGGCCAGATCATATCCCTACCAATCGCAACCATAGCTCCTTTGCCTTGAAAACAGCCGATCCTGTCTCCCAGTTACAAACAATTAAAATAGGCGGGGCCTCCACATCACCAGCCTTGACAGGTTTTCCCATTACCACTGTGCTCTCCAGCACCCTCCCATCTCCCCATTAATATCCGAGCTATTATCTCTGCAGCTTTGGTTTCAAAATAGCTGTTTTCATTACATGCAAGCTCAAAGTATTGAACATTTCAGAGATATATTAGTCATTAAGTTTATGTATTTTTATTGTTTATTTATATATTTTTAAAACTTTTAACCATTTCTTTCACTTTGGTATCCACGCTATTGTGATTTCAGCTGTGAAGCTCCCTCAGTTCTCTGGGAATATTTGCTCAGTATGCAACCTCTTATGAAACAGCAGAGGATTCCATTCTGCTCAAAGTCACTCTCTCATCAGGGTTTCAAAGGGAAATTTGGCAAAGCTGCCAACCCTTCTCAGAGAAATTTGATTCTTCTCATTTCTTTTTCCATCTAATTTAGGCCAATGCTTTTTTTTTGCTATTTTTCCCCCTTCCCCCAACACCGCCCCATTCCAATATGTATAACTTGTAAATCTTTGCTTAAAGATATATGAAAACTATGAGGAAAGACTGCCAGATTACTCACCAAGAAACTCAGTTAAACATCCCAATCCACAAACTGGTAAAACCTGTTTTTTCCATATTTCTTTTACTAACGTTAGTTAATTTTTTATGGCTTATGCTGACAACAGCTGAATTATTCTCAGCAACATTATTGGCATTCAACAGCATTCAGCAAAAGGGATTATTATTAGACAATCTGTCAGCAGAAAAGGTACATACAAACTGACATTTCAGTTCAATAAACGTACTATCATTGACAGCATGTGGGGGTGGGTTGTGTTCATGTAGTATTCTGGAAGTAATTTACATTCTAGCTAAATTCCCTGACTAATGAGGAAATGGGAAAATCTATATCCCCATACAATGGAAGGAGGTTCCTGTTCCATAAGGAAGCTATTCAATTAGATTTTGGATAAATTTGGACCATAACAAGCTCAACTATTGCTAATCTAAACTTGGTACATAGTCTACATTTTTCAAAGTTACTCTAAGATGGCTATTTCTGCAGGTTGGGTCACATGATTATCAATGTGCCAATTTTATACAAGCTAGGTGAATTGCTCCATTTTGGAACACACCAATTTTGCAGCTGCTCTTGAAAGGAATACTATGCTGAGCAATTGTTTGCAGCCTTTAAAACAACGGTCAATTTTTATTTAAATTTCTTCAGGGCACTGCCAGCATACTGCAGTCAGGTTATCACCCAAGTTATGCCAAGTTAAGCATCATATGTTTGAGAAAAAGAGGGATTGGTTATATGTGGGAACAGAGCTTTCAATGGGTGGCAGGATTCACTTGAGAGCATAGCGTGGTGGACGGCACAGAGTTGAGAATCAGGGCTCCTCCCATCAACTTCCAAACCCATGTCCACCACCATCTAGAAATGCAACTCCACCACCTGGAAGTTCCCTTCCAGAGACACTCACCACCCTGACTTGGAAATATATTGCTGTTCTTTCACTGCTGCTGGGTCAAAATCCTGGAACGCCCTCCCTAACAGCAATGTGGATGTGCCTACACCACATGGACTGCAATGGGTTCAAGAAGGCAGCTCACCACCACCTACTCAAGGGCAATTAGGAATAGGCAATAAATGCTGGGCTAGCCAGCAACGCCAGCATCCCATGAACAAATAAAAAAAAACTACATGGCCTACATGAAAGGGTTTGCATTCCATTGATCTTCAGACAGTATTTGACTACAGAAATGACTTTGTCTGCATCAATCACCATTATTTAGGAAGATTCCATTATGTCTTCATTGTGCTGCAGCCTATACTATCCACATAATTAACATGAAATATGGGCCTGAATTTTTCACTCGTCAGGCATGAGCAATAGGCGGACTTGGGAGTGGACAGGAAACGGACCCCAAACATCGCTCGACCCTTCGAGCATGATTTCATGCTGGCTGGCCAATTAACGGCCAGCCAGCGTGAAATGTGTACTTAGAAAGGCTCAACATTGCCGGTGGGGGAGGGAAGACGGCGGGCGCCAATGTCACTGCGGGAGCTGGTGAGCGCTTCCACTGAGCTCCCTGAAGGTAGACAGCTGCCCCAGGGAGCTGCAGACCTCCACAAACTAAAGGACACAACAAAAATGCTGCAAATTATGTCCGTGTAGCACAATCAAGCACCTGAAAGCATACCTCACCAAAAAAATAAAACAGTCTCCAGACATCTCTTTTTATTTTATTTCCCCACAGAGACTTCATCCCACTCTGGATCGAGGTTTGTACAAAAATGTAAAGGCCACCTGGCTGATTTACGATTGGTGGACGGGCCACAGAAAAAAATCACTTTCAATTACTTCCTTAATAGGCTTAATTGCTACTTAATTGTCGGTGGGTGCACTTCCGACCGCCGCGCGTGCCTGCTGAACAAGATATCGCGCAAGTGCGCAGTGACGTTGGGGCACTCGCCTGATGCCACCTCGCACTATTTCATGGCCAGACGGGTCAGGCGCACACACGTATATTTCTGGCCATACAGTGGATGGAATTTAGGAGAACAGTGCTAACACTTACAGCTACAGGTGCTGATCCTAGAGAAATGTTATGTATGGAAAGGTTGTGCAGGTGCATGCAATCCCTTGGTAGCTACCTCTACCTGCAAAAACAGTGTAACTTTGGGACATGAAGGCAATCAGGCAGAGTCAACATGGTTTTGTAAAAGGGAAATCATGTTCGACCAATTTATTGGACTTATTTTGAAGGAGTCACGTGTGCTGTGGATAAAAGGTGGATGTACTGTACTTAGGTTTCCAGAAGGCATTTGATAGAGTGCCATATCAAAGATTATTGCAGAAAATAAAAACTCAAGGTATGGGGGTAACATATTGGCATGGATAGGAGATTGGCTGGCTAACAGGAAGCAGAGAGTTGGCATAAATAGGTCTTTTTCTGATTGGCAGTATGTGATGAGTGGTGTGCCACCATGATCAGTGCTGGGGCCTCAACTTTTTACAATTTATATAAATGACTTGGATGAAGGGACCAAAGGAATGGTTGCTATATCTGCTGATAAAACAAAGATAAGTAGGAAAATAAATTGTAAAGAGGACATAAGGAGGCTACAAAGTGACATAGGTAGGTTAAGTGAATGGGCAAAGATCTGGCAAATGGAGTATAATGTGGGCAAATGTTAAATCGTTCATTGTGGCAGGAAGATTAAATAGGAAGCTAATTATCTAAATGGTGAGAGATTGCAGAGCTCTGAGATTCAGAGAGATCTGGGTGTCCAAGTGCATGAAGCACAAAAAGTTAGTTTGCAGGTACAGCAAGTCATTAGGGGAGCTAATAGAATGTTATAATTTATTGTGAGGGTATCGTGTACAGTTCTGGTCTGCCTATTTAAAGAAAGATGCAAATGCATTAGAAGCAGATCACAGAAGATTTACTAGACGAATACCAGGAATGGACAGCTTGTCTTATGAGGAAAGGCTGGATAGGTTAGGCTTGTATCCACTGGAATTAAGAAGATAAAGAAGCAACTTAATTGAAACCTTTAAAGATCCTGAGGGCTCTTGACAGGGTGCTGGAGAGGATGTTTCCTCTTATGGGAGAATCTAGAACTAGAGCTCACTGTTTAAAAATAAGAGGTCGCTCATTTAAGACAGAGATGAGGAGAATTTTTTTCTCTGAGGGTTGAGAGTCTCAGGAACTGTCTTCCTGAAAATGTGGTGGAAGCAGAGTCTTTGAATATTTTTAAGGTAGAGCTAGGTAGATTCTTGATTAACAAGAGGGTGAAAGGTTGAGGGTAGACAGGAATGTGGGGTTGAGGTAACATTCAGATCAGCCATGATCTAATTGAATGGCGGAGTAGGCTTGAGGAGCTGAGTGGCCTACTCCTGCTCCTAATTTGTATATATGTTCATATGCAAGTGTGTGAAAGAGGGCACTGATCATACATGATACTGTAAGTAGTACTTCCCAAAAGAGGACATAGTTTCCATCTTAGGTTTATGTTATGATTGACGAGTCTCACAAGAATAGTGTGCAAAATCTATTCCCCATTTGCAGCTAGGTACGAGAGACTTGGATAACTATACTCAATCAGTAACATCTCTGCATGTTTGCGTCTGTGATTTTACTGCATGTTTGCCTTTAGCAGCAATGAAGGCGAGCCTAACTTTCCACGAGCTTGTACTTGTTTCACCTAAATTTGACCAAACCAACACATAAGGTCAAAGAATTTCAAGTGTAAGTTAAATCCAGTGCAAATTGAGTTTCCACGATTTTTGTACACATTGACCCTGCCCACAAAACTGGCTGTGTTCCAAAATTGGATTATTTGCCATTCTGAGTTTCATTTATTAGCCAGAATTTTATCAAAAGGTCAATAACACACCACCAGGACTGAAAGTAGGATCCAAGGCCCATGCGGGCAGACAGCAGGGCCCTGGAGAACAATTCACCAGCAGTGGGAAACTGGGAAGCTGCCACTGGGAGTGCTGTCAAACTGAGGACAGCAAGCTGACTCGCAGAGCTGCTGGCCCAATCAGAGGGCTAGCAGCTTGACTGCCCCAGGAGTACCACCAATAAAGGTGATTGCTGCAGGAAAGAAAAGGAGGGAACCTCCATACTCAGATGCCCTTGAAGGCAAGATATGTTTTGTGTTTATCATGCCATGGCCAGGTAACAGATCCGGTGTTCGGGGAGGCTCACCCTCCACAGTGGCACCGTGGCAGCCAGAGCACTCCGTGGACCTTCAGGTGGGGAATATGGAGGGTCCCTCTTCCTCTGGGAGGCTGCCATGATGTGTCTGGAGGCCTGTCCCTTCAGAGGACACCCCTCCAGATTTAACCACACCCAGTGGGAGTGTAAAATGGCCCTTAATTGGCCATTCAATTGGCTTCATACCGGCCTCTGGTCAGCAGGCAGCCACACCACTGAAGATTGTGCTCCTGGGAATATTCCATTGGTGGATTGAAAGTCACTGGCCTCCCCTCCCACTGTCTTCCAGTGCCATTTTAAGAGGCCTCCCTCCTCCCAACTTGTCTTCTGAGGGTTGGTAAAATTCCGCCCCCCCAAGAAATGGAAAATGGTCCACATTTTCCAGGATCTCGCCATTGATCTTAATCGATGGGGGAGGTGTTGTGCTGTGGCAATTGGTTGGAAGGGGACCTTAGTTTTCTGGGTGTTTAGTGAAAGGCCGGTTTACTCATATGCTTCAGAGAAGGAATCCACAATGACCTGCAGCTCAGTTTCTGAGTGAGCACTCACACAAGTGTCATCTGCATGCTAGAGCTCAAGACTGAAGTTGGAATGATTTTGGCTTTGAATTGAAGGCAGCATAGGTTGACCAATTGATGATAGTGGCATAGTGGTAATGTCACTAGACTAGTAATCCAGAGGCTCACACCAATGCTCTGGGGACGGGGGTTCAAATCCCACCACAACAGCTGGTGGAATTGATCAATTGATAAAAAATTTGGAATACAAAGGTAGTCTCTGTAATAGTGACCATGAAGCTATCATTGATTGTTGTAAAAACCCATCTGGTACAATAATGTCTTTCGGGAAGGAAATCTGCCATCCTTACCTGGTCTGGCCTACACCTGACTCCAGATCCACAGCAATGTAGTTGACTTTTAACAGCCCTCTAAAATGGCGTAACAAGCCAATCAGTTCAAGGGCAGTTAGGGATGCTAACATTGCCAGTGATGCCTACATCCCATAAAAGAATAAAGAAAAAAAAATATTCCCAGCCTGTTCCATGGATGTGTGTAATTTGCTAGAGGTGAGGTGCAGTATTGCAGTGAGGAAGATGGAGAAGAGAGTGGGTGTGATGATACAGCCTTGTTTGTCCCCGGTCTTCACCTTGGTTGTCGTGATTCCGTTGACAAGGCTTGCATATCTTCGTGGAATAGGCAGAGGATGGAAATGGACAAGATTAATTTGGGAAGGCACCGAGCACATAGAGAAACTTCATCAAGAACACAGACAGGCAAAGTCAAGGCATTGGAGAGAGAGTGCAAAATCCTCCAAACAACTCATCTACCCATCCCTCCATGCACCACCTGCCCACCTGCCTCACATGTGGCAGAGTCTATTGATCCTGTTTTTGACTTAGCTGCATCTCAGAACCCTTCAAACCAAAGTGAAAGTCAGGGACTGCCTAAGAAGAGGGTGGACCACTAAGTCAGTTTGTGGACTATTGAGAAGGCTCTTCAAATTAAGTTACTTATTAGGTGCAAGGTCACTTTCGGGCACTTTTTAAAAGTTTTTAAATGAATTTAAAGTGCTAAAATACTGACCAATGTGCACCAATGAAACAATTAAATGGCTCTACATAATTTTTTTTAAAAGTAATTTTCAGTTATTTAAAATTAGGTTACTCCCAAATCATGTCCACCATCTACAAGGCATGAGTCAGGAGTGTGGTGTACAGGAGTGTGCCACCAGCTCATCAGGAGAGAGAAACACATTCTTCAGGTAACTCCCTCACCCTAGCACTGAGGCACGGGAAGTCAGTCCACTTCAAGCCTGCATTCCACCAAAAAAACAACAATGTACTCTGCTTTAAGATTAATGTCCTTTTTTCCTTTGTGTTATCACAGGCAGCAGCGAATCAGGCAATGGCCCCTACTATAGTAGTCAATGTGGCTCTCACATTGCAGGTTTTTTGCTAAAGTGGCCCTAGCTTGAAAAATAGTCAAGGTCACTGATCTACAGGATGCACAGCAACCTTTGCCGAGATTCCTACAACAGCTCCTTCTAAACTTGTGACCTCTGCCACCTAGAGCAGCAGCTGCATAGGAACATCACCACCTGCAAGTCACACACCACCCTGACTTCCCCTTAATTGGCCAGTGTTTAGATTCTGTTTTTTCTCCTTTCCTAGAAGATTAAATGGCTTTCCTGTGCGGTGGGGAATACTCGTATCATGACAGGCAAGTACAGTTGTGTGAGACTGTTAAATTAACCTCGCTGCCTCTTTGAATAATTAACAATACAAACCAAATTTAATGACTTTACATGCAAATTAAATTTAAGGGTTTTGGTCTCTCATGATGGGAGGTAGAAGCCCTGGAATAAAGAGTTTGAGGAAAGCTACAAGAATGTAACCTGGCTTAAAAGCCTTTAGTTAAAACAATAAGCTTAGGATATTTTTACTTAAAAGAGGCCATAGTTTTTGGGTAAATTTGATTGAAGTATTTAGAGTAATGAAGTGATTAGACTGTGTAAAGGTGGATAAACTCTGAAGTAGATAGTTAGGGAAAAATCAGGGAACATGAGTATAGAACTAAGTTAGATGTCAGATGGTTTTTACTTTTATTAACAGATTGTCAACTTATGGAGCAAGTGGCAAACTGCCAGTTCATCCAATGAGTGCAGTTTTTTTTTCCAAAAATATACTTTAATGCGAAATTTTGTAAAGATACGTCGCATGACAGTTCAAATTTAGCATCACATAAAGTGCAAAACAGGTCAGTTTTGTAGTAATTATGGTTTTATTTAGTGTGTAATGTACATTTAAGAATAATACTTGTTAGACAAGATCACATGATCTTTAGTAACCAATAGGAATGTAATGTGGGCTACCTCAGCAGTCATTGCGGAGTTAGAGTTGGAGTTGAAAGCATCAGTAGTTGCTGCTGAGTATATTGTAAATAAACTTAATGTTTCCACCCAAGAAGTTTCTGCAGATTAATTCTTTCATTAATAGAACAACTTGGCCACCCCACAACAAACTGGTGATGAGGATAAAACAGGACTGAAGAGTTAGAAAAAAAGTTACACAAGTTAGAAAGAAATTGGCACTGTACTCCACCCAGTGATTATAAGAAGTCTTTTAGAGATTGGAGTTTTAAAAAAATTGAATGCTACTATTGTCATAGAAAGGGACATATGATGAGGGAATGCAAGGAAAGATTCAAGCAGAAAAAAATTCAAGCTTCAAAGAAGAAGCCCAATGAAATTCACAATGTAGAAGAGCCTGAAACAAATTCAGACATTTACTCATTATTTAATCTGAAAGTTGTGTAAAGACAGAACCAATATTTGTCACAGTGAAAGTAAATGGCAAACCTGTTCGAACGGAAGTGGCCACAGGAGCTTCCACTACAGTAACTGGGGAACATACCTTCAGATATTTGAATTATGATGAACATTAATTAAATTTAGAAGAAACAGCCACCAAGCTAAAAACATACATAGGTGAAGACATTCAAGTAAAAGGCATAAGCAGAGTCAACTGTCCATTATGGAAGCCTTTCGGCAAAGCTACCAGTGTTAGTACTGAGAGGCAGAGGAACAAGCCTTCTAGGGCGAAATTGGCTGAGGGAAATCAACCTTGATTGGCCACAGATTCCAAAAGGAAGCAGGAAGCATTCCTGTTTTGAAAAAGGAGTGTGTAAGGACTCAGCAACCTGAAGAAATGCAGGTTGTCTTAAGCCAAAACCTGGAAGAACATCAGAAGAAACTTGAAGAGACCCTGCTTGATGACAAAGTTCAAGACAAGCTGAGCAACCTTCACAGGGAAAAAGAAAACCTGTTGAAAGACCTTCACACACTACAAGATTCCCTAAGGCCAAAGTTTGTACCTCTGGAAAAGTATGAAGAAACAGAAAGAAATCAGCATGTCTCTGAACAAACTGAAGAATGAATTGGCAGAGAAGACACAACAATGTTCAATTTTCCAGGAGGCAGCAAACAAATACAAAAAAGAGACAGAAGAGCTGAAGAATCAGCTAAATGAAGCAAAATAGGCTTTGGAGGCAAAAGTCACAGAATTTTCCAAGAAGCAGACATAATGACATTTTGGGAGACTTAGCCACTCAGCTCAGACAAGTTGAGCTTGCATCTGAGAGGAGTCTGGCCACCAGTGAAGTAAAAAAGAAAACCAAGATTAAAGTCTGTGCTAGAAAAAAAGAAAAGTGCATGTTCCAAGCGAGGGGTGTAATCTATGTGGGTCATTGGGTAGATTCACAGGGCCTCCACCCTGTTGAGGTGAAAGTGAGAGCCATAAGAGAGGCACCTGCACCAATGAATGCCTCAGAGTTCAAATCATTCCTAGGAATGACCAACTATTATGGGCGGTTCAAACCCAATTTGTCTACAGTACTGGCCCCCTGCATTCTCTACTCAAAAAGAACCAACATTGGTCTTGGGAGGTCCCCCAGAAAGAAGCTTTCATAAAGGTGAAACAATTGTTGCACTCATCCAATCTATTAGTATATTATGACCAGACATGTGATGCAACTCCCTACAGAGTGGGAGCAGTGTTATCTCATTGGATGGATGACGGCACGGAACGGCCAATAGGTTGCGTGTCAAGAATGCATCCCACTGCAGAAAAGGGATACTCGCAGAGGAAAAAGAAGGCCTGTCCATCATTTTTGGTGTCAAGAAATTTCACCAGTACGTACACGGCCGCCATTTTACAATCGCTTCAGACCACAAACCATTGCTAGGATTGTTTAGTGAGGACAAGGCTATACAAGGCAAGAATACAGCAATGGGCCTTAATTCTGGCAGCATACACGTACACTTTCGTACATAGGTCTGGCAATCAAATCATAAACACCAATGCCTTTAGTCATTTGCTTTTACAAGAAAATGATGAGCACATCCCAATTCCACAGGAGCTTGTTTTACTATTAAATTTCTTAGATTCCTCATGTGCTCAACAGATCAGAGACTGGACAAGTCTGGACCCAGTCCTATGTCAATTGTGAGAACAAGTGCTACATGGTTGGTCACAGGAGCCCTTATCTGATTAAATTAACCATATTTCAACAGAACACATGGAATAACCAGCCAGGAAGGCAACTTACTGTAGGGAGCACGAGTGATAGTTCCACCAAAGGGAAGGGAGCCACTTTTATTTGAACAACACAGTGCCCATCCATGAATTTCCCGAATGAAGACCATAGCACACAGCTATCTATGGTGACCTGCAAAATAGAGAGTTCATAAAGCATTATGTGCAATGTCAGTAACTGCAAAAGTTGCGAGCGACAGCTCTGATACACCCATGGGAGTGTCCGGGTATACACATTGACTACTTTGGACCTTTCCTGGGAATAATGTTTCTTCTCATTGTCAATATCCATTCAAAACAATTGGACGTATATAAGGTGAAGTCACTAACGTCAGCCGCTACAATTTAGAAACTACATCAGAGTTTTGCCATTCACGGACTACCACAAGTAGTCATTTCCAATAACAGCACCGCATTTACTAGTGCTGAGTTTCAATGATTTATCAGCCTCAACTGTATCACTCATGTAAAAACTCCACTGTACCACCCATTCTCAAATGGACTGGCTGAAAGGATGGTTCAAACATTCAAGACAGGCATGAAAAAGCTAACTGGTGATTCCTTGTCAACCAAGCTAACACACTTTCTTTTTCATTACAGGACTACCCCTCACACAACAACAGGTGTCACAGCTGCGGAGTTGTTGTTGAAATGCCATCTCAGGACGAGATTGAGTTTAATAATACCGAATTTAGAGGGGAAGGTGGAAAGGAGTCAGGGAAGCCAGTAAGCTAGACGCGACTGGTCTAGCTGTGAGAGGAAATCTACCATGGGAGAGCTGGTAAACGTGAAAAACTTTGAGGAAGGACCAAAGTGGTTACCGGGTGAAATAAGTGCGGTGACTGGACCTCTACCTTACCATGTGGAGGTGGAAGGCTTGATCATCCGTAAACATGCAGACCATTTAAAAAAGAGAGAGACAAATTATCAAGATTTGGTTCCACTAGTGATCATGCCCGGGTCAGCGTTTCCTGTTGAGGATACTCAACCCAGGACTGACATGTCTGATGTTCCTGTAAGAGTTGAGGATACAGAACTGCAAGTGCCCACTGAAGCACCTGATGTTCAGGTAACTCTGGAGAAAGAGGTTCCTGACAAAGAATCTGAAGTTGTGGAGCTGTGATGTTCCACACGTACCAGGAAACCATCTGAAAGACTGAACTTGTAAATTCCTCACCAAATGTAAATATTGTGTGTCTTGAAAAATATGTACTTGTACATATATGTATAGCTGAGTTAAAAGGGGAGGAATGTAGTAATTATGGTTTTACTTAGTGTGTAGTGTACCTTTAAGAATAATACTTGTTAAACAAGATCACATGATCTGTGGTAACCAATAGGAGTAGCAGCACGGGCTAACTTAGCAGTCAGTGTAGTTTTAAAGTTGGAGTTGAAAGTACACATATAGTTGCTGCTGAATATATTGTAAATAAACTTGACATTTCCACCCAAGTAGTGTCTGCAGATTAACTCTAATCAATCATAGCACAACTTGGCTACCCTGCTACAAGTTTCTTTCAGTATATTATGTGGCACTCTGAGGTGCCTCATTATAACTTAGAATTATAGGTTATATTTTCAATATTCATTCAAATCTACAGCCCGATGGATTTTACATCGTTCCCAGCACCTTGGTGTACAATTGTGACTCTCACAGGAAAATTAAGGGACAGCCTGTCATGGGGATCCGTACAAGCGGTGGGGGTTGGATAATTACCAGAGCTGTGTGGGCAGGCTGTGGGGTGCTGCCAGAGCTGTGAGGGGGTGGGTGGGGTGGGGGTGGTTTCCTACCAGGGCAGTGAAGGCAGGCTGTGGGGTGCTGCCAGAGCTGTGAGTGTTGGATGGTGGGTGCTGGCGGAGCTGTGAGGGCAGACTAGGGGGTTCTGCTGGAACTGTGCGAGTGGGGAACAGCCTGCCAGGCCTATGCAAGTGTGCAATCAGGAGGAAATTGGTATTATGCATACACAGAATTGAAAGGTCCAAGTTAAGGGACAAACAGCGTTCCTGCACCATGCAGCCCAGGACATAGGACAGTGAGCTCAGATACGGAAAAATCTCAAAATAACTCTCAGTTGGTCACCCTGTATGATGGCTGAAGGGCCTTAGACGGTGACCTTTCCCCATTTAGCCTTTGCGGATGCTTTCCAATCTTTAGTGCATCCCTCAGCATGTAGTCCTGGGATTTAGAATGCCATGCAGTGATTGCAGATTACCTGCAAACATCTAAAAAGGAGCTGTACAAGTTTTTGGTTGAGACTGATATCACTGCATACTAAAGCTAGTTGATATGCCTTACGGTGACAATGATCTCCTCAATGCATTTTTATTTCCTTCAAGGATTATACAGAAACTTTATAGAATTATTTTCTTTCCTTGAATTAGCCTAGCACTTTTTAATAAGTTTTTTTTGCACTGCCCACCACCCCCAAAGGAGACGGGAGATTACATGGTGACCGGTAGATGGGAGCATTGCAGGCCATGATGTCAAGTTACAACATAAACTATATGAGGCAGGATTGATGGAGTGGTTGATTTTTTTTTCTGGGAAGAGTGCCCTGTAGTCAGCATTACAGTCTGCACTGGAGTGCTGCTTTGGAAGTTCGGTGAGGAGGGAATGAGGTGGTCCTTTGAGTACCGTGAGTACTGTCGGGTAAGTATTTACTATTATTGCTTATAGTTTTTAAGGTTCATCATTTGTAAGGGCTATATTCTGTAACAATGAGGAGCAGGGAAGAAGGGCCCAAGAGTAATTGATATTATTTGATATTAAGTATCTTCCAGAAGGTTTAATTTAATTTAAAGGCATGGCAGGAGAGCTCAAAGCCGTGGTGTGCTCCTCCTGCTCTATGTGGGAAGCCGGGAACATTTCCAGTGCCCGGGGCCAACACGTGTGCGGGAAGTGTCTCCAGCTGCAAGTCCTGGAAGCCTGGGTTTCTAAGCTGGAGCGGCGGCTGAGGATACTGTGGAGCATCCGCGAGGCGGAGGGTATTGTGGATAGCACGTATAGAGAGGTGGTCACACCGCAGGCCAAGAGTCCACAGGCAGGAAGGGAATAGGTGACCACCAGGCATAGCAAGAAGACTAGGCAGGCAGTGCAGGAATCTCCTGTGGTTACTCCCCTGCAAAACAGATATACCACTTTGGATACTGTTGAGGGGAATGGCCTCTCAGGGGGATGCAGCAACGGACAAATTCCTTCCACCGCAGTTGGCCCTGCTGCACAGGGGATGATTAAAAAGTGTGGGAATGCAATAGTTATAGGGGATACAATTGTAAGGGGAATAGATAGGCGTTTCTGTGGCCGCAAATGAGACTCCAGGATGGTATGTTGCCTCCCTGGTACTAGGGTCAAGGATGTCTCAGAGCAGCTATAGGACATTCTGAAGGGGGAGGGTGAACAGCCAGTGGTCGTGGTACACATTGGGACAAACGACATAGGTAAAAAAAAGGGATGAGTTCCTAAAAGCAGAATATAGGGCGTTAGGAAGTAAGTTGAAAAATAGGACCTCAAAGGTAGTGATCTCAGGATTACTACCAGTGCCACCTGCTAGTCCGAGAAATAGCAGGATATATCTGATGAATACTTGGGTGAAGAGATGGTGTGAGTAGGAGGGTTTCAGATTCCTGGGACATTGGGACCGGTTCTTGGGGAGGTGGGACCAGTACAAAATGGATGGGTTACAACTGGGCAGGACTGAGACTGATATCCTAGGGGGAGTATTTGCTAGAGTGGTTGGGGAGGGTTTAAACTAAAATGGTAGGGGGATGGGAACCTATGCAAGGAGTCAGAGGAGGAGAAATCAAGGACACGAGCAAAAGACAGAAAGGGGAATAAGAAAAGTGATAGGCAGAGAAATCAAGGGCAAGAGTCAAACAGGGCTTCAGTGAAAAATAGTGGGAACTGGACAAGGAATGTTAAAAAGACAAGCCTTAAGGCTTTGTGCCTTAACTGCAAGCAGCATTCGCAATAAAGTGGATGAATTAACCATGCAAATAGATGCAAACAGGTATGATAGAGTCGGGATTATGGAGACATGGCTGCAAAATGACCAGGGATGGGAACTAAACATCCAGGGGTATTCAGTATTTCGGAAGGACAGACAAAAAGGAAAAGGTGGTGGAGTTGCATTGCTGGTTAAAGAGGAAATTAAGGCAATAGTGAGGAAAGATATTAGCTCCAACGATGTGGAATCTGTATGGGTAGAGCTGAGAAAAACTAAGGGACAAAAAACATTAGTGGGGGCTGTATATAGACTCCCAAACTGTAGTGATGATGTTGGGAATGGCATTATACAGGAAATTAGAGACACATGCAAGAAAGGAATATCTGTAATTATGGGTGACTTTAATATGCGTATAGATTGGGCAAATCAAATTAGTAACAATACCGTAGAGGAGGAATTCCTGGAGTGTATACAAGATGTTTTTCTCGACCAATACATTGAGGAACCAACTGGACAACAGGCCATCCTAGACTGGGTATTGTGTAATGAGAAAGGAATAATTGGCAATCTAGTTGTGTGAGGCCCTTTGGGGATAAGCAAACATTATGATAGAATTCTTCATCAAGATGGAGAGTGATGTCGTTGATTCTGAGACGAGGGTCCTGAATCTTAATAAAGGAAACTACGATGGTATGAGGCGCGAGTTGGCTATGATGGATTGGGAAACGTTACTTAGAGGGATGACAGTGGATAGGCAATGGCAAACATTCAAAGAGCGCATGGGTGAACTGCAACAATTGTTTATTCCTGTCTGGCGCAAAATGAAAGGTGGCCAAACCATGGCTTCCAAGGGAAATTAGAGATAGTATTAGATGCAAGGAAGAGGCATACAAATTGGCTAAAAAAAAGCAACAGGCCTGAGGATTGGGAGCAGTTTAGAATTCAGCAAAGAAGGACTAACATAAAAACTGACTGTAAAAGTTTCTATAGGTATGTGAAGAGAAAAAGATTGGTGAAGACAAATGTAGGTCCCTTACAGTCAGAAACAGGGAAATTTATAATGGGGAACAAAGAAATGGCTGACTAACTAAATACATACTTTGGTTCTGTCTTCACAAAGGAGGACACAAATAACATAGCAGAAATGTTGGGGAACACAGGGTTTAGTGAGAGGGAGGAAATGAAAGAAATCAGTATTAGTAGGGAAATGGTGTTGGGGAAATTGATGGGATTGAAAGCCGTTAAATCCCCAGGGCCTGATAATCTACATCCCAGAGTACTTAAGGAAGTGGCCCTAGAAATAGTGGACGCATTGGTGGTCATCTTCAGAGATTCTATAGACTCTGGAACAGTTCCTACAGATTGGAGGGAAGCTAATGTAACCCCACTATTTAAAAAGGGAGGCAGAGAGAAAACAGGGAATTATAGACCAGTGAGCCTGACGTCAGTAGTGGGGAAAATTCTAGAGTCCATTGTAAAAGAATTAATAAATGAGCACTTGGAAAACAGTGACAGAATTGGACAGAGTCAGCATGGATTTACGAAAGGGCAATCATGCTTGACAAATCTACCGGAATTTTTTGAGGACATAACTAGTAGAGTTGATGAGGGGGAGCCATTGGATGTGGTTTATTTGGACTTTCAGAAGGCTTTCAACAAAGTCCCACATAAGAGATTGGCGTGTAAAATTAAAGTGCATGGGATTAGGGGTAGTGTATTGAGATGGATAGAAAACTGGTTGGCAGGCAGGAAGCAAAGAGTAGGATTAAACGGGTCTTTTCCGAATGGCAGGCAGTGACTAGCGGGGTACCACAGGGATCGATGCTGGGACCCCAGTTATTCACTATATATATTAATGATTTAGATGAGGGAACTAAACGTAATATCTCCAAATTTGCAGATGACACAAAGCTGGGTGGGAGGGTGAGCTGTGAGGATGCAGCAGAGATGCTTCAGTGTGATTTGGACAAGCTGAGTGAGTGGGCAAATGCATGGCAGATGCAGTATAATGTGAATAAATGTGAAGTTATCCACTTTGGTAGCAAAAACAGGAAGGCAGATTATTATCTGAATGGCTATAAATTGAGAGAGGGGAATGTGCAACAAGATCTGGGTGTCCTTGTACACCAGTCGCAGAAGGTAAGCATGCAGGTGCAGCAGACGGTAAAGAAGGCAAATGGAATGTTGGTCTTCACAGTGAAAGGATTAGAGTACAGGAGCAGGGATGTCTTGATGCAATTATACAGGGCCTTGGTGAGACCACACCGGGAATATTGTGTGCAGTTTTGGTCTCCTTATCTGAGGGAGGATGTACTTGCTATAGAGGGAGTGCAGTGAAGGTTTACCAGGCTGATTCCTGGGATGGCAGGACTGACATATGAGGAGAGATTGAGTCAGTTAGGATTATATCCGCTGGAGTTCAGGAGAATGAGGGGGGATCTCAGAAACCTATAAAATTCTAACAGGACTAGACAGGGTAGATGCAGGAAGGATGTTCCCGATGGTGGGGGAGTCCAGCACCATGGGTCACAGTCTGAGGATACAGCGGATAATCAGCCATGATCATGATGAATGGTGGAGCAGGCTCGAAGGGCCAAATGGCCTACTCCTGCTCCTATTTTCTATGTTTCTATGTTTTCTTTGTTTAGATATGTATAATTGTGCAGTCTGACCCGCAGTGAGCACATAATGGGGATTCACACATGTGCAGTCCTATATTTTCCATGCATTAAAACTAGTGAATGGAAACTGAGGGGCTGTGTGCGCACAATTTTCTGGTATGTACTTCTGACTGTTGACACTGCACACTGGGAATGTATAAGCAGAAGCTTACCCTCTAATTTCCTCTATTTATTCATTTCTGTCACCTGAGCAGATATAAGAAATTCATGTTGTACGTATCAGATTGTTAAGTAACATGGTTACGAGCTGCACTGTGTGATATTACATTAATATTTTAACACAAAGTAGTGCACTCTCATAATATTTCCAATTTACTGTGGTCAGGAATTGACCCGAAACAAGTTCAAGCGATAAAACTAATTCAAGCAAGTTGCACTTCATTCTATAAGTGAAAGATTGGAAAGGAGGAAGTTGGCATTTCAACCCCCCAGAGGGCATGGTATCAAGACAGGTGGGCACTTTTAGATCATAACCGCAATCTGGCTTCAACTTAAGGGGTTGGGATATTCGTGACTATCTACTTGCCGCATTTAGGATCTTACTTAGTGCAGCGAACATTTAACATTGTTCTGAGGTATTTTGCACTGAATTTTACCTACCTTTAAATTTAACATCGCGAGTATCCAGGGCCAGGGAAAACAACAAGCTAAAGGGCAATGAGAGGATCTGGATCCTGCAGGTAAGTGCCTTTCCAGCACTGCTTGTGATTCGTGGAGGAATACCACCCCCAGGTCCCTCAAGCAAACCTGCTTCCCGCTCTGCAATCGGCCTCCCTTCTCCTGTGATCTGATCTCTCCCGATCTCCACAACGTCACACCAAACTTCCTTCCATGTTTCTCTCCTGATCTTCCATCAGCGATCTTCCTCCCTCCTCTTCATTCCTTGGCTAAGGCCCATCAGTGCAGGCTTTCTTGTCAGGTAGCTGGCCAGCATTTTAACCTGGCTGGTTGCTGGCTAGGAAACAGAAAAAAAAGTAAATGAATTCTTGCTCTTAAATGAATCCTCCACGTTACCTGCGTCTCTAGCCATTCCTGCCTCCTGGACCCCCAACATAATGCCCCCTACTCCTACTCCCTTCCCACCTCCCCATAAGTATCATCACTTTGGAATCTGTAAGACTATCAATGTAATCCATACATGGATCTCCATTAATTTACATAGTACCACCTAATGTGCCTCCCTTTTATAAACATCCTGAAGAATTGGTGGTAACATCTGGGCAGACAAGTGTTCTAATATATTTCAGGAATTCATACCAATTTCCAGTGAATTATTGCTGGAAGTGTTGAGACTCCAAAACTGATGCATTCCTGGACGATGAAACTGGTTTTTTTAAGGTGCAAGCTGTTCCCCACTCAACCGGAGGAATTTTACTGCCTCGTTGCGGTGGGGGCAGGGCCGTAAAGTGTGGCGAGCCGTTCAGAGGGCCATTGACTTCGGCGGGACCGGGAAGTCCCGCCGGTGGGATGGGCTATAAAATTCCGTCCAACAAAACCACACATAATCACAAACAAAATCATGCAATGCAGCAAAATCTTTAAAGGTCTGACTTTAGCAAGAAACGTGTATTCAGCTGATAATTCAAAACGCTGCTGGCTAGCGAGAGTGACTCAGTTATCCCCAGTAGTTAATGTACTTGATTAAATGAACAGTGATTCTGGGACTGCAGGGTGCAACAGTTGGTTTTTATCTTGTCTTTCAGTTGTGAAATCTGGCTACAGGCAAGAAATTTAATAAACCTCTAAAAATATATTTATATGCAGGTTGCCTTACCTGTAAATAACAAAATTCCCCCTTTATCTTGGGCCACTTACAAACTTGACAAAATATGGCATTGGGCATGAAACCCAGCCAAATGTTGAAGTTAAGACATCAGTTCAGGGATCTGTAAGCTTGGTTCTGTAATACAGCAAGTTCTTTGCAACCCAACCATGGTAGCCACGTAACCCTGAACGTATGAAAATGTGCTCTCATTACCAATCTCCAAGTAACACCCCGCAGAGCTAACATTGCAAGTCACAAAGTTTCCTCTTCAGCTGTATAGCAGATACCCTCCATCAACATGATGAAATGACCCACAAAGGAAAACTGGCATGTGGTTAAAAAAAAATGTGGCACTGACACAGAGCAACAGACCTCATATTTGCAATACGATTTATCTCTCAGTTCTTCCCTGCTCAAAACGGCCTTATTCTCAACTATCCTACAATTGGTTTTAGCCCATCTCCAACAGTAGATTTGCAATGAAAATCAAAAATGCTGGAAATACTCAGGAGGTCAGCAACATCTGAGAGAGGAAAAAAAGTGAAAAGTTAACATTTCAGCTCGATAATCTTTCGACAGAACTGGAAAAGATGGAAATGTGACAGGCTTTAAGCAAATACAGAGGCAGGGACCGGGATTTTCTGTGCCCGCCGGCATCGGGTATGTTTGGTGGCATGAGCCGATAATATGGCGAGAAGGGCAAAAATTGGTTTCACAACATCACAAAACCAGTTTGTAATCACGCGCTCCACCGCCGATGGTGGGCTGCGTTTCACGCCATCGGACGTCAGGAACCTCATTGTAATACAGCAGTATACATTATGAG
The DNA here is from genome assembly GCF_964194155.1 of Cetorhinus maximus. Lineage (NCBI taxonomy): Eukaryota > Metazoa > Chordata > Chondrichthyes > Lamniformes > Cetorhinidae > Cetorhinus > Cetorhinus maximus. The sequence continues at coordinate 157,268,456 of NC_135880.1, read as the reverse complement.
GCCAGCCCGTCAGACTCATCCCCCCGCCCGCTGGATCACATTAGCGGGAAAACATGCTGACATGTTTCACAACCGCATATATAAGGCGTGCACCTGGTGGGCTGCATTTCACTCAGGAATTCAAGGTTTGTTTGCCTACCTTGCTTCGGTCAGCACTCGCAGTCATCAGCGCCAGGTTTCACAGACATCACTTTTGGGGGGAGGGTGGTGATGGTGCTCACAGGTAGTCCTCTCTTACCAGATCAGCCATATATGAGTGGTTTATCAATGGCTGTATGGCTAGGTCTTGCTTGAGGAAAGGGGAGAAATGGCCTCAGGCAGGGGAAGAGGCTGCAGGACAAGAGCTGTACTGGGGAATGAGGTATCCCAGAGGAGATAAGGCCAGATGGAGATGTGAGGGTATGTGTGAGAGAGTGAGTGGTGATGTCCCTTGAGATAGCAGTAAGTGAGATGCCAATGAATGTGTGATGGGCTTGAATGTGAGAGTTTAGAGTGGTGAGATGGTTGCCATACCCTGGCTGCACGGATGAGATCATTCATCCTCTATCTGCATTGGGTGGCCAACCTCTTCGGTGCAACATTAGCACTGATCACCACTACCATTGCTTATCAAGCCAGTGTGGTAATGCTGCTGCCCCTCCTGCAGCCAGAGCAGGGTAGATGACATCACAGCGGGCCTCCACAGTGTCTAAAAGGTGCTCAAGGGCTGCAGTTTTCTTGCCTTTCGGGGCCATGTCTTCTTTGCTGCAAGCCTGTACTGGAAGCACTGAGCATGGCTGTACTTTAAATGTGGTGCCTGGCATGATGAAGGGGTGAGGTGATGGCGTGGCAGGCAAATCGGAGCCCACCTAACATCGAAACGGTGTGTATTCTGGGAATGCATAATTAATGTGGCGAGTTTGGGATCATATGGTGTGAAAACCCATCATCAAGGCCGACGGGTAAGTCATTTTGCCCATCCGCTACCACAATTAGTGCAAACCTGGGACGGTTCCGCCCAGGGGAAAATGCAGGGAAAAGCACCAAAAGGAAGCTCTGTGATAGGGCGGAAGATAGGAGTAGTTAAATGATAAAAGTTATAATGGTGCAAGGGAAAAGGTGGTGGTAATGGAACAAGTGACAAAACAAAATGTAGATCTGGAGGAGCTGTAAATGATAATATTAGAATTATCACCGACAGTTGCTATCTGAAAAAAATGGGAGGTGATCTGAAGGTGTTGAACTCAATGTTGAGTGTGGAAGTGCCGAATCAAAGATGAGGTTATGTTTACTGGAATCTCGAGGAGTAGCTTGTGTGGAGAACGGTTGTGTTAGGAGCCAGGTCGGAACATGAAAATGTACAATTCTAAAACCCAACCCCAATCCAACCATTTCTGCTTCTACGGCAGGCAGGTCAAGGGGCTGGGTGATCAATCTGCTCTCAGGAGACAGGTCAGTCACTCAGGTCTTTTAAGGAGAAGGCATGCCTCCATTTTAACTGGATTTTTATTTTTGAAACATGGAAGTCGAGGTTAAAGTCAACGGGAAACTGGCAGGTAAAAAAAGACAAAGACAGTAAGTGCTATGAGCCACATACCTTTATGGTGTTGCTTGTGGGCCAAGAAGTGTTTCCTCCAGGAACAGAAACTTTATTTCTGCATGTTCAGACCCCTATAACTGGGTAACCACCATTACCTGGCGTATTCGATTTGCTTCTCCCCCAACCCGACCGAACACCCCACACAATAGCAGATTTACCTAGCATGTGATGCCAATCTCTTCCCAATCTGAGTGAATATTGAGGTTATGCCCTCTGTTTTAATGCCATGGCAGGAGAGGCATGGTTGGATTAACATATTAGGATTGAGTAAACCTAACAAACCCCACCCCATTCTCTTCCATTTAAGTTTAGAAAAAAAAATCCTAAATCAGGCCACCTTTGAGGTTCTTGATACTTTTATTAGACGGGGTCCTAATTCATGTTCAGAAGTTGCAATTTGATGATACTGTTAGTGCCACACTTAAAGTGCATGTCAAGGGGAGGCCTGCGCTGTAGGATTCCTGGCAGCAGATTCAAGATAAGAGGAGCCAACTGCTTAAGGTACCTTTTGCTCCTTTTAGCAGCCCGAATTAGCCAGCAGAAACAGGGGTGTTTCCAAAGCCTCACAAGGAAGCCTTCATTTCCCTCCAATGGTCTAGAGCTTGCATCCTCCATACTGAATGTCAGGGATCATCCCCACATGTCCATGGCTACAGCCTCCTCACACCACCTACCACTGCCTGACTGGTGGCTGGCAGTCAGTATGGCTGTCCATCAGGCAGGAGCCAGCCCAAATTATTCAAATGAAGCCATGCCCTTAAAATCAGCAGGGCCTCCACACACCCAAAATTGATCGGTTCATTACCTGCTACTAGGCTTCTCTGCACCCCTCTTGCTTCCCTACTAGTACTGGAGCCCCTTTCTTTTCTTGTCAGTCATGATTGATGCTACTTCTGGACTACATATTATACTACAGATTGTAAAGTAGTCAAGAAGACGCTAGGAAATGAAAATTAAGAATGAAGTATAGGAAAGTAATGGCAGGGCAATTCACAGTTGGTGGTGAACATGAGTAGTTATTGCACCTGTCACATTTTGTATCTGACATTTGCATCTCTGATGAATGCAGTATTGTGTGTGGATTTAGCTGAAGTCAGATGAATCAGAGGATGAAGTATGACATGGGATAATCTTGCAGTTTATAGAATTTGTGCTTTTAAATGCAGAACTGTGTGAAAAGTGAGACATAGGAAAGGTTATATCCAGTGTTTACTTTCATACTTTATATTCAATTACTTTGGAGGGAAAAATCTATTAGAAGTCTACTTTAGATGGAGCACCAATGTTGGAATTACTGAATAGAGTTGCATTTTTTTGCGGTTCATGTGTACCTTAGGTGGTTGTAGGAAGACTGACCTTATAGAATTTTATAAATCAAACTCCTTCCATTAAATTCAACATAATCTATTATTACCTTTCCCAAGGTCCCACAAACAGGAATAAGTTGAATACCAATTAATCAGCTTTGATAATGTTGGTTGAGGCATGAATGCTGGTCTAGAGACTGGGAAAATTTATACTTTTTAGGAAACTTGGCACAGTGGACAGGATTTTTATTTTGAGGTCAGGACTCCAACTGAGAATATTTATGAGCCTGAGGCCCACTGCAATTTTCAAAAGTTAGCTGAACAGCAACCAGGGTGTGTGCTCACCATCCTGGTGGCCCCTCCCCCCCCCACCCCCCCCCCAAGGCTGAAGGGTAGCCTTCAGAGGTGAGACCTGCCAACAGTAAGAGAGAGAGGGGGCACCTCAAGATGGAGGCGCTCTCTGGAGTCTTTTTGATAAAGATTAGAATTATACTGGCTGTACCTGCCAACTATTTTGGAGGGGAAGACCCTCCAATTACCACAGCTGAGGGTACAGGCTGCCATCTAACAGATGCATCCACTAGGGGTGGTTTAAAAAGTGCTGCACACCCACTCCCAGGTCTGCTGCGAGGAACCTGCCTCTGTGCATTGGCTGGGATTCACCCACTACAGGGGCCTTATTACTGAATAGGAAATTCCAGTTGGCATCTCTCCGTGCCCTTAATAGACCATTTAATGGTCTTAATTGGCTACCCACTGCTTTCAGACTGGTAGTTAAAACCTTTCCCAACCATCCACTTTTAAAATGGCCTAGATGCAGGAACATGCCACACACTGCTCTCTGGTGACGATTTTCCAGCTCTCCCACCTCTAGGCCCGCCTCCAACATGAATCAAAAATTCTGCCCAGCATCTTTTACATCCATCTGGAGAAGTGACATTGGTTTAATGTTTCATCTGCCCTTTGACAGTGCACCACTGTTCCTGTAGCCTGGAAAATCTGTTCAAATTCTGGGGCAGAATTTGAACACAATCTTTTGACTCAAGAGAGAATTTAAATTGCTCTTTGAGAACAGGTGTGAATGAATGAGAATGAATCACCAGCCTGTATTACACCACACCCAAAGATTTTTTCCATTGACTTCAATAGTATAGAAAATTAAGTATATTGTAAAGCAGGTTGCTGATTTGCTAGGACTCATTTTGTGCTTTCAGCAAAGACCAATTTCACTGAGCCAAGCTAACATTTGAGGCACAATTAATCATTAGTTGATAGACCAGGAAGAAGTGGAATATCTTGATTGCTAATTTTTATTTTAAAATATAATTTTAAATCACAATTGTAGTAACATGTTTCTGACCCAGGGTGCTGGATCAGAAATGAAGCCAACAGCTGTTTGAGTCCTCTCACTCACCTGAAACTCTTTCAAGTTACCAACAGTCACAGATTGCAACTTCTTTCAAGTACAGTCACAGTTCTTGGTTTTCTGGGAGTGGGATATGAACCCACAACCCTCTGATTCAAAGGCGAGGGTGCTATGAACTGAGCCACAGCTGACACCTCAATTGCTATGGTGGGATTTGAACACCTGTCCCTCAAGTATTAGCCTGGGACTCTGAATTACCAGTCCAGTGACATTCCCATTACACCATCACCTCCTCCAAGCCTGACCCCATTCCCCAAGCAACAAATGACATAAGCAAATGGAATCAGCTAGCTATAACTAACAGCTGTCACTAATTGGCCTGCAGTCAGAATGGAGAGACGGCAGACTAGCTGCTTAGAGATTCATTACATTAATGTAAGCTTTGCAAGAGATAAAGACATTTATCTCTGATTTTTTTTCCAGAAAGTGAATTTAATATCAAGCGTACTCTTCCATTAAAGCAAAATTAATTTGCACATATGGTATTCTGCTTGAGTGACAGAGATTCCAAACCTATTAACTAACAACGTGCAAGACCATGTTCGAGCATTATAGGATCTGAACAACAATGCCCAGACAATCAGGTAGGAGACAAAGAAGGGATGTTGGAGTCCAAATCACAGACTGCAGACTGTTCCAGGGCACCAGAACTGAACAATAAATAATCTAATGTATAATACAGTAATTATTTCTTCCAGTACCAATATTCTGCTGGCATGTGATGAAGTGGTTCAGTGAGATACTTAAATAAATGAGACATTTTGTTGGTTTTGTGCCAATGACTCAGAAAGAAATGCGTAATTTTGTATGATGATGCGGCTAATTGGAGGAATGCACACTTGTGGTAGAAGTTGACTATCTGACATCAAAACTGAATTCATTCACCAGGCGTTAGGCCACAGTAAAGCAATAGGACTTCGGATAGTGTTTTCTCTTTCAGTGATGTCACCTTCAATGTACAGACAACTTTTATGGACTTCTGAAAAGCTAAAATAAAAAGGAACCCAATACTGGAAGTTAGCAGGAGTTGAGGTGTGGTCAATTATGCTTTACAAAGATATATGGTTTTTGACATTATTGTGTCTCAAAAAAGAAACACAACTGCCATAGGATTCTGGAATCAGTGATCTTGAAGTTCGCATTTTTAATAGGCAAAGACCAGGATTTCCCATGCCCGCCGGTGTCGGGTGTATTCAGTGGCATGAGTGGACAATATGGCGTGATCGGTTTCACAACGGTGTGAATCCAGTTCGTGATCGTCCGTTCAGCACACCAACAGCAGGCCACATTTCCCGCCATCGGACATCGGGAACCTCATTGTAATACATCTGCATATCATTAATAGGCCAGCCTGCCGGAATAGTGTCCCCGCCCCCCCACAGCTGGATCATCCGTCCATGTCGGCGAGGAAGCACACCAACAGTGCATAAGCGGCATGCACCTGGCGGGCTGCATTTTGAGGGGAAATCTGAGGCGAGAACACAGCAGTGATGTGCAGCACTCACCAGGGTTGCCTTTTGGACTTCAAGCTTGAGGAGTGTTGGGTGGGGGGTTTGGGGTTAAGGGCAGCCCTGCCGTTGAACTGACTTGTGGGGATAGGGCAAGGAAAGCCCTGCCATTGAATATAGCGCACAAGCATTCGGGGAGGAGGGGTAGAATGGGAGATGGAAGCGACCGTGCATTAGGGATACTTGTATAAAAAGTGACTATTCCTCTGCAGCTGAGACAGTTCAGGCACAGCCACATTGATATGATTGGAGTCGAGCTTCTAGCTTATCTGCTCACTCAAATAAGTGCAGAGGCAGCAGAGTGCCACCAAGTGCTCCAAAGCTTTTTACCCCACCGTGCCCCCCGGCATGGACTGCAAAGTCATGAGCATTTTAGCAGACTGCAGAACAGTTGGATGATTGCACACATTGTACAATTTCCTTGCTAAAGTTGGCCACAGTCACTGCTGGAGGGACTCACAGCCCTTGCAATCTCAGGTCCCGGTTCGGACCAGTTTCCCCGATGGTTCAAGCTAACAGTGCAGCCTTGCAGCGCGGGTTAGGAGAATGCCTGTCAGTGAATAAGAGCCCTGTGGATGTGCGATGGGTTTGAGAGTGTGAGAGTTGTGAATGATGAAAAGAGTGACTTACCCTGGTGGAAGGAGATCATCATTCATCCTCGTGACACTGGGTGGCTATTCTCTTTTGCAGGGCTTTGGCACTGACCAACCAAAGCCTGGTTGGTCACACCACTGCCCATCCTGCGGCCAGAGCAGGGGTAGAGGACATCCCGGCGGAACTCCACGGCATCCAAAAGGAGCTCGAGGGATGCGTTGTTAAACCTGGGGGCTGTTGTCTTCTTTCCTTTCGTGGATGTCTTCTTTGCAGTAGTCGTGGTCTGGAAGCACTGAGATGTGCGCACGCGACTGGATTTTAAATATGGCGTCCGGTATGATTAAGCAGTGAAGTGATGGCGACTAAGCCTGCCCACAGTGGAGACGGCATGTTTCCCAGGAATGCATAAATAATGTGGCGGGATTGGGACGATACGGCGTGAAAACCCACCAAAGTGGTCCGTGGGTACCCGCTACCGCATTTAGCTCAAATCTGGGATGATTCTACCCAACGTGATTTGGACACAATGCTGATGCTAAATAACCTAATTGTTTGTTTTAAATTTTAAAGACCTGAATCTCTCTGCAAGTTTCAAAGACAGTAGGATCTTCGCATTTTCAAAATTGCATCATTCCAGTATGGTTTTATGTGACATTTACTTGAATGACAAATTGCTGTAATTTCACGCAGCTTGGCTTCTCTGTGACTCTCCTTCACCAGATGTGCAAAAGTTATTATGAATCTTGGCAGCGTCTACAGGTAACACTCCTACTGAACCCTCAACATGAGGTGACAAGAATATTCAGAGTCAGCTTTCAGTAAAGATATTCAGTGCTCATTTGGCACATAATAACACTCCTGCAATTAGCAGCTGCGTTTAGCTTCTGTTTTAAGTTATAGCCTCAAAACTGGTGGGTAAGCTTGCCTCAACGAAGCACTAAAGTATGATATTGTTATCAATGGTGTGTAATTTTCTTCATGACATAAATACAGCTTCGGAAGTAAACCACAAAAACAATACCATGAGGATTTTTGTTTGGGAGAAGTGAATGAGACAAGGTTCACTCCAGTGAAGAACCAAACTGGACAAAATCCAAAAGCAAACTTCACTTTATTTCAGTGTTACTCTTACAAAAGCTATGAATTCTAATGCATCGAAATAATTAAACAAAACAGCCCCTGCTGCTAACATCAGCAACTAAGGTGTTACATTCAGTAATAAAACCTTTTTGACAATTATGTGGCTATAAGTGCCTAAATTTACTTCCCAGCTAATAGAAGAGCATATTCCAATACACAACATCCTAACTTACTGGTAATACCCAATCACAGAACAACTGTAATGATTCTAGAGTGGAATCTACACAAGATAGATATGGAATGCTTTATCCCCATGAAATTGCCATTGAACAGTTAGCTGTGCTACAAAGAAGAAGGATGTAGTAATGGTACGTTAAACCTTTTGTACTGTTATGGGGTTCATGTGACTCGATAGACAAATCAGCCCTAAGCGCGGGTAATCTTAGGGGCAGAGCTTTCTAGCCTTGGTCTTGGAACAAGCATTCAACAAGTAGCTTCATCAGGAGCTCTGTAAATAAAGTTTACTGTTTCTTACAAGAAACTTGCTCTGCATTCCAAGTCTATCACAATTAGCAATGAGGATAAAAGCTCCAACACTACACCTTGCCTCTTGAATGTGGATATCTCAATTATCAAGGGAAGAAAAGGAAAACGTATACTCACCAGCAATGCCTCTCTTCAGCAGGATTGACCTGTATGACTCATCCATCGAAGACTGGAGTCAGTCCATAGAGCACCCACATTTCCACTTTGTGACGAATGAAATAATGGTGGAGGAGAAACAGAAGGCAATTGTCCTAAGTCTATGTGGGAGAAAAACGTATAAACTAATCTGTAGTTGGACAGCTCCGAACGTGCCAAACTCCAGATCCTTCACGAGCTAGTGGACCTCATGAAGGGATATTTTCAGCCTAAACCATCAGTGATCATGCAAAGATTCAAATTGAACTCTAGAGTAGGGGCCCCGGGTGAGTCGACCACAACGTACATCACGAAGTTAAAACAGTCATTGGAGCAGTGTGATTTTGGTGATACTTTAAAACGACATGTTGCGAGATCGTTTGGTTTGCAGTGTACAAGACGATGCCACTCAGCACCGTTTGCTTGCTGGAGTTGATATAGATCTGAAGCGCACCATGGAGATAATGCTAGCAATGGAGAGTACTGAGAGGGACTCGCAGGATTTGCAGAGTATGCAACATGGCACCATTCTGCAGTTAGGGCAGGAACCTACTGCCAGGCGTGGCGTGTAGATCAGGGAGGTTACTGTGAAATTGGACATGGTCCCTTCTGCTAGAAAAGCAAAAAGAAATACTGGAAGATGCTCACCAGTAGCTTCAAAATTGAAGTGTTACCGATGTGGGGGTAATCATGTACCCGAAACCTGCAGATTTAAAGAGGCAGAGTGCCACTACTGTCACAAAAAAAGGCATGTTGTAAAACAACGTAGCGCAAGATCAAGACAGCCATTCAGACAGCAGGTTAAGTTAAATGAAATACACAATATAGAAGAGCCAGAGATTTCTGAGGCTGACGTTTATTCCCTACACAAAAAGTCCAGGAAAACTGAACCAATCACAGTCACCCTTCAAGTGAATGGGAAGCCTCTAGTCATGGAGGTTGATACAGGAGCACCGGCCACAGTGGTGGGAAAACACATCTTTAAATACCTCAGACAAGGTATCCAGCCATTGCGTTTGGAGCAAACCACAGCTCAGCTAAAAACATATACAGGAGAGGCAATACAGGTGAAAGGCATTGCCTCTGTGCCTGTATCCTACAGGCAACAGACAGCCCAACTGCCAGTGATTGTTGTAAGAGGTGAAGGACCTAGCCTTCTGGGCCATGATTGGTTGAAAGGAATTGAACTCAACTGGTCAGAAATTTTTCAAGTCAGAACAGGAGGAATTCTGGAGCTGTTAAAAAAGGTATGACAGAATATTCTGTGATGAGTTGCAGAAAATAAAAGGCCTGCAAGCTCAAATATACGTGGACTTTGAAGCAACAGCCTGGTTTTTTAAGGCAAGACCTGTGGCTTACACTCTACAGGTGAAGGTAGCTGTGGAATTGTGCTGTTCAGAAGTTAGGAATAATCCAGCCAGTCTGATTTTCAGTATGGGCAGCACCCATAACCCCTGTGATGAAACCAGATCAAACAATTCACATCTACGGAAATTATAAATTAACTGTGAACAAGGCTGCTAAATTAGATAAATACAGATCTTCAATCCTTGGGATTAGGTATGCTAAATTTGCAAGAGGAAAATCCTACACTAAACTGGACATGAGCCATGCGTGCTGAACAACGCATCAAGAATTTTTGTCACAATAAACACGCACAAGGGCCTGTACTAATGTACATACCTATCCTTTGGTATGTCATCTGCTGGTGCAATTTTCCAAAGCACCATGGAAAACCTATTACAAGGGTTTCTGAGTTATAGTGTACCTGGATGATGCCCTGATCACGGAATCAATGGAAGCAGAACATTTGGCCAACCTAGAAGAGGTTCTGAATCGATTGAATGGCTGGCATATAGAAAAAACGGTGAAACACTGTCTCCAGTGTCAGCAACTTCAGAAGTTGCTTGTTTCTGCTCCGCTGCATTTGTGGGAATGGCCTGGTCGACCCGGAGTTAGAATATAAGATGATATAAGTCCATTTTTAGATACCATGGGCAGAATTTTCTGGCTGATGTGCGGATGGCGGAGCCCACACGTCAGCGCTTAAAATGTCGCGCGCTAACATCATGCGAGCGTCCCGACGTCAGCATGCGGCATCGCGATATTTCGGTCGGCGGGCACGCACAGCTCACCAGCCATTAATTGAAGGCCTTGTTAAGGCCCTTAATTTGCCAATTGTCTGGGATTTTGAGGGGCCCGTGTGAACTTCGGGTCGGCGCACGGGCCCAACGGGCAGGCGGGTAGGAGATTTGTAAATAAAAGTCACGCACTGGCAGGATATGTGGACTCAGAGGGGTTGTTCATGTTTCCCACGAAGTTTTAATTACAGAAAGTGCTTTAAAGTTGCCTGTTTGATTGTTAGCAGTTCACATCGATTTCCAAGAGCTTTTTGTGTACTTTGAAACCAGTCTGCAGACAGTTATCTTTCTCGGGCCTGCAGCTTTCCGGAGGCCTCCATTTAGCCTGGGGGTATGGGTTCTGACCTCTCCACTGAAGGCAGCTCCTCGGAGGAGGAATGGAGGGATAGAATAAGGAGGAGGCCAGGGCTGGACAATCAACCTCCAGGGGAGCCACCTTTGGGAGGCCAGGCGCAGGCACAAGGGACGCAGGGCCAAGAGGTTGTCCAAGGTGCAAGGGGCCACAGAAGACGCCACTATCCTGCTGCCAGGGTATACAGGCGGCGAAGCAGCTACCTCAATATGACTGAGATGCAGTGCTGAAGGAGGCTCCGACTCTCAAGGGAGACAGTCATCAGTATCTGTCAGATGATTGGCCCTGTAATATATCCTAACTGTGTGGGTGGACACCCCATGCCAGCAGCTCTGAGGGCCACAGTTGCCCTCTACTTCTATGCCTCTGGCTCCTTCCAGGGCTCGGTAGGTGATCTTTACGGTGTCTCCCAATCAGCTGTCCACACTTGTGTCAAGCAGGTTACAGACGCTCTGTTCAGATGGGTATTGACCTTCATCCACTTCTGCTGCAACCAGGCAAGTCAGGCACAGCGAGACAGAGGCTTCCCCCACATCAAGGGTTCTATAGCCTGCACACATGTGGCCATCAAGGCGCCAGCAGGTGAGCCCAGTGCCTTCGTCAACAGGAAGGGCTCCCACTCCATGAACGTGCAGATAGTGTGTGATCACAGGATGCAGATTCTGCAAGTTTGTGCAAGGTACCCAGACAGCTCCCACGACACCTACATCCTCAGACACTCCCAGGTGCCGGGGCTCTTCAGTGCTCCGGCTCGGCTGGATGGTTGGCTGGTGGGTGACAAGGGCTATCCCCTGCGAAGGTGGCTCATAACGCCTCCCCACCGTCCAAGAACAAAAGCTGAGCATCGGTACAATAGGAGCCACGGCACCACAAGGGCTGTAGTGGAGAGAGCCATCGGTCTTCTCAAGATGCGCTTCCGTTGCCTGGACCGCTCAGGGGGCGCACTCCAGTACCTCCCAGGTCACGTCTCTGTGATAGTGGTATCATGCTGCACTCTGCACAACCTTGCACTGGAAAGGGGGGATGCAGTTGATGATGAAGACCTTGACACCCTGAATGAGGCTGCACATGATGAATCCAGCAGTACCTCAGAGGATGAGGAAGCACAGGGCGATGATGAGGGGCAGCACGCCGACCCGCTACTACACCAAGGAGGCGGGTTACATCCGGGACATTTTAATCCAATGAACCTTCAGCTAGCTCCACACACATGGATCAGCAGGAACAGCCTTGCCTGGCGCTTCCACATGTGGCACTTAGGTACTACATCTTCCACCTGTTCAGCTGCAACTAAGGGCTTAGTACAGAAATATCAATGTCCACTCAAACACTCATGATAAATATGTGAAAAAGAAAAATGCATTACAAGGGAAACACCCTCAGCCATGGTAAGAAAAGTGGACTTTATTATGTCCAAAATATAACAGAAACTTCTCAATTGCAAACATAAGTATATTGTTCCCTATTCTAAAGCCAACACAAAATCACCAGTGACTTACCCGTTGAGTGCCTAACATGCCTTATGCTTTCGTTTTTGGGTGCTACGTCTAGGTGCTGCCCCATCGGTCCGAGTGGCTTGTGAGACAGCCTGCTGACTTGCTGTCCTATTGGCTCAGATGAACTTGGTGGGCGTCCTCTGGCCCATGGAGCCTGTGATGGCCCTACCTGGGAGGGAGTGGCCAGATCCTGAACTGGCACCTCCCCAGTTGTCGCAGCCTCAATGGAAGCAACGTTGACTGGCAGAGGGGTGGAGGAGCTGCTGCCCTCATCCGGAGCTCCCTGAAAGGAGCTCACAGCAACAGCAAGCAGCTGCTACGCCGACGTGAGGTCACATTGGACCTCCCTGCTCACCGCAGATGCATGGGCACTGAGCGCCGACGCTTGGTGCCCACAGCTTCTCTCACATTGGGAATGACCACCTGTGGCCAGTACCGCTGTGAGGGCTTGCAGGTCAGAGCGTAACCCAAGATTCTCCATCCGATCGAACCCCCTCTCCATGAGAGTCACCAATCTCTCAGCGGAGGAAGCCTGAAGCCCTGTCCTGAGATTCATGCCTTCACTTACACTCTGCCTGGACTCCTCCATCGCAGAGACCAACTGAAGCACACCCTCATGCAACCCTGCCAGATGTAAATGTGATTCCTGCCGCTAGTCCTGCAGCTGCTGCATCGGTGACAACTCCAGAGGCACGTCATCAGTGCTGGACTCAGCATGTGCCTCATCCCCTGCAGCCCTCCGGCTGCTGGCGCCATCGGCATTCTCTGTCCCTACCACCTCCTCCAGTGATTGTGAAGTGCCCTCTCCACTGTGACCCGGGACACTAGCCAACGGTAAATTCCCCTCCGAGGTGTGTGTCTGCGCTGGTGCCCGGCTGGGTGAAATGATGTGCCGCAAGTTGCACGACTTGGGCCTCAGGTGTGGAGGGGGTGCTGCGGTGTCTATGGACACGGCCATGTGGTGGTGATCCAGAAATTAACAACAAGGACAGTGCATCAGTTAGTGTACATTCAGTTAAACATATCATCCCTTTCCCCCCCAGCCTCATAAGTTACTCACCCTTCAAGACCCTAAGGAAACGAACATTGCTGGGGTGAGGAAAAGAGTCAAGAGGAGGCCCAAACAATAGACGTGCATACATACAGGCTGGTCAGGTGGTCTCAGGAATGCCACATGGCATGTTATGTACCATTCGAGTGGGGAGAGTGCAGAGGTACCTGACCTGGATGCATGCTGGCCTGGATAGTTGCGGGGCTGAGGAAACATCGCAAACACTTCCAACATTTGCCGTGGATCACAGGAGATTGAGAGGTCACATTATTGACCTTCATACCTATAGGAGGGGCATAGACCGGGTGGGCAGAAGGCAACATTTCCCCTTGGTGCAGGGATGAGTAACGTGGTGGCATTTATTTAAGTTGAGTGCTATGAGATTCACAGCTGAGGTTCTGAGGACCTTTTGAACAGAGTAATGTGGGGCGCACTGGCTGAAAGGGTGGTGGAGGTCCCAAACCTCCTAAGATGCAAAACGTCTTTGGATGTGCAGCAGCGATGCACGCATGTTAGGCCTTGGGATAGTGATCACAAATGGGATAAGGTGACTTTGGAAGGTGGTGGAGACGCGATTCCTCAAGGGGACGCGGGACCTTTGTGTATGACCCACACGTCAGAGTGTCTCAGTCTGTGAGTGAGCAGTGTTGCACCATTATCGATTGCAGCAACCATCAGTAGTTTGGATGGTGGGCAGACAGAGCGAACGGGACTGTGGATCTCAAATACCTGGCCGCTGGACCCCAGCCTCGCCGCCACCTGCCGCCCTGGCCGCCTGCCTCCTCCCCAGCTCCATGGCCTGCTCCTCAAAGGTCATGAGGCGCTAGAGCAAGGTGTGCCCACCTCCAGTCCTCTGGCACTCCCGCTAATTGTGTTCACTTCTTGCCTGCAGAACAGAGAAGATTTATTGGGGCTGATCGCTCATGTACTCTGCACACGCACGCCGCACCCCAATCACAGTGGCCCATCTGAGGCCTCCAGTGGCTCCTGTCCACACTACTGGTGACCAGTCCCCAGAAGATAGTATGGCTGGTCCCAACCCCCTCCCCCAACGGCCACCTTGGACACATTCGGCATCCATCACTTTGAATAGCACACGGGTCTTAGCGCCCATGGCAAGGAGGCACAACTAGGTGCGGCGCCGATGCCAGCAGATGGCACTTGGCCACAACACCTTGAGGCACCCCTTGCACCATCTCATCACCATCAATATGACATGTGTTGGAGTTCTGAGTATGTGTCTAGCTACCTCCCCTGCAGGTTGCCCCCAGTCTACTCAAATGCGACAAACACCAACATATGCTGCAGGGAGAACCCATCTTCTCCTCAACCACTAAGGCTGATGTAAGCATGGTCAGTACCCATTTGCCCACCCAGCTTGCACCCAATGCCCAATGCAGTAACGACAGCAAGACGTGGGGGGCGTGGGGACTCAAAGGCTAAGGCTATCTTCTGGATCAAATGGTCAATGCCGACATGGTACTCACCCTTCCAGAGTGCAGCAAATCATTGAATCTCTTGCGGCACTGGATGCCTGTGTGCCGCACATCATCATGGGTGCTTACAGCATCACCAACCTCCTCCCACACCTGGCTGGTGACATGGGGGGCCTCCACCTCCCATCATCCGGATTACAATACATCCCAACAGCTGAAAACCTCTTGGAGAAGAACAGCAAGGCATGCATCGGAGAATCGAGGGGCACAGTGGCCCCCCCCGCTGACCTCTCCTGCAGCCTGCCCCCTCCTCCTGCTCATGATCCTGTGGAACTACAGCTGCCTCCCTCTATCCCCGAGTGGCCATGGTGCACTGCCTCAAGCAGGCTGCCTGGCCACTCTTTATACAGGCTGCTGCTTCTCCAATGGGGAACCGCGACTATTTTCCCGTTCTCCACAGGAGTTGCTAACCCGCTGGGCGGGCCTTATTTGGCCCGCCTGCGGAAAATAGCGGCGCAGCCCGTTTCAGCAGCGGCAATCGGCTGCCCGCGCACTGCCCGGCCGTCAAAGGCAAAATTCTCACCCATGTTTCAAGTGATCATTGACGCACAAATTGGATGGATGTGTTTGAAGTGAGGTCACCTAAATCGTGCGCATCTATTGAAAAGCTGCACCAATGTTTTAGTGTACATGGCCTACCAGAAGTTATTGTGTTGGATAATGGTACAGCTTTCACTAGTACTGAATTCCAAAGATTCATGAACCTAAATGGGATTAGACACATCAGAACAGCACCGTATCATCCCTTATCCAATGGGTTTGCAGGAAGAGCAGTACAAACCTTTAAAACAGGAATGAAGAAACTATCCATGGGAACGTTAGAAACACAAATTTCAAGATTTCTGTTCAACATTTGCACGACTCCTCGTGCAACCACTGGTTCAACACCTTCTGAATTGCTAATAAAATGCCAACTTCATACAAGATTGAATCTAGTATTCCCTTAGATGGGAAAGTGGAGAAAAACCAGGGTAGTCAGAAAGTGAATCATGGTGTTCACAATAAAGGTCGAGTGTTTACTGTGGGAGAAATAGTTTTTGTACAAAGTTTTGCAACTGGACCGAGATGGATTCCTGGTACAATCTGAAACAGGACCTTTATCTTATCAAGTAGAAGTGGAAAACAGGATTGTTAGGAAACACGTGGATCATCTCAGAAGTCAAGACACACTCCAACAATCGGTTAATCCACCTGAAATTGAAATTGAACCTTTGATCCTTGAGGTGCCAGATCGACAAAAAATAGACATAACCTGATGTCTCTGATGAAGTAAATAATTCTGAACTGCCATTGCCTAAGGATGTCCCTGATGCTGCAGTTCCTGTTCAAGTCAATCCAATGGAAGAATCTCAAGTTGTAGGGTTGCATTGCTCTACCCAAAACAGAAAACCACCTCAAAGACTAAATCTACAACTGCATGAACTGTATATAATTGTATATGGTATGGGTTAAGATATTTTTGTAAATACAAGAGGTAAAACAAAATTAAAGGGGAGGAATGTAGTAATTGTAAGTTAAACCTTTCACAATGTTGTCGGGAATCATGGGACTATACAGACGAATCAGCCCTAAGCTTGGATAATCTTAGGGGCAGAGCTTTCTACCCTTAGTCTTGGAATAAGCATGTAGCTTCATCAGGAGTTCTGCAAATAAAGCTTACTGTTTCTTACAAGAAACTTGCCCTGAACTCCAAGCTTATTACAAAGGGCAAAAAGTGTTTAGGTGGTCATGTCCAGAAGACTAAGAATATTCATAAGTGGCATCAACATCACTTCTCACTGGCACCAGGTTTAAACCACATACCAAGAGAAAGTTTTGGGAGGAGATAGAATCACAGCTTCACATTTGAAAACGATTCCCATAAAGAAAGCAACTTTTGCGGGGCGGGTGTTGCAGACAGGTCCAATAAAGATTCAAAAATGTTTAAAAAAAAACAAGGAGATGAGGAGTCACAGAAAAGATTACTGCACAAGATGGTCTCATGGTCTTGGAGACGATTATGTTCACTTGCCCTGCCATGTAGTGAAACTCAATAATCTAAAATAATCACTCACTAAGAAAGAAAGGCGAGTGATTTTGTTGCAGCTCCTGCCTGGCACTCCATGACATATACTTTTGGATCTGGTTTCCGATCAAGTAGGTAGTATATCTGCTTTATTTGCCTAATATGAGTGAGCGCCCTCCTCGTATTAGGCCTGCAGGTGACCAAAGTTGAGAAATCATAAAAGCTGCCCTAAATGGTCTAGTTTTTGGGTGTGATGGGTAAATTTAAAGGACATGGTCACATAGTGGATGCATAGAGATGCCAAAAAGTTGCCAAAATTTATGGAGGTTACTGAAACTTTTCTTGTACATTTCAACATTTTCAAACACTCTGATTTGGTACAATAAATGTGGAGCAGGAGGTGGAGTCCTCCCTAGAAGCCTTGGATGCCCCATTCCATAATGGATGGTAGATGACTGTGGAACCCACATGAACATCTACATTATAATATAATTCACTGAAACTTGCAAGGCCTAACAGGAACATTCAAAAGGCCACAAAGTAGGCAGAAATATGGTGCAAGACATAAGTGCATTTTTCCAAATGATTATGCATCCTAATCAGGAGCAACTATTTGGAAAAAGTCCTCTCTTGTGTATTGCCATTCTCTCTACACTCCAGGATTTGGTGATAGTCTCCCTAGGTCTGTCTTTATTGGTGTTCTCTGGGTCTCTTTTTGACTGCTTTAGATCTCTGTTTCCCTATTATTAATTTCAGGCGTGCCTCAGTTGCCAGCACTTTTGCCCGAACCAGAAGGTTGGATGGTCACCTCCTGCTCTAGGATTGGAGCATAAAATTCTAGTCTGACTTTCCAGTGCAGTACTGAGATGCTGTCTCTTGGATAAGATGTTAAACTGTGGTCCTATCTGTCCTCTCAGGTTATCCCTCATGTCTTGGCCAATATTTATCCCTCAATCAACATCACAAATATAAATAATCTTTTATCACATTGTTATTTGTGGGAACTTGCTGTGTGCAAATTGGCTGCCACATTTCCTACATTACAACAGTGACTACACTTCAAAAGTACTTCATTGGCTGTAAACCACATCAGGAAATCCTGTGGTCATGAAGGATGCCATATAAAAATCAAAACTCTCTTCCTGGGTTCTTTTAATCTCTATTTGTTGTAGCTTTCCCTAGCTTTATATTTCTGTATTTATGGGTTGGGTTTTACACCCCTTGCTGTTTTCAGCAGGGTGGGTGGTGGAAAGAGGGGTGCGGTGGAAATTTAAAATACAAGGAGTGGCAAGCCCAACACCTTCTCACTCACCTCCGTGCTTTCCCCCATAACATGGTAGGTGGGCAAGTGCTGAAGTTGGCAGCCCACCTGCCATATTTAAATAAATAATTAATGGTCAATTGAGCTTGTTACCAAGCCAATTGACCAAGATATTACACTATCCACACCATAACATGATTGGCTTGGGCAGGGCTGTCTGATTTTTGAGACCAAGTAGAAAAAACAGATGGGAAGGGGAGGGGGACACATCATTTGGGGAGTGCCCTGTGTACATCATGGGCACACCTCCCCCACAAGATGTCAACCCCTCCTTGTCCCTGACACTTCATTCCTTGCCACCTGCCCTCCAAACTCCAGCTCCCCACCAACCCCCACCCCACCCCTCCCTGGACACAGATTCTTCCCTCCCTAAAAGTCCAGGATTTACTTGCGGCTGGCAGCCATTGCTCCTTCTGCTCCTCCTTGCAGTCCTAGTAGCACCCACCGCTGAGCTCTGGTGCTGCTGGGGCTGCTGGAGCTGCCAGCCAGATTGGCCAACAGCTCACGGGGGTGGAACTTCCTGTCCACTGAGGGGCAGAAGTCCCACTGAGCTTGTTTGACCTGTCAGAACAGGTCACAATCCCCTCTCCCACCCATGCACCATCCCTTCTAACACTCAGACCTGCATTAACAGGTAGCTTTAGTTATCAGTTCCATCTTAGAAGTTCCCTATTTATTTTGCCTGGCTTGAACTCCCCTCCTGCTCAGGAGGAAGTTCTATCTCTGGTTATTTACACTCATAATCAGAGGTCCTCTTGAAGTGATTAAAAGTTAAATGCATTGTTTAATATTACATAATGTTAATAAAGTTAAATAAGTTGTACCAGTCTTCATGGGGATACAAGACACTAAAAGCTTCCCAATAATAGTAGAAAATCAGGGGGATAAAACAATCTCACTAGAGAAAACGTACTAGATAAACCTATAGGACTAAAGGCTGACAAGCCCCCTGGACCTGATGCCTTGCACCCTAGCATCTTATAAAGAAGTAACTGCAGAGATAATGGGCACATTGGTCATAGTTTTCCAAAATTCAGATTCTGGAAAGGTTCCAGTGGATTGGAAAGCTGCAAAAGTATTTAAGAAAGGAGGAAGAGAGGAAACAGGAAACTATAGGCTAGTTAGCTTAACAACCATCATTGGGAAAATGTTGGAATCCATTATTAAGGAAATAATAGCAGAACATTTAGAAAATCATAATACAATCAAGCAGAGTCAACATGATTTTATGGGACGAACATTATGTTTGACAAATTTATTAGAGCTCATTGAGGGTTTAATGAGCAGGGTGGATAAAGGGAAACCAATAATGTAGAATATTTAGATTTCCAAAAGGCATTTAATAAGGTGTCACAGAAAAGATTACTGAACAAGGTAAGTGCTCGTGGTGTCGGGGATAATTTTTTTTTTTATTCACTCAAGGGATGATTGATCATCATTGACTTGGCCAGCATTTATTGCCCATTCCTAATTGCTCTTGAAAAGGTGGTGGTGAGCTGCCTCCTTGAACCACTGCAATTTATGTGGTGTAGGTACACCCACAGTGCTGTTCAGAAGGGAGTTCCAGGATTTTGACCCAGCAACAGTAGAGGAACAACAATATATTTCCAAGTCAGGATAGTGTGTGGTTTATGCTTTGTAGATGGTGGACTGGCTTTGGGTAGTCAGCAGTTAATTTACTTGCTGCAGAATTCCCCATCTCAGACCTGATCTTGTAGCCATTGTATTTATATGGCTGGTCCAGTTCAGTTTCTGGTCAATGGTAACCCCTAGGATGTTGATAATGGGGAATTCCATGATAATAATGCCTTTGAATGTCAAGGGGAGATGGCTGGATTCTGTTTTTTGGAAAAAGGTTGCTTGGCACTTGTGCAGTGCAACTATTACTTGCCAATTATCAGCCCAAGCCTGGATATTGTCCAGGTCTTGCTGCATATGACACAGACTGCATCAGTATTTGAGGAGTCAGATAGTGCTGAACATTCAGCAATCCAAAAATATCCCCACTTCTGACCTTATGATGGAGGGAATATATTATCATGAATAGACAATTGGCTAACTAACAGAAGTCAAAGAGTTGGAATATATAGATCAGTGAAAACAGTGGTGATGGGTGAACAGGACATGGTGCAAGTTAAGATGCAGGCGGCAGAATTTTGGATGAGCAAGTTTACAGAGGGTAGAATGTGGGAGACCAGCCAGGAATGTTTTGGAATGGTCAAGTCTGGAGGTAATGATGGTCTGAATGGAGGTGACAGCAGCAGTTGAGTGAAGACAGTGAAGCCTCACAATGTTATGAACATGAAAATAGGCAGTCTTAGTGATGACATGAATATGAGGTCAAAGCTTAAGATTGGTGAGAAGACTGGTTTAATCGCAGACTGTTGCTAGGGAGAGGGATGGGGTCATGGCTAGGGAACAGGGTTTGGAGCAGTGACCAAAAACAATGGCTTCAGTCTTCCCAATATTTGATTAGAGGAAATTTCTGCTCATTCAGTTCTTAATGTTGGATAAGTAGTCTGATAATTTAGCAACAGTGGAGAAGTAAAGAGGTGGAGCTCAATGTTATCAACAGATGTGAAAACTAACATTGTGCTTTCAGATGGTGTTACCATGAGGCAGTATGTAGATAGGAAGGGGCCAAGGCTAGATCCTTGGGGGACACCAGAGGTAACGATGTGGGAGCAGGAAGAGAAGCTATTGGAAATGATTCTTTGGTTGCAATTGAATAGAGGAAAATGGAACCTGATGAAAGCAGACCTACCCAGTTGGACGATAGTGGAGAAGCTTTGGAGGAGGATGGTGTGGCCAACCATGTCAAAGATTACAGACAGATCGAGAAGGACAAGGAGGGAAAGTTTAGCTTTGTCACAGTCATACAGGATGTCATTTGTGACTTTGATTACAGCAGTTTCAGTTTTGGGCCAGAAAGGGCAGGAGGGATTCAAACACGGGGTTCTGGGAAAGATCGGAATGGATTTGATAGGTGACAACACGTGCAAGAACTTGAGAGGAAAGGGAGGTTGGAGATGGGACAGTAATTTATCGACGGGATAAAGGATGATTTTTAGGAGAGGGTTGGTGATGGCAGATTTAAAGGAGAGAGGGACAAAGGGCAGAATCTTCTGTTGCTAGGATATGAGCATGAATTGGGACCATTTCTGGGTCCTGACTCCATTCTGATGGTCAGGATGCCCACCTGGGAGACCTTCCCAGAAGCGGCCAACTAAGAGGCCGAATCAGGTTCTGTTGTCCAAATAAGGACATCTGGCAGCTCCCCGAGGTTGCAGGCCCAAGCAGAGAGCCTGCAGCCTTGGAAGGACGGCAGCCCCAAAGCCAGAGGTGGGTGCTGCTGTTGCAGGAGAGGACCACAAGGGTATCTCCATCTTGAAGCACTTATTGAAAAAGTTAGAATTCAATTAAATAAACGGTAGCCAGAGCTGCGAGTCTCCCTCTGTGGAGGGGCCAGAATGGCCAGTGGCAGCAGCTGTGGTTCACTGATGGTTACAGCTCCGGTGCAGGTGTTAAAACATGATGCATCAGGTGCCCCTCAGACCAGCTGCTGGTAAACTGCCTCCAGGCACATGCTGGGCCTGGCCCTAAGTCCGGCACCCATTGGCTGCTGGGAGGATCCTGGCAGTGGCCCCAATCAGCCCAATTAATTATGCAGATTTTTGAACCTTATTTCCTAAATTCGTTTCAAAATGCACTGCAGTTATATCCAGCCAATGTTAAACCCACACAGAAGGAGAATACCTGGGAGTTTGGTCTGTTGCTCCCCTCCAGATCAGTCAGGCCTGCTCCATATTTATAATTTCATTTTAGTATCATTAAATGGACACTACATCAGAGCAAATATCAACACAGTTTATTTTTGCTGTCCCCTCACTAAAGATCTTTGGAAGGCTTTATACTCTTAGAGAACACACTGCATAAATGCAAGGTACTGTTGATGATCTTAACATTCTTTATGCCTCTGCATGATCTCCACCTGCCCCTATATCTATTGAAGTCTCCTTGGAAACTCCAGGTTATCCTGTCTCTGGGTTTAGTCTGCTCTTAATACACTGATACTGAGTTAAAGGGCAATTTGTTTTTTTTTGTCACATTGTTGTTAACACACTGGGAGCTGATGTACTACAACAATCCCAACACGGTAGTTTGGAGAATTTCAATTCAATTAATGAAAAATCTGAAAATAAAAAGTGGATATCAGTAAGTGCTCGATGTTAAAAGGAGGCTGCTGATGGAGGTGCCCAACTCCCCTGCCCAAGGCCTGAACAGGGTTAATTTTTGGGCTTCTCTCCTGCCCCCTAATTCCACCCGCCTGAAAATTGAAGCTGGGCAGAAATGGCCCTTTAGTCGAGTTGGCCACTAAAGGCCCTCAATTGAAGCAAAGGCTGGTCAACTGGTGTTGGATCCTGGTCCCTAGTTTAGTTGGACTAATGGATCCAGGTTGCATGCTTGTTGTTTTGGGATGACTGAGTTGGTACCATAGAGGTACCAGCAGACAGTTCTTATATAGAACGCATTCTGGTTATTTAGAAAGGAACTCAGCAGGTACACTTGTGTGCTTACAACTCAAACCCTGTCTCTATATTACAAACTCTAACTCGAGATTACTCCTACTAACTAGTGACTAAGGTAGCCAAGCTATTCTGCTATTGTGTACTAAGATCATGTGATCTTCCATTATAACATTCTTCTTAAAAGGAATATTACACATCAGATTACCACAACTGGTCTAGACCTTGCCTGACCAAAATTGAGGGGCGGGAACCTGGTGGGAAGGCCCTCTGAAAAATTTTACAGTCACCCACTGCCTACAAACCTGATGGCAGGGCTATGTAAAGTTCTGCCCATGGTCTTTACATGACAGTCCACACCAGTGTGGTTGACTCGCAATTGCACCCTGAGATGGTCTTGCCCACCATTCAGTTACAACAAGCAGTTGCAATGATTAACAAGAAGCACATGGGCAGAATCTGCTGTTCGGTGTGTGGGGGTGGGCGGTAACGTCAGGAGTGCATCCCGATGTCACTGCGTGTCATTCCGATCTTTCATTCGGCTGGCGTGCACTGGAGTCGGCTGTGCGCCCACCGAACTGTCAAAGGCCTGATAAGGCCATTAGTAAAACAATTAAGCAATTTTACAGGGCTGCCCATCCAACCCTAAGACTGGCGGGCAAGCGAAGAGCCCAGGCGGCCTTTGCATTTTTCATGAAACCTCATCCACAGGCGGGCTGAGATTTAACGAAGGGTTTATTAAATTAATTAATATTTTTCATAAGTTTCATAAACATGTCCCAGCTCATGTGACGCTGTCACTGTCACATGAGGGAACATGTAAATTATTTTTTACTCTATTAAAAATTCACATTCTGAAATTAATCTCAAGGCACAGAGCTGCCTCAGAGATTTCTGCGCTCTTTTGTGTGCATGCATGAAAAAGCACAGACCCTGACTCTCCCTCCTCCCCCCGCCCGCACAGGTAGTGCTCAGCGCTACCGGGCGTGTGTCACACACAATTAAGGCCCACCCACAGAAAATAGCAGCATGCAGCTGATCGTAGGTGGTGATCGGCACCACGCCCACACACGCCTGCTCCTGACGGAGAAAATTTTCCCCATAGAGTATTATGAGAGCACTCTCACCACATGCACTGCCACAGTCATGTAGAAGTCCCAACACCATCTTTCACAGCTAGTAGGGACAAACAATGAATGCTGACTTCATTAGCAATGGCCACATTCCGGGAATCAATAATAAGAAAAGGTAGACAGCAACTTTCTCTCCGCAACCTTGTATCGCAAGTCTTTTGTTGCTCTTGTTGCTCTCCCTGAATGCTAGTATCTTTTCTTTCCCATGGATTAATGTCCTTGAAGTAGCTCTTAAATCTTTACCTAACGTTGTGTACTGTTACAATCTTGGTAGATACTGGTGACATAATTTTAAAATTAATGAGATACAAAATCCCAATTTTTTACTAAAAGAATGAAGCCATGAAATTCCAGTTTAAAACAGAAGATTTTTTTTACTGTACAAGAATCAACATAGCAAATGCTTAATACTATCTATCCCATACACAAATATCCAGAACTAGCATGAATTAAAAATTAATTAACAGGCAAATTGTGGTTAAATATAAACTATAAATTGCACATTAAAATGGCAGATATAACTAAGACAGATCCCACCAATTGGCTCAGCAGTCCACTCAGATTTTGGTGATCACATCCCATCACAAAGTCCTTCAAAACTGTCTCCTTCACAAAGCTTAAGGAAGAAAAGGATGGCTCCACAAATGTAGAGGTTGAATTCGCAAAAATTGAATTAGGAAAAGGATGGGTGAAATTCGAAAGAGAGAAATGGATAAACTTGCACTCAAAGAGAAAGAGAAGAAAGAGCAATGTGAAAGCTTGAATTAGAACTAGAAAGGGAGAAATGGTGTTTGATAGGTTGTGTAGATCACTAAAGGTTGAACAAGCCTTTGAGAACCTTAGTAGAAGAATTTAAAAATAAGTGTCCCTTTGGGAGTGAGATCCCACCCACATGAACATAAAAGTTTAAAATAAAGGATGCTGTAGGAAGGCAGATCATTATGAACTGATTCACAAACACATTGGTAACAAGCCCCGGTTTGGAAGCTCAGAGAAACTGGCGAGATGGTGGTTTAATAGTGAAAAGAAAATTGGTTCTGCTGAGAAAGGTGGCAAAGGGAAAGATATAGGTGTTGCTCAGGTTAGTGAAAGGGAAAGTCTGAAGGATAAATTTGACTTGAGGGTGTTAATTTCCAATAGTTATTTAGAAATGAAGACTGAAACCAAAACAGAATTTTATTGCTTGTCATAAAACTCTCCACCTCACATTAGTCTCAGTTATTATCCCTTTTATACAACCAAACGGGTACTTAATTAAACAACCTAATAATTAGCAATTGAACTTCTTTAACTGTTTCCTTCCCTAACAGATTCCCTTCTTAAAAAGAAAGTTTATATAATCACAAAAAATAATAATAACATCAATATATATTTTTTAATTCAATAAATTCACCTCCTTTAAATAAGAGAACTACAGGAAAACATGTATAGATATGTCCACATAAAAGGAGTATTTATTTTCTTAAATCAAAAGACGTCCCTCTTTGAGGATCTTTAATAACCTCTTGAAGCTCGCTCCTCTTTTGATGAAGCAGTCAGATAATTGATAGCTGCTATCAATCCATTTGACCTTGGCAATCTCCTTATTTTCCAGCATTGGTTTTAAGCTTGCAATGTCAATTGCAATTTCTTCTTGTTTATGTACTTCGTAGAGTGAATATTTTCCCAAAGTGAATTACCTATAAGACCTTTTCCATTGAAAACTTCTGCCAGTATCTAATAAACAGAATGTCATATCTACCACCTCAACAAGGGTGAGAGTCTCCACTGCCAAGTACTCTTTACAACTCTTCACATCTTTAGATTCCCATGGCACCGGGCAGCATTTGCTTTCCCGCCCATGAGAAGTATTATAAATCCTCCCCCACTTGAAAATCCATCACATAGTTTTGCATAAGACGCATCACTAAACACAGTTTCATTTTTCTAACATCATCCAAAGATGGGAATTTCAAAACACACTACTCTATTTTTAATGTTTTGTTTGCCTGAATGATTTCTTCAACCTTGGGATCGTTCATTTTAGTGCTCAATTCCAAAACGTCAAAACTGATGTCCGGCCTTATTTGTTTGCTCAGCCAACCGAGTTGCCCAATTAGACTCCTGAGTTCCTCTTTTCCCTTTTCATAAGCCGCTGTATCTTTCTGGGAGGCCCTATCATGACTAATTGCAATGGAATTGACGTTTTCTAAGTAGAATTGTTGATGTAAAGGATGTGTGATCCACTCTGCCTGATTTCCAATCCAATGTACTTAAACACACCAGAAGCCCAAATTCCAATTTTAAGCTCCATTCTGAGCCTATTAATGACAACTGTTACAAATTCACTACTACCACCCCACAAAAAAATCATCTACATGCATCATAAAGATGCCTGCAAGTTTTCCTCCATGGTGCCAATAAAACATTGCTTGGTCTGCTTCCAACTGAAGACAGCCCAACTTTAACAAAACTGACCTCACTGAGAAAGAACAAACTCTGGAGGCATCATTTAAACTGTATTTGCATTTATTTAGCTTCCAGAGAGTCTGTCCTGTGTTTGGCACCTCTTGGCGGATAGAGAAAAACCTTTCCTTTGAAGTTGGTGTAACTGAAGAAAAGCAGCTTTAATATCAATGGACTTACAGTCCCAAGCATTTGTAGTTAATAGAGCCAAAAAGATCTTCAGCATAACTTTCCCTGCTGTAGGTGAATCTACTCTTGTACCCCAGTCACCCAATTTTTCTTCAAACCCTCGTGCCACTAGCCTGGCTTTAGCTTTATAAATCCCATCAGAAAGCATCTTTTCCATGCATATCCATCTATGAGGTAGAGCTGGTTGGCCCCTACCTGGCATCTGTGTATACTCCCAAATTCTTTCCAGCTATGTAATTCTTGCCATTTGGCATCCTTTATTAATTTATCATCTAATTTGTTTGAAGCTACTAAAACTTTGATGACATGGGATTCTGTTCCTTGTAGCATTACCAGTCTGTGCCATATATCTTGATCTTGTTAAACTAAGCCCTCTACCTTGCCTTCTATCATGCTCCAGTCTGTTACTGTTTGATCCCCTTCTCCCACTTAGATGTTCTTTCAACAGTTCATGGTCACTTCCTCGAGGGATTTTCACTCCCAGACCCACTGTCTGAACTGATACTGCGTTCTGTGCCTTCCATTTTTGTACTTCATGTTCCCAATCCATAACCTCCTGTCCTTTATCTTGTATAACCAGTTTTTATATTTTCCAGTGGCTTTCCCTACAATAGGTGCATCCTGCCATTGTCTGGCCCCTTCTGGCAAGTATGTAACTTTAGTGTCAGATTTCGACAGTTGACCTCTGGGACAAATTGCCTCATTATCTTCGTCCGAATTATTACCTCAACTTCAGATACCTGGTCCTCACAATCATGCAACATATGGGAATAAGAAGCACATGGTTCCTCGTCCCTTCCTACAACACTTTCCGAGCCTGCAAATATGTAGTCCGCACCGACTAACTTTGATGAGTGTACCCAAATAGTCTGGTTCCCATGTTGCAAAATGACTGTTTTACCATCTTTACCTATAATCTTTCCTAAGCTTTCCCACTCATTAAGTCCTTCTCTTTTACAGTATACCATGTCTCCCTGATTGAAAATAGTTTCCAATGATCGTACATTGTGTCTTAGAGCTCACCAAATTCTCTGAAACTTTGGCTTTAAGGAACACTCTTCTACCCATGTGTAGTGCATTTAAATGCTCAGAAAAGGTAGAGCTAATCATAGCTCCCTCCCAAGCTGGGGGATGATCGCTCAGGACTGAAGGAATTATTGGGTTTCTACCAAAACTAACTGATATGGACTTTCGCCCTCAACCACCTGCAATGAATTCTTAGCATGGACAGCCTATGCTAGAGCTGATGTTAATTCACAGTTTGGTCTATTGGCCAACATTTTACAAAGCATCTCATCTATAAATCGCATGATTCCTTTCACACACTCCATTACTAAAGGGGCTTTCAGCTGCTGTATTCATAACTATTATATTCATGTTTTTGCACATATCCCAGAACTTGTCATTAGCAAATTTCCCCCCCATTATCAGTGAGGAATTTTGCTGGTGGTCCCAATCGTGCCCTTCTCCGCTTCTCCATTACCTGATCCACAATTATTTTATTTTCTTTACTGTATGATTGTCAACTGGCTCAACCTTGTTGCCAAATCAATGAAATTTAAAATTTTAAAAAATGTTCTTTTCTTTATCCCACATCTTTAAATCCATTGCCACAACTTCATTGAAATCCCTCGCTAAAGGTAGACTCACTATCGGCCGTGTCCTTCTGTATTTCTTACATATATCACATCATTTGCTTATCTACTCTATAAGTTTAGCATACTTTCCATCCCTTAGCAAAATTTTTAATCTTTGCAAAGAAGGATGGGCAAACTGCCGATGCAATTTTAACACAATTTGCTTTTTGCCTTTTAAATTCCTATCCCCTGACGCTAATAACACTTCTTTAATCTCCTTAGTAGAAAAGTTAGGTTTCATTAAAGGAATACAGTAATATCCAGATTGTGTAGATTGTAAATCCACAGGATTTTCAAATACAATGGCGTTGTCATTTTCCTTGTCCAGCTTCATTTGCATTTTCTTCATCAATGGTCTGCTCAACAGAAATGGTATTTCGCAAGATGTAGTGTCCGTGCTGATGAACTGATTGACTCCAGCTATCTTACAGGGAATCACTACCTTGTCAAAGATTTTAGGGTATTATGTCCAAATCTAAAACTGGTGGAACTCTCAAATTCTTTAACCTTATTCCAGTATTTTTCATTTAAGGAGTCCAGTTAGCATTTTTTTAACCAGTCTGTTCTTTAGACTGTAGACATGCATCCACTATCTAGCACCACACGATTGAAGGACTCTGTGACCAAAACAATTCATCACCAGGCTGAAACTTCTTGTAACTAATACAATGACCTCTCTTTGGTCAATATCGCCATCTTCTTCTGAGTCCTCTGTCTCATGTTTAATTTCAAACACATTATATCGTTTAGGACAGTTCATTGCATAATGGTATTTTGACTCACATCTAAAACACCAATTCACCACACCTTGGTCACTTCTGGGGTTCATTCTTTTGTCATAAATCCCTAATTCTTTTCTCTTGCCATAATTGTCAAAGATATTTCTGTCCCCATTCTTTCTAGTTCAAATCTCCTTTCGTACTGACACCTGCATCCTGTTTCTAAACGATCTTGCCATCCCATTAACATTGTATCCTCCATTTTCTGTCTGATCACCAAATGGCTCATTTACACAATGAACACTGCTGAAAAGGAATGTTTTCCGAGGAATTTTCTTAGAGCTTCTGACACCTGTTCTAGCATTGTGTGTCTTTTTGCAAACATAACTCCCGTTACAACTAGAAGCCCGTCCATATTCGATACTTTGGCACAGTCTAGTAACTTGAACACCAGCATTGATTGGGGAATTTCTAGACAGAACTTCTGCAATCGTGCATAAACTGAATTCCATTATGTAATCTTCTAAGGAACTCTTCGAACTTTCTAAATTTGGCAAAATCAGACCATGCTTCATAAACACTTAGGCCAGAATTTTGCCTTTGACGGGCAGGCAGGCAGCTGATTGCCGCTGCTGAAATGGGCCGCGCCACTATTTTCCGCGGGCGGGCCAATTAAGGCCCACGCACTGGGTTAGCGACTCCTGCGGAGAACGGGAAAATAGTCGCGGTTCCCCATTGGAGAACCGGCAGCCTGTATAAAGAGTGGCCAGGCAGCCTGCTTGAGGCAGTGCACCATGGCCACTCGGGGATAGAGGGAGGCAGCTGTAGTTCCACAGGATCATGAGCAGGAGGAGGGGGCAGGCTGCAGGAGAGGTCAGCGGGGGTGGCCACTGTGCCCCTCGATTCTCCGATGCATGCCTTGCTGTCCTCCTCCAAGAGGTTTTCAGCTGTTGGGATGTATTGTAATCCGGATGATGGGAGGAGGAGGCCCCCCATGTCACCAGCCAGGTGTGGGAGGAGGTTGGTGATGCTGTAAGCACCCATGATGATGTGCGGCACACAGGCATCCAGTGCCGCAAGAAATTCAATGATTTGCTGCACTCTGGAAGGGTGAGTACCATGTCGGCCTTGGCCATTTGACCCAGAAGGTAGCCTTAGCCTTTGAGCTCCCATGCCCCCCACGTCTTGCTGTCATCACTGCATTGGGCATTTGGCACATGCTGGGTGGGCAAATGGGTACTGACCATGCTTACATCAGCCTTAGTGGTTGAGGAGAAGATGGGTTCTCCCTGCAGCATATGTTGGTGTTTGTCGCATTTGAGTAGACTGGGGGCAACCTGCAGGGGAGGTAGCTAGACACATACTCAGAACTCCAACACATGTCATATTGATGGTGATGAGATGGTGCAAGGGGAGCCTCAACGTGTTGTGGCCAAGTAGCATCTGCTGGTATCAGCGCCACACCTAGTTGTGCCTCCTTGATAAGACCCGTGTGCTATTCAATGTGATGGACGCCGAATGTGTCCAAGGTGGCCGTTGGGGGAGGGGGTTGGGACCAGCCGTACTATCTTCTGGGGACTGATCACCAGTAGTGTGGACAGGAGCCGCTGGAGGCCTCAGATGGGCCACTGTGGTTGGGGAGCGGCGTGCGTGTGCAGAGTACATGAGCGATCAGCCCCAATAAACCCTCTTCTCTGTTCTGCAGGCAAAAAGTGAACACAACCAGCTGGAGCGCCAGAGGACTGGAAGTGGGCACGCCCTGCTCCAGTGCCACATGACATTTGAGGAGCAGGCCATGGAGCTGGATAGAAGGCAGGCGGCCAGGGCGGCAGGTGGCGGCGAGGCTGGGGTCCAGCGGCCAGGTATTTGAGGTCCACAGTCCTATTCACTCTCTCCCCCCACCATCCAAGCCACTGATGGCTGCTGAAATCGTTAATGCTGCAACACTGCTCACTCACAGACTGAGACACTCTGACATGTGGGTCATACACAAAGGTCCCGCGTCCCCTTGAGGAATCGCGTCTCCACCACCTTCCAAAGTCACCTTATCCCATTTGTGACCACTATCGCATGGCCTAACATGCCATTGCATCGCTGCTGCACAGCCAAAGACTTACTGCATCTTAGGGGGTTTGTACCTCCATCACCCTTTCAGCCAGTGCGCCCCACATTACTCCGTCCAAAAGGTCCACAGCACCTCAGCTGTGAACCTCATGGCACTCAACTTAAATAAATGCCACCAAGTTACTCATCCCTGCACCAAGGGGAAACGTTGCCTTCTGCCCACCCGGTCTATGCCCCTGCTAATGGTATGAAGGTCAATAATGTGACCTGTCAATCTCCTGTGATCCACGGCAAATGTCGCAAGTGTTTGCGATGTTTCCTCAGCACCGCAACTATCCAGGCCAGCATGCATCCAGGTCACTCTGCACTCTCCCCACTCCAATAGTACATATCATGCCATGTGGCATTCCTTAGGCCATCTGACCAGCCTGTCTGTATGCGCGTCAAATGTTTGGGCCTCCTCTTGACTCTTTTCCATCCCACCAATGTTCGTTTCCTTAGGGTCTTGAAGGGTGAGCGACTTATGAGGCTGGAGGGGGGAAAGGGATGAAAGATTTAACTGACTGTACGCTAACTGATGCACTGTCCTTGTTGTTAATTTCAGTATCACCACCGCATGGCCACGCCCAAAGACACCGCAGACCCCCCTCCACACCTGAGGCCCAAGACGTGCAACTTACGGCACATCATTCCACCCAGCCAGGCACCAGCGCAGGCACAAACACCTTGGTGGGGATTTACCATCGGCTACCCGGATCACAGTGGAGAGGGCACTTCACAATCGCGGGAGGAAATGGTAGGCACAGAGGGTGCTGATGGCGCCAGCAGCCGGAGGGCTGCAGGGGACGAGGCACATGCTGAGTCCGGCACTGATGACGTGCCTCTGGAGTTGTCACCGATGCAGCAGCTGCAGGACAAGCAGCAGGAATTGCATTTGCATCTGGCAGGGTTGCATGAGGGTATGCTTCAGCTGGTCTCTGCGATGGAGGAGTCCAGGCAGAGTGCACGTGAAGGCAAGAACCTCAGGACAGAGCCTCAGGCTTCCTCCACTGAGAGATTGGCGACTCTCAGAGAGGGGACTCGATCGGATGGAGAATTTTCTGATTGGGTTACGCTCTGACCTCCAAGCCCTCACAGCGGTACTGGCCACAGGTGGTCATTCCCAATGTGGGAGATGTTGTGGACACCAAGCATCGGCGCTCAGTGCCCATGCATCTGTGGTGAGCAGGGAGGTCCAATGTGACCTCACGTCGGCGCAGCAGCTGCCTGCCGTTGCTGAGAGCTCCTCTCAGGGCACTTCGGATGAGGGCAGCAGCTCCTTCACTCCTCTGCCAGTCAACGTTGCTTCCGTTGAGGCTGCGACAACTGGGGAGGTGCCAGTTCAGGATCTGGCCACTCCCTCCCAGGCGGGGCCATCACAGGCTCCACGGGCCAGAGGACGCCCGCCAAGGTCATCGACGCCAACAGGACAGAGTCAGCAGGCTGTCTCACAAACCAATCCGAGCGATGTGGCGGCACCTAGACATAGCACTCGCAAACGAAAGCATAAGGCATGTTGGGCACTCAATGGGTATGTCACTGGTGATGTTGTGTTGGCCTTAGAATAGGGAACAATATACTTATGTATGCAATTGAGAAGTTTCTGTTATATTTTGGACATAATAAAGTCCACTTTTCTTACCATGGCTGAGGATGTTTCCTTTGTGGTGCATTTTTCTTTTTCACAGACATATCATGAGTGTTTGAGTGGACATTGATGTTTCTGTACTGAGCCCTTAGTTGCAGCTAATAAGGTGGAAGATGTAGCACCTAAGTGCCGCGTGTGGAAGCGCCAGGCAATGCTGGTCCTGCTGATCCATGTGTGTGGAGCTAGCTGAAGGTTCGTTGGATTAAATTGTCCCAGGTGTCCCTGCCTCCTTGGTGTAGTAGTGGGTCGGCGTGCTGCCCCTCATCATCGCCCTGTGCTTCCTCATCCTCTGAGCCACTGCTGGATTCATCATGTGCAGCCTCATCCACTGCGTCAAGGTCTTCATCTTCAAATGCATCCCCCCTTTCCAGCACAAGGTTGTGCAGAGTGCAGCATGCTACCACTATCACAGAGACGCGAGCTGGGGGGTACTGGAGTGCGCCCCCTGAGCGGTCCAGGCAACGGAAGCGCATCTTGAGAAGACCGATGGCTGTCTCCACTACAGCCCTTGTGGTGCCGTGGCTCCTATTGTACCGATGCTCAGCTTTTGTTCTTGGACGGTGGAGAGGCGTCATGAGCCACCTTCGCAGGGGATAGCCCTTGTCACCCACCAGCCAACCATCCAGCCGAGCCGGAGCACTGAAGAGCCCCGGCACCTGGGAGTGTCTGAGGATGTAGGCATCGTGGGAGCTGCCTGGGTACCTTGCACAACTTGTAGAATCTGCATCCTGTGATCACACACTATCTGCACGTTCATGGAGTGGAAGCCCTTCCTGTTGACGAAGGCACCGGGCTCACCTGCTGGCGCCTTGATGGCCACATGTGTGCAGTCTATAGCAACCTGGACGTGGGGGAAGCCAGCAATGGCCGCCAACCCTCTGGCTCGCTGTGCCTGACTTGCCTGGTCACAGCGGAAGTGGATGAAGGTCAATACTCATCTGAAAAGAGTGTCTGTAACCTGCTTGACACAAGTGTGGACAGCTGATTGGGAGACACCGCAAAGATCACCCACCGAGCCCTGGAAGGAGCCAGAGGCATAGAAGTGGAGGACAACTGTGAGCTTCAGAGACGCTGGCATGGGATGTCCACCCACATAGTTCGGGGAGATCTCAGGGCCAATCATCTGACAGATATAGGTGACTGTCTCCCTTGAGAGTCAGACCCTCCTTCAGCACTGTATCTCAGTCATATTGAGGTAGCTGCTTCGCCGCCTGTGTACCCTGGCAGCAGGATAGTGGCGTCTTCTGCGGCCCCTTGCACCTTGGACAACCTCTTGGCCCTGCGCCCCTTGTGCCTGCTCCTGGCCTCCCAAAGGTGGCTCCCCTGGAGGCTGATTGTCCAGTCTTGGCCTCCTCCTTATTCTATCCCTCCTTCCTCCTCAGAGGAGCTGCCTCCAGTAGAGATGTCAGAACCCATACCCCCAGACTAAATGGAGGCCTCCGGAAAGCTGCAGGCCCGAGAATGATTACTGTCTGAAGACTGGTTTCAACGTACACAAAAATCTCTTGGAAACCGATGTGAACTGTTAACAATCACACAGGCAAGTTTAAAACACTTTCTGCAATTAAAACTTCATGGAAAACATGAACAACCCCTCTGAGTCCACATATCCTGCCAGTGCATGTCTTTTATTTAAAAATCTCCTACCCACCTGCCCGTTGGGCCCGTGCGCCGACCCGAAGTTCTCATGGGCCCCTCAAAATCCTGGACGATTGGCAAGTTCAGGGCCCTAACAAGGCCTTCAATTAATGGCAGGCGAGCGTCCTGCTGCTCTGCGTGCCCGCCGACCAAAATATCACGATACCGCGCGCTGACGTCGGGACGCTCGCGCGATGTTAGCGTGCGACATTTTAAGCGCTGACGTGCAGGCTCCGCCACCCGCACATCAGCCAGAAATTTCTGCCCTTAATAAATCATCTTTTTGATAGAACTTATCCATAAAATCTAATAATATTTCCAAACCTTCACCCATATCCAAATGCTCAGACTCCAACTCTTTGCATCTTATTTTGCTTTTGTGTGGTAACAAAAATACCAAGGCCATTCCCTGTTTTTTCTTTGGCAAGGACATAACCCATGGTCCACGTAGTTATTTCATTCTTCCATTGCTCATAGGGCTCACTCTCAGTAAACATCAGTGGGTAATCATACCCCAAAATTCTACGGGCAGAATTTTGCCGTTGGCGAGCAAACGTTGGCAGGCCCTGCTCGCTGATGCGTAAAATGACGTGGGATGACATTGGGCTGAACCCCCGGTGTCACCCCGCCCCATTTAAATTTTCAGGAAGGCGGTGGCACAGCAAAATCAGCTGTGGGCCCGCCGACCTGTCAATGGCCACTTGAGACCATTGACAGGGTCAATTAGCCAATTAAAGGGCCTGTCCATTCAACCTTAAGGTTGGCGGGTCAGCCAGGAGCCCCGGCAACAACTAGAAAAAACATGAAACCTCATCCAGCGGCGGGATGAGGTTTCATATAGTGTTTTAAAAATTGTAATAAAGTTGTTCTGTAAATTATGAACATGTCCCAACTCATGTGACATTGTCACATGAGGGGACATGTGAGGGAATTTTCTTTTCTCTATTTTTAATATTTTTAAAAGTCGAGGCGATCTCCCTGAGGCTGCACTTAGCCTCAGAAAGATGTGCATGCGCGAAAGAGCGCACTCTCGATTTTAGGGACTCCGCCCACCGCCTGCACAGGAAGCGTATAGCCCCGAATGCTGGCGGTGATCGGCTCCGCACCCGCCCGTTATTGGGTCAGGCCCACCTGACAAACGGAAAATTCTGCCCTACATTTTGATTCAGCCATTTTCTTTTTTTTTGATGGACTCCAAACCACCGTGCTCTTAAAGTTAACTCCAAATACAATCATTTATCCAAAGAAAGCTTAGTTTCCAATCTTTTACTTACAAGCAACAACCATCCTCTGCTTCCACTAGTAAGTTTCAATAGCTGTTTAGAAATAAAGATCAAAACCAAGACAGCGTTTTATTGCTTATCATAAAACTCTCCAGCTCACAATCTAGTCTCAGCTCTTATCCCTTTTATACAACCAAATGGGTACTTAGTTAGAAAACCTAATAATTAGCAATTGGACTTCTTTAACTGTTTCATTCCCTAACAAAGAGGACTAATATGCTACTTTTGTCATAAAAAGGGACATGTAAAAGCTGAATGTTGTAAGTGGAAAAACAAATCTGTAGCATTAATAAAGTTGCACAGCCCTTTCAGAGAATACTGACCTAGCAGGTAAAACATATGACAAGTCAAAAAGTTCTCCTGTATCCATTGATGGAGTAAATCAGTGTGCAGGAAATTATAGAAGCTTTCTGTATAAGGGTGCAATTTTGTCTGGTAAGGCAGACAAGTTGATTATTACCTTTAGAGCTAAAGGAGCAACCCAGTCACTGATGGTGATATGAAGCCCTCTCCAAAAAGCTCACTGAATAAAGAATGATTAATAAGGGGTTTTGCTGGAAATTGTTTACCCCATTCCAGACCTTTCCTTTTGTTCTTCCTCCCCCACCCCCTTTCAATGCCATGAAACCCAACACATTTCTACCTTCCTTCAGATCTGAAGGAGAGTCATACTCAACTGAAAACATTGGATGGGACCATCTGGTCCCTCCAGCAGTGGGAAGCTTGCTGGGTGGGGAAACTTAATTTGGCAGGAGACCAAAATCCAGTTTCCTGATGGTGGGATGAACTTTTGGGATTATATTCTTGGCACCTTAAAGGAATTTAAAGACGGGTCAAGCTTCTGGACGAACAATGTTGGGAAGTCCTTTTACATGCATTAACAACTCATGCATGCTCATTAAAAGGCCAGATCTTTGGAATTAATTTCCCCTCCAAATTAAGTTCCCCACGAGGGAGAAATTAGAAGGTTCACTTTTAAGACTACACATAAGTGGCGTGCATCAGGCGAGGATGAGTTCTTCCATGGTCAACGATAAGTTGCTGCTGCATTGTCCTCTTTGAGGAGCATCTGTAAACGCCAGCCTATGTTTTCGACCGGGTGATGGCAGTGCAAGTTGCATGGAGGATGACCAAGAAAGGGAGGAAAGGTGAGCAGGGAAGGGTGGAGCAGTGGTCTGGCAACAGTGGAAGGGACTGTCCGGGTGCCCTTTAAATATGGTGCCTGGACCTTCATCCCCATAAGATAACAGTGGGGATGGTGACTTCCTGCCCACCGCTGGCTGCGAGATTCAACGAGTTCCTTGCAGATGCATATATAATAAGCTGAACAGAACAAGATTACGTGCAGTCTGCTGTTCTGCGCCCACCACCCCGCCTACCCCCCCCCCCCCCCCCCCCCCCAGTGGAAATCACTCACACTTCCGTGCCTTCCAATGAACTTAAACTCCAAAACAGAAAACTCTGACTGTTAACTCTGCTTGTCTCTCCACAGATGCTGCCAGATCTGCTGAGTATTTCCAGAACTGGAGTTTAGCTCTGTTTGAGTCACAGATCAGCACTGTGTAGGGATCTTGCAGAGTTGGTAACGTTTGTATCAAAGAAAACCTCCACAGCAGTGTAGGCTATATAGTTACTGATTCTTAGGACATCAATGCTGTATTTTTCTCAAGATGTTGAGACACAAGGAGTCACATCACCATGGGAGTGGATTAATGGTTGTATCCGACTTTTTCCCATGACCTTTTAACCTGCATTTAGCTTTCAGGCTGAGTTCAATAAATAGTTGCGAAATTACTTCTCATAATTCATCCCTCAACCATCATGCTTTTAGTCTAACAGAATGTAAAAGAATCAAGAATTGAGTTCCACTTCCCTCGATGCCACTTATTTACGATCAGTCATCAAGTAATGCTAAACCAGGGAGTTTATGAAATCTTTAGCACTGCATTCATATTTTGAACCCATGGTCCAGCATTGAAGGATAGAAAGACTCTTAGAATTTGATTGATTATGTCACTAAAACAAATATTTCAGCCTTTAGAATATTAGAATTCTTGAATTGCCACTTAAAAACATGATTTTAGAAGGCCAGCTTAAACCCTGATTTTACAAGACAGAGAAACTAGTGTTGTTCTTATTTATTGCACAAACGCTCTGGATCACCAAAGGGGACATCTGGCCTTTCTGAAATTTGCATGATAAGCTCCTCCCTTATGCACGCCCCGTGCATGAAAATATGTTAGGTTATCTTCACTTATTGCTGCAGTACATTGAAATTTGCAACATTGTCGCCTGGGTACCACGTCACCATCAGAAAGCTCTTCATTAATCAGAATGTCTGCTTTGTTCTTTGGCATTTTTGGTCACGCTTTCTTAGTCACCTTTCTGCGCATGTTCTAAGTGCCTAAGGCAGCTTTTTTTAATTCATTCACGGGATGTGGACTTCGCTGGCTGGGCCAGCGTTTATTGCCCATCCCTAATTGCACTTGAGAAGTGGTGAGCTGCCTCCTTGAAACGCTGCAGTCCCTGTGGTGTAGGTACACTCACAGTGCTATTAGGAAGGAAGTTGCAGATTTTGACCCAGGGACAGTGGAGGAACGGCGATATATTTCCAAGTCAGGATGGTGAGTGACTTGGAGGGGAACTTCCAGGTGGTGGTGTTCCCATCTATCTGCTGCCCTTGTCCTTCTAGATGGTAGTGGTCGTGGGTTTGGAAGGTGCTGTCAAAGGAGCCTTGGTGAATTCCTGCAATGCATCTTGTAGATGTACAAACTGCTGCAACTGTGCCTCGGTGTTGAAGGGAGTGAATGTTTGATTGATTCTGGAACAACGACTGCACTGGAGTGCTGCTTTGGACTGCAGTAGAGTGCTTCAGTTGGAGTTTGGTGACTGTGGGAGATTAAGGGCTAAATTAAGGGTTAAATTCTGTCTAAAGTTGAGTCTTTCTTTAATTTAGCAATTAACTAAACGTTGCTGTTAGCATTGGAAGAAAGTGAGTTTTAGTCCAGCCTTAAACCAGGGATCATACAGGCTCTGCTTGCAGCTGCAACTAGTTAATTAGATAACTGTCTTAATCAGGTTTTCAGAGGCGAGGTTCAGAGAGTATAAAAGTAGGCTATCTTATAGTGCTGACTTTGTCTGCATCGGAGTGCTGTTTTGGGCTGCAATAAAGTGCTTCAGTTGGAGTTTGGTGACTGAGGAGGTTTTCCTTTTCTACCTTTCTTCAGAAAGAAGAGTGGTGATATTGGGAAGTAGGACCTGGTGAGTAAATTAAAAAGTATAATATTCTTAAACAAGTTGCTATACTTGGATTTAACTGAGAAGTGCCAGAAATAAGTGAAATTTAGGGCCAATAAAATAAAATAATATAAATAATCCAAAGTAGAATAAAATAAATGTAAGGGAAGTAGAGTTAAGACTTGGCAGGGCAGCTCAGTTGAGTGGAATGTGTGTCCTGTAATATGTGTGAACTCATGGATGCTACCAGGCAGTCCAAGGGAAATAGCCAGGTAGTGCAGGAGGCCCCTGGGGCCCCACTCAGAAATTGGATTTCTGTTTTGGAAGCTGATGAGGGTGCTGGTTCCTCAGAGGAGTGCAGTCAGAGCCAAGTTTGTAGCACCATGAGTGGCTTGACTGTACAGGAGGTGAGGAAGAGGGAAGAAAGAGCAATAGTGATAGGGGATTCATTGGTTAGGGGAACAGACAGGCATTTCTGTGGATGTGATTCTAGGATGGTATGTTGCCCCCATGATGCCAGGGTCAAAAGATGTCACAGAGTGGCTGCAGGACATTCTTCTTTGGTAGAGTGATCAGCCAGAGGTTGTGGTCCACATTGGTAACATTTCCTTGTGTAGGAAGTGATCCTGAAATCAACATTTAAGGAGCTAGGTAGAAAATTAGCAAGCATTACCTCAAATGTAGTAATCTCTGGATTACTCCCAGTGCCATATGCCAGTGAGTACAGAAATAGGAGGGTAAGGCAGATGAATGTGTGTCTGGAAAGATAGTGTAGGAGGGAGGGCTGGGACTGGCTCTGGGTGAGATGGCACCTGTACAAGCCAGACAGGTTGCACCTGAACAGAGCTGGGACTGAGTTCCTTGCAGGGTGCTTTTGCTTGTGCTTTTGGGGAGGGCTTTAAACTAACTTGGCATTAGGGGTTTGGAAACTAAGTGAAAATATTAGGAATACCAGGGTGCACAAAATACTGGGCAAGACAGATAGCACTAGTATAAAGAATAGTACGTTAATGGGTAAGGGAGATAGTAACAAAATCTAAACCAGGATTACTATGCATGTATTTGAATGCATGGAGTATAGTAAATAAGGTTGGGAGTCACAGGCACAGATTGCCATATGGAAATATGATGTTGTGGCGATGACAGACATGGGTCAAGGAAGGGAAGAACTAGGTGTTAAATATTCCCAGGTACAAGGCGTTCAGATAAGATAGGAAATGAAGGAAAGGAGGAGGGGTGGAAGTATTGGTTAAGGAGAGCGTTACAGTGCTGGAGAAAGAGGATGTCCCAGAGGGCTCAAGGACAGAATCAATTTGGCTAGAGCTAAGGAACAAAAAGGGTGCAATTACTCTGCTCGGTGCAGTCTATAGACTGCCAACTAGTGAGAAGGATGAAGGAGAATAAATCTGCAAGGAAATTAGAGATGCAAGCATTGTAGTGTAGTTGTAACTGGGGACTTTAATTACCCGAATATGGACTGGGACAGTGATGGTGTAATGGGCAGAGAGGGACAAAAATTCCTAGATTGTGTTCAGGAGAATTTTCTACAGCAGCATGTGTCCAATTCAACAAGAAAAGATGTGCTGTTGGATCTGGTTCTTGGAAATGAGGTGGGCCAAGTAGATCAAGTGTCAGTGGGGGAACATTTAGGAGACAGTGATCATTGTATTGTTTGTTTTAGGATGATAAAAGAGGATGATAGGTAATCCAGAATAAGAATAATTAACTGGACAAGAGCTGACTTCCATGGGGTAAGAACAAAGCTGGGCCAGATAGACCGGAATGAAAGATTGGCAGAAAAAACTGCAGCTGAACAATGGGCTACCTTCATAAAAGAAGGTATAGTCTATTGAAAGGGAAAGATAGAGCAAACAAATCCAGAGCTCCCTGGATGATGAAAAAGGAGATAGAAATTAAGATCAGGAAGAATAAGTGCGCTTATGATAGCTGTCAGGTAGAAAATACAATTGAGAACCAAGAAGAATATAGAAAGTTCAGAGGAGAGGTGAAAAATCATATTAGAGAAGCGAAGAGGGTTTATGAGAAAAGATTGGCAGCCAACATATAGGGGAATTCCAAAGTCTTCTATAGGCATGTAAAAGGGTGTTAAAGGACGAGTAGGGCCGATTAGGGATTTAAAAGGGAATTTACACATGTCATTAGAAGGGTTCAAAATTGATATGGAGGAAGTGTTGAATAGACTGTTGGTACTTAAAGTTGACAAGGCACCGGGACCGGATGAGATACATCCAAGCATCTTGAAGGAAGTGAGTAGAAATTACAACAGCACTGGCAATAATCTTTCAGTCTTCCTTAGACTCGGGGGTGGTGCCAGAGAACTGGAGAATGGCAAACATTACACCGTTGTTCAAAAAAGGTTGTAAGGGTAAGTTCAGCAATTACAGACCAGCCAGTTTAACTTCAGTGGTGGGCAAGATTCTAGAAACAATTGTGGGATAGAATTAGTAGTCACATGGAAAAATATAGGTTGATAAGGAAGAGCCAGCATAGATTTCTAAAGGGGAAATCATATTTAACTAACCACCTAGAGTTTTTTTGAAGAGGTAACAGAAAAGGTCGATGAGGGTAATGCTGTTGATGTAGTGTACATGGACTTTCAAAAGGCATTTGATACAGTGCCACACAACAGACTTGAGAAAAGTTATTGCTCATGGAATAAAAGGGACAGTAGCAATGTGGATACAAAATGGGCTGGAAAATAGGAAGCAGAGAGTAATGGCCAATGGATATTTTTTGTGCTAGAGGAAGGTTTGTAGTGGAGTTCCCCAGGGTCAGTATTTGGACCCTTGCTTTTCCTGATGCATATTAATGATATAGATCTTGGTGTGCAGGGGACAATTTCAAAGTTTGGGGATGATACAAAGCTTGGGAGTGTTGTGAACTGCGAGGAGGATGGTGTGGAACTACAAGAGGACAAGTTGGTGGAGTGGGCAGATAGGTGGCAGATGAAGTTCAATGTGGAGAAGTGTGAGGTGATGTATTTTGGTAGGAAGAACATGGAGAAACAATATAAAATAAGGGGTGAAATTTTTAAGAGGGTGCAGGAGCAGAGACCTGGGCATATATGTGTATAAATCACTGAAGGTAGCAGGAAAGGTGGAGAGAGCAGTTAATAAAGCATTTAGTAACCTGGGCTTTAATAGGGGCATAGAGTACAAGAGCAGGGAGGTTATGCTGAATTTATATCAGGCACTTGTTGAATCGAATTAAGTAATAAAACCAGGAATAAAATGTTGGTTGCATTAATATTCATGGCACTACCAGATTGTTGCAAAAGCCCATCTGGTTCTCTAACGTCATTCAGTGGAGGAAATCTGCCAGCCTGGCCTAAAAGTGCCTCATTCGACATCTGTGTTCCATTTATTATCATCAGTGCACTCCTACCTAACCCAAAGTTTAGCCCCCTAGTTTGTGGGGGTAATTTCCGGCAGATGTGCTTGCAGGCTTTATTAGTTGAGGCATAGGATACAATAACAAAGAGATCGTGCCAGAACTTTATAAAACATTGCCTAGGCCTCTGCAGGAGTATTGTGTTCAGTTCTGGGCACCACATATTTAGGATGATGAGGCATTGGAGAGGCTGCAGAAGAGGCTTGCTTGAATGCTATCAGCAGGAGATATTTCAATTATGTGGAGAGACTGGAGATTTGATAGTTGTTCAAAATCATGAACCCTCTTGATAGACAAAGTAATGAGAGGTTTAGAGCAAATAAGTGTGAAGTGACACTTTGGTAGGAGAGGCAATAGAAATTAAATGGTACAATTTTAAAGGGAGTCCAGTGACAAAAGATGATACTGAATTAAGTTGATTCTTTGAAGAACCAGAGGCTGTGTGAAGAAACATTTGCTTTTTGAATGCATTGCCTGGCAGGGTGGGATGCAAATTCTCTATTGATGTTCAAAGAAGAATATGATGTGGAAAAAGTCATAGGGTAATATGGAAATGAGGCTGGCTCATTAAATATGTTCAAGGCTGAGGTAGATAGATTTTTGATTGACAAGGTAGTGAAGGTTTATGGAGAGCCAGACAGGAAAATAGAGTTAAGGCTACAATAAGATCAACCATATTCTTATCAAAATTGTCTGACTTCTGCTCCTAATTGTTGTGTTCTTGTGTTAGGAAAGAACAGAGCAGTGGGACTAACTAGACAACTCTAGCAGCTAGCCAACACAGGCACAATGGGCTGAATGGTCTCCTACTGTGCTGTATCATTCTATGGTTCTATGGTGAGGAACCAACCTCTAAGGATGGTTGGGTGGAGGGGGAAGTGATAAAAGTTATTCATTTTTAAAGAGTTATGAAGCCATAGCTTACAAAATGACTATGAATTTAATACCTGGAAACCAGTGATTGAATTTAAAAAAGACTAAAGCCAAATTACAATGACTTAAAATCACAGTCAAAGATGGCTGAGCATTTGCAGCACTGTACCTTCTACATTTCAAAGCCATTAAAATGGAGACAACCTGACTGTAAAGCCTCA
This sequence comes from Cetorhinus maximus, assembly GCF_964194155.1. NCBI lineage: Eukaryota > Metazoa > Chordata > Chondrichthyes > Lamniformes > Cetorhinidae > Cetorhinus > Cetorhinus maximus. Next base: position 157,225,356 of record NC_135880.1, on the reverse strand, counting down.
ACAAGAGCAATTGCCTTGAAGGAGTATGAATGGGGGCTGTCTCCTGCCACATTAGCAAAGCATCCAGACAATCATCTGGGTGTTCAGCTGTATGGAGACAAGCCATTAGATGTAATCACTTGGACAATGGGACTCTGGCTATTAAAGGAATGTGCCCAGACATAATCTAATCATGTAAACCAGGCAACTGGAATCCACAAACCATGACCATATTTGGGTCACTGGGCAGTTAGAATGAGGGGAATGTGCGATAAGCCAGCTAACCCTTTGTGTGTTTATGCACCTTTTTTCTCTGCAATGAGAGCACAACAAATGAGACCCTGAAGAAGCAAGATGCTGAGTGTGTTCCTTCTCTCCCTCTTTCCACTCAACTTGCACTTTTTGAACCCTGTCTGCTGGTATTGACTATCCATGCACAGCAAGCAGAGACCTTTTTAAAGAATTCAACCCAGCAGTTGCTGTCTCCAAAAGAACAGATAAGTCATCTGTTTACATCTTTAAACTGCCTTGACATCAAACCCAGAAGGACCACTGAGTTCAGCCTGAAGCCAGCCAAGTCACCAACCTTCAAGAGCCATACACCCTTTAATTTTACTAGACTTTCAATTGCTTCATCTACTCTCCCACTCTGTAATTTGTGTGTGAACTTCGAGTGTGTGAGAAAGTTGGAGTGTCTTTATTATTTTTCTTAGACCAGATTAAGTGCAATAAATGCTATTTGCTTTTCTTTTTAAAATCTCAAGGAAACAGCAGAGAAACAGTTAAATACTCATTAAATTGGCAAGCATATCCTTTTTAATAAAAACCTGTTCGGGCCAAATGAGGAGTAGGGAAAGAGGGGATCCATTCTTCCCCCCCTCACCTGATTGTAACAAGAGCAAGAAGGCAACCTGACTCCAAAGTGCCATTTCAAGGTTTAACAGTGGTGCATTTGGAACCCAGTGGGAAACATGGCCAAAGTCTGGGATTTCCTAATTGGATGCAGATGGGTGCCTTCTGGTGCAATTAACATTTTTAGGATGTGTTAATGAGGTATTTTAAAATAGTTTTTACCTTGGCTCCAAAGTTTTTGAACTGCACAGGTTTCCCAGGGTTCAGAAAACTGACCAGGGAAATTGTGCTGTGGTTCAGGTTGGTACTAAAACATGTTGTCCCATCTGAATAAAACCTGACTTATTGCAGCTTCTGTACTCTCAGTACCTCTGGCAACATCTGGCAGAGTAGATACAGCTTCATTCAACATTGAAGGATTTCAAATTGACGTGATAAGGATGGAAGGAGATTTGAAAATGTGTTTGACAAGTAGCTCAGGAGGGGAAGACCATTGCCAGCCCCAGCAGGAATGATGTACCTTGATGGGACATGCACATGGCCAGGAAAGAGTTGCAGGTGAAGGAGCACAAAGGGGTTCATCACTTATCTTTGGGTGAGGAACACATTGAGGATGAAATGGGGCACCCATTTCCAGACCAGCTACTTATATTGCTGCTTGAGATGCTGGGAATGTGAAACATGACAAATGAAACCCTTCAGTCCACTCCAAACAGCAGCACCAAGTAACCCCACCCTGCAACAACCCCCTCTGCTTTGCACTCAATGGTCTTTCAACCATTCACCCACCCATTGTGCACACACCAATAGACCAAACATGTATCAACATTCATCATAAAACAAGTGGAAGAGTGCATTGTCATTCACAATGCACAAATGAACAAGATGTGTTAGTGTGCAATTTTTTACTTTTTGAAAAAATGGCAACTGAGCCATGTAACATTTTGTCAAAACCCATGTGTATACTCTTAGTGCATTACAATTTCTCCAACTTACATTTACTACCATTCCTATGTGATGCATTTCATGTGGCTTCAGTAGAGGTAATGTTAGGTTGCTCAGATTCCTGGCTTGACTGCTGAAAGGCTGTTGGCCTGTGCACTCTAGCTTTTGGAACCTCAGTTTTGCCAAAGACTGCTCCACTTGCAATGTGCAGGGGGAAATTTGGCAGTTGAGAAATGAGGCAGCATGCTGGGTATTGGTTGAGGGGTGAGGTGGGAGCAATAAGTGAAAAGTGGGAGCACTTGGCTGACTTAAATGTTCTCTTTCACCATTATCCCTTTCCTGGGCTAGTTGCACATCACTCCTACCACTGGAAGATTGGTGATAAGTTGTAAGACCATGAATAAGGCATCTGTCATCCTGTTTAAGACAGCAGCCAAGTTGGCATCCAAAGTCTGCATGATAATGGTTATGGCCTGCCTGGACTCATTTAAGATCCTTGCTTCAAGCTCCATGGATGTGACCAGTCTCCGTGGCAAACATTCTCTCAATTTTTAGTGCAACCAATCCACTAATAATTGAGTTGGATGGCTCCATCCTCTGTTTTTGTGTAGAATGTGCTTGGCACATGTCTCAGTGCCTAGCAAGGTTGCTGATGCATCTCTAGCATTTTCCTTCTCAACAGTAGCCTGCAGTGTTCAGCATCTTTGTCCAGCTGAGCAGAGCTCGGGGAGAATTGTAACCTTGACCCAGGCTTTCCACACCTGTCCTTGCCAATAATGCTTACTCATGCTCACTTGTGAGGTGTAAATCACCAGGTGAAAACCCAAATTAGTACTTAGGTGGACTCTTTGGTGCATGAGTATTTGCACTGGTGCATAGCTGTGATGGTGCATCCTCAGAAGGAATGCAGTCCCTGAGAAATTGTCTTCATGGATGTCCACAACACTTGCTGGGTGTTTGAAAGACCTAGAGGACAAAAGAAACGGATGATTTCATCATGGCAAAGTCACAAACTTAACAATCACCATGCTTAGTCTTTTTATGGTTCAGTCAAGGATGAAATGAAGTTTCCATATTGTGACAGATATTTGTAATTCTGTCATCAGCTACCTGCAAACTCCCAATCTCTCTATTTTCAAATGAAAAGGATGTAGACCCATCACTTATCTCCAGTGCCTCCTCCGTTGTGAGCTGTACTATTTGTGGTGGTCTACATCCAGACCACTGTTTTGTGTTCTCCTGCAAGGAGCATAAGAACAGGCTTGAGTGTGTGATGATAAAGGCTTCAACTGATGGATGCAGTATACTTGGTGAGGGTGACTATCAGACACATCTATCATGTTGTGCAGGGATTAGCTGGGTGTCACTGGTGAATGGATAAATGGAAAGGTGATGAATGTTGCTGAATGTTGAGTGGTTGTGAGGAGTGATGTGGTGGATAACATTTAGCAAGACAGAATAGGCGAGGGCTTAACGCACAAGTTGCAGTTGAATCAGCAAATGTATCCACTTTCCCAGACATGACTGGGTTACTAAACAACTTGCTACATTGTATCCTTGACCTGGGCACAACACTCCTGCTGCTCTTCTTTGCTGCTTCCAAATACACTTGTTGAAAGTTGCAGGTTCCTTCCTCCCATTGCTGGGGTAAAGTAGTCTCTTTCCCTGCTCCTGACTGATCAGTGGTAATTCCAGCAAGGCATCATTACATTTTGTTCTTGCTCTACTTCCACCATTCATCCTGAACACCAGTGATGTACATTTGTGGACTGTCTTTTTAAATACAGCTGAGATCATGTCATGTGAGTCCACATCACACTCACAGCGTAACTTGGAGATGCAAAACCCAGAAGTCGAAATCAATTGGTTCAGTTGAGTTGCAATCACAGATTCCAACATGCACAATTGACCTCCACAGTTTCCACATGCAGTTCCAACCTCCCATACAGAAGCCATCTTCTGATTAATATCAGGATCTATGACTTTCTCCCTTTATTTGAATCTCCCTAATCCAGTTTCCATCCATGCTTCAGCACAATTTGTCCTAACCAAATTCACAAATGACATTTTCTGTGACTGTGCCCATGGTGCAATAACTCTGCTTCACCATCCAGCTCTTACCTACCTGAACAAATCCACCAGTGGTTTCTCTTCCTGTTCCACACAGTTAGCCCTCTAACACCAACAGACACACAACTGCACCCCAAACTTTCAATTTCTTTGACTTCAGCTTCTTGTGCAACCCAACACCTTTATCTTGCTTTTTGGCAGCTGTACCTTCAGCCTCCTAACCTCCACAATCTGGAATGATCTTCCTAAATGTGTTTAAGAGGCAGCTTGACAAATACATGAATAGGATGGGAATAGAGGAATACAGACCCCAGAAGTGCAAAATGTTTTAGTTTGACAGGCAATATGATCGGTGCAGGCTTGGAGGGCCGAAGGGCCTGTTCCTGTGCTGTACTTTTCTTTGTTCTCTTTGTAAAGCCTCTGTACCTCTCTACCTCTTTATTACCATAATTACTATATCAAATCAGGCCGCATAAGATCACTAACTCAAAAGGTTCATCCATTTGCAGGGCACTAATTACTTAAATGCAAAGTGGAAAAAGGTTGTTAGAATATGAACTGAAAATAAATATGCAGTCAGCAAATGGCAATCACACTAAATTCCAACAAACAATTCTGGATTCAAGACCTTGGCTGAATTCAAGATCCAGCCAAAATGGCTTAGAAACATAGAGCCTGTGCATAATGATCACTCAGCAAATTAAGAGGACATTCTGAATAATGAACATTAAGGCTCATGTGACAAAGTACTATGTAATAGACTTGTTTGCCAATTTTGTATCCATACTACCACTGTCCCTTTAATCCCATGGGTTTTAATTTTGCTAAGGGACAAAAAGGAGCAAGTATTGGTGCATGGTAGTTTTTCAGGCTGGATGGAAGTATACAGTGGTGTTACTCAGGGGTTGGTAGTAGGATCACTTCTCTTTTTTTTTTATTTATGTTAATGACCTGGGCTTAACTATACAGAGCATGGCTTCAAATGTTGCAGATGGCAACTAACTTCAGGAGGACATAGAGACTGGTGACCTGGATAAATCCATGGCAGATGAAATGTAACAGAGCAACCTTCTCGCCTCTGCTCCGATTAAGTCCAGGCTGGGAAGTCTCACTTAAGGGCTTTATCCTGCCATATTCAATTAGCAGCCGGCTGGGGACTCACTCTGCGGGGAGCCTGAAAAGCCAAATACCATCAGGTTTGCTTGTGGGCTCCCGAGGTGGGGGAGGGAGAGTATCATTGTCAGGCTTTAAGTGCCTGATCATGGGTTTTGGCATTGGAAGAGGAGCTCAATTAAAGCTAGTCCCCTGCCCTTCCTGCCAACATCTCTCCCGCTCTTCTGCGACCTTAACCCCGTGACCCCCATCCCCTGAACTCTCTCACCTGTGGTCTTGGTCCCTCTGCGATCCTGGCCTCTAGTGGGTGCAATGCCAGCAGCAGCATTTGATTGGCTGGCAGCTATCTGGGGGCAGGACTTCTACCCCCAGGGTTCTTGATCCCATGGCAAGTCCACCACTGGCCATTTAAGTGTCTGAATGGCACTTAATACAGGGGACAGTTACCAAAGGAGGCAAGAGGGGGCTCTCACCAGCTCTCCAGCTGGCAGGCGAGACCTCCGTTGTCTGGATTAAATATCACCCATATGATCCATGGCTGCATTGAGAGGCATAGAGTACAAAAACAGAAGATTGTACTAACCCTTCACTGGCTAGGCCTCAGCTGGAATATTGGACTTGATTTTGCATCACATGTGAGTGTGAATGGGGGCGGATGCACTTTGAAAATAGTACTCCTGGATGATGTGTCCAGGCCCCAAACTTTTAAGACACTGGTACTTTCAGAGGGTGGCAATTAGGGCACCTACATAGAAGAAAGTGTTGAGCATGCAATGCGGCATAGAGTTCGGACCTGGAAATTATCCAGGGATCAGGTTCACAACTGCAGATTGAAAATTCAGGCCATATTGTGTTCAATTCCAGGCACCAGAGGTTGGATTTTCAAATGTTGGCAAGGTTGGTACCTGGCGCAGATGCAGTTTGAAAATCCTGGTCCCGGAGGTTACCTCAGGATCTTGATACCTTTGACTGAAGTTTGCAAAGAGCCGGCAGGGGAGATGGAACAGGAAACCTGCTCATCTCCAATGTTAATGGCCCATTATGTCCTTTCAGAGCATGTCAAGCTGTGTGCAGCCAGGAATGCAGCTTTTAATGTTTATTTCAATGTGCCCTTACAGTCTGGTACATGGCACAGCTGTTGGGTTCACCACAGGGCCAGAGAAAACTTCTTGCTCCATCAATGAAAATGATTGGGCCTTCAGTTAATCAGAGTTGGAATGTCTGCGTTTCCTTAGTTTGGCCTAGTCATCCACATCCTGAAGTATTTATCCCCCTGGCCTTCTGATGAGCTGCCTGCTCCCCGTGGCAAGGCAGCAGCAGGCCCCACCATGGCTACCATTGTTTTATTCATTCATGGGACGGGGGCATCTCTGGCTAGGCCAGCATTTATTGCCCATCTCTAATTGCCCTTGAGAAGGCAATGGTGAGCTGCCTTCTTGAACCATGACAGTCCATGTGGTGTAGTTACACCCACAATGCCATTAGTGAGGGAATTCCAGGATTATGACCTAGCGGCAGTGAAGGAACAGCGATTATATTTCCAACTCAGGATGGTGAGTGGCTTGGAGGGAAACTTCCAGATGTATCTGCTGCCCTTGTTTTCTAGATGGTAGTGGTTGTGGGTTTGGAAGGTGCTGCCTACAAAGGAGCTTTGGTGAGTTTCTGCAGTGCATCTTGTAGATGGTACACACTGCTGCTACTATCTGTCGGTGGTGGAGGGAGTGAATGTTTGTGGATGGGGTGCCAATCAAGCAGGCTACTTTGTCCTGGATGGTTTCAAGCTTCTTGAGTGTTGTGGGAGCTGCACTCATCCAGGCAAGTGGAGAGTATTCCATTACACCCCTGACTTGTGCCTTGTAGATGGTGGACAGGCTTTGGGGAGTCAGGAGGTGAGTTACTCATCACAGGGTTCCTAGCCTCTGACCTGCTCTTGTAGCCACAATATTTATATGGCTAGTCCAGTTCAGTTTCTGGTCAATTGTAACCTCCAGGATGTTGATAGTTGGGGGATTCAGTGATGGTAATGACATTGAATGCCAAGGGGTGATGGTTAGATTCTCTCTTGTTAGAGATGGTTATTGCCTGGCATTTGTGTGGTACGAATGCTATTTACCACTTGTCAGCCCAAGCCTGGATTTTATCCAGGTCTTGCTGCATTTGGACATGGACTGCTTCAGTACTATTGCCGGAAAATTGTCAGGGCCCATAGCCTTGCAGTATCACGTGGAGTGAACCAAAATGGCTGAAGGCTGGAATCTGAGAGGCTGGGGACCTCCAGAGGAGGCTGAGATGGATCATGCATTTGGCATTTCTGGCTGAAGATTGTTGCAAATGCCTCATCCTTGTGCTGGGCTCCCCCATCATTGAGGATGGGGATATTTGTGGAGCCGCCTCCTCCAGTGAGTTGCTTAATGGTCCACCATCATTCACAACTGGATGTGGCAGGACTGCAGAGCTTAGATCCGACCCGTTGATTGTGGAATCACTTAGCTCTGTCTATCACTTGTTGCTTATCCTGTTTGACACACAATTAGTCCTGTGTTGTAGCTTCACCAGGTTGATACCTCATTTTTAGGTATACCTGGTGCTGCTCTTGGCATGCCCTTCCTGCACTCTTCATTGAATCAGGGTTGATCCCCTGGCTTGGTGGTAATGATTGTGTGGAGGCTATGCCAGGCCATGAGGTTTCAGATTGTGCTTGAGTAAAATTCTGCTGATGATGGCCCACAATGCCTCATGGATGCCCGGTCTTAAGTTGCTAGATCTGTTCAAAATCTATTCCATTTAGCACAATGGTAGTGCCATACATCACAATGGAGAGTATCTTCAATGTGAAGACGGGACTTTGTCTCCACAAGCATTGTGCAGTGGTCACTCCTACTGACACTGCCATGGATAGATGTATCTGCAGCAGGCAGGTTGGTTAGGATGAGATCTAGTATGTTTTTCCGTCTTGTTGGTTCCCTCACCACCTGCCGCAGACCCAGTCTAGCTTTAGGACACAGTCTGTAGTGGTGTTACTGAGCCAGTCTTGGTGATGGACATTGAAGTCCCCCACCCTCAGTGTTTCCTCCAAGGGGTCTGCAGCCAATGTTGAGGGCTCTAAGGGCAACTCTCCCCCAACTATATACCACTGTCACCATCTTTGTCCTGCTGGTGGGACATGACATACCCAGGGATGATGATGATGGCGTCTGGAATATTATATGCAATGACTGTCATTTATATGAGCATGACTATGGGCTGTTGCCTGACTAGTCTGAGACAGCTCTCCCAATTTTGGCACAGCCCCCAGATGTTAGTAAGAAGAACTTTACAGGGTCGATAAGGCAGGGCCTAGGTCAATGCCGGATGGTCCATTTGGTTTCATTCCCTTTTTTTGGCTTTTTAGCAGTTTGATACAATTAAGTTGCTTGCTGGGCCATTTCAGAGGGCAGTTAAGAGTCAACCTCATTGCTGTGGATCTGGAGCTCCCTAAAGGGCATTAGTGAACCAGATAGGCTTTTATGACAATCAACAATGGTTTCATGGCTTTTAATTCCAGATTTTTATTGGATTCAAATTCCACCTTCTGCCTTGGGTCCCCCACGGCAATACACTGGGTGTCTGGATTACTAGTCCAGTGACAATACCACTACACCACCACCTCCACTGTACTGGTGCCAGGCCAGCAGTTCCCACCTCTTGGAGGCACTTGCCATCACTAATTGGGTGCTGGACAATTAGGTCATTTACAGTTAAAACTAACATCACATCAGTGACATAGTTGAGATGTGGGGTTGGGACCCAGAATTCATCCAGAGGCAACATGAGGAAACACCTTTTTAAATCAGAGTTGCCATCATCTAGAATGCCTTAAAGGATGAAATGCACTGACCGAAAGAATGGTGGATGCTGATTCTGTAGCAATATTCAAAAGGGACTTGGATACATACTTGAATGGGCAAAAAGGTCAGGGATAGGGAGAGCAGGGAGTTGGGCCTTATTTCAGTGATTATTCCAGTAAAGTGGCAGCTCCATTTGCCTGCCAGGCCCACTTAGGCCTACAGAAATCAAGCCACACAAACGTGGCCTTCCACAAATCAGGCTTGCCTAAATACTAGTGCAAATCTAGTATTTGGATTCACATTTGTTAAAAATTAATGACTTATGTAATTGTTTTCTGCACTCTTCTCACTGAGTTGCTCCTGATAATTCCACCTTGGATCAGATATCCAAAAATTCTCCGTGATTACAGAATTGTGGTTTCTTGCTTCCCATCTCATTTGCTTGAAGTTTGATAAATAAATGCATGTGTGAATGCTGGCACGGCACATTGGAGTCTCATGATACCGGGCCAAGCTGCTGTACTTCTAATTCCATAATTTGGAAATTCATGCTTTTCAAATAAAACCACCGCAAGTGAGGAAACAGAAATTGTTAACAGCAGAAAACCATCTGAGATTGGCACATATACCTATCTCTGGATTTATTTAACTTTATAACGCCAGAACTGAAAACATTGAAAAACTTGAATAGCTTTTTATCCGAAATACGTTTTACGCAACATGGGCTGTGTTTTATCCCCTGCGTGGCGAGAAGGAGGCAGGGGGAGGCCAGTGAATTAGCGGGGAGTCATGTTGAGCAGTGGAGATTTGTACCAGCTGCAGGGTGGATCAGCTGCCCAATTCTTGGAGGTGGGCAGCTGATTTGCATAAGTAAAGCCCCAATTACAGGCCATCTTACAGTGGCTGTTGGCCACTTCTCAGAGGTGGCAACCTTGGCGGGCCATCGGTGCCAGAAGCTCCACAACCCAAAGTGGAGGCTGAGAACATGAAAGGCTGCCTTATCGGCCCCAACAATCCCCCGGAGATGCTTCCCTCCTTCACATGGGGCCTCCCACCCTCAGCACCAGGGGCTGGATTTTATGGCCCCCCCCAGCCAGGCCTACATTTTTCAGTGAAGAGGGGAGCATGTAAAATATGATGGGTGGCTAGCCTAACACCTTCCCTCCCATCCCTGACCCAACACCCATAAAATGGTAGATGGGCAGACGCCCAAATCGGCAGCCCAACCACTATCTTTAAAAAAAGAATTACTGGGTGACTTGGCTTGTTAACAAGCCAACTGACCCCAATATTATGCTGCCCATGCCATCATACGGTTGGTGTGGGGAGGCAGGCGAGAGTGAGCAGGGATTTTAAGCAAAATTGGTTAAAAGGTGGGGAGCAAGGGGGACGTCCCAGGAGGGGGTGTCCTATGTGCATATGGGGCAGCCCCCCACCGACAATGTTACCCCCTCGCTTTGTCACTTCCCACCTGGCCACCAAAATCAGCCCACTGAGGGATGGAAATACCACTCTTACTTCCTTAAGGCTGCCCAGAGTGCATTATCGCTCCGGGGCAGCCTTATTTAACATCAGCCAGTTCGGGGTTGACATTTCTCCCAGACAACCAGTAGGATCTCTAAAGTTCAGCCCCATAAGCTTTAACTTTTACATACCTGTGCATGGGTGCCTCCATTTTGAAGTGCCCCGGATGTCTCTGGCCTGCCTCAGCAGTGCCCCCCTCTCTGCCATTGGGGTTGCTGGGGCTTCAGAGCTGCTGGCCCTTGGATTCAGATGGCAGTCTCAGCAACCCACCCACCATCCTTAACCGGAGAGTGGGACCAATCAGAGGATCGGTTATGAAGCTGCCCCTGGGTGTGGGGCCCATTTTTCAGCCCAATGTCAGGGTTCCAAAGCCCATGGTAAAATGCAGCCCCATAACTCTGGTATTTGAATAAAGTTAGAAAAAAACCAATGCACTGCTTAATAAATAACACCTAGTTTAGCATAAAAACTGTGGTAATCTGAAGTGTAACACACCTTTTAAGAGAATGTGAGCAGGTTGACCATGTGACTGTAAGACCCAATAGGCTGGAGAAGCACATGTTACTGCTCAGTTGTTTGTGTAAATAGCATGTGCTTCATTTCATATTGGTCTCTGCATCTGCCATATATTGTAATCGACTCACCTGCCATCAGAGTGCAACCAGTTCGCAAGCAAAGTAACCCATAATAGAACATAACAAAAACAATCTACATTTTTTTAATGTGCTGGCTCAACAGGTTTATGCTTCTGAATAGCTGAATCCTAACAATCAGGGAAATCCTAGGTTTTATCTCTGACCTGTGCGTAAACTGATGTCAGCTGTAATGGTAGAAGAGCACTTGCAATTAGCTTTTGCATTCTTGAAGGTGAAAATCAGCAACAGCTGCTGAAAACATGTGCTAACTTTGCTTCTCATTGTCAAGCCCTTCTGAAAGTGCATGTGTGTGTGAATGTCAAACTCATAGCTTTGAGGGACACATGGCCCAATACTCTCTTGGATTCACACATGAATAATATTTGTGCAAGGTTTTCCACCATCGCACTTACTCCATCGAAAATTTAACTCATTCAAGGAGGAGAAAATTGTTCAAAAGGAAAGCATTTGCTGAACAATTTTCATTTGCCAAATATTTGAATAGAATCATATAATTTTGTTCCAAAGTACATCAATGTATTGTAGAAATACATACATGAGATGTTATCATGACTGAAATGGCCTGTGCCAATTTTGTTCTTCACTAAGTGAATTAAAGTTTTTTTTTCTCAATAATTCAACGAATGGTCCATTTTCCAACAAACATAACTACATTTTGTAAAGGGACTTGGAACACTTCTCAAAAATCAGATAACATATTATTCATTGAGCTGGAATTTTAACCTTTAAATGTATTTTCTAACTGGCCGCTTTAAGTTTTTTGTAAATGAAGAGTCAAAATTACCATATTTTTCAGGACTGGATTGCTCTCTGTCTACATACTCTGCTATGCTCATTTAACTTTCAGCAGGCTTTTCACCAGTTACAATTATTTATGGTGACCACGAGAGGGTAAACCAGCAAGAGGAAGAACAGAGAAGGAATCAGGTTCAGAACTTTAATCACTGGCATAGAGCACGTGAGTTACCAGTGCTGAAGCCCGGGGAGAGAGTATGGGTCCGAGACCAACAGGAGGAAGGTATAATCATTGAAAAAACTCCAGAACCATGATTGTACAGAATTGAAACAGAAGCTGCAGCGCCTTGGAACTTGGGCTTAGTACTCAGATACTGATAAAGAAAAAAGATTTCTACGAGCTCTCCAGCCACCCAAGAGAAGAACACTCACATCAACAGAAGGGAGAGTAAGAAATGTCCTCTCAACCTCAAAAGGAGGCCAGAACAAGATCAGAGAGATTGATCAAGGCACCTCCGAGACTGTAGTAACTTTAGATTTAAGGAATGTCATGGCTGTAGCTTTTAAGTTCGGTCTCTCGGGTGGTTTCCTGATCTAGGTGGAATGCCATAGCTCCATGACTTTAGAATCTCTTACTGAATCTTCATTTTGTGCAACTGCAGCAACATCAGGTACCTACTTAGGGATAGGCAGTTCAGTGTTATCCACTCCAACAGAGACAGCTGGTCTGTCTATCTCTGGCTGATCAATGACAATGGGGACCACAGGTTCTACAATGGTTACAGGTGGAACATCGGTTTGCTGGGGTATCTCCCTCCTCCTCAAATGATCCGTGTATTTTCGGGTGATCCGGCCCTCCACTTCTACATGGTACTGCAACGGCCTGGTCACAGAAACTATTACACCAGGTAACCAATTCAATCCACCACCAAAGTGTTTTGTACAAATACTATTTCACCCACAGTAAGTTTTTGCGCTCAACTATGCAAATCATGAGTAACATTTTGATTCCCTTGAATGTTCTCTACCTTCCCCTCCAAATTGGGAAGTACCAGGCTTAACCTCGTATGAAGGGGGCACTTCATAAGTAATTCTAAAGGTGTTGAACCTGTAATAGTGTGGAGAGCCATTCATTGGCTGGGATTTTCCATGCCCGCCAGCATGCTTGGTGGCATGAGCAGACAATATGGCGTGATTGGTTCACGACAGCGTGAAACCAGTTTGCGACCATCCGCTCAGCCCACTGATGGCAGGCCGTGTTCAGGAACATCATTGTAATGCATCAGCATATCATTAAGGCCAGCCTGCCAGAATTATCACTGCCCTCTGGATTATCTGTTGACATCAGCAGGAAAACAAGCCTACTTGTTTCACAACAACACATAAGCGACATGCACTTGACAGACTGCACTGCACTCAGGAATTCAAGGTTTGTTTGCCCACCTTGCTTCGGTCAGCACTCGCAGTCATCAGCGCCAGGCTTCACAGACAGCACCACATCACTTTTAGGGGGCTCAAAGGCCACCCAGACCAGCCATACATGGGTGGCTTTTCAATGGCTGTAGGGCTAAGGCTTGCTTGGCGAAGGGGTAGAAGTGGCCTTAGGGAAGAGGCTGCAGGGTGAAGGCTGCACAGGAGAAGGAGGGTATCCCAGGGTGTGTATGTGGAGGCACATGTTGATCTGTGCAAGTGGCCTCAAGATGGTGAGGAGGCAGTCTCCAGAGGAGATGAGGCCAGATGGGGATATGTGTGGAAGAGTGAGTGGTGATGTCCCTTGAGCTGGTAGTGAGTGAGATGCCAGTGAATGTGTGATGGGCTTGAGTATGTTTGGAGTGCTGACATGGTTGCCATACCCTGCCTGCACAGATTAGATCATTCATCCTCTATCTGCATTGGATGGCCAATCTGATCCCGCCCCAACTGGAAAATGGTGCCATTTTGTACACCCTGTAAGGCCTGTGAATCCCACTTAGCACTTTCCATCACAAGCGCTATTTCCAATGCTCTTTTAAAATTGATATTTACTTCAGCTAATAACCGTCATTGAATGGCATCATCATACACACCACGGGCCAAACGATCCCTTAACATATCGTTTAGGGTCTCCCCAAATTCACAACGTTCAGTTTGGTGTTTCAACTTCGCTACGTATGTTGCTAATGGTCTTCCCGGGGTTCTTACACTCGAATTAAATTTGAACCTCTGCATGATTACAGAGGGTCTGTGTTGAAAATGACCCTTTGAGGTCTGCCAATTCGCTGAAGGACTTCGAAACGGGAGCGTTCGGGGCCATTAAACTACAGATTAAATTATGGCCAGGAATTTGCCCTCGTCAGGCGGACTTGACAGGGGTGAGTGGGAGCGGTTGGGATGCTGACTGCTGCCCACGATCGGGCCATGACCGCGATTTCACGCTGGCAGCCCAATTTTGCCCAGCACGTAACGTGCACTGCAGCACTCACCACTGCCTGTGGGGGGGGGATGGAGGAAAGCGAACTCGGAGGTTTGCAGGTGCACTCAATGAAAGCTTCCTGAGGCACAAAGCTGCCTCAAGGAGCTGAAGATTTTTAAAAAAATTAAAAATAAAGAATTTAAAAATGTGAGAAAACATGTCCCTTCATGTGACCCTGAATGAAATTTAAGCATTTTTATTTCATTTTTATTTGCTGTTGGAAACCTTATCCCGCCCGTGGATAAGGTTGCCTAAAAAATCCAAAGGCCGCTTGACCTTTCCACCTGCCCATCAACCATAACGTTGGATGGGCAGTGAAAAATTGGACTTAACTATTATTTTAATGGCCTTAAAAGGCTTTTTAGTTGTCAGTGGGCATGCTGCCGACTCCCGACCAAAATATCTTACCTGACATCATCGCACGTCATTTTATGCTCATTCAGGTCGGGTGTGCATCTACCTGATGAGTGGAAAAATTCTGGCCAATATGTTTTACCCCCACAGACGCTTAGGAGAATTGCTTTCATTTTTTCCTCACTGTTATTTGGTTTGCTTGGGAAAAGAAACTAGGGCATTCTATATATTGATTCCAATTCTGTGACTGAGTCGAAGGGACAGTGCTGGAACCAATTTATCCTTGTCACCAGTTGTTATGGACTTGATTTTCCCAGACAGGTTTCAAGAGTTTTGGGGAAAAGTTACAAAGAAAGCCAATACAAATGAAATTTATAACTGAGTGGTGGCTGAGCTGGTACTATTGATAGAGTTGAACTGCAGACACTTCTTGGGTGGAAACTTTAAGTTTATTTACAAGGTACTCAGCAGCTACTACATATGTGCTTTCAACTCCAACTCTATCTCTATACTATTAACTACTGAGGTAGCCTGTGCTACTCTCCTATTGGTTATTATAGATTATGTGATCTTCCTTAACAAGTATTATTCTTAAAGGTACATTACACATTAAAACCATAATTACTGCAATAACTGAGTTTTTAAGAGGGAATTTTAAAGGTAGTTTTACATTTTTGTGTTTCAATGAAGACTAACCATTGTAGGACTGTCCCTCAATTCAAGAATGACATAGAATCAGGGTTGTGAGTTTCTGGCATGGGTCAAGTTGTGACTGAACAGGCTGATTCTCAGACCAAAGATCTTTAGGCACATGGGGCAGAATATATGGGATAGTGGGATCTGGAGTGCAGGACCTGCTTCCTTTTTCCTTCCTTCTCTACTGACACTTAACCTCATCATTATGATATTGGGACTCAAAGCATTATTCAGCTTGATGGACAAGTTGGCACCATTTGAACAATTGGTGACAAGCTCCTCCCAATCATTAAAGTCCGTGCTATTGCTCTTCAAGCAGAGTGTAAGGGTGTCTTTGCAACATTTTTCTTTGTGCTCCCCTGGAACATTGGCCATTTGAGAGTTCAGAAAACAGGGTCTGGCAGGGGAGGTGCTTTTTGACCATCCAGGGACTTTCTAAACAATTGAAATTGATTTTACAGGAGTTTTGTCTGAATGCTTGTGGAGCTGGCTTCAAGAAGGACACCAGAATTTGTTCGACAATCCTGCCATTGAATCCGGAGGATGCAGGGGTGGCATTGCTGATGGGATTTCTCTAGCATTCTTATGTGTCACTGATACACAGTCTAGGCTTCACACCGGTACAGGATAGTGGCAATGACAGCTGCTCTATGCACTAGGACCTCTGTTGACTTATGGAAATCTTTGTTGTCAAACACTCGCTGTCATGTTTGTAACTGTGAACCTGTGAAGTCTATGCCTGCAGGGAATGCAAAGCCCAAGTTCACAGCCAATGATTTTCCATCCATTATAATTAATGGACAGAAAAACAAGGCTGCCTTCTTGAAATAAGAACAGAAAATGCTGGAAAAACTCAGCAGGTCTGGCAGCATGTGTGGTGAGAGAAGCAGAGTTAACATTTTGAGTCCGTATGACTTCTTCAGAGCTAAATTTCTTGCTATTCATTCCTGGAGTGTAAGTCCCCATGACAGGAATGTAAAATGGAAAGTTATTCATTAAAAATGTTTCTGGATGGAGAAAGGATCAGTGTGGGTAGAAAGGTAGATGAGTTTATCTTATTAAGAAAAGATAGGTTTGTTGGACCTAACGACTTTAAGGTAAGAAAAATAATTTTTACATTCTTGTGCCAGTTATCCCTTGTTCTAACAGAAGTTTCTACAGAATTTACAATTATAAAGACAGAATGTGGCCCAAATATTCTAGTAAGGCTTTTAAAATATAAAGTAACTGCTGCAACTCCAAAGACAGGCATTGGAAATGTCAGTCCAGGTAAAAAAATAGAAACACAGAAGATAGGAGCAGGAGTAGGTCATTCGGCCCTTTGAGCCTGCTCTGCCACTCAATATGATCATGGCTGATCCTCTATCTCAACATCATAGTCCTGCACTCTCCCCAGGCCCCTTGACACATTTAGAGTCCAGAAATCTAACTCTTTCCTCCTTCAATATGTTCAATGACTTGGCCTCCATCACCTTCTTCTGTTGTAGGGAATTCCATAGGCTCACCACCCTCTGAGTGAAATAGTATTTTGTCAGCTTCACCGTTACAAACCTAGAATTCAGCAAGATCACAATGACACTGCACCATCTATTTCTACCCAACCATTCAAGTCTGACCTTTTTGGGCACAAGGATAAAGAATGTGTATTTAATGCCTTCCACATCTTCAGCATGTTTGTGCCAGCTGTGGTGGATTTGTACTTGTAATACATTTGTATGCCATGAATACTCAATAATATGGAACAGTTTTTAATAAAGTCTGACTCTTGGGATAAATTCAGCAGCGCACAAGAATCTGGTGGTGTCTAGTTCACAATTGTTTAAAGGTGGCATGCACCAGTCGGCTTCATATAGTTGTGTATCAGGTCAGTGGTTTTAAGGATTTTCCCCTTGGTGATTTGGGGGCAGGGCCCACTCGCCGTGGGCAAAATGACATGGGATGATGTTGGGAGGAGCCCCCGATGTCAGCCCGGTCCATTTAAATCTTCATGAAGGCGGGCGGACAGCGAACCTGTCAATGGCCAATTAAGGCCATTGACAGGCTAATTAACCTTGTTAAAGACCCTGCCCACCCAAGCTTAAGGCTGGTGGGCAGGCCAGGAGCCCCAGCGGGCACCAGATTATTCTTGTCCGTTTTTTAAAAATTTAATAAACTTTATATGTTTCTTATTAACATG
The DNA here is from genome assembly GCF_964194155.1 of Cetorhinus maximus. Taxonomy (NCBI): domain Eukaryota; kingdom Metazoa; phylum Chordata; class Chondrichthyes; order Lamniformes; family Cetorhinidae; genus Cetorhinus; species Cetorhinus maximus. The sequence goes on along the minus strand of NC_135880.1, from coordinate 157,207,977 downwards.
TCCCATCTCGTGTGACATTGTCACATGATGGGGACATGTTAATATTTTTAATATTTCTCTTTTTTTTTACTTACCTCAGTAAACTCCGAGACAGCACTTTGTCTCAGGGAGCAGCGCAAAAGAGCGCACTTTGACAGTTGGGGATTCCCTCCACCCCCCCCGCTTCCTGTCAGGCAGGCCGCTGGGCGGGCCTTAATTGGCCCGCCCACTCAAAAAGGTGGTGGGATGTCGGCTGTCCGCCTGCCGCCGAGCCGGTGGGGCCCGCTAGTCCATAGAGGGCTAAATTCTGCCCTCAAGGGAGGGGAGCAGGAGAATGGCAGCTTGCACGGAGACTCAAGGGACTGGCAAGATGGATCAGCATTGAGGGAGAGTTGTGGAGTGGTGGCAGGGCAGGAAAGAGTGGAAAAGAATTGCAGGGTAGGTTGGAGGGTGCAGTTGGGTGCATGGAGGAGTGGTGGGGGCAGTCAGTCAAGGTAAGAAAATGAGGGGCCTAAAGGGTGGCGTCATTACTGTCCACATGTGTGTCTATCTCAGAGCGTTGGCTGGTAGAGTCCTGACTGGGCTTTGAGTTCTACAACATTTCTATTCTCCCCATGGAGAGTGACTGCATGCGATGTCCTTTACAATGCATGAAAAGGAGAGCCACATGAGCCTGAAAGTTGAGCCATGTCCCATAGAGTGGCTAGAGCAATACTGGGCACTAACATGAACATTCAATGAAGAGTCAACAAAAAAACAAAACATTGTTTCTTACACAATAAAGGAAATGTCCCTAACTCTCTTGTAACCATCCATGTGTGCCAACCATGAGGCGTGCCAGTACATTTAGCTTTCTAACTAAGCTTACCTCAACAAATAACAATGATGCACACATGAATAAAGTGAAATGTTTACAAGTGAAATTTAAATTTGAAAACATACGTGTCAACTTTGTGCTTATGAAGTCTTATATTAATGGCAATGTATTTGGGCTGGAAAGTTGTGACCGTGATGCAGAGCCTTCCTGTCTCACCAGGAGGTTCTTTTATAGCTCACGTGTACCTGTTGCATTGTCAGCTGACGGCAGGTTTCATCAATGATAAGCTTGCCCCGCCGCTGAATCGCACATGTTTTACATGCATGCTGCCAGCACTTGAGAATTTTAACTGTAATCGTGTGGGAAATGGGAAAAAGAGTGAGCGTAAGTGGTGTACACAGCTCAGTTATTTTGTCAAGATTGGTACATTATTGACAAAACCTCGGCCCACGATTCTATTACTAAAGATACCAAGCATCACTGGATCAATACAGCACATATTGGCCTGAATTTTCAGCTCGACGGGCGGGTGTGATCGGCAGGCCTGGGAGCGGTCAGGAAACGGAACGCCAACTGCCATTGGCCCCCAGCTGCGATTTCACACTTGCTGGCTAATTAGTGGCCAGCCAGCATGACGTGTGCGCTACTGGGTTGGGGGCGGGGTGAGGGCAGGCGGTGATGTCAAAGTTGCCAAGCACTGACCAAAAGCTCCCTGAAGACAGAGAGCTGCCTCAGGGAGCTGAAGCTCTGAAACCCAGGAAATAAAGTACTTACAATCAGGAAAAAATGCCCAAGGATCACAATCAGGCAACTGAACATATAGATTATAAAAATGCTGTCCACAGATTTCTATTTTATTTAATAACAGAAACCTCATCCTGCTCTTGGATGAGGTTTGCTGAAAGATGTAAAGACTGCCTGGCTGATCTGCTGTCCACCAACAGTAAGGCTGGACGGGCTACGTAAACTGACACACAATTGTGCCATTAATGGGCTTAATTGCCCTCTTAATTGTTGGCAGGCGCAGTTCCGACTTCTGCACTTGCAGAATATCGCACGAGCACAGGATAACGTCGGGACTCTCGCCTGAAGTCATTTCACACCCGATTGGGTGTGTCAAGCGTGCCCGCCCACCCAATCAGTGTAAAATTCAGCCCCTTATCTTGTGTAACTATTTACCACATTCTTGACAAACTACGTAAATAATTAATTTAGTTACTTGCATGTGGTTCATCTGCATACATGTTTGTGTTTGATTCTGCAGGAACAGGCATCACATTATAATGGCATCAAGTGTGCTATGCAAAGTTACTTAGTAACAGGAAAAACAGCAACTCATTGTGAAAGGCTAATGTTTGTTCAGCTAACTCTCCAGAAATATATTCAGCAGAAAAACAGTACCTCTGTGTGAGTGTTGATTTATTAATCCTTAAAGAACTAGGCCAGATTTAAATACTTCTGATCAACCGAAGCAATGTCATCTTATCTTACTGCCCCATTATTGGACTTTAAGTTAAAAATTGACCATACACAAAACATGTGGAAAGGCTGTGATAAAGAATGCTCATTATTTTGTTGTAAAAACTATTCCTACATTGTTGTCAGACCGTTTTAAAATTTACATTTTTTACAATGTATCCTCATTTTTATCATGTGCCAAACACATTGACCTCAATATTAAAATCGCCCAAACCGGGTTAGAGAGTGTTGGGGGTGGGAGTAAAATATGGAAAGGTTCCCCGTACATGTAGTGTACGCGACTGCTGCCTTTCTTACAGTGGCGGATATCAGCCCATGGAGAGGTGGGGCTCTTGATTAACGTATTTAAATCAAGTGGGCATATGCAATTGGGAATCCGATTTAAATTTTTATTGCTGCTGTATGGGTATCCCAGGGGTTGGGAAACTTGGCAATAAAAGATTGGTAAGATTTACTAATTCCACAGGCTTTTCTCAGGACTCTTTGTGGGGAAGGATGAGCCCCCCCAAGTCCGTTAAGGAAGCCTCCAGCCTTCCCGAGCTCCAACTAGCCACAGCTCCTTTGACAGGACCATCCAAACTTGTGACCCTTACCACCTAGAAGGACAAGGGCAGTAGTTACATAGGAAAACCACCACCTGCAAGTTTCCCTCCAAGCCACACATCATCCTGGCTTGGAACAATCGCCGTTCCTTCACTGTCACGAGATCAAAATCCAGTAACTCCATCCCTAACAGCACTGTGGATATACCTACACCACATGGACTGCAATGATTCAAGAAACTAGCTCACCACCACTTTCTCAAGGGCAATTAGGAATGGACAATATATGCAGGCATTGCCAGTGATGCTCAAAACATGAATGAATAAAAAGAAAAGCTCTCCAGGTTTACCCACCCACTCACGATTGCTGACCACCCTCCCCCTTCTAATCTTGACCTCCTGCCTCCCAATCGTGCCCTCTATTCCAATCTTCCTGGTTGATGAGGGTTTTCCTCCTACCACTTGTGTTCCGTCTCAGCCACCAGCCAGACTGTCCATCAGGTACTGGACAGGAAATTGAATTAAGGAGTCCTAAAGAGATTCTGCCATTAAGTTCAGCTGGACCTTCCCACCCTAATCCTTGGGAAGTTCTTCAGCTATTTTTGGCCTGCCCAACATCCTCCACACATCCCTTTAAATATTGAGGACAATTTAGTAGAATTTGAACAAAGACTAGGGAGGGGGGGGGGGGGGGGGGGGGGGGAGGGGGAGGGGAGGGGGAGGGGAGGGCGGATGCGGTGGCTTAGCGGGATTATCACTGGACTGGTAATCCAGAGATTTAGGCCGGAATTTTACGTCCCATGGGCAGGCACGTTCCCACTGGCAGTGCTGAGCTTTTTTCCGGGCACGTCACATGCTGGCTGGCAGTTAATTGGCCAGCTAGTGTAAGATCATGTTCACAGCGCGATCTCGGCCGGGAGAGGGTTTTATGTCCACTTCCGGACACTTTGGGCACAACCCAAGGGTACAATTCAGGCCCTCACAAAGTGCTCTGGGGACCCGGGTTTGAATCCTACCAAGGCAGATGGTGGAATTTGAATTCAATAAAAGTCTGGATTAAAAGTCTAATGATGACCATGAAACCAATGTCGATTGTCATAAAAAACCCATCTGGTTCACTGATGTCCTTTAAGGAAGGAAACCTGCCATCCTCAGCTGGTAACTCCAGATCTGCAGTAATGTGGTTGACTCTTAAATGGTCTCTGAAGTGGCCTAGTAAGCCACTCAGCTGTATCAAACCAGTAAAAAGTAAATAAAAAGGAAGGAAACCAGATGGACCACCCTACATCAACCTAGGCACCAGAAATGACAACAGCAAATTCAGTCCTGTCGACCCTACAAAATCCTCCTTACAAACATCTGGGAGCTTGTGCCAAAATTGGGAGAGCTGTCTCACAGACTAGTCAAGCAACAGCCTGACATAGTCATACTCACAGATCATGTCCCCGGGTAGCACCCTAGGCCCAATCATCTTCAGCTGCTTCATTAATTACCTTTATTCCATCATAAGGTCAGAAGTAGCGATGTTCACTGATGATTGCACAACGTTCAGCACCATTCATGACTCCTCAGATGCTGAAGCAGTCCATGTCCAAATGCAGCAAGACCTGGACAATATCCAGGCTTGGGCTGACAAGTGGCAAGTAACATTCATGCCACACAAGTGCCAGGCAATGAGTACCTCTGACAAGAGAGAATCTAACCATCCCCTCTTGACATTTAATGGCATTACCATTGTGGAATCCCCCAGTATCAACATCCTGGGGATTACCATTAACCAGAAACTGAACTGGACTAGCCATATAAATACTGTGGCTATAAGAGCAGGTCAGAGGCTAGGAATCCTGCGGTGAGTAACACACCTCCTGACTCCCCAAAGTCTGTCCACCATCTACATGGCACAAGTCAGGAATGTGGTGGAATACCCCCAACTTGCCTGGATGGGTGCAGCTCAAACAACACTCAAGAAACTTGACACCATTCAAAACAAAACAGCCCATTTGATTGGTACCCTATCCACAAACATTCACTACCTCCACCACCAACGCACAGTGGCAGCAGTGTGCACTGTTAGGAAATAGAGATAGTTTAAATAAGTTATATTTGTATTATAAGTATTAGGAATGAGTTTTAACTTTAACGTTTAAGTTTGATTTGCATTTCTGTATTTGTGTGTTAAGGAAAGGTCAAGTTGAGTTTTAGTTTCACTTTAAAGGTGCCTGCATTTCTAATGGGAGTTTTAGGACTGTTACCGCTAAGTTAAGCAAACAAGAGGAGAAAAATTGGGCTGTTGTTTATCAACAGGGGTCCGAGAGGCAGTTGCTTCCCACAGATACACACAGAAGAAACTAAAAACAGCAGTTTTTGAGTTCAGTTGGTTTGAAGACAGCTGCCAAGCAGAAGCAACCTATAAGGGACAGATAGCCAGTTCCAAGCTAAAGTTGGTTGAAGGTAGCTGCCAGAGGGAGAGTGGAGCAAAACAGACAGATAGCCAGTCCCAAACTAAAGAAGAAAGTCCCCAAGAATACAGTGGAGTGGAGCAGGAGAAAGCCCTAAGCAAACCTTCTAGTCAAAGGAAAAACAGGAACCTGGAAAAGGTCTGTTAAGTAAAGTTAAGAGCAAGGGGCAGAAAAAGGCTCCAAGTTTCAAGCTTAGAGAGATAAAGACTTGTGAAAAGCCAGAAGGTCCAAAGAGATGGCTGAAAGTCTGTAATTCTTCGCTACAGGCATGTGAAGCAGTGGTGTACTGTTGACAGCTGAGTCGGTAAGAGAGAGTGCATGGAAGAAAGCTTGAAAGCATGTGGTGACCAGTGTCTGAAACCCTGGAGGTGAACCCTTGCGAAGGCGCCTGAGAGAAAGCATCGGTTTGGAAGAAGATTCCAAGGTGGGTTCTTGGAAAGTGGAGATTGGAAACCCTCATTTGAAGGACGGAGTTCAGTGAGACTGATTGGCTCAAGGTGTGACAAGAGTCTGGAGGGAGCTGTAGAGAGATTCATAGCATCTAGTTGAGGTGGCATCTGTCACTTGGTTTCAGAGTGTGCCTGGCTACAAGTTGCCAATTGGTTTACATGGACTGTGTACTTGCTGTGAACATTAGAGTAAAAGATAGTTTTTGTAACTTGTGTTATCCTTACAAATCTGTATATATCTGTAAATGTATAGTTGTGGGTGAAAGAGTATTGTTATATAGTTCATCTTTTCTTGTTTAATAAATATTTTATACTTCTGTTAAAAGTTCATTAGCTGACTCCAGTGACTATGTTCTGTAGCCACTCTCCACGTATCTAAACAAACAAATAAAAGTTAGGATCTATCAAGCTGGGTTTCACCCTGGGATCGGGCTTGTCCAGTTGTAACCTCAGCTGGGATCATAACAGTACCATCCACAAGATGCACAGCAGGAGCTCACAAAGGCGCCTTACACAGCACCTTCCAAACCCACAACCTCTACCATCTAGAAAGACAAGGGCAGGAGATACATGGGAATGCCACTGCCTGGAAGTTCTCCTCTAAGCCACTCATTCACCTGACTTGGAAATATATTGCCATTCCATCACTGTTGTTGGGTCAAAATCCTGGAACTCTCCCCTTAACAGCACTGTGGGTACCTACAGCACATGGACTGCAGTGGTTCAAGGCCAGCACCTTCTCAAGAGCAATTATCAAGGGCAAGTAGGGATGGGCAATAAATGCTGGCCTAGCCAGCAATGCCCACATCCCATAAATGGATTTTAAAAAATCAAGAATGCCAACATAAAAGGACATTTCAGCACTATAACAGCAGTGGAGGGGGCAGGGATGGGGATGGGGGGGCGGTGAATTTGCTGTTCTCCAAATGTGTATGTTGGCTCAATAAAAATTGGAATTGTTCTGCTTCTCAATACAGTGGAGTTCCCATTTGTCTCTTAAACTCTTTCTCTCTCCACAGATACTGACGACCTGCTGAGTATTTCTAGCATTTTCTATTTTAATTTCAGATTTCCACCATCCACAGTATTTTGCTTTTGCATTATTTAAAAAATAATGACCATTTTAGGTCATCTTAGGCGCTGCCTAAGGAGCCTTGGTAAGTTCTTGCAATGTGTCTTGTAGATAGTACACACTTTTGCCACTGTGCGTCAGCGGTGGAGGGAGTGAATGTTTGTAGATGTGGTGCCAATCAAGTGGGCTGCTTTGTCCTGGGTGGTGTCAAGGTTCTTGAGAGTTGTTGGAGCTCTCATCCAGGCAAGTGGGGAATATTCCACCATACTCCTGACTTGTGCCGTGTAAATGGTGGACAGGTTTTGGGGAGTCAGGAGGTGATTTACCCACTGCAGGATTCCTAGCCTCTGACCTGCTCATGTAGCCACAATATTTACATGGCTGGTCCAGTTCAGTTTCTGGTTAATAGTTATCCCCAGGATGTTGATGGCGGAGGATTCAGCAATGGTAATGCAATTGAATGTCGAGGAGCGATGGTTAGATTCTCTCTTGTTGGAGATGCTCATTGCCTGGCACTAATATGGTCCGAATATTGCTTGCCACTTGTCAGCCCAAACCTGGATATTGTCCAGGTCTTGCTGCATTTGGACATGGACTGCTTCAGTATCTGAGGAGTAGTGAATGGTGCTGAACATTGTGCAATCATCAGCAAACATCCCCACTTCTGACCTTATGATGGAAGGAAGGTCATTGATGAAGCAGCTGAAGATGGTTGGGCCAAGGACACTATGCTGAGGAACCCCTGCAGTGATGTCCTGGAACTGAGATGACTACCCTCCAACAACCACAACCATCTTCCTTTGTGCTAGGTATGACTCCAACCAGCAGAGAGTTTTCCCCCTAATTCCCCTTGACTCCAGTCTTGCTAGGGGTCCTTGATGCCACATTCGGTCAAATGCTGCCTTGATGTCAAGAGTAGTCACTCTCACCTCACCTCGAGAGTTCAGCTCTTTTGTCCGTGTTTGAACCAAAGCTGTAATGAGTTCAGGAGCTGAGTGGCCCTGGCAGAACCCAAACTTAGCATCAGGGAGAAGGTTATTGCTAAGCAAGTGGTGCTTGGTAGCACTGTTGATGACCCCTTCCATTATTTTACTGATGATCGAGAGTAGACTGATGGGGCGCTAATTAGCTGGGTTGGATTTGCCCTGCTTTTTGTGTACAGGACTTGCCTGGACAATTTTCCACATAGCTGGGTAGATGCCAGTGTTGTAGCTATACTGGAACAGCTTGGTTAGGGGCACAGCAAGTTCTGGAGGACAGTACCATTGCCAGCTTGTTGTCAGGGCTCATAGGCTTTGCAGTACTCAGTGCTTTCAGCTGTTTCTTGATATCACATGGAGTGAATGGCATTGGCTGAAGACTGGCACCTGTGATGCTGGGACCTTAAGAGGAGGCTGAGATGGATCATCCACTCGGCACTTCTGGCTGAAGATTGTTGCAAATGCTTCAACCTTATCTTTTGCTCTGATATGCTGAGCTCCCCAATCATTGAGGATGGGGATATTTGTGGATCCTCCTCCTCCAGTGAGTTGTTTAATTGTCCAGAACCATTCATGAATGGATGTGACAGGACTGCAGAGTTTAGATCTGATCCATTGGTTGTGGAATTGCTTAGCTCTGCCTGTTGCTTGCTGCTTATGCTGTTTGGCATGAAGTAGTCCTGTGTTGTAGCTTCACCAGGTTGACACCTCATTTTTAGGTATGCCTGGTGCTGCTCCTGGCATGACTTCCTCTACTCTTCATTGAATCATGGTTGATCCCCTGGCTTGGTGGTAATGGTAGAGTGGGGGATATGCTAAGCCATGAGGTTACAGATTGTGGTTGAGCACAATTCTGCTGCTGATGATGGCCCATAGCACCTCATAGGTGCTGTGGTAAAATGGAGTGCTATGTACCTTTAAGAGAATGTATTGACCATGTGACTGTATTGACCAATCACTACACAGCACATGTTCCTTGGGTAAGTCTAGAGCTGGAGGTGATTGAAGAAGCACACATGGGGCTCGTGTTCTGTTCTTAGTTCCAATAAACCACCAGTGTTTGTTCAGTTAATCGGTCTCTCTGCCTACATAGTTTCAAGCACCAACTAATGTGTTAATATCAAGGACTCAGCTAAGTTCGCAGGACAACATGATAACCAAAAACATAAAACTGGTGATGAGGATAAGCCAGATCAATTGACGGCAATCAAGAAAGCCGCAGTAAGCCAGCTATGTTACTTCGCCACTACCTTAAAAGCTGTTTGCAAGTGCAGTTTCCTTAGTCATTGAGTTTGCCACGGTTTGGGCATTTTGAACCATTCGACCCTGATTCTGATTACTTGTCTTTTTACATCAAATGCCTAGTATTCTTCTTTACCGCTAACAACACCGCAGGGGAGGACAAGAAGAGGGCCATTCTTTCGTCCACATGCGGGAGCAAAACGTATGGGCTGACCCACAGCCTCATGTCACCTCACACCCCCGATACTAAGACTTTTGACGAGTTAGTAAACATTGAAAAAAAACACCTGAAGCCAAATCCCTCAGTCACTATGCAGCGTTTTAAATTCAATTCAAGGAATAGGTTTCCAGGAGAGACAATCGCTGGCTACATAGCTGCTTTAAAGGAATTAATGGAATATTGAGAGTTCGGAACTTTAATTAATGACATGCAGGATCGGGGACGATGCTATTCAAAAGCAATTGCTACTTGAAACTAATCTAGACTTCAGTTAGGTATTAGAATTGGCAATAGCCATGGAGAGCACTGTTAGGGACTCAGGGACAATAAAAGATACACAAAATGGCACTGTCTGTCTTGTAGGGCGGGGAGAACCAGTCACAAAAGGCGTGAAAAAGTCAGACTCCGCAGTAAGGTGGGAAATGCCCCCTACATACAGACCATTGGAGAATAACAGTACCACAGTGAAAACCCACAACATTAATGAGAGAAATGCATCCAGGCAGCCTGCAGACAGTCGACGGTTCAGAAGTATCGAATGCTTTATCTGCCACCACAAAGGTCACATAATGCAGCACTGTCAAGATTGGCTGAGACAGTATTTAAGGTAGAAATCGTGAAATCTGTCTTGTTGAAGAACCAGAGAAAGCAGAATCTGACATCTATTCATTATACAATCTGAAAGTGGGTAAAACTGAGCCAATCCAGGTAGTCATCAGAGTCAATGAATAACCCATCAAGATGGAGGTCGATACTGGGGCATCAACGCCTGTCATAAGAGAACATACATTCAGACATTTGAATAAAGGAGTCCATCCTTTAAGTTTGGAACAATCGGACACTAAATTAAAAACATATTTGGGCAAAGAAATAAGAGTGAAAGGGATATGTCAAGTCCTAGTGCAGTATGGGGATCAGTCTGCAAATTTACCCCTTATAATAGTAGCTTGGGCGGGGTCCAGTTTAATTGGTCGCAACTGACTCAAAAAGATTAAATTGCAATAGGCCAAAATTTTTCAAATCAGAATGAGAAACTTACAGAAATTATTACAAAAGTACGCTTCCATTTTCAGTGACAAGCTAGGAAGGATTCGTGGGCTACAAGCCAAAATCCGCGTAGATCCTAGTCCAGATTTTTTAGAGCCAGACCAGACCCTCATGCTCTATGGGACAAGGTCAAGAACGAGATAAACAGGCTGGAAAAGTTGGGTATCTTGCAACTGGTGCAATTTTCCGTGTGGGCGGCACCCATAGTTCCCGTTCTGAAGCCAGACCAGAGTGTTCGCTCATGTGGTGACTATAACTTAACTGTAAACAGAGTGGCCAAACTTGATTGACCCGAGACTGAAGATTGACAAATTATATTCAAAATTGGCAGGGGGCATCACATATCCAAAACTCGACATGAGCCATGCCTACCAGCAGGTAGAGTTGGAAGAAAGCTCTAGGGAATTTGTGACCATCGAGGATTGTATCAATATACTCAACTACCCTTTGGGGCCTCATAGGCGTGTGCTATTTTCCAGTGTACCAGGGAAAATCTGCTTCAGGGACTGCCCCATGTCGTTGTTTATCTGGACTAACTCACGAAGAATTTGGAGGAGGTGCTGTAATGCTTCTCACAAGTGGGGGTGCGCCTGTAGTGAGAAAAATATCTTTTCCAAGCCAAAGAGGTAGTTTACTTGGACCATAAGGTCGACGTGCAGGGCCTGCATCCCGTGGAAGAAAAGGTCAGGGCTATTCGCGAGGCACCTGCACCGAGAAACACTACAGAACTAAAGGTCTTCTTAGGCATGATAAACTACTATGGGTGATTTCTCCCAAATCTATAAATTGTACTGGCTCCTTTATATGCATTGCTTAAGAAAAGCCATAAATGGATTTGGCAAGTTCCGCACCAGGAGGCATTTCTGAAGGTAAAGCAATTGCTAAGGTCATCGGCCCTACTGGTCCGCTTTGACCCAAAGAAAGAATTAATTTTAACTTGCGACACATCCCCTTATGGAATAAGGGCTGTACTTTCACATTGATTGGCTCCGAACAAGCCATTGGTTACATGTCTCACACGCTCAGTGCTGCAGAGCGATGATATTCTCAAATTGAGAATGGGGGTTTGTCTGTTATGTTTGGCGTTCGGAAATTCCATCAGTACCTCCATGGTCGTTATTTTCACATTATATCCAACCACAAGCCTCTGCTGGGATTATTTGGAGAGGATAAGACGATAACCCCCATCACATCTGCTAGCATCCAGAGGTGGGCACTGATATTGGCTGCTTACGAGTACACTTTTATTCACCGATTGGGAAGCCAGATTGCACGTGCCAATGCGCTGAGCTGCCTCCCCCTCCCAGTTAACAACGTGAAGGTTCCAATTCCCCAGGAACTTAGGGCTGAATTCTCCAGTCGACGAGCGGGGGCAGAGCCCACTCGCTGACGTGTGAAATGACGCGCAGTGATGTCGGGCGTACATCCCGATGTCACCACGCGTCATTTAGATTTTCAGTTTGGTGGGCATGCAGCAGATTTGGCTGTACGCCCACCGAACTGTCAAAGGCCTATTAAGGCCTGTTAAAAACTAATTTAAACAATTAAATGAGCTGCCCGTCCAACCTTAATGTGGGCGGGCAGGCGAAGAGTCCAGGTGGCCTTCACATTTTCAACGGAACCTCAACCACGGGCGGGATGAGGCTTCATGAAGTGTTTAAAAATTCAATTAAAATGTTTTAAAATAAATCATTGATATGTCCCAGCTCATGTGACACTGTCACATGAGGGGACATGTTTTAAAAGTTTTCAAATACTTTATTTAGAAATTTTAAACTTAAACAAATCTCCCTGGGGCACCTTTGTGATTCCTGAGCTCTTCTGCGCGCATGTGAAAGAGCACACCCTGACTCAGGGAATCCCCCTCCCCGTCCATACAGGGAGCGCTCAGCGCTTCTGGGCGAGCATCACGCTGGGCGGGCCTTAATTGGCCCACCCATGTGAAATGGTGGCACGCACCCGATTGGGGGTGCCGATCGGGTTTGCACTAGCTCCTGCCCGCCCCCGCACAATCCCCTCGATGGGAGCCAAAATTCAGCCCTTGGGGCTTTAGTACTAAATTTTTTTAGATTCCTCCCCTGCCCAGGCCAAACAAACCCATGAGTGGACAAGCCAAGATCCACTTTTATTTCATGTCCAGGAGCAGATCTTGAATGAACGGTCAGGGGAGCCAAAGTCTGATGACATGAAGCCCTATTTCAATCACAGATATGAGCTCACCTGCCAGGACGGTATATTGCGCTGGGGAGCAAGGGTTATCGTGCCCCTGAGAGGGCAAAGGCCATTACTGGACAAATTACATAGCGCTCACTCTGGCATTAGTAGGATGAAGATGCTCACGCGCAGCTGCTTGTGGCAAGAGATGGATGTGGACATTGAAACCCTAGTCAAAAGTTGTCTTTAATGCCAGCAGGTACAAAAGCTTCCCCCCCCTTAGCTCCATTGCACCCCGGGAATGGCCAGGGTGGCCATGGGTGCACCTCCTCATCAACTACGTGGGGCCCTTCTTGGGCACGATGTTCCTTTTACTAATGGACGCCCACTCCAAGTGGATGGATGTCTACAAAGTCTGGTCACCCACATCTGCTGCCACCATAGACTGTTTGCAACAGAGTTTTGCAGTGTCAGACAATGGGACTGCATTTACCAGCGGGGAGTGCCACAGGTTTACAACCCTCAATGGAATAACTCACCTCGCCTTACCACCCCGCCCATAATGGTGTGGCTGAACGGGCACTCCAAGCTTTTAAGTCCAGGATGAAGAAGGTGGACGGGATTCCATCAGCACCAGATTGTCATGGTTCCTGTTCGCATACCGGATGATGCCACACACGACCACCGGTATTGCCCCTGCTGAATTACTAATGAAGAGACGTCTCCACACCCATCTAATTCTTATCACGCCAAATTTAGTGAGGAGAGTGGAGAGAAGCCAAGAGGCCCATAAGGCTAGATATGATGGCCATAATCATGAAAGAAATTTCACGGTGGGAGACACAGTTCTCTCGAAGAACTTTGGAAATGGGCCCAATTGCTTATTAGGCGAAGTGAACACCGTGACAGTATCTCTTTCCTTAAGTGTGTCAGTAAATATCCAAATAATTAGACAACACTTGGATCATCTCTGGAGAAGAGAGACAGTCCTACAAGAAGGAATGCCATCATCATTTGTGTTTAAGCCTGCACTGCACGTGGAAGAAATGTCACGCGGTTTTTAAGTACCAATGGGGCCCGTTGGACCCGATAGGGTCAAAGACACAAATTTGCCCACTTTCACCGAAGAGTCTGGTGGACAGTTGGCCCCTGAGAAGAGTGTCTCGGAGAAACCAGCCAAGGCTATTGAGCTACAACGCTCGACACATCTGAGGAAGTCTCCTGAGAGACTTGACTTGTAAATAGTTATTCATGTAAATAATTGGGATGTGATGTTTGTCAATTGTATTTTCAAGCAAAGGGGAAGGGATGTGGTAAAGTGGAGTGCTATGTACCTTTAAGAGAATGTAGTTAGTTGACCATATGATTGTATTGACCAATTGCTACAAAAAGCACAGGCTTCTTGGGTAACTGTAAGTCGAGAGCTGGAGGTGATTGAAGAAGCACACATGGTGTTAGTGCTCTGTTCTCAGTTCCAATAAACCACCAGTGTTTGTTCAGTTAATTGGTCTCTCTGCCTATATTGTTCCAAGCTCCAAATAATGTGTTAATATCAAGGGGGCAGCTCGTGTCGCAGGGCAAAGTGAACCTGAAAACCAAAAACATAAAAGGTGCCCAGTCTTGAATTGCTAGATCTGTTCGAAATCTATCCCATTTAGCACAGTGGTAGTGCCACACAACACGATGGACTGTGTCCTCAATATGAAGATGGGACTTGGTCTCCACAAGGACTCTGCGGTGGTCACTCCCACCAATACTACCATGGACAGATGCATCTGCGGCAGGCAGGTGGGTGAGGATGAGGTCAAGTATGTTTTTCCCTCTTGTTGGTTCCCTCACCACCTGCCGCAGACCCAGTCTAGCAGCTATGTCATTTAGGACTCGACCAGCTCAGTCAGTAGTGATGCTACCAAGCCTCTCTTGGTGATGGATATTGAAGTCCCCCACCCAGAGTACATTCTGCGCCCTTGCCACCCTCGGTACTTCCTCCAAGTGATGTTCAACATGGAGGAGCACTGATTCATCAGCTGAGGGGTCATGATATGCAGTAATCAGAAGGAGGTTTCCTTGCCCATGTTTGACCAATTGTCATGAGACTTCATGGAGCCTGGAGTCCCACGGCAATGGTTTTATTACCAGTGCTAACAGTAAGCAAATACCAGGTGCCACTAAGTGACTGAAGTGGAGAGAATGGCTGGCTGCTCCACATTTGCTGCTAAGCCTCATGGCATTCTTTTGAGAAGGGCCAACTGCTGGTTTCATCTCCAAATCAGACAACATGGCAACCTGGGACTCTTGCAGTTTGATTAGATTTGAATAAAGTGAGATCTTCTATCGTGTTAGCTGACTGGAAAGGCAGTGGCGGTTGACACATTCTCAAGGAGCAAGTAATAAGACTAGAAAACAAATCAAATGGTCTCAAACAGAAATGTTGGCACATGAGGCTCCCATAGCAGCAATGTGATCAGCTTCTTGGGAAGAAGGTATTGCCCCAGAGCTCACATGTATATCTCCTTAAGTTGCAACTCTCTCCCGGGAATGGTGCGGTGAGGAATCTTGGTGCTTTGCATGTTGGTGACAGACTCTTGCAGCAGTGCATGTAGATGTTGATTATTTTTCAGCAGTGACTGCACATGGGTTTGATGCTCCATAAGCACTCTGCCTGAAAGCAGGGGCTGTGAATTCTGACAGAAAAACAGAAAATGCTGGAAATACTCAGCAGGCCTGGCAGCATTTGTAGGGAGAGAAACATTAATATTTCAGATCATGACCTTCCGTCCAAACTGGAAGAAGTTATAAATGTAATAGCCTTTAAGTAGGTAAAATGGGGGAGGCTGGACATAGAAGAAAAGAGAAGGCCTGTGATAGAGTGGAAGACACGAGTCATTAAATGATAAAAGAGCTGGTGGGGCAGAGCCAAAGAGAGTGGTAATGGGACAAGTAAACAGACAAAGGACATGTCCCGTGGAGCTGTGAATTAAAGAATAATCAACAGCTGCCATCCAAAAGCAAAACCGAGAAAAACAGGATTGAGATCAAAACATGCAAAGAAAAGGAAACAAAATGAAGGAGCAGATATTACAGTGTGAAATTGTTGAACACAACGTTGAGTCCAGAAGAGTGCAAAGTACTTATTCAAAAGATGAGGTGATGTTCTTCAAATTTGCACTGATCTTCACTGGAACATTGCAATAGGCCAAGGGCAGAGATGTCAGCATGAGAATAAAGTGGAGAAAGAAAATGGCAAGATACCGGAAGCTCAGGATCATGCTTACGGACTGAATGGAGAGGTCTCACAGAGTGGTCACCCAATCTGCATTTGGTCTCCCTAGTGTACCGCAGACTGCATTGTAATCATTGACTATAATATACTAAATTGGGAGAAGTAGATGCAAGTTACTACTTCATCTGGACAGTGGGCCTTGGACAGTGAGGAGAAAGGAGGTAAAAAGGCAGATGTTTCATCTCTTGCACTTGCATTGAAAGGTGCCATGGAAAGAGAACAGAGCGGATCGGGCTGATTGAGGAGTGGACCAAGGTGTCATGGAAGGAACAGTCCCTGAAAGGGAAGGGGGAGATATGTTTTGTGGTGGCATCACGCTGGAGGTGGTGGAAATTGCAGAGGATGATCGGTTGAATATGGAGGCTGGTGGGATGCAACCTGTGTCCTAAAGTTGCTCAGCCAAAATCTGAAGAATCTGATCTGTTTCATCAGAGATGACATAATTTTGTAACCCCATTCATCCTGACAACTCTTCCCTATCACAAGTCTGAAGCCCTTGGCAGCTTATCTCTGAATAAGTACTTCAATGTGATAGAATATGATGGTGTGGGTGATACTGTTCTGAGAGATTTACAGCTAGAGTGAAAAGTCTCCTCTTTTACCGTGTCACTAGTCACGCTTGGAAGAATTTATTTTTGATGAACAGAGTAATAAAATTAATAATATCCCTTTCAATACAAGTTTTCACTGTAGGCTGCTTAATGTCACATTTTTTCTCCTGAGGCCTCAGAAAACATGTTTTCCATCCATGCGAAACCCTGTTTCAGCCAGCTACCTGAGCAATGTTTTCATCTCAAGCACCTTTTATCATCAGATACCCAATAATACTGAGTGCACCCACCTCAGGAGGGATCACATTTTGTAAGCTTGTCACACCCCCACATGTGGATTTCTCTCTGTTGCATTGTGTACATCTTTTTCTGCAACACCACTGCAGCTTAGGTTAAATGGCAGTCTCATTCAACACAAGTAGGAATTTGAAAGGGTAGCCAGTGACTGAATGTAGAGGACTGCCAGTGATAGTTAAATGGGAAGCCTGTGGGTTACTGATGATCATGTAATATCTGTCACAGTCTTGATCGAATGACAAATCTGTGTGAGAGCATTGGAACTTCACTACATCTTTACTGTCAGCGCATGCAAATCTGAGATATTGATTGCATCAAATATGTGCCAAATATTGTGACAATATACAAGGTGGTAATTGGCAGAATTTTAATGGAATGAATGAGTCACTTACTTTATCCATTTTTCTCAATTTATTCATTTTTGTTCTGGCAGTGATCTGCAGATCTGGAATCTGGGTATTGTGTGGGTGGAACTAGCTGATTCAGCCACCTCCCTCCGATTGTGCCTTCACTGTGGTGCAAGATGGTCTTTTCAGCTGTGTACCAGAGTCCTGCCCACCTTCTTGTCATTGTTTCCCAGAAGATCTCCAACTTTGCATAAGTGAAGCTTGATGCTCTCGGTCCTGAAAGACTGCTGGCTGCCTTCACTTCTCGTTCCCTCTCATATACTCCTTCTGTTGCCATTTCTCCTTTCAACTGCTACAGGTCTTTAAAGCTTATAGCAGCAACAAAATAGGATATCATGAAATCTAGAATACAAGAGCACGGAAGATAGGAGCAGAAAACCATACAGCCCATCGAGCGCTTTAACTCCACTTTACTGCCTGCTCCCCATATCCATCGATTCCCTGAGAGACCAAAAATCTGCCTATCCTAGTCTTAAATATAATCAATGATGAGACTATAATGTCTTAATATTTTTTAACAAAAAGGGAAGTGAAACAACTGTCCAGTTCAAAGACAGTAGTTCAGGAAATGGTATACTGTAATATCGGATTAAAAGCGAATGACAGATGTGTGGTATCCTATAACATGCAATGAAATACATCTGGATATTGCATGTGGAAAAGAATGACACTTATTAAAGTGGAACAAGATGACTTTAGAACGTACAGGCAGTTGGTTAAAGTTCATGCTTACAAAACATCAGCAGATGCCAGCAATTTCCAATAACATTGACTGTGCCAGAACAGGATAAATAAAAATAATTTGACACTTGAGTCACTGTTCCATATGCATCCAGTGCCACATTATTTTTTTTTAATATAGCAGTAATGCCTAATCATTTGACACATCTGACATGAATCAATTAAAAGACAGGCTTTTAGATACAACCCTCTACAAATGAGCAACAAATTGACAAACAGAACTTCGAACTGCATTCTGAAAAATTCTATTTTCATAAATAATTCTACATCAAGTAGATTACTTCAAAGAAATTGTTATATTTACATTGTTTATTTGGTAAGCATTTAAGCAATATTAACAATTCTATCCCACTGTGACCTCCAGCTTAAGTACAAATTACCTTACCTTAGGAAATTATCAGGTTTACTTGAAATGGCGTAGTAATGCAGAGCTGTACTTGATACACTTTATAACGCTTCAGTGATCTCTTAAGATGCAGAATTATATTTCTGATTCCTGACAGTGCATTAATTAATGCATAATAATTAGTTGACAGACCCTATTTTCGATGTATAGGTTTGGTGACAAATGAGTGCAGGGTATTATTTCAATGAAATGTATATCACATATTTTAATTTTTCTTTATTTATATGGCATTATAAAGCTGGAAAAGCCTTATTAATTCTGTGAATTGTTGTTAAATTCAGCTGTCTGCAGGACTGAGATAGGCTGTGAATTCATGAAACTGGTGGAACTGCCTCAGAAAAGGCTAATTGCATTGCAATTATGAGCCTTACAAGTGCCTCAATTGCCTACTTAAAAATAATTTTATAATCCTGTAGCCCATTATTTCATATGTCCAGCCTCAAACAGCTTCGCTAGTTATCAGAGTGGTTATCAGCATTGATAATTTAATGTCATTCTCAATTTGATTAACTCAACACAACCTTAAGTATTATAGTTATATTGTTGGAAAAGAGAATTTAGCCCTCACTATTGTTATAGTCAAAAGAGCTTCTGTGACATTTTTCTGAGACGGTGCAATAAAAACTTAATCATCTATTCCCATGATGGTGCCACTGCTTTTTGAGTGTGTCCATGTATGTAGGCAGTCCCATAGGCAACAAACAGGCCCTCTGTCATTGATTGTTAGTGAACCTTTCACTGCAGTCCACCAACAGGTATGCAAGACTTGGACTATGAACATGTGTTAATGGGAATGGTTCCTTTTGCAGGGTATCAAGATTTCAATCCACTGTAATCATTATGCAGCCTTCCAAACTTCCTTTAGGGTGGAAACAAATAAACTTTCACCATTTATTTAAATAAACTTTCCATTTTCATTGATAGAATGGGTATGTGTATTGCACTGAGAAGAACTCACCAATGGATTCAGTGTAAGCAGCCACTATTGAACTAACTTTATTTACACCTCCCCAACAGGGCAGAGAAGGCAGCAAAGTGCAAGATACTGCACTTCCTCCCCACTTAAAAAAAACCTATACATTAAAATGTAAAATGGTACATGTACATAAGTTCCCAGAATATATGACCAAAACAATATCCACAACACCTGAAATTTGGATTTGTTTTTACTATAATCACAACAAAAACATATAAAACTAATATTACCACAGTAAAAAATTGTTTTTCCTTAACAACAGTATGCCTTTAACAAAAATATCATCATTTGCAAGAAATAATGAAAAGAACAATGTTTTTCTTCTTCCTTCCTACTTGCTTTCAATTTACCTATCTGAGTTCTTTCTCTTTCTGTCTGTGTATCTTCTTCCAATTCCATTAACTTGATTCTGCTCCCTCAACATCTCTGACTGTGTCAACCCTGAGCTTTGACTTTGGCTACCAACTCCACTCAATGGTTGGGACTGAGACAGTGACTGGTTTGTCTTAATCAAAGACCCTGGCTCACTTTTCTCTATTGGGTGATTCTGTGATATTGGCAAACATTTAGTTTCCTTCTGACTTTTACTTATCATGCTATCCCTTTGTCAGATTTCCCCTTTCAAGCAAATGATCTGCATGGCACTGATGGAGTTTCTCCAATCTTCACTTGATGCATGAATGCACCTAGTTTTTTTACAACAACTCCAATCACATACTTTTGTCACTTCGGTGGTTTCTCACCATGACCTTGTGGCCAGCATTGAACTCTCTCAGCTTCATGCCTTGTGTATCATGACTGTTCTTCACTATGCCTTGATCTTCTCTTGCTTTGCTATTGATGACATGCTTAAGTAAACTAAACCATGCCCCAAGTGTTTCAACACGAACTTGTAAGGTGAGCAACCTATTGTAAACCATGGGCTTATTCTGTATGAGAACAGAAAATTGTCTAGCCTGTGTTGAGCAAAACATGGGAATTATTGCCTAACTTGTCACCTAGCAAATACTTCCGCAAAGACCTCTTCACAATCTGTACACTTCTTTCTGCAACGCCATTCAACGCTGGGTGATATGATGGTATTAGAGTATGTTTGACTCCATTCTTACTCAGAAATATTTACAACTCTCCCAAAATAAACTGGACTATTATCTAACACCAACACCTCTGGCAAACCACAAATTGCAAATCAACTTCCCCAAACCTCAATAGTTTTGTGTTACAGACAGGAGAAAGAGGCAAAACTGAATTCCTTTCTCTCACCATCTGTCCATAAACAGAGGTTTCTTTTGTTTTAAAATAGGCTGTGGCACTTAATCCAAAAAAACCCCTTTATTTTTGTAGTGAACTTTTAAAGTGACTCACAGCAAACTTTTACGATTAAGTCCAAAATTTAGTTTATTCACACATTCAAAACCCGAGGTTGGGGGGCAGGGGGCATGGTTAATCGCTACTTCACACACATACACGTAAATATTCAGCAAGGGGATAAGAAAGGGGAGTTTTACAACTATGAATATCTTATCAGTGAAAAAAAAACACAAAAATGGATATCAGTTCATGTGATTCCCAGAGTCCAGAAAGTCCAAATTCAGAGGGGGTTCCCTCATGGAGAAGTTCCAGTTCCGGCAGGTTCTTGGCTGAAGGTAGAAGTGTAGCAGTCCTTTAAAAATGATGGCAATGCAGTGAGATGAGGTTGATATTCAGAGACTTAGTCTCTTTGGCGGGCAGTGGAAAGCAACTTTCAACTTAGAAGGCTTTGAGTAGGGCTTTTTGTAGACGCTTGGTCAACCTGGAGACCTGCTTTCAGATGTTTGCAGGTTGGGGTTAAATCAGTAGACTGACTGATCTTGAGTTCTCAACTGTATAAAGAGATATCAAAATGGTCATGTGACCTCCTTCCACCGCAATGATTTCTGCTGCACAGGGCAGTAGTAAAATGTGTGGGAATGCAATAGTTATAGGGGATTCAATTGTAATGGGAATAGATAGGCGTTTCTGTGGCCGCAAACGAGACTCCAGGATGGTATGTTGCCTCCCTGGTGCTAAGGTCAAGGATGTCTCAGAGCGGCTAGAGGACATTCTGAAGGGGGAGAATGAACAGGCAGTGGTCGTGGTACACATTGGTACAAACGACATAGGTAAAAAAAAGGGATGAGGTCCTAAAAGCAGAATATAGGGAGTTAGGAAGTAAGTTGAAAAGTAGGACATCAAAGGTAGTGATCTCAGGATTACTACCAGTACCACGTGCTAGTCAGAGTAGAAATAGCAGGATATATCTGATGAATACATAGCTGAAGAGATGGTGTGAGTGGGAGGGTTTCAGATTCCTGGGGCATTGGGACCGGTTCTGGGGCAGATGGGACCAGTACAAACTGGACGGGTTACACCTGGGCAGGACCAGGACTGATGTCCTAGGGGAAACATTTGCTAGAGTGGTTGGGGAGGGTTTAAACTAAAATGGCAGGGGGATGGGAACCTATGCAAGGAGCCAGAGGAAGGGGAATCAAAGACAAGAACAAAAGACAGAAAGCGGAATAAGAAAGCTGATAGTCAGAGAAATCAAGGGCAAGAATCAAACAGGGCCTCAGTGAAAAACAGTGGGAACTGGACAAGGAATGTTAAAAAGACAAGCCTTAAGGCCTTGTGCCTTAACGCGAGGAGCATTCGCAATAAAGTGGATGAATTAACCACGCAAATAGATGCAAACAGGTATGATACAATTGGGATTACGGAGACATGGCTGCAGGGTGACCAGGGATGGGAACTGAACATCCAGGGGTATTCAGTATTTAGGAAGGACAGACAAAAAAGAAAAGGTGGTGGGGTTGCATTCCTGGTTAAAGAGGAAATTAACTCAATAGTGAGGAAAGATATTAGCCCCGACGATGTGGAATCTGTATTGGTAGAGCTGAGAAACACTAAGGGAAAAAAACGTTAGTGCATGGGTGAACTGCAACAATTGTTTGTTCCTGTCTGGCGCAAAAGTAAAACAGGAAAGGTGGCAAAACCATGGCTTTCAAGGGAAATTAGAGATAGTATTAGATGCAAGGAAGAGGCATACAAATTGGCCAGAAAAAACAACAGACCTGAGGATTAGGAGCAGTTTAGGTTTCAGCAAAGGAGGACCAAGGGATTGATTGAGAAGGGGAAAATAGAGTACGAGAGTAAGCTTGCAGGGAACATAAAAGCTGACTGTAAAGGTATGTGAAGAGAAAAAGATTGGTGAAGACAAATGTAGGTCCCTTACAGTCAGAAACAGGGGAATTTATAATGGGGAACAAAGAAATGGCTGACCAACTAAATACATACTTTGGTTCTGTCTTCACAAAGGAGGACACAAATAACATACCAGAAATGTTGGGGAACACAGGGTTTAGTGAGAGGGAGGAACTGAAAGAAATCAGTATTAGTAGGGAAATGGTGTTGGGGAAATTGATGGGATTGAAGGCCGATAAATCCCCGGGGCCTGATAATCTACATCCCAGAGTACTTAAGGAAGTGGCCCTAGAAATAGTGGATGCATTGGTGGTCATCTTCCGAGATTCTATAGACTCTGGAACAGTTCCTACAGATTGGAGGGTAGCAAATGTGACCCCACTATTTAAAAAGGAAGACAGAGAGAAAACGGAATTATAGACCAGTCAGCCTGACGTCGGTAGTGGGGAAAATTCTAGAGTCCATTATAAAAGATTTAATAACTGAGCACGTGGAAAACAGTGACAGAATTGGACAGAGTCAGCATGGATTTATGAAAGGGAAATCATGCTTGACAAATCTACTGGAATTTTTTGAGGTTGTACCAGTAGAGTCGATGAGGGTGAGCCAGTGGATATGGTTTATTTGGACTTTCAGAAGGCTTTCAACAAAGTCCCACATAAGAGATTGGCATGTAAAATTAAAGCGCATGGGACTGGCGGTAATGTATTGAGATGGATAGAAAACTGGTTGGCAGACAGGAAACAAAGAGCAGGAATAAACGGGTCTTTTTCCGAATGGCAGGCAGTGACTAGTGGGGTACTGCAGGGATCGGTGCTGGGACCCCAGTTATTCACAATATATATTAATGATTTAGATGAGGGAATTAGATGTAATATCTCCAAATTTGCAGATGACACAAAGCTGGGTAGGAGGGTGAGCTATGAGGAGGATGCAGAAATGTTTCAGTGTGATTTGGACAAGCTGAGTGAGTGGGCAAATGCATGGCAGATGCAGTATAATGTGGATAAATGTGAGGTTATCCACTTTGGTAGCAAAAACAGGAAGGCAGATTATTATCTGAATGGCTATAAATTGAGAGAGGGGAATGTACAACGAGACCTGGGTATCCTTGTACACATGTCGCTGAAGGTAAGCATGCAGGTGCAGCAGGTGGTAAAGAAGGCAAATGGAATGTTGGCCTTCATAGCCAGAGGATTCAAGTACAGGAACAGGGATGTCTTGCTACAATTGTACAGGGCCTTGGTGAGACCACACCTGGAATATTGTGTGGAGCTTTGGTCTCCTTATCTGAGGAAGGATGTACTTGCTATAGAGGGAGTGCAGTGAAGGCTTACCTGACTGATTTCTGGGATGGCGGGACTGACACATGAGGAGAGATTGAGTCGATTAGGATTATATTCGCTGGAGTTCAGAAGAATGAGGGGGGATCTCATAGAAACCTATAAAATTCTAACAGGACTAGACAGGGTAGATGCAGGAAGGATGTTCCCGATGGTGGGGGAGTCCAGAACCAGGGGTCACAGTCTGAGGATATGGGGTAGACCATTTAGGACTGAGATAAGGAGAAATTTCTTCACCCAGAGAGTGGTGAGCCTGTGGAATTTGTTACCACAGAAAGTCGTTGAGACCAAAACAGTGTATGCTTTCAAGAAGGAGTTAGATATAGCTCTTGGGGCAAAAGGAATCAAAGCGTATGGGGAGAAAGCGGGAGCAGGCTATTGAGTTGGATGATCAGCCATGATCATAATGAATGGCGGAGCAGACTCTAAGGGCTGAATGGACTACTCCTGCTCTTAGTTTCTTTGTTTCTATGTTTCTATAAAGGGATGTTTATCTGGTGTCTGGATCTGGATTTTGTTTTGTGCCTTATAATGCCCCAATCATTAGCCTCTGAAAGAGTCATTATCCATATTGATGACCATGTTCCAGGTAGCTATTGAGCTATTGTCTAGGCAGACCCTCAGATTCCTCTAAAGGGGCAAGCTTATAAAGATGCAAATGACATCCATTTCCTTTCAATAGTTCCTTTTTTGAAATGGACCTTCACAGTCCCAAGTGTGAGATTCCACGAGCAACATGTCAGGGCATGCCTCCAGTGTAATCCATATAATGCCTTAGTGTTCATCTTACAATTCCAGACATCAGGTGACTTGTGGTGGCCATCCTTTTGTTCAGCAAAGTATACTTTTAAATAAGAAAAAAAGAATTAAGTTTGATTTACATAGTTCATGATTTCTTCCATGCCTTAAGGACAAATCATTTGTCACTTGTGATTAAACGAATAGGCTCATCATTTATCCACTTGCTATAGCTAGCGACTGAAACAAGGTACTCTTTCCCTTCCATGCCAAAAAAAGTTGATATTTACTAATTTCAACTGTTTTCTTGTAGTTGACTATGGAATGAAAGCAACCATGGTTGAATCATTTCTCATTCTGAGGCACGCTTCACAACTTCTCACCAACCGTTCAATATCTCTAGTTACCTTACCAAAAATAGCTTCTTGCTACTGCTTTCATACAGACTATCCCTGTGTGCTCTTGATGAATTTCCTTGAACGATCTCTAAATATTGGCAGAATAATGACTTTTAACCCCCAATAGGAGACAGCCTTGATCAACACTCAGTTCATTTCTACATGTGAAATACTCCTGCAATTTCTCATCATCATACTCTTTTGACCAGTTATTGATGAAATAACTGAGTACTTTATTGAGCGCTACATCCTTACATGTTTCTTCACTAATTTATCTAATAGACACTGGCATGTCATTTGTGTATGTAAAATAATTTACAGTTAACACAGTGGCTATAAATAAAACAGTCGCCGGGGTAATCATGAAAAAAAGAGTCCACATTTGCATGATCTGCTGATTTACAATATTTAATATTGTACTGCTGGCTAATTCTATCATTTGGTCCTCCTTGCTGAAAGACCACTTTGTGCTCTCTTAGCATATCCCCAATGTCAGACATCTTACTGATCTCTACTATCAATAATTTGGCCCAATTTAATCGTCCTTTCATAAGCCAATTCCTTCCTATCAGGGAGACTTAGTTCCCTCCTACCACCAGTAATGTCAAGTAATAGGAGGCATCATTGAATTCCATTATAACACTCAGTTCTCCTAACACTGGAATACCGTTATGGGAATAACTCGTCAGTTTGACACCAGGTTTGCTTAATGGAATGTGACTTAAGGATTCCTTCTGAGATAACATGCCTACAGCTGGATCAGCAATGAAAATAATTCCCGAATCTCCGACTTTTATTTTTACTGTGGGCGTTGAATTATATCTTCAGCCCTTTTACTCTCATCCTCCATGTGCTGTTTTTCTTGTTCCCTGACTAGCTGAACTAGCTATGGATCTACCACAACCTCAACCTGATGCATGGCTGTGACCTGGAGCTTTACCACAACCTGGAGCATTACTGTTTTCTCTATGACGTGCGGCGCCAACTCATCGGCTGGGATTTTCCATGCCAACCGGTGTCGGGCATGTTCGGTGGCATGAGCAGACAATATGGCGCAATTGTTTGTGATCATCCGCTCAGCCCGCCGATGGCAGGCCGCGTTCTCTGCCATCGGACCTCGGGAACCTCATTGTAATAGATCAGCACATCATTATTAGGCCTGTCCATTGGAATTGTCCATGCCCCCTTGCTGAATCATCGGCCCATGTTGGCGGGAAAGCATACCAGTATAGAACACGTCTTGACAACTGTGACATGCAGAAGTCGGGACTTACCGTCAGGGCTTTGCTCACATCGTGGATATCCGAGGGGCAGAAGATGCTGGAGCCCGACAGCAACTGCACACTGGAGGAACATCCATGGCATGCTGGGTTGGATTCTCATGGACATGGCTCTACTGCAAAGTTCTCTGAAGCACACAGAAGTTGGATAGTCTCTGTTGATGCTCACAACGAATGATGGTCGAGAGAGTGGGAGAGGAAAAGGTGTCAGGGGGGTGAGGTTGGGGGAGGGTAAATGAAGTTGTCATGGGGAGATTGGGGAGGAGGGAGAACAGGGGAGCAGGGGGTAACAGGGAGAAAACGGCAACTGGGGAGGTATAAGGAGGGTGGAAGGTGCAAGGGAAGGAGTGCAGAGAGGAGGATGTCCTGGGGGAGGAAGGGGCGAAGAAAGGCGAGGGCATCTGGGGGGAGGAAGGGGTGCAGAGAGGGGTGGGAGTAAGGGTGGAGGAAGTGGGAAGAGTGGAGGAAGGGGTCAGGAAGGGGATAGGAGTAAGGCTGGAGGATGAAGTGAGGCTGGAGGAAGAATTCAGGAGGGGGAGGGACTAAGTGTGGGGGATCCCTGGGGGTGGGGGGAGGCGGGGCTGTGTGGGAAGACTAGTGGGGGAAAGAGGTTCTGGGGGCTGGAGGAAGGGGTTCCGGTGAGGGGAGGAAGGGATGTGAAGGGGGGATGGGGTGCGGAGGGGGAGAAGGAATGCAGAGGAGGGAAGGGGTGTGGGGGGTCAGATTTGGAGATGAAAGTGCACGGGAGGGGCCAGATAGGTCCATGTTTGCCTCCTATGAAACGAACTGAGGCTGGGCGTGGTGTGGAGTAAGGGTGAGAATGACCGAGGGCAGAGTGAGGCAGTAGGGTGGGAGGGTGTGGGTTCGACAGGAGCAATAGAAGGGACAGCGAGGGTGGTTGGCGGAGACCCGGGGGCAGACATGGACCCTGGGGGTGGGAAGGAGGAAGTTGGGGAGGTGAATGTGGATGGGGGCGGTATTTTTGGGAAGGAAGGGAACATGCACATTCACCTGGACATCCCTGAAGGAAAAGCATTAGGGCTGGTAGGTAACGGAGGGGAGGTGCAAGGTGATGCCGGGGTGGGGTCAACTGTGATGGTGGGGAGGAAATGGGTTAGTGGAGGAGGGTAAAAGATGGGGGAGCACAGAATGCAGTGAAACCAGACCATGTTTGCTAAATCAAAAGTGAAACGAGAATCCTGGTGGGTGAGATCATGTGTTGCATGTGGATGTGATCAGTGGGTGGGCGGAGATGCAGGTCAGCTCAGATGGACAACTGAAAGAAGACCCCAGCACAACAGGCAGCATTGAAAATGCTCAGGACATTGAGATGAATGTGAAACATGAAGGATCCTTGAGCATGTGAGTGCTTGCACGAGGCTCTGAAAGGCCCTGCCACGTACACACTTTTCCCTCCAGAATCACTCATGGGCTGGCTGCTCCCTCTGTGGTGACAGGTCTTCCAGGCTGACTATTTCCACCTCTTCACTGGAGGAGGTGTCCTCTTAGCTGGAGGTGAGGATGCGGATGGAGCTGAGGAACTGGCTGGCTGAGGGTGTTGGTCACTTGGCTGAACTCCCTGTGAACCAAAGTAGAGATAAGCAGTGCATGGCAGCAGAGTCAAAAGCAGGAGAGAGAGCACTCACAGTTGTGTTGAGGGAGGGATGATGTTTTGCGGGATCCTCAGGTGGGTGTTTGCCGCTGACCTCACCATCCATGTCCTCACCAGTCAGCACGATGGCACGCTCCTGAAAGTGAGCGAGGGTCCTAATGTGGGCCACTCGGCCCACGGTCTGGGACCTCTCCCTGCTGATGTGAGCAGGCTTCTCCTGCATGAAACCAGATGGAGAGAGTGTGAGCAGGATGCATGGTACTGCGTGGAACGTTTGTGTGGTGAGCAAAGCCATTGACAGGATGAGGACGCAAGCTCCAGAGGATATGAGCCTAATGGAGATATGAGGGTGCGGATGAGAGTTAGTGGTGTTGTCCCTCGAGGTGTGAGATCCCTGTGGATGTGTGATGGGTTTGTGAGTGTGTGAGTTGAGAGTGATGAGAAGAGTGGGTTACCCTGGTGGAATGGATGGGACCATTCATCCTGTAATAAAAGTGGGTGGCTGTCCCCAACGGCATCCAAAAACCATTCCAGTGATGCGTCGCTAAACTTGGGAGCTGCAGTCTTCATGCCTTTCATGGACAACTTCCCTGCAGTAGTCATGTGCTGGAAGCACTATGATGTATGCGCGTGACTGAACTTAAAATATGGCGAGATGATGACGGGCAGGTGAATGGGAGCCCACCCACCCGCCCGAAACGGCATGTTCCTAGGGAATGGATAAATAATGTGACGGGATTGGAATGATACGGCGTGAAAACCTGCCCTCTGAGCTGGTGGGTAAAACATCGTTTTACTCATCCCATACTGCACTTAGTGCAAATCTGGGATGCTTCCTCCCACCGTGTTTACCTGAATACAATGTGCACACATGAAGGGACCTTTCAAATTGCTGAAGCTTCCTGAAAATCAAGTTTAGAAGTCACAAAAATATGTCACAATGAGCTTAATTTCTCAAATGAAATGTAAAGAAGAATTCCATCCCAGCCTCAGCATCATCTTTCTGTTGTCTATTGTACTGAGCAGAGATCATCATGTGAATTTAGTATAAGTAGCCATTATTGAAGTAACTTTATTTACACATAATCCCGAGCAGAACAGAGAGGGCTGATGTACAATATACCACAAGGTGCACTTCAGGATGTCTTCTCTGTTTCATAAAGGCAACATCTTCGTTTCTGCATCCAAGCTCTCACTTTGCTATGCGCATTTGGAAATTAAAATCATATTCCTGATACTTATTTAATGTTATGATGCTGCCATATTTTACTGGTTTAGATTGCTGCAAATATTCTGACACAAATTTACGTTAATCCTCCACTGGCAGCATTGGAGAGACAGCAAAGGAAAGGATATATGTAACTTGATAGGCAGCAGGTTGAAGTTGCTATTAAAAGGGAAGTTGTGGTAATGGCAGAAAAGTGGACTAATTGTTCATAACAGAAACATGTAAGCAAAACTGTTCCCTTTGACAACGAACAGTTGCATCCTGCTGAATGAGGTGCACCAAAGGAGGGAAGCCCTTTTTGGGGGTGAAAGCTGTGAGTACTAATCATTTCCATCCCTTGAATCTTAAACTGTGAATATGGGAGATTATATTGTTTTATCTGTCACAACTGTACACTACATTCCCAGTTCCTGACAACCTAATTCCATCCACCAGCATTTCATGTCTTGAAAATTATAACCTTTCCTATTATTTTTACAAGATATTTTTCTTGCATTTATTTTTTCTCTCCACTCTTCTCATCTCTCCTGCCATTAGACCACTCTTACTGAGAGGTTAATCTTGATGCTCTGCCAATGTCACTCTCGAGCAGGCCTTGGGAGAGAGACAACAGCAATTCTGATTGCCTGAACCTCTATGTTTCCCCCTCCCAATTGCGTGTGGGGAAAAACCTGACCCACTGTGTTTGGTCCACCTTTATCATTGCTCCAGGTTGTATACTCATAGATCCCACATTACCTGGGCATGTTAGAGAGGCCCTGGACAAAATTTAATGGCCATAGTAGTGGGCCCGCCCATTGGCTATAAAACTGGTAGCAACTCCCTCATGGCCACTTCCGGGAGCCCATTGGGATTTAATCCGAATCAGCCAGTCTGCTGGCTGCCATCAGGGTTCCTGGGTCCTGCAGAGAGAAATCGCCAGCCTCCGAGAGCTGGAAACCAATCAGAGGCCAGCAGCTCTTATGTACCAGCAATGCTATTGGGAGAGGTGGCCACTGCCAACACTGCCTTAGGAGGAGGATCGTTGCTGATGCCCCAGAATGCAGGTCAGGCAGGTTTTGACAAGTTGGTGAAAGGGGTGTTGGTGTAAAGGACTGGAGTTGTCTCCCCACAGGGCTAGCTCTTGCCACTGACGGACCACTCCATTAGACACAGGGTGCCCAAGAAGGAGGGATCCTCCCCACAACAATGCTGCAAGCACACCCAACAAAGTTCACCTGGCAGCTTGTCCACATGGTGTGGCCCCTGCCTGCTACTGGTTTAATATTTAAGAGCCTCAATTGGCCTTCAAATGGGAAGGCCATTCACAACCCTTCCTGCCTCAGACTTGGGGGGGAGTTGGGAAGGCGACAGGTTCTCCATTCTTTCTGTGTTTCAGCCCGCTCCAAGGCTCTGGCTGTCAGTGTTCCACAAGTCAAGGTGCCACACAGCCATGCGAGCTGCTGCAGGATGACTTGCAGATATATGGAACATGGATGGTTCTTCTCTTAGCTCACCATCACAAGAACATTTCATGTCACAGTATCCTTCTAAGCCATCAAATAGGACATCTGTCACATTAGGCAGCCTGCACATCTATCAAGCACATGACAAATGCACTGTTTGCAAAGGGCCATATCTTTATCACTTTTTC
The DNA here is from genome assembly GCF_964194155.1 of Cetorhinus maximus. Classification (NCBI taxonomy): domain Eukaryota; kingdom Metazoa; phylum Chordata; class Chondrichthyes; order Lamniformes; family Cetorhinidae; genus Cetorhinus; species Cetorhinus maximus. The sequence goes on along the minus strand of NC_135880.1, from coordinate 157,177,425 downwards.
CATGGAAAGAAAGCATGAAATCAACAAAGCACAGCTTTACTTGGTGCCAAAGATTGGAATGTATTTTACAAGCCCTCTGGAGACCAAATGGGAGGTGGGAAGCCTCATAAAGGGCTGCTTGACATCTTCTTGCCATCAAGGCGATTTTGTCAATGGTGGGATTAGCAGTGGCATGGCCATCCGTTGGCCAGAGGTAGGTGGTCAATTATACCGATTAATTGACTAATTAATGACACTTCCCTCCCTCACCAGCATTTTACCAATCTCAGGATTGCCAAGACCACTAATTAAACCATGGCGGCCTCTCAACATCATCACTGAAGGGTTCACTCCTCTGATCACAGGGGCCTGTCTACCCGGTCCTGGCACATTAAATTAAAAAAACTTACCCGGCCTTTGAGGGTGCCTCAACATGGAGGTGCCCTCTTCTTCTTGCAGCCTCAGCATCAGCCACCTCTATCAGTGAAACTGCACAGATAACCATGCTGCTAGCCCTCTGATTGAGCCAGCAGCTCTGAGAGACGGGCCACCATTGGTGGTATCCTTCCCAGGATCCTGCCATCCGTATGCATGGGCTCAGCATTCACTTTGGGTCCTGGCAGTGGCACAACCTGAGATTTGGGATAATTCAGCCCATTGGAGATGGCACCAAAGTCATCATCAGTGGCCCTCATATTAACCTCATGACCTGCATGAACGGCAAGGGCTTGAACTCAACTAGCATTCAGGTGATCTCCAACTATAGAACCATCTCTGTACATGCCTATGGCTATTTCCCAGGATGCTTTCATTATGCAACATAGAGCCCATAATTCATAACAATATAGTTCAGTGTACCCAGATTTTTTGGAAGGCGAAGGACCATGGGTGTTAGGAAACTGGGGCAAGTCCATAGCTTCTGACTCCACTGAAAAACTGTTTAACAGCAGGTGAGGATGAAGAGCTAGGAGCCTGAGCAGCAATTTGCTGTTCTACATATGTCACCTCTGCCAGCAAGATGAGCCATCCAGCTTTGGCACAATGAGAGAATGTTTGCAAAAGAACATTGCTTCCAAGAGTGAGTGGTATTTCACAATCTTGTACCAAGGTTAAGGGGCATCATGTGAAATGTGTAGATGCTCTCCTGATGTCAACAAACTCTTCCACGTTTGCAGGCACATAGAGGACTTGGGTGACTGCATTGACTCAGTCAATGACATCCCCCCATGCAGTTTGCATCAGTACCTTTACTGGAGGGTAACTTTCAACACTGGATAGGACCATCCTCTTTTGGTCTACCTACTGCTGCATGCATTTCCAACTCCTCAATATAACAGGGAACTGCTTTGCTTACATATCTGCCCCTGTGAGTAATATATCCACTTTCCTGCCATTATCACCTCAGCTTTTTCTCTAAAAGCAAACTGCAACCCTTAAAGAGTTGATGCCTCACCAGCTTTTATACTTCGGAAGTAAGCATACTACAAGTCAAGCTCTATAGTCTATCTCCTCATGTATTAATCGACTGTTTACATTTGGTGTGACAGGGTGGGAAAAATTATCAAAGTGGTAATTGTGATCGCAATATTCGGCAAGGCCTGCCCTTATGATGTGGAGGCCCATTAGCCTTCACCATAAGCTCGCTCAACTCCAGTATTGCCATTCTCACAAAATCAGGGCTCATTAGCTTTCCTTCTACTGGTCACACACTGTATAATAAAGCAAAACCTAAATTGCTAGTAAATATAGAAACATGTAATCATACAGTAACCAAAGACATGTCAAGGCTCGGCACAAATTGCATGCTCCGTGAAAAAATGTATAATTATAGTCTCTTTATATGCAGCTTTGATAGGAACGGCTATTACCTTGCAGCTAACTTGCAATGAGCAAATTCTTGAACTTATAAATAAAATTTTTGTGTGAAGCATAGATCCCACTGAAAATACTGAGTCCCACTATGCAGTGATATTACTCCGGTAACATTGCCCTGTGAATAGGAAGAGAGAGTTCCTGTGTATTTTCCAAAAGTCAACTATTTTAACTGACTGAATCAGCTGCATTCTTTATGCTAATTTTTAGGTACAACATCTAGTCTCATTTTCCAACAGGCTATTGCTCTACACAGTCACTAACACACAGCATAAACCTCACTTCACTTTTTTAATGACCATCTTCTATCATTTGTTTTCTCCATCTTATGTTCCCTCCTGATGAATAGTCTGATATTTTTCATTTTGATACTGATTGACTTGATTTGCAGTTCCTGTGGAGGCAGTTTCTTTCAGGTTGTCTGTACATCTAATTTATTTTATTCTTCCTGAATGGGTTTGCTTTCTATGCCACAGTATCTTTTATGAAGTGTCATGGCAAAGAATGTCAATGAAAAGAAGGAATTTTAACACACCTGACCAGTGGAAATGGAGCAGTGTTACTGACAGGGAATAGAGAGAATTGAAACTCCTCTTTCCTTCCTTTACTGTCTGCCATCAGTATGTTTTTGAAAAGGAAGATTGTGTGTGTTGCTTAAGCTCTGAATGTGTGGATTATTTGAATAATCAGCAGCAAGCTTTTCATGGGTTTAAATAAAAAGGACTATTTATTCACATATTCACCCCAAAAATATAACGCTACATCACTCACTCAGCCACTCACACACACATGCTCGAGGAATATACAGTTAAAGAAAATAGTGAACTTTTACGAGTTGCAAACAAAAGAATAGTTTGTAATTCATGTGATTGGCTCATCTTGGAAATACACAGCTCAGGGCTGGTTAAGAAGAGATTTTTCACTCCTGAAGTGTAGTTAGGTGAATTCAATAGCTGAAGTCGAAAACCAGAGTTGTTGCAGGATTTCCTCAAAGAGATGGCCATTCTGCAGATCATGAAGTTAGCTACTTGTAGTCTCATTACCAGGAGGTCAGTTTGCTGCATTGGTGGACTTGAAAAGGAACAGGCTTGGAGACTTTACTATGTTGCAGTCTCCAGTTCTTAAAAGCATAGATGTTGCTGCCCTTTCTGCTGCTCTGCCTGCAATTGTTATTCTGTGATTTTCAGACGGCACTTAAAGCTTTTATAAAAGGACAACCAAAAGGAGCCTCGCCAGCTCCTTTCCAAATATGGTGTTCAGCTTAAATTAATTAGTCACACCTGGGTCTTAGTGTGCAGACATTCACATTGGGGTCTGAGAAAATCACCATCTTTTATTCTGAAAAGAGCCATTCAAGTCAGGAAATTCCCACTGGATGGTTTCATGACATGGGTATTGACAGTTATCAGCTTGGAATGTCTTTTTGCTCTTTTGAGACAGTGTGACAGTCTGAATTCACAGATAAAGTCAGATGATCCCTGGCAGCCACCTTCTGCTGCATATAATGTCCATTTTTAAAAGAAAAGTTAGTTCCAGAAGTTTCCAAAATGATTAAAGTTCATGTTTTAAAAATTGATGGATAAGACAATGGGCATGACAAGTGGGCAGGTAATTAAAATAACTAAAAAGACTTACCTGTTCCTGCTGGATTCTCACCTGCCACCTATCTCAACTGAGTTAATTTTTTCAGGTAAATTATGCCCTTGCCTGTTTTAGGCAGGAGCTTCATTAATATATGCTCATCAAGGTCTTATGACATCCATAAGAGCTCAATGGTATTTTAATGGTTGACTAAGTGGCGAAGAAGAGGTTCTATAGGACAAGCCAAAAACTTCCCTTCGTCAGGCTAGGAGGAATAGGACTGCTCTGCCACACTCCACAAGGGAAATTTAGGCATCTGCTGCCCAGGGCTTCACCATTTATGCTGGTGACACAGCCCCAATTTGCGACCTTACCACCACAAGAGGTACTACACCGGTAACAGAGCTTATGAAGGCTGAATTATCTCTTCAGGTGGTTACAGAGATCTGCAGCCTCCTCAAATAAGACCTGCTGGGCCTGAAACTTTGCATTATTGAGGGCTATGAAACTCACCAGCTTCCTCACTTTTTTAGCTTCTGGTTCCTTCTGGAGAACTATTGTAGATATTTTGAGGGTCTCTCAATCCCCTGCCCATTAATGCAAAAGGCAAGTGATGGAAGGATTTATGCCAAGGCTGGGAGTTATGTAAACTTCCCCTGACAATAGCCAGAATGATCGGGCACTTGCATTTGTCTCTCTGACTGGTTTCCCAGAGGTAAAGGGTACCATTGCCTACATACAGTTGGCATTCCCAGCACTACCACAGCTACCAGGAGGTTTAGGAAGTGTAAGGGATATTCACCTTTTAAAGCACAGTTGGTGTGGAACCACAAGAAGAGGTTCATGTATGTGTGCACCAGAACTGTCATGATGTCTTCATGCTGAGGTGGTCCAATATTTCAAACCTTCTCATTCCGGAAAGCAGACTTCAGGACTGCATTGCAATAAGCAGGATCAGAGTTGGACTGAAAGCAGCTCTGACATTTCTCCTTATCTTGCTTAGAAATGTTTTATGTGGCACCTTGTTGAGTGCTTTTTGGAAATCCAAATATGCTGCATCCACTGCTTCCCCTTTATCTACCCTGCTTGTTACACCCTCAAAGAGCTCGAATAAATTTGTCAAACACAGGAAATGCATAGAAAGTAAGTGTGTGTGCAGCTGAAACTCAGGTGGGTCTGAGGATTCATGTGATGTAGCATGCCAGCCAAGATAGAGTGAAAGGGAAGGGATTGTAATTTGGTTAGATTTAGTGTAGTTATAGAAAAAGACAAAGATAGAACGGAGTAAATGTTTTAAATTGGGGAAAGGCCAATTTTACTTAACTGTGATGTGATTTGGCAAGAGTGGGCTGGAAACAATGACTTGAAGGTAAATCAGTGGCAATGAAGTGGGAGGTATTCAGGCAGGAGATAGATAAGGTTCAGAATAAATATATTCCCAGAGAAAAGGGGGTGTGACCCCAAATCTATATCCCACCGCCCCTGTCCCACCCCACACCACCACACCCCCTGCAGATTTCAAAGAACATGAGTAGGATAAGGTAAAAAAGGAAAGTTTGTGTGAGATACCTAAAGTTCACAACTGCAGAAGTTTTGGGGAATATAGAAATTGCAGGGGGTAAAATTAGGAAAACAAAAAGAAGGCATGAAAAAATATAAGCCAATAAAATCAGAGAAAGACCAAGGATTTTAACAAGGCTTTTGACAGACTGGTCAGAAAAGTAAAAGCCTATGGAATCCAAGGGAAGGTGGAAAGTTTGCACTTTGGGGAGAAGGCGGGAGAATGGGGTTGAGAAACTTATCAGCCATGATTGAATGGCAGAGCAGACTCAATGGGCCGAATGGCCTAATTTCTGCTCCTATGTCTTTTGGTCTCATGGTCTTATAAAGATCAAGGATTTCAACAAGGCTTTTGACAGAGTGGTCAGAAAAGTAAAAGCCTATGGAATCCAAGGGAAAGTGGAAAGTTAGATCCAAAATTGGCTCAGACACAATATGAGGTAATGATCTATGGGTGTTTTTATGACTGGAAGGATGTTTCCAATGGGGTCCTGCAGGGCTTACTACTCGGCCCCTTGCTTTTCGTGGTTTACATCCAGGATTTAGACTTAAGTGTAAGTGGCACGATTCACAAGTTTGGAAATTTTGTTAACATTAGTTGTGTGGCTGATAGTGAAGAAGAAAGCTGTGGACTGCAAAAAAAGATTTCAATGGACTGGTCAGGTGTGGAGAAAAGTGGAGTTCATAGACCCAGAGCACTATAGAAAAGTTATGGCACAGAAAGAGGCCATTCAGCCCATCATGTCTGCGCTGGCTGAAAAAGAAAAAAGAAAAAACTAGCTGTCCATTCTAATCCCACCTTCCGGCACCTGGTCCATGGCCCTTGCAGGTTACAGAACTTCAGGTGCTGATCTAGGCACCTTTCAAATGAGTTGAGGATTTCTGCCTCCACCACCAAACCAAGCAGCAAATGCCGAACACTCAACACCCTCTGGGCAAACAATAAAGGGTAGGATTCTGAGAAGAGGAACTGAGGGACTTTGGACTGCATGTCTGCAGAACCCTAAAGGTAACAGGACAGGTTTATAAGGCAGTTACAAACATATGAGCATATGAATTAGGAGCAGGAGTAGGCCACTCGGCCCCTCAAGCCTGCTCCACCATTCAATAAGATCATGACTGATCTGAACGTAACCTCAACCCCACATTCCTGCCTACCCCAATAACCTTTCACCCCTTTGTTAATGAAGAATCTATCTAGCTCTGCCTTAAAAATATTCAAAGACTCTGCTTCCACCGCCTTTTGAGGAAGAAAGTTCTAAATTCACACAACCCTCTGAGAGAAAAAATGTCTCCTCATCTCTATCTTAAATGAGCGACCCTTATTTTCAAACAGTGACCCCTAGTTCTGGATTCTCCCAGCAGGCATACTTTCCTCTATTAGCTGAGGCATAGAATATAAGAGCAGGGATGTTATGTTAGAACTGTGTACACACTAGTTAGGCTACAGCTAGTGTACTGCTTACTGCAATCACTACAGAGGGTAGAGAGGAGCTTTACAGGGATATTTGACAAAAATTAAGGGCAGAATTTTCCCTTTGGCGTGCAGGGGGTAGGCCCCGCACGTCCGCACATAAAATGACGCACGGTGATGTTGGCCGAGTGTCCCGACGTCACCGCGCGCCATCGCAATATTTCACTGGGCGGGCGTGCGATGGTGTCCGACGTGCGCCCAAGTTAACGGCCCACTTAAGGCCCTCGATTTTTCGGCAATCTTTGTGTCGGCACACAGGCGCAATGGGCATTCGGGTAGGACACATTTGTATTAACCTCATCCACGGGCGGGATAAGAGGGTTCACTGGGGTCACGAGTATGCAGTCAAGTATTTATTTTTGAAAGTTTTTGAAACTTGCCTGTGTGATCTGCAGTACTTCAAAACGCATACCAGCTGCTTTTTCTGGACTCTTAACCTCAAGGTCAGCACTCAACAGTGAGTAATCTTTTCTGGGCCTGCAGGTTTCAGGAAGGCTTCCCTTAGCCTGGGAATGGGAGCTGATCTGTCCACTGGAGGCAGCCCCTCTGAGGAGGAAGGGAGGGCTAGAACAGGGAGGAGCCAGTAGTGCACATTCAGCCTCCAGGGGAACCACCTTTGGGAGGACAGGTGCAGGCACAAGGGACATGGCCAAGAGGTAGTCCAAGGTGGAAGGGGCTGCAGAAGACGCCACTATCCTGCTGCCAGGGTATACAAGCAGTGAAGCAGCTACCTCAATATGTCTGAGGTGCAGTGCCGAAGGAGGCTCCAGCTCTCAAGGGAGACAGTCAGATGATTGGGCCTGAGATCTCTGCGAACTATGTGGTTGGACACCCCATGCCAGTGGCTCTAAAGGTCACAGCTGCCCTTCTATGCCTTCTATGCCTTCGGCTCCTTCCAGGGGTCGGTGGGTGATCTTTGCGGTTTCTCCCAATCAGCTGTCCACACTTGTGTCAAGCAGGTTACAGACGGTCTGTTCAGGTGTGCATTGACCTTCATCCACTGCCACTGGGACCAGAGCAAGCCAGAGGCTTCGCGGCCATTGCTGGCTTCCCCCGCGTCCAGGGTGCAATAGACTGCACACATGTGGCCATCAAGGCGCCAGCAGGTGAGCCCGGTGCTTTTGTCAACAGGAAGGGCTTCCACTCCATGAACATTCAGATAGCGTGTGACCACAGGATGCTGATTCTACAAGTCTGTGCAAGGTACCCAGGCAGGTCCCATGATGCCTACATCCTCAGACACTCCCAGATGCCGGGGCTCTTCAGTGCTCCAGCTCGGCTGAAAGGATGGCTGCTGGGTGATAAGAGCTATCCCTTCAGAAGGTGGCTCATGATGCCTCTCCACCATCCAAGAACAGAAGCTGAGCAGCGGTACAATAGGAGCTATGCCTCCACAGGGGCTGTGGTGGAGAGAACCATCAGTCTTCTCAAGATACACTTCTGATCCCTGGACCGCTCAGGGGGCGCACTGAAGTACCCCCCAGATCATGTCTCGGTGATAGTGGTTGAACGCAGTGCTCTCCATGCTTGCGCTGGAAATGGGAGGACGCAATGGACGATGAAGACGTTGATGCAGTGGCTGCGGCTGCACACGATGAGTCCAGCAGTGAGTCCGAGGATGAGCATGCACAGGGAAATGCTGAGGGGGCAGACGCTGACCCGGGCTGGCACTCTCTGTCTCTGCCAGCTCCTCCAGCGACTGTGAAGTGCCCTTACCACTGTGCCCTGGGAGACTAGCCGGTGTTTGAATTCCCACCGAGGTGCTAGTATCTGCGCTGGTGCCTGCCTGGCAGAAATGGTGTGTCACTGGTGAGACTTCAGGGCCCTCAGGTGTGAGAGGGGGCATCTGCTGCTCCTTCTCCCGGCCCTGCTCTGATGGTGCTGAAAGGAAGAACAAGGACAGTGGATCAGTTAACATGGAGATATTGTCAAAGTGCATTCCTGTCCCCTGGATCATTATGCGCTCATCCTTCCATAAGCAATGGTCAAGCCATGCTGCAAAATTAAATTATTAAACATTCACCACTGCTACAGCTGTTGAGAGGACAATACTGACCTCACTGTTGGGAATAAATATCTGGCCGTGGCACCCCAGCCTCACTGACACCAGTGGACCTGGGTGCATGGCGCCTCTCGAAATCCAGGGCCTCCTGCTCGAAGCGGCTAAGAATGGCTAACTGCGCCTGGCAGCCGCCAGTCCTTGTCCGCTCTGCAGCATTATGAGCATTCTTCTCCTGGAAATGAGAGCAGAGCATTGATTAGTGTAAATTGCACATGGACTCTCTTCGCGCACGGCCCACCCTACCCAGAGTGGGACATATCAGGTCTCCAGTGCCTCCTCACCCTGCCACTGCTGAAAACTCACACAAAGGAGCTAGGCCTGTTCCCCCCCCTCCCACCCCCCGCATTGGACACATGTTGCATCACATTAGGCACCACACGATATATCCTTCCATAGCAAGGAGGCACAAGCATGTGGAGCGCAGAGGGCAACAGATGGTTCGTTGCCCTGCCACCTTGAAGATCCCCTCCCAGCATGTCATCACCCTGACTTGGACATGTCCTGCAGTTCAAGCAAAGCGCCTAGGTGCAGCTCCTCCAGGTTGCCCCCAAAACAGTCATGTGGGTCTCAGTGTACCACATGCTGTGGGCGCAGAACCCATCTCTTCACCATCCTCTCAGGCTGACCTAGGCATGGGCAATATCTGCTGGCCCACCCAGCAAAGGACACATGCCGTCAATGATTCAATACAGTCACGGCACTGAGGCTTGGGTGGGGGGGTGGTGGGCAGCAGGGGGTTAAATCGACCTGCTGGGTTAAGTGACCAATGCCAACATGGTACTCACCCTGCCAGAGCGCAACAAGTCTTGAAGCACTTGTGACACTGGATCCAGGTGCGCTGCACCACGCCGTGCGAGCTCACCACCTCCGCCACCTCCCCCCAGGCGCATTTCATCATGTGGGGAGTTGGGGGTGGGGGGCCTCCTCTTCCCATCCCAGGGAACCAGCATCTCCCTCTGTGCTGCCACCTCCTCGAGGAGGGCCGCAAGGCAGTCATCCAAAAAACGAGGGGCAGAGTGCTCCCCTGCCCTACCCTCCAGCCTGGCCTGCTCCCCTGCCCTACTCTCCGGACTCGCCTGCTCACCAGAAGCCCTCTGTTGAGCCCTTCCAATTGCCATTGTGAGCAGCCTTGCAAAGGCTGCCAGCGCTTCATATAAACAGGCCGCCGGGTTGCCATTGGACCCGGCAGACAGTGCACTCCCACCGCCGCCCGCCCACTCCCGCTATCCTTGAGGGTGGCGCATTACGCTGGGCGGGCCTTAATTGGCCCACCCACGTAAAATGGCAGCGCAGACCCGAGCACAGGCAACAATCGGGTCCACACCCACCCCCACCCACGCCCGCTCCCACTCCGCCCACCTGCCAACTAGAAAACTCAGCCCTAAGAATTTTAGCTATGAGGAAAGATTGAATTGACTGAGCATTTTTTCTTTTGAACAGAGGAGATGAGGGGAGATTGAATTGAGGTGAACAAAATTATAAAGGACTTAGATGGAATGGATAGGAAGGACCTATTTCCCTTCGCAGAGATGTCAGTAACCAAGTGGCATGAATTTTAAGTAATCTAAAGGATTAGAGGAGAGTTGAGGAGATTTTTTTCACACAGCGGATGGTGGGGCTCTGAAACTCACTGCCTGAAAGGGTTGTAGAGGTAGAAACCCTCAGCCAATTAAAAAAAACTTGGATATGTATGTTGAGAACTGTAACCTACAGAGCTACGGACCAGGAGCAAGGAAAGTGTTATTAGTCTGAATAACTCTTTTTTGACTGGCATGATATGATGGGCCAAATGGTCTCCTTCTGTGCCCTAAATTTTTTATCCAGCCCATGAAGCTTGACAAGCAACTTTTGATGAACATGTTATTCATTGAAATCATAATGTACATGAAATAGGAAAAGGTGCAAGAGACCAGTATGAACACAAAATACAATTTATAGTTGTTCAGGCTGTGCAGGAATTCAACTGATAAACTTCGCCATTCAGCTGGTTTCAAGATTTTCAGGTCGGTGTGCAATGTTGCCAATATATTATTGATACTTTATGAGTTTTCAATGCTTGGTTGAAGTGAATGCAAATTCCATCATTCATATGAAATAAAAGTTTAGGCAATGAAGCCGAAAGTCAAGATAAAGATCTTTGTTCTCTTGTTGCAATGAATGTTTTATATTCTGACGAATGTGGAAAACAATGTTTTACACTGGTTAATACTGTGGAGGAATGTGGAGGGAGAGAAAATGAAAAGACTTTGCATAAATCCCAGTCGTAAACCAGAGCTCTCCAGTTATGAAAATATTAAAACCTAAACTCTAAGTTTACTGGCTTGAGGATGGTAAGGGAATACAAATTTCAAAAACTGTACATGAAGCAGCAATAAACTTGCTGTGACAAAACAGGTTTTTAGGCTCACTGATATGAATTAATTAGGGCCGGGGAAGGATGCAGTAAATACTCCATTGCCTTTCATTAAATGAGCACCAATTTTCAAACAGAACTTTCAGGAGGTTTACTAGTTACCAGGATCCAGTTTAATTAATTCTGTAAGGCAAGGCTGTGACATGAGCCATTTTAACAATATCTTCCATTAGGGAGTTCTGATTTCTGTGTCAGAGGAGGGAAATAATGAATAATGAATTAATTTTGAGAAGGTCGTATTCAAAAGAAGGATAATTACTGTACTGTCTTAAATAAGCTTCTCCATGTTGAACACCACTTGGAAGAAGCACTGAGGGTGGCAGTGGACCAAATTTGTACTCTGGGTGAGGGTCTTCACTGCCCATCACCAAGAGCGGCCCAGTAGCACCATCACTGAACAAACTGTTCAAATCCTGAAGGACATACCTGTCCAACTGGGCCTGTGGCAGGTGGTGTGGAAACCAACAAGAGGGAAAGATTTACTTGACCTAACCCTCTCCAATCTATCTGTCGCAGATGCATCTGTCCATGACAGTATTGTATGAGTGACCACCGCACTGTCCTTGTGGAGACAAAATCCTGTCTTCACACTGAGAATAGCATCCACCATATCTTGTGACACTAACACTGTGCTAAATGAGATGGATTCTGAGCAGATCCAGCAGCTCAAACCATGGGCATGGGTATCCATGAGGCACTGTGGTCCAACATCAGCAGCAGAATTGCATTCAACCACAATCTGTAACCTCATGGCTCAGCATATCTCTTACTCTACCATTATCATCAAGCCAGGGAATCAGTAGTGGTTCAATGAGAAGTGCAGGAGAACAAGCCAGTAGCAGCTCAGGTATGACTAAAAGTATAATGCTACAACACAGGACTAAATGCATGCTAAACGGTAGAAGGAACATGTAATATAGAGAGCTAAGTGATCCCAAAACCAACAGATCAGATCATAACTTTGCAGTCTTGCCACATTCAGTCATGAATGGTAGTGGACATTTAAACAACTAACCAGAACAGAAGGCTCCACAAATATCCTCATCCTCAATGTTGGCAGAGCCCAGTACATCATTGCAAAAGACAAGACTGAAACATTTGCAATCATTTTCAGCCCGAAGTTCTGAGTGGATGATCCATCTCGGCCTCCTCCTAAGGTCTCCAGCATCACAGATACCAGTTTTTAACCAATTTGATTCATTCCACATGATATCAAGAAACAGATGAAGGCACAGGATACAGAAAATATGTCGGGCCCTGGCAACATTCTAGTGTGGTACTGAAGACGTATGCTGCAGAACCAGCTGAGTCCCTAGTCAAGCTGTTCCAGTACAGATGGCATCTACCCCAACATGTGGAAAATTGCCGAGGTATGTCCTGTCCATACAAAGTAGGACAAATTTAATCCAGCCAATTAGTCCAGCATCAGCCTACTCTCAATCATCAGCAAAGCAATGGAAGGTGTTGTCAACAGTGCAATCAAGTGGCACTTACAGAGCAATAAACTGCTCACAGGTGCTCAACTTGAGTTCTACCTGGGCTTTTCAGCTCCTGATCTCATTACAGTTTGGACCTAACATGGGCAAAAGAGCCAAACTCAGGATGTGAGATTACTGCCTTTGACATCAGGGCACCATTTGACCTAGTGTGACATTGAGAAGCTCGAGTAAAATTGAAGTCAATGGGAATCAGGGGGAACCTATCCACTGGTTGAAGTCATATCCAGCACAAAGGAAGATGGTTGTGGTTGTTGGAGGCCAATCATCTAAGCCCCAGGACAACACTGCAGGAGTTCATGAGGGTAGTATCCTAGGCCCAACCATCTTCAGCTGCTTCATCAATGACCTCACCTCCATCATAATGTTGGGAGTGGGGATGTTCACTAATGATTGCACAATCTTTAGCAGCATTCACAACTCCCCAGATACTGAAGCAGTACCACAAAGAATAAAAAAAGCTGCCTTGTGGAATTTACTGACCAAAATGCACAAAGTTTTAGAATCAATAGAGGAGTAGTCAGTAAGGCTTGTTGCATCATGGAACCCACTGCACTGCCTGTAACTGTAACTGCAGCTGTTGCTGTCTTTATATATAGTCTTGCGGTTACATTGATGGACTAGTATTCCAAGGAACATCACATTATAAATTGTGATGAGGTGGGGATCATGCAAAGGAAAACCCTGGCAAGGTTTACGTAATCTGCTGCAAATTCCTGCCTGACAGCTGGCCAAAGTAACAGCCTAGCCAATGGGGGAGGGTGTTGGCCTCAATCAGGGAAGTGTTTTTTTAATAAAAATAAAATACTGTAGATGCTGTAACCTGAAATCAAAACAAAAATTCTGGAAATACTCAGCACATTAGGCACCATCTGTAGCGAGGAACAGTTAACTCTGTTTCTCTCCACAGGGTTTTTCTTATATTCATTCTTGGGATGTGAGCATCAATGGCAAGGCCAGCATTTATTGCCACCCCTAACTGTCCATGAGTCACTGCAATCCATGTGGTATAAGTACACCCACAGTACTATGTTTCCGCAGTGATTTGATACAAATGAGCGGCTTAAAACACCATTTCAGAGGACAGTTAAGAGACAGCAACATTTGTGGGAGTCTGGAGTTACATGCAGGCCAGACCAGATAAGGGCAGCAGATTTTTGTCATCAAGGAGCATTAGTGAACCAGATAGGTTTTTACAACAATCCCATAGCTTCATGATCATTGCTAATGAGACTAGCATTTTATTGTAAATTTACTAATTAATTGAATTTTTAAATACCCCCCAGCTACCGTGATGGGATTTGAACTCATGATCCTGAAGCATTAGCTGGATTACTGGTTCCTGGTTCAGGACCTCAGGCAGGGCAGAGGGTTCTAGGCTTCTGGCCCTGGATTTAGATCCCGGCAGGTTTTGCATGGTGGGGAAGCTATCTTCTCATTCAGGTCTTTGGCTGAAATTGCAAACTGGCTCCTGATGGCATCCTCAAACCTGATGTGCATATTTCAAGCAGGACCTCCCTTCCTGCAGGTCTCCTGCTCACTTGCTCAAAGGAGCACGTTAATATGGGGATGTGTGAGAGGAAAAAGATACTGGTCAGGTTAAGTGACTCTCATTATTTTAACTACCTCACCTCCTCACCCCCACCATCCCACGTCCAGTTGCCAGCAGGTAAGGAGAGTTGAAATTGTGGCCTGGGAGTTCAAGTCTCACTATGGCAATCTGACAATTTGCATTCAGTTTTAAAAATGGTCTTGTAATAGTGACTATGATGCAATTGGATTGTTGGAAAAATCCAGATGTTCACTGATGTCCTTTAGGAAAGGAAAGATGGCATCCTTACATAATATAAAGATAAAATACTGCGGATGCTGGAAATCTGAAACAAAAACAAAAAATGCTGGAAAAACTCAGCAGGTCTGACAGCATCTGTGGAGAGAAAGACAGAGTTAATATTTCAAGTCCGTATGACTCTTCTCCAGAGCTAAAGGGAAGTAGAAATGTGGTGAAATATATACTGCTTAAGGGAGGTGAAAAGGTGGCAAAAGGTGTTTTAGGTTACCGTGAGTTATTGCTTTCTGTGAGTCTGTGTTGTTGCTACATTTCCAGCTTATGGCAGCTTTACAGAGAAGCAGAACAGTAGATCTTAAGTGACAAGAAGAGGTGAAAATTAGAATGAAGTCATTTTTTAAAAAACAGGATTCAATGAGTTAAATTTCCTACTTCTCGATAATACCACCATTGAGTACTAAGAGCCAATGGTGTTGATTTTAAAAATAATATTCAGATGATGTTTCCCAATTTAGAAATTTTGTGAACAAAGTGCATTCACATGTCATGTTCCTTTACCCATTGCAAATCACAAAAGATGCCCTCATTTACCGGGCGTATTTCACATAGTCTGCAGTGACTCATGCTTTAGATCTTTGATTTGTGTGAGCCTTACCTGCTCCAGCATTTATAAGTCTCCAACTATCAATGGTTTGGACTCTGGAATCAGGAGTACAATTCAAAATTTGGAGGTGACATCAAATTAGGGGTGTGGTTAATACTAAGGAAGTATGCAACCTGAGTGCTGAGCCTGCATCTGCAGACATTCAAATCATAATAATTAGCCTGAGAATACTGTGCTAAATTAGGATTACATGAAGACATTAATAAACATGCAGAATGAGCTTGCAATTGACAAGTTAGTTTCACTGTATATAAATGCGAGGTGTTTACATTTTGCTAAGAGGACTAAGGAGGGCACGTACTATTAAGAGTAATAAGGGATAATGGGGTTATTTTGGACAAGGGATGGAAACAGGCACTAAATGAGTGTTGCAGTAATAATAAGCGCCCGTTTAAAAATCCTGATTTAGCACATAATTCTCAGGCTGATTAGAAAGTGTCTGCAGGCATAAGTTTAGCACTCAAGTGATGATTAGATGCAATGTGCTGCATGTGGGCTCCTGGCACCCACTTCACTGAAAGTGTTGTGTACACTGGCTGGCAGATCGTAGCATGTTACAGGATGGTTCAGGGACTGAGAGGGCACACAAATTCATGGGTGCAGTACTAAAAGTTCTAGTGGAAGATGTCCAGAGGAGGAAGAATGTAATATGACTGCAGGAGGAAGGACACTACCTCACCCTCCTGTCTCTCTTTCCTGCAGCAGCTGATGCCGCTTTTCCTGGCTTCATGACCTTCTTCCAATCCTCATCCAGACCAAGGAGAATCCCTAGCAAGACGCCCATGACCAAGCATTCTCTTCTCGCAACCCTTATAAGATGACCAATATAGTGGAGTAGCACAGCATTTACTCTTTTTAAATGAAGTCCTCAGAGAATTCCCAGAATAAATGTTTGAGTATTGATGTAATCTTGAAACAGTGTCCCAGAAAGCCTCCTGCTGTGTTGAAGAAATCCGCTTCACAACTCCAGCAGCCATGGCAATGAAATGCTAAGTATCCCTTTAAGAGGTGAGTATCCCTTTAAGTAGCGCTTGAAGTTGACATGAACACCGTGTTTTATCACAAACAGCTAGTTAGGAGAGGGCAGTAGTTGAGGCGCTAGCCACCAAAATGCTGTGCAGCCTCTTTATTGAACGCTTGAAGGCATTGCAAGAAGCAATCAGTTATTTAATTAGCCTCTGGGTAGCTGTTCCAAGCATAAGCTTAGATTTCTTTACCAAGGTGGCATCCTGTGCTAAATGTAGGCGAAACCAGTGTTCCAGTTTACAATCGCATTTTTCAGGAAAATCACACTCTAAACTGGGTAGGGGTCAAGGGATACAGATACACAAATCACTAAAAATTAGCAATGTAGGTTAATAAGGTCATTAAGAAAAAAAACAAATCAAGCACCGGAGATTATTTCTCAAAGGATAGAGTTGAAAAGCAGAGATTATTTTAAACTTGTATCAAATCTTGGTTAGCCCACAATCGGACTACTGGGATTTTATTACAAAAAGGATGAAGAGGCACTGGAGAAGGTACCAAAATGATTCACAAGGATTATACTATAATTCAGAGCATATTAGAGGTGTGCATTGTAAAATAGAGCAAAGTCAGCATGGTTTCATCAAGTGGAGGTCATGCCTGACAAATCTGTTAGAATTCTTTGAGGAGGTAACGAGTAGGTTAGACAAAGGAGAGCCAATGGATGTTATCTACTTGGACTTCCAGAAGCCCATTGACAAGGTGCCGCACAGGAGGCTGCTCAGTAAGATAAGAGCCCATGGTGTTAGAGGCAAGGTACTAGCATGGATAGAAGATTAGCATGTATGGCAGGAGGCAGAGAGTGGGGATAAGGGGGTCCTTCTCAGGATGGCGGCCGGTGACTAGTGGAGTTCCACAGGGGTCAGTGTTGGGACCACAACTTTTCACTTTATACATTAATGATCTAGATGAAGGAACTGAGGACATCCTGGCTAAGTTTGCAGATGATACAAAGATAGGTGGAGGGACGGGTAGTATTGAGGAGGCGGGGAGGCTGCAGAAGGATTTGGACAGGTTAGGAGAATGGGCAAAGAAGTGGCAGATGGAATACAACATGGGGAAGTGTGAGGTCATGCATTTTGGTAGGAAGAATAGAGGCATAGACTATTTTCTAAATGGGGAGAGAATTCAGAAATCTGGAGTGCAAAGGGACCTGGGAGTCCTAGTCCAGGATTCTTTTAAGGTTAACTTGCAGGTTGAGTCGGTAGTTAGAAAGGCAAATGCAATGTTGGCATTTATTTCGAGAGGACTAGAATATAAAAGCAGGGATGTGCTGCTGAGGCTTTATAAGGCTCTGGTCAGACCACATTTAGAATATTGTGAGCGATTTTGGGCCCCGTATCTCAGGAAGGATGTTCTGGCCCTGGAGAGGGTCCAGAGGAGGTTCACGAGAATGATCCCAGGAATGAAAGGCTTAACATATGAGGAACGTTTGAGGACTCTGGGTCTATACTCAATGGAGTTTAGAAGGATGAGGGGGGATCTGATTGAAACTTACAGAATACTGAAAGGCCTGGATAGAGTAGACGTGGGGAAGATGTTTCCATTAGTAGGAGAGACTAGGACCTGAGGGCACAGCCTCAGAGTAAAGGGAAGACCTTTTAGAACAGAGATGAGGAGAAACTTCTTTAGCCAGAGAGTGGTGAATCTATGGAATTCATTGCCACAGAAGGCTGTGGAGGCCAGGTCATTGAGTGTATTTAAGACTGAGATAGATAGGTTCTTGATTGGTAAGGGGATCAAAGGTTATGGGGAGAAGGCGGGAGAATGGGGTTGAGAAACTTATCAGCCATGATTGAATGGCGGAGCAGACTTGATAGGCCAAATGGCCTAATTTCTGCTCCTATGTCTTATGGTCTTATGGTCTTATGGTCTTGTGGAGCCAGAAGCTCTGGTTTCAAATCCCACTCCAGGTCATGATGGTCAAGCAAGATGTGTTTATAATGCAGATTTTAAGAACAAAGCACTGTCATTTCAAGTTTTAAAAAAAGGACCCCGATCAGACAACGAGCCCACCAAAACTCCAAAGAATAGGACCTGCAGAAAAAAAAAGGAAAGAATTACAAAGAAAAGTAAAACTCCTACCTTGAAAATTTGGAAGTTTGGGATGGGGGCGGCCACGGTCCCTGGACGTCCCACCGGGGCCCAAGTTGGTGTGGGTGGCTCACAGCGCAGAGGGCCAGCAGCTGCAGAAGCCCAAGTGGAGGGAGTGGTTACCTCACTGACAGTCTTAAAGTGGTAACGAAATTTAAAGCAATAACCACTAAAGGAAAAATCAGCCATGGATGGAAAATTAGAAGAGCCTGACATACTTGTGTTATGGAAGAGGCTAAACCAGACCCAAGAGTGGGAGTCTCGGAGAAGATAATTTTTAGTTTACAGAAGAACTACAAGATTTAGAAAGAAAGTACAAGTTGATAAGCTTCTATTCATATTTGGTTCGTTTGCTGGTGAAGTATTCCACAGTCAATGTATTAAACAATAGTCTACAACATTTGGTGAGATATTAAAAGGCTTTGACAGACATTTTAAGCTCCAAGTTGTGGCGAACACAGACCCTCAAAGAAAGTCTAGCAAATGCTCAGTAAAGAATCGGGAACAACAAGAGACCCCAGAAAGGACAACTGCCAATAAAGTGCCAAGAGCAACAACAAGTGACCCCAGGGAGAGGGCAACTCCCAATCAAGTGTCGAGGGCACGAGACCCCAGAAAGAATTTAACTCCCAATAAAGCGATGCAAGCAACAAAAGACCCCAGAGAAAGAGCAACAAAAATCCCAGAACAAGGGCAGAGCAAGGATGACACACAACCCCAGAGAGAGGGAGCTAAAAGCCCCAGAGCAAGGGAGACAGATGGCAGTGCAGAGTGAGCAGATGACTATGAATGAAGGAAAGCTATCTGAGGTAACTCAAAAGAAGCAAAGCATGCAAAAAGTAAGTGAAGTTGTTCTACAGGAAAATGTTCCCATTAGAGCTCAACTGGAAGATTTGAAGCACAAGATTCAAGCTGAGTATATACCTTTGAAAATGCACATTAAACTGAAGTCTTCAATGAACCAAGCTGTTCAAGATCTGAACAAACAAATTGCAGACACGACACAAAGTTACCAGGAGGAGATAATGACCCTCAATTCCACAGTAGGCAAATCAAAGCAGGAGTCAGAAAAATTCAACCAGATGTATAGCCAGGCAAAACAACGAGCAGAAAAGCCACGCAAAGAAGTTGCAACCCTGAAAGACTCCTTGAGGCATCAATATGTAGCCATGGAAAAATATGAGGAGCTAGAAAGGATGTTGACTATTACTTCAGAAAAAGCTGCATTGGAACTATCAATAGCAACAAAATGATGCACTGAAGCCCAGAGTGAGTTAGCAAGAGGTCAACAAGAAAATAAACAGTTTAAGGAACAGTTGATTGTCCTTCAGGATCAAATGCAAAAGGAATGCATAGCCATTTAGCAACATGAATAAATGAAGACTGTCTTAAACAACAGGATGGAAGCACAGCAGAAGAAACTCACACAGACTCTGCTGAATTACAGGAAAGCTCAAGATGAAACAAGTAAGCTTCATGAAGAAAAGGAAAACCTGTTGACAGACCTTCACATGCTACAAGAATTTCTTTGGACAAAGTTTATCCCTCTGGAAAATTACAAGAAGAAAGAAAATGAATTTAATGTCACTCTGAACAAACTGAAGAACCAGGTGGCAGAGAAGATTCAGCAATGTTCCATATTCCAGGAGGAAGCCAAAAGCCACAAGAAACAGAGTGAAGAGCTGAAGAAGAAGGCGAATGGAAAGGAAGAGACATTGAAAGGAAAAGGCATAGAACTTTCCAAGCTGCAAGCGGATAATGAAGCCATAAGTAGCACAAGTAAAAAACTAAAACAAGTCAACACTTCGCTGGAGACAGACCTAGCCAAAAATGAGTCCCAAATGAAGGACAAGGACAACGTTCTGTTTGCAGTCAGAAAAAGAAAAGACAGAAATGAGATTGAAAAACATAAATCCAACACTGAAGCGCAAGGCACTAGAAGAATAAAATGCTGAGCTGAATGAAAAGATTCATAAGCTTGCAAATGAATTTGAAAATAAAACAGCAAACAAGTGTTGGGCTGAAATTGTGAAACAAGTGGAAATGAAGGTTCCATTTGTAAAGCATATATGTCCAGCAAGAACATGGCAGACACCACGGAAAAAGAAAATTTGAGTCCACTCTAGGAATGAATGAAGCGCATATTCTCCTCGGAAGGAATGGAACAAACCCACAGTGTCCGGAAAAAGCAGATAAGTTGTTAATAAAGAGAAATGCAACTCGAAGGAGCACAAAAAGTGAAGCAAATGGAGATAACGAAGTACCAGAAACACAGAGTATGACTACCATTCCTCCACTTGTGGCAGACTGAGGTGTGGAAGAACCATCAAGCCTCAAGATCATCTGAATTTATAAATTCAGAGATTTGATTTGGGGGAGAAGGAATAGCAAATAAAGATTGTATTACAAATGGTAATGCTTCATTGGAAGGGAAAACTGTCTTTGGAAAAGAAAGGGGGGTATTGTGTGATGCTGGTATGTGCCTGCATGCCATTGTAATGTAAAAGTGTTTGGCAGAGCAAGGCTTAATGTGAGACTCAAGAATAGCACTGCCCTTGGTAAGATATATCAAGTCACATGCAATAGACTGAGAGAACAAACTGGAGAGAACACTCTGTAATCAACCTGCTTGGAGGTAACTGCACCATGCATGACAGTAACCAGGGATCTGTAAATAGTTAAAGATTGACAATAAACGGTTCATGTTTAAACATAGAAGTCGCAAGATCTCATCATTGAGACATCTAAAGAACCCATATTACAACAGTTATCACCCCTTTCCTCAAAAAAACTACACTTGGCCCCACCTTCCTTGCAAACTACCGCCTCATCTCCAGCCTTCCTTTCCTCTCCAAAGTTACACCATAAAATATATTGCGTGGCTCCATTGTCACCTCTTGCCTATTTTTCCTGCCACCTGCCAACAACAATGTACTCATTTTGGAAGGCTCTATTTATTCCTGACGTAGACCCTTGCTGCTGATGATTGTGCGTCGGATCAATAGGTTTGTAATGTTGTGGCCCTTAACTCCACGTCCATACTTGTTACAAGCAGCGATGTGTGTCAGGAGATGAGACTTGAAATAATGAGCCCCATAATCTGAAATCCTAAACTTCAAGCTCCAGTACATTCAGAAGGGCCAGCTATGTGCTCATCTATGCTGGTTGAACAGTCAAAGAACAAAATCATACGACAGAAAGCTAGGTGGGCAAGGCTGTATTCCAACAAATTCCTTTTTCCTTCCTATGATTCTTTGCTAGCTGTATTTTGTGTACTAGAGTGCTTTTACCCCGGGTACATCATATAATTTAGTACTTTTAGTGCAGAACCTTGCACCATAAAAGTTATGTTATTGTGCTAAAGTCTCATTAAGTCCCCAGAATGCATGCGAAATATAAACACAGAAAAAGGATTCCCTCATATTTAGACCAGGATTTTTGTCTGTTAAACCCATTTTACTTAGAATTACAGATAGCCCCGATATTCACTCAGAGCCGAGAAGAGAGGGGAGAAGGAGGATTATCAGATGGGAAACCTATGAGGGTTTCCTGCTGAATTTAACAGGTGAATTGGACGTAGGAACATAGCAACAGAAATAAACCATTCAGCTCCTCGAGCCTGTTTCACCTTTCATCCAATTAGATCATGCCTGCTCTGCATTGTAAGTCCATCTCCCAACCTTGGTTCCATACCCATTAATATCCTTGCCTAACAGAAATCAATCAATTTCAAGTTTTGAAAAGTTTGGTTGACATCACCTCTGAAAATGCTAGCTTTAATTTTAAGGTTATGCTCCCTTGTTCTGGTTTCCCCCCACCAGAGGAAATAGTTTCTCTCCATGTATCACCTCAAATCCTTTAATCATCTTGCAAGCCTCAAGATGGGATAGGGAGAAGCTGTTTCCACTGCCAGAAGGGTCAAAAGCCAAAGGGCACAAATTTAAGATAATTTACACCTTAACCAAGAGGGAGATGAATACCAGCAGCTCTCCAAGTCACACCCAACCTGACTTGGGAATATAACGCCATTCCTTCATATCGCTGGGTCAAAACCCTGGAACTCCCTCCCTAACAGCACTGTGGGTGTACCTACACCACATGGACTGCAGCAGTTCAAGAAGGCCACTCACAACCACTTTCTCATGGGCAATTAGGGATGGGCAATCAATGCTGGCATAGCCAGCGAAGCCCACATCCCAAGAACAATTATAATAAAAGATGTGGATTTATGTTGTTTGTTATTATGGTCTGGAATGCATTGCCTGTGCTGAAAACAAATTCAATAGTAATTTTCCAAAGGGAACTGGATTTATACTTGAAAAGAAAAATGTTTCAAGGCGATGGGATGCAGGGGCCTAACTGGATGCCCCTTTCAAAGAGGCACAGGCACAATGGGCCAAATAGCCTCCTTCAGTGCTGTGATTCTGAGATATTAGGCCAACCCAGGAGTGGATTCAAATAGTCACGACAAAAACATGGATGAGGATTTCATCTGCAGATAAGCTGAGGCAAGGGCAGAGACTGGCAATGTTATGGATGGATGTTCAATTCTATCATGTACCACATTGGTACTTGAAAGCGTGACAGATCATTAATAACAATGTGTGGGCACATGGCCGGCAGGCTCCTGTTCTTTCCCTGTTTCCACATCTTGCTTTACTTAACTCACCTGATGCCAACTCCTGAAGCTTACTAGCTGTATCCTCCAAGATACAGGCAACGGTGTTGGTGCTTGCAAATACTGATGTAGGGAAGGCAAAATGTGTGCTGCTGTCTTATTCTGGGCCACTAGTGATGTTGGAATGCTGATCTCCAAGCCTAAATAACAACACAGTGTCAGAATGCTGATGCCAAGCGATCCCTTTATAGATAAAAGCAAAATCCCTTTATAGAATTGTGTTTGTCTTACAATATATTTTGTATGATATTTGTGTGTGTCCATAAGACACATGAACAGAATAACTATAGCCCCTGAGCTTAAAGCACCCTTTAGCATCACCTTTTCATACTACTGCCATATTTTTAAATGCAGGTATGTCCATCTGCAAAGAAGCTAAAGGTTTATGACACCTGAGCCCTTCTGCACCTGCTCCATTGCATTATGTATCACATTAATTTTTGACAGCAGAGAAGTTTCAGGAAATGCTGTAATGTAAAGGAAAACATATATATAGTGATAGATCTTTGACTTAGAAATCATCTCAAGTTACTTTACAGAGGACAGAGAAAAGCTAAATAGATGAAAGAATGAAGGAATGGGCAATGAACTTCTTCCATCAGTGCCAGAGCATGCACCTAAAATAGGCATTAGTCCCTTCACATATGCAAATAGAAGGCCTAACAACTATTTCAAGCCCCTTTTGCACAATTACATTGCACCTTATCTTGTGTGCCTCAGCATGCCGTGTGCATGTTGTGGTCACTTTCTTCAGGCACTTAGCAACTAAACAGTAGTCCATTCTTATTTTATTTACCTTGTTGTGGAGTTGGGGGAATGAACAATGTTCCTACCAGCCCCATGTTAAATCCATGGGCCAATACTATGGTTTATTTTCAATTACTTCCTTTTCATCCTCCAGACGCTTCAGTGCCTCCCATCCACCATGAGCTGCCTCTGAGGCAATAACTGGTGCCTTCAGCTTGCGGTAATTCACAAAATAGTGATTCAATTTGGGCACAATCCAATTTTTAGGCATTTATTTCATGTCTTATCAATAGGTTTGACTTCATTTGTTGTGAGCCTGCCACTTCCCTATTGAGTACAGCTTTTGCAAAGACTGACAAATATTTAAAAAACTATCTTGATTCTTTCTTTTGCTCCTTGCGCCAACAAGAGGGAATAGGTTAATGTCAGGTTCAAGATTTTTCACAGAAATGATTTGGAAAAAGAATTGGTTTTAATGTTAGGTTTTTGAAAACAGCATATTCAGACAAGTTTAGAAAATGTTGAGATAGCAGGTAGTTAAGTTACTAAATACCTAGTGTTGATATTTTCCCATAGAATGTAAATAACGAGCAGTTCATTAGCATGTTTCTACAATCATAAACATCTCTCACACTATGTATTGGAAAGTCTTTGATCTGATTTTGTCTGTGAACAGAGGGAGACGAGACAGAGACTGGACACAGACTAGCAGAGGAGACAATTGATATAAGGCAATGAAGACAGGCATGTATGTTAAAGATATAATGGGTTTTGCAGAGACCAAGTTAGAAATGTTGCAGAAAGGTTTTGATAGAATAGATATGGAGAATGTTTCCTTTGTGAGGAACGCCATAACTAAATGTCATCAATATAAGGTGCTCATCAAAAATCCCAATAGGGAATTCAGAAAGAACTTCTTCATCAAAAGAGTGGTAAGAATGTGGAACCCGTGACCACAGGGAGTGGCTGAAGCAACTAGTATAGATGCATTTAAGGGGAAATTAGACAAGCACATGAGAGAGAAGGGAATAGATGGTCACAATAGTAAATTTAGATCAGAAAATATGGAAGGAGACTCAAATGGAGCATAAACATTAGCATGAATTGGGTTAACTGCGTCTGTTTCTTTGCCATATATCCCACGTGATCCTGTGTGATAGTTGCAAGACATTGTGTTTGAGCAAATAAGACAATCTAAAGAAGTGAAGTGATGTTGCATACTGTATATTTTATTGATTATATCAAAGTAAGTTTGAGATAAATGAATACTTATAATTACTGTTCTATATGTTTGCCTCACTGCGAAAGAGAGCAGCTTAATGATTTGCAGTGGGCCTCATCTCACCACATATTCGTTTGGTCCACCCCCTGAGAAATTGAAGAAGCATATGTGCAAATGAAGCAAATATCCTGTCCATATCACAAGGGGATAGATAATGTAAGTCTACTCCCAAAATGTAAGATTGTCAAATCATTTATAAGAATAGCAGACGCTACTGAACCAGAGACAAATGGCAGACCCCAATTCTCCTGTTAGTAAAGATAAAAAGGAAATAGTGAATGCTATTAATTTGAAAGAAAAATATAAAATGCTGACTATATACAGCAGGTCAATCTCTAACTGTAAGGAGGAAGACAGAGTTACTCTTTGCATGTAGACCTTTCATCAGAGCTGACAAGATCAGGTTGGTGAAGCCTTTTATTAAAAACAAAAAGCTAAAAGCTACTGCGGATGCTGGAAATCCAAAACAAAACAAAAACAGAATTACCTGGAAAAACTTAGCAAGTCTGGCAGCATCGGCGGAGACTGATTTCTTCTCCGCCGATGCTGCCAGACTTGCTGAGTTTTTCCAGGTAATTCTGTTTTTGTCAAGCCTTTTATTAAGATGACTAAGACAAAAGGGGAACCTCCCATTTGTTATTATTAATAGGGTTTGGGCTGAGGAGGCCTGCCAGTCAACTTTGGATGGAACCCATTGCTCCTTACTCATATATATTCACCCCAAAACAGGGAATGGAGGCAAATATCACTCTGCTGCTACAGGTAATAACATGATAATTACATATATGTATCAGGAACAGAAATGAAATTGCTTTTACCTACCAGCTAATATGAAAAAGTAAACAAACTTCTTCTTCATAAGCAGTTCCTTGAGATCAAGGACAACTTGCTTCCACTCCCATTGATGGGTTCTGAGATGGCTGATAAACCCAAAGCATGAACTGAAGCCTCTGCCACACAGCAGGTGGTACTTGGAGGGTGGGGAAGATAAGTTGTTTGGAAATTTCTGCACTCTCTGTGTGCTTCCGATGAAGTCTCTCTGTGTGTTTGGTGCCTTCCCAAATGAACCTTCTTCATTTTTGTAGATCACAAGCCAGAGTCTCCCATGGGTCAGTGAGGATGTTTGACCTTTTCAGTGATACTTTAAGGACATCCCTAAAGTGTTTCAGTTGTCCTCTTTCTGCGACTGATTTCCAAGTACAGCAGTTGCTTTGGGAAACAAACACCCTGCATAGCACAAGTGTTTGTATGATTTGTACCAACACAACAGCACAAACATGACTGTCACTACATAGTCAATTTCCCTTTACATAAATAAAATATAATAACTCATTAAATTGGAGGGATGTTCAGGGAGTAATCAATATTGTAAATCGATCTGCAGCATTGAAGCAATATATATGCTAGCTATGCTTTTAAAGTTATATGGTCCAAATGGCAAAGCATTTCACAGGATCACAGAGTCGTTACAGTGCAGAAGGAGGCCATTTGATCCATTGAGTCTGTACTGGCTCACTGAAAGAGCATTCTAATTAATCCCACTCCCTTGCCCTATCCCTATAACCTTGTACATTATTTCTTTTCAGGTAGCAATGCAATTTCCTTTTGAATACCTTGATTGAACCTGCCACCACCACCCATTCAGGAAGTTCATTCCAGACTCCAACCACCCTCTGGTAAAAAAAAAATTACCTCTCATCACTCTATTCCTTTTGCCCATTATTTTGAATCGGTGCCCTCTGGTTCTTGATGCACTCTTGAGTGCACGTTCCAATGCCAACACAATGAGGCCTTTATTAATTAATGGTAATGGACACAAACTAATATATCTTAGCTCATGGAGTGCATTAAGTGAGGATGAGGGAAAGTCAACAGAATGATCAGTGCTACACAGTTTAGATTCAGAATGACATGGGAAAATTGCAATCTATGACATTCTCCTTTAAGGTGTGCAGAGATGCGAAGGCAGAGAAAGAAAATAGTAGGCTAGATTAATGCCAAATCATTGTGCCTCTTCCGTTGTACTTGTCTCTGAAATATCCACCCACCTACTCTTTTTTTAAAAAGAGACACACGCTTCCTGAAATAGTGCACGTATGCAAAGCAAAATTATCCTTGGACTGTATTAGTTTCAGGTGCATTGCTAATCATAGTTGACTATTCTGTCAGCAAATTCTCGTTGAGTTCATTTGAAAATTCACCCCTTGCAAAAGGCAGAGAAATGGTTTTCATTCCACATAGAGAGAGCTACAGGAGGGAATGTCAATATCCATAAGGTAAGATATAGGAGTGACTGTCAGTGTCCATGGGGGGAGATAGAGGGATGATTGTCAGTGTCTATGGGTGAGATACAGGAGTGAAAGTCAGTGTCCATAGAGAGAAGTACAAGAGTGAGATGCAAGAGTGATTGACAGTTTCCGTGGGGTAAGGTAGAGGTGTGATTGTCAGTGTCGGTGACTCGAGATCCAGGAATAATTGTCCATGTCCATAGGGTAAGATGCAGGAATGATTATCGGTGTGCATGGGGTGAAATATAGGAGTGATTGCAAGTGTTCATGGAGAGAAATACAGGAGCGATTGTCAATATCCGTTAGGTCTGATACAGGAGTGATTGTCAGTGTCCTTAGGTTAAGATAAAGCAGTGATTGCCAGTGTGCATGGGGTGCAATACAGAAGTGATTGTCCATGTCCATTGGGCGAGATACACGACTGATTGTCAGTGCCCATGAGAGAAATGCTGGAGTGATTGTCAGTGTCCGTGTGGTGAGATACAGGAATGATTGTCAGCCTCGAAGGGGTGAGATACAGGAGTGATTATTAGTTCCTGTGCGGTAAGATACAGGAGTGATTGTCTTATGTTGGTGGAGAGAAATACAGAAGTGATTTTCAGTGTCCATTGAGTGAGATGCAGATGTGATTATCACTGCCCACGGGGCTAGATACAGGAGTGATTGTCATTTTCCATGGGGTGTGATTCAAGAGTGATTGTCAGTGATGATAGAGAGAAAAACAGAAATGATTGCCTGTACCTGTGGGCTAGCATACAGGAGTGATTGTGTCACTGGAGAGAAATACAGGAGTGAGTTTCAGTGTGCATGGCGTGAGACACAGGAGTGATTGTCAGTGCTCATTGGCTTACATAGAAGAGTGATTGTTAGTGCCCATGGAGAGAAATACAGGAGTAATTGTCAGTGTACGGGGTTAGATAAAGGAGTGATTGTCAGTGGTCCGCGGGGCGTGATAATGGATTTATTATCAGGGACCATAGTGGAAGACACAGTAGTGATTGTCAGTGTATGGGCATTAGATAAAGGAACTCTTATTAGTGTCCATGGGGTGAGATATGGGAGTGATTATCAGAGTCCATGGTGTGAGATACAGGAGTGATTGTCAGTTTCTGTGGGGAGGGATACAGGAGTAACTGTCTGCTTCCATGGAGAGAAATACAGGAGTGATTGTCAGTGTCCATGGGGTGGGATAGAGGAGCCATTGTCAGACATGATGGGGTGAGATAGAGACATTATTGCCACTGTCAATGGAGAGATATACAGAAGTGATTCCTGTGTCCATGGGGTGAAATACAAGAGTGATTGTCACTGTTTGTGGGGTGAGATACCGGAATTAATGTCAGTGTCCATAGGGTGAGCTACAGGAGTGATTGTCAGTGACCATGGTTTGTCAGACAGGAGTGGTTGTCAGTCTTGATGGGGTGAGATACAAGAGTGACCATCAGTGTCTGTGTGTTGAGATACAGGCGTGATTGTCAGTGTCCGTGGGGTAAGATGCAAAAGTGATTGTCAGTGACCATGGTGTGTGAGACAGGAGTGATTGTCAGTGTAAATGGGGTGAGATACAGGAGTGATT
The DNA here is from genome assembly GCF_964194155.1 of Cetorhinus maximus. NCBI lineage: Eukaryota > Metazoa > Chordata > Chondrichthyes > Lamniformes > Cetorhinidae > Cetorhinus > Cetorhinus maximus. The sequence continues at coordinate 157,148,844 of NC_135880.1, read as the reverse complement.
GTCAATGTCCATGGGGCAGGTTGGAGGAGTGATTGTCAGTCTCGATTGGGTGAGATATAGGAGTGACTGTCAGTGTCCATGTGGTGAGATACAAGAGCAATTGTCAGTGTCCATGAGATGTGATAGAGGAGAGATTGTCAGTCTCCATGGAAAAAAATACAGGAGTAATTGTCAGTATCCGCAGGATGCGATAAAGGACTGATTGTCAGTGTCCATGGAGAGAAATGCAGGAGTGACTGTCAGTATCTGTGGGGCGAGATACTGGAGTGATTATCAATTTACATGGGATGAGATACTGGAGTGATTGTCAGTGTACATGGAATCAGATACAAGAGTGATTAACAGTGTCCATGTGGTGAGATACAGGAGTGAATGTGTGCATGGTGTGAGATTCAGAAGTGATTGTCAATGTCCTTGTTGTGAAAACAGGTGTGGTTATCTGTGTTTATGGTTGGAAATAGAGGAGGGATTGTCAGTATCCATGGAGATAAATACAGTAGTGAATTTCAGTTTCATTGGGGAGATGCAGGAGTGATTAGCAGTGTCCGTGGAGAGAAATATAGGAGCGTTTGTCAATGTCCTTTGGGTGTGATACAGGAATGATTGTCAGTCTCGATGGGATGAGATACAGGAGTGGTTGTCAGCGAACATGGAGAGAAATACTGGAGTGATTGCCAATGTTCATGGGGTGAGGTACAGATGTGACTGTCAGTGTCCATGGGGTGAGGTACAAGGGTGATTGTCAATGTCGATGGATTGAGCTACAGGAGTGATTCTCAGTGTCCCTGAAGAGAAATACAGGCATGATTTTCATTGCTCATTGGGTGAGGTACAGGATTGATTTTCAGAGTCCATGGGGTGAGCTACAGGAGTTATTGTCAGTGCCTGTTGGGTGAGATACAAGCATGATTGTCAGTGTCCATTGGTTGAGGTACAGGAATGATTATCAGTGTGCATGGGTTGAGATATTGAGGTGACAGTCAGTGTCCATTCAGTGAGATATAGGTGTGATTGTCTGTGTCCATGGAATGAGATACGGGAGTGATTAGCAATGTCCATGTGGTGAAATACAGGAGTGATTGCCATTGTCCATGTGGCGAAATACAGGAGTGATTGTCAGTTTCCATGTGGTGAGGTATAGGTGTGATTGTCAGTGTCCATGGAATGCGATACAGGAGTAATTGTCAGCGTCCATGGAGAGAAATGCAGGACAGATTGTCAGTGTCCATGTGGTGAGATACAGGAGTGATTATCAGTGTCTATCTCGTGATATACAGGAGTGATTGTCAATATCCATGGGATGTGATACAGGAGTCATGGTCAGTGTCCATGAGGTGAGATACTAGAGTGATTGTCATTGTCCATCGGATGAAGTACAGGAGTGATTGTCAGTGTCCGTGGGGAGAGATAAAGGAGTGATTATCAATGCACATGGATTGAGAAACAAGATATATTGTAAGTGTCCTTGGGTGAGATTCAGGAGGGATTGTCAGTGTCATAAGGAGAGAAGTACAGGAGCATTTGTTAGTGTCCATGGCCTGAGATGCAGTAGTGATAGTCAGTGTCCATGGAGGGATATACGGAAGTGATTGTGAATGTCCCTGGGGTAAGATACAGCAGTGACTGTCATGTCCTTGGAGAGAAATGCAGGAGTGATTATCAGTGTCCATTGGGTGAGATACCGGAGTTATTATTTGTGTCCATGGTGGAAAGAAACAGGATTGTTTGCCAGCGTCCATGGGTTGAGATACAGAAGTGCTTGTCTGTGTCCATGGGATGAGATACAGGAGTGATTGTCAGAGTCCATCGGGTGAGACACAGAAGTAATTGTCTGTGTCCATAGGAAGAATTACTGTAGTGATGCCTGTGCCCATGAGGAGAGATACTGGAGTAATTGTCAGTATAAACAGGATGAGATACAGGTGTGATGGTCAGTGTAAACAGGATGAGATACAGGTGTGATTGGTAGTGTCCATGGGGTAAGATGCAGGAGTGATTGTCAATGTGCAAGGAGATAATTACAAGAGTGATTGTCAGTGCCATGTGATGAGATACAGGAGTGATTGTCAGTGCTCATGGGGCGAGTTACATGCATGATTGTCAGTGTCCTTGGAGAGAAATACAGGAGTGATTCTCAGTGTCGGTGGTATGAAATACAGGCATAATTGTCAGTGCCCTTGGGTTGAGATATTGGAGTGACTGTCAGTGTCCATGGAGAGAAATACAGGAATGATTGTCAGTGTCAGTGTGGTGAGATATAAGAGTGATTGTCAGTGTCAGTGTGGTGAGATATAGGAGTGATTGTCAATGTCCATGAGGTGAGATACAGGAGTGATTGTCAGTGTCCATGTGGTGAGATACAGGAGTGATTGTCGGTGACCATGGAGAGGAATACAGGAGTGATTGTCAGTGTCCATGTGGTGAGATACAGGAGTGATTGTCAGTGACCATGGAGAGAAATACAGGAGTGATTGTCAGTGTCCATGTGGTGAGATACAGGAGTGATTGTCAGTGTCCATGTGGTGAGATACAGGAGTGATTGTCAGTGCTCATGTGGCGGGATACAGGAGTGATTGTCAGTGCCCATGTGGCGAGATACAGGAGTGATTGTCAGTGTCCATGTGGTGAGATACAGGAGTGATTGTCAGTGTCCCTGAGGTAAGATACAGGAATGATTTTCAGTGTCCATGTAGAGAAATACAAGAATGTTTGTCACTGTCTGTGGGCTGAGATACAGGAATTTTTGTCATTTTCCCTGGAGTGAGATACAGGAATGATTGTCAATGTCTGTGGGGTGAGATTCAGGAGGGATTATCAGAGTCCATCGGGTGAAGTACATTGTCAATCACCATGGGATGAGATACAGGAGTGATTGTCAGTGTGTCTGGGTAAGATACTGGAATGATTGTCACTGTCCCTGGGGTGAGATACCAGAGTCATTGTCACTGTCCATGGGGTGAGCTACAGGAGTGATTGTCAGTGTCCATGGGGTAAGATAGAGGAATGATTATCTGTGTACATGGAGAGAAATTCAGGACGGGCGGTCTTTTCTAAATTTAAGAATTTCTGTTAAGATTTAATTGAAGGCTAAGGGAACTAGGGAAGATGAAAAGAATGTGCTGCCTTTGAAAACAATGCAATGTTGTAAGAAGACTCAAAATTTCCATTGCATCATTTCCTGAGACCTCATAGACAAAGCAATGTCTTTGTTTTGTCTGTTCCTAATTTTAAACATGTTGACAATTCTGCATGAATATAGTGACCTGTAATTTTATTAGCACTCTTTGCTCTTTGTTCTTCTCTCAATATTCTTCATTCTTATTACTTTTTTTTCCTTTTACCATCTTTGTCCAATGTTAGTTTTCTTTCAGTGCATTCTCTTTTTGATCTCATCTTACCTTACTGTCTGATTTGTCTCTTTCCCCTTTGTTCCTTATTTAATATGTCTCCATAAGTAGCTCCACCTCTACTAAATTATCTTTCCTAGTCTGTAATTATAGTTTGCATTTTCATTCCTTCCAACATGTGCAGATCTCCTCTTTCTGTGCATGATCATCGTGTGTGCTACCTGTGTGTGCCTCTTTGTACATAAGTCACTTATGGTATTAGGATAACGTTTTTATGACATCAATATGAAATTTCAATTAGAAGTAACTATCTAGAAGCAGATTGGTTTGATATAAATAGCTATTTGCTGTTTTTTTAATATATTTGCTGTAATGCAGGCAGTGCTTTTGGTTCTCCATTAATCTCTGCACAGACACAGTGCAACACCTTGGCTGTTTACATAGATACATGGTTAAACTCTTCATAGTCACATCCAAAAAACACAGTGGGTGAAATTTTACGACAGCGGGATTTTACGTTCCCGCCGAAGCCAATGAGGTTTAGAATGTCTCGCCGCATTTTACAGCCCCGTCCCCGTCAAAACGGGACCGTAAACTTCTTCCCAGTGAGTGAAGCACTTGCCAGCTCTTGAATAACTCCATAGACATGTTTGCTGACTTTTAAAAAATAAAACTGGAACTTTAAATGAATAGCAAATAAATTAAAGTCAAGTTTATATTTGGATGATGAAATCCAGCACCCTTAACATTCTTAATATTAATGAAGTGTCAATAGGATAGTCAGATCATTGTTAACATTAATCAAAGAAGCTTTTGCCTTCCCTACCATAGTCCCTCCCACAAATAACAAATATAAAGTTTGAAAAATGAAATTTTATAAGTCCTCCCAGTGCTTGTTGGAATTTGATGCACTTGTCAGATTGATGATATTATCACCTTGACACAGACATGATTCAGACACCATGAAGCCAGCATTGGAATGGAAACTGCAGGACCACAATAGAGTTTTAGGAATCCCTTGCAAAAGCTGTTCCAAGACCCACGCTGACTCACGTTCCTATGGCCTGGGTATTCTGCTGCGGGGAGGCAACTTCACGTGTATGCCCCGCCTCAAAACAGCGAGTGGCCAGCGGTCATTCAGCAGTGCCACTGCTGCTGGCGACTTCCAGGCCGGTCATTCTGGACGGTGACTTCAATTGCATTATTTATGCAGCTGGACGATCCGGCAGGGCCAACAGCAGACTGGACACCACGTCCAGACTCCTGATGGAAACAGTAAAGGATGCCAAGCTGCACGAGGTCTTCAGCAACCCTGCAGATGGAGCACAGGCATAGATACACCTGGTCACGGCCAGACGGGTCCAGCCATTCCAGGATAGACTTCATGTTTGTGTCCCATGCTTTGACAGTCAGATCCACCAACGTCAAGCTGGTGTTTTTCTCTGACCACTGCCTTCTACTGGCTGACTGTCACTTACAGGAAGATCAGAGGGTTGGCAGGGGGACATGGAAGGTGAATGTGCAACTGCTGATCCCAGAGAACGTTCAGGAACTCAGGAGGGATTACAAAGGATGGAGAACCGTGAAACCCCTCTTTGAGTCCCTGACACACTGGAGGGAAGCAATCAAGGGGAACATCAAGAAGTTTTTCATCCTCAAAGATGTCCAGAAAGCTAGAAAGGAACAGAGGAAAATGTCTCGACTCCAGAAAAACATGCAGAGCCTTCTCCGGCTGCGGTCGATGGGGGTCGATGTCAAGGAGGAATTCCAAGAGGTGAAGAGCCAGCAAACCTCACTCTTTACCTCAGAGGCCTCCAAGATCATCTTCCGGTCCAGAGTCCGCTCCGTGGAGCAGAATGAGATGTGCTTATGTTTCTTCTTCCAAAAGGTACACAGAGAGAGCTCTGTGATCAACAGCCTGAAGGAAGAAGATGGCTCAGTAAAGTCATCGCAGTCCGACATTTTGAGGATCAGCAAATCCTTTTATGCCAGATTGTGTGACGTGAAACCCACAGACAGCGCGGCCTCCCTGTTCTTCCTGTCCTCTATCACGGAGGTCTTAGACGACAGTACTCAGGAGTCTGGACAAACCACTAACTCCTGTCGAATTGACTAAGGCCCTTGAGTCCTTCGAGAAGAATAAAACTCCTGGAAGCGACAGCTTACTGGCTGAGTTGTATTCAGCTCTGTGGGACTGGATCAGCCCAGACCTGCTAGAAGTGTACGAGAGTATGCTTCTGGCTGGCAGCATGTCAGAATCCATGAAGAAAGGCATCATCACCCTCATCTACAAGCGGAAGGGGTAAAGGGAGGAAATTAGAAATTGGTGACCCATCTCACTGTTGAATGTGGACAAAAAGATTCTGTCCAAGGTCATCGCCAATTGGGTCAGATCTGCTCTGGAGTTGGTGACCCACCCTGACCAGGCCTGCACTGTACCTGGCAGGATGATCTCTGACGGCTTCTTGCTACTCAAGGATACGATTGCCTATGTGCGGGACACCTGCCTCATCAACCTGGACCAGGAGAAGGTCTTTGACAGAGTATCGCATACCTACATAGTGGATGTGCTCTCCAAAATGGAGTTTGGGGAGGGAATCCACAACTGGATCCAACTGCTCTACACTAACACCTTTAGTGCAGTTTCAATCAATGGGTGGGAATCAGAAAGCTTTCCAATTAAATCTGGAGTCAGGCATGGCTGCCCTCTCTCCCCTGTCCTGCTTGTGTGTTGCATAGAACCCTTGCTGAGTCTATCAGGAAGGATCTGGGCATAAGAGGAGTGACAATCCCAGGCAGTGGAGGCACTCAGGTCAAAGCCTCCCTGTACATGGACGATGTTGCCGCCTTCTGCTCAGATCCGCTGTTGGTGCACAGACTGATCAACATCTGTGACCAGTTCGAAGGTGCTGGGAATATGGTTCAGAGAGACCAGGGCATGCATTATAAACTGGAAGGAGCGAGTGGCTATAGTGAAAAGAAAACTGGGCATGTGGAAGCGATGCTCCCTCTCCATTGCGGTTAAGAACCTGGTCATCAGGTGTGAGGCACTCTCACTGTTGCTGTACGTGGCGCAGGTCTGGCCCATTCCTCACTCCTGCACGGTGGCGATCACCCGAGCTATCTTTCGCTTTATCTGGAGGTCGAAAATGGATCGTGTTCGAGGGAAATGATGTACAAGTCTCTAGGTAAAGGGGAAAAAATGTGCCCAACATCGCCCTCATCCTGATAGCCACCTTTGTGTGTGGCTGCATCAAGCTGTGAGTAGACCCTCAGTACGCAAACACCAAGTGTTACCACGTGCTGAGGTTCTACCTGTCCCCGATGTTGCAAAGGATGGGTCTGGCCACGCAGCTGCAGAATGCTCCAAGTAGTCAGACCTTGCTATACCACCTGTCCCTCATGGAAAGATTTATGCAGAGAAACACCTTTGACCAGAAGTCCATCAGGCAGTGGTCAGCACGTAACGTCCTAGAGGCCCTGCAGGAAAAGGAGATGATGGATCCTGGCAGATGGTTCCCCAAGCAGACTATCAATGTCATTTGGTAGAATGCCTCATCGCCAGAACTTTCCCACAAGCACCAAGATGTAGCTTGACTGGTGGTGAAAAAGGGCCTCCCCGTTAGGTCTTTCCTACATACCAGGAGTTTCACCCCCTCCGCATGTTGCCTTCAAGGTGGCTGGAGTGGGGAAGAGACCCTTGTTCACCTCCTTGTGAAATGTTCCTTTACAAAGTAGGCCTGGAGAGAGATGCAGCGATGTGTGTCGAGGTTCATCCCAGGCAGCTGCCTGACACAAGACTCTATGCTCTATGGACTATTCCCAGGAACACACACCGAAACAAACACCAACTGCAGCTGCTGGAGGATCAACTCAGTGAAAGACACTCTTTAGTCTGCCCGAAACTTGTTGGTCTTCCAGTGCAAAGTGTTGTCCTCGACCGAGTGTTGCAGACTGGCACATTCCAAGGTCCAGGGCTAAGTGCTGAGGGACGCACTAAAGCGTGGGGCAGCCCTGCAAAGGCTCAACAGGGAAAGGTCACTGTCTAAGACCTTTCTGCCATAGTGCACCGAGGGGCTGGGAATTGTATCGACCCCTTGGGCTGTATGACTAACATTAAATGTATGCAGTGAATACTAAATGTATCATAATTGTATTGAAGAACCTCAGAGTGCAACATGATCTATGTTGATTACTTAAATACCATTGCACTGTCTGACTGTCAGTAATGACCATATTGAAATGTCTGTAATGTTCATTGATTGTATTGAAGCACCTCATGATCTATGTGGAAAAGTTGAATATGATTGCACTTTTTGTGATGGCCATTTTGAAATGTTTTGTAATATGCTTTCAGATATTTTATGAATAAATTATATTTTTCCAAAAAAAAAGCTCCGAGACCCAGGCCAGGTTTTCCATGTGGGGTCAGGAACCCAAAACCTGAATGAATTCCAGGTGCCGAACCCTTGTCTGTGCTATGTTGCACTTGCGATGAGACATTCAAATTCAGGCCTGAATTTTCACAATGATGAGAGCCTCCCCATCATTGTTAAAATGGCAGAGGAGGCCAAAATCCAGAAGTCCCACCTGCAAACACTGCCCCCACCATTTTCACACGGAGGGAAATGGGGTGGGGTGTGATTCGCGCATGAGGGTTTCATGGATGCAGCTGCCCATATAAATCAGCAGTTGCCTCCAGTCATGCCCAATTTTGGTGCACTAGGAGTATGAAACAACATCTGGTAGGAGCAGGTCTGAACTTTGCAGATTTGTGTAGATAGCTAGGGTATCCTTTTGGAGAGGTAGAGCAACCCCTTCAACAATTGCTTAAAAGTTGTATTAACTGCCACAGAAGTGGTAAATATTCATTCTCAAGTCTCTGCCTTTAACCCAAGGGAGTAGGAGGGTGGGGCTGCTGGACTCAGCCGGGCAATTTTTTTGCCCCTACAGACTTGGGCACCCAGGTGGCAGGAAGAACACTTGTGCTTGAGAAGGTCACATTGTGCATTGTGCCAAGGAACAGACAAGGTGGGCATGGCACCCTCGCACATAGGTGCTGTGAAAGCAAGTCAACATGACTAGCCGGCAGCCAGAGAGAGAACACCAGGTCAGGAGCTAGAGGTAGCACCAAATGCACCAGGAAGGAGGAGGAGTAGAGAGAGAGAGGACAGCCCTTTGGGAGAGGTGTACAGACATTGGAGGTCATACCTCAGTATGACGGTGGGCCAGTGCCGAAGGCTCTTGAGGTTAAGCCGTGAAGTGATCAGGAACATATGACGCATGGTCCAGCAGCATCTCGAACCACACTCTGTTTCATCGATGCCTTGCCAGTGGCTGTAGCAGTAACTGCCACTCTCAATTTTTATGCCTCAAGCTCTTTTTAGTACTCAGCAGGAGACCTGTCTGGATTATCCCAGTCATCAGCACACAGCTGCAATAAAATGTGAACAGATGCTCTGTTTGATTGTGTGGGGCAGCAATCCCTGTAGATTTGGCATCTCAAGCACAGAGAGCCATGTCCTTTGCCCAATTAGCAGGCTTCCCTCAGGTCAGGGTGTTATTGATTGCACCCATGTCCCCTTGAAGGCCCCACATCAGCATTCGGACACCTCTGTTAACTGAAAGTCCTCTCATTTCCTCAATGTCCAGGTCATTGGTGACCACAACAAGGTTTTCCTTCAAGTCTGTGCAAGGTTCCCTGGTAGCTGCCATGACTCTGACTAAGGAGTTCCCAACCCCCTCAGCTATTTCATCCACCTTCACAGATCTGTGGATGGCTTCTAGGGGTCAAAGGCTACCCCTTAAGACCTTGGCTAATGACCCCGTTTAGGAACCCTTAAACTGGGGGTGAGCACAACTACAACAGCAGCTATGTCATCACAAGGAGTGCAGTCGAGCAGGCCATTGGCATTCTAAAAATGCACCAGGTATCTCGACATGGTCAAGTGAAGCTCTGCAGTTTGCCCCAGCAAGAGCATCCAGAATATTGGTGGTATTTTGCACATAGGACAACATCAAACAGTAGAGGGACCTATAACTCGAAGACGACAATGCCATGGCCAGAGCTCCAAGCTCTGAAGAGGAGGAGGATGATGAGGTGGAGGGCGACATGGAGGAGGAGGAAGCCCCGGTCCATTCTGATGAATTTGAAATGGAGGAGAGTGATGAGGATGCCAGTGGCAGAAAGCAGCTGGGTGGAATGGGCATGTAGCCAGGGGCAATTCTGAGCAGGAGGAGCTCATTGCCAGACGTGTCTGTGTGCAAAACAGATTAACATAATTTCCTCAGATCTTACACCTGCCATCAGCCAGTCCTTGGTGAGCAACCTCCAAATAAAGAACCTTTGACACGGAAGTCACACTTACTCAGGGGAATGCCCATCCCAAACAAGGGAGAAAAACAATATAAATGAGTTTGATTCAGTCACATAAAAATGGCTACAGCTCTTACCATCATAACTATTGGCCTCAGCAAACTGCAAACACACATCATGAGAAGCCCTTCACAACATGGCACCCTCACGTAATCACCAGTGATTGTCAATGAGGCACAGGGTGATTGCCAAAGCCACCACACTGTGCACACCCGAACCATGCCCGCAATGCCGAGAGTGCCATTAGGACTTAAACATCACACGTAATACATGCTGATATGATTGTACATGCCTACACAAATGCAGATAAGGTATATTGCGCAGGTTGAAGCCCAAACTGCGCAACAATAGCTCTTTGAATGAAATTGCACAGCATCCATTCAGCCCCATGGTCCATTTTCGGAAGCGGGTGTCATTTGCAATAAGCTTCCTTAAACCTTGACTAACCTCACAAAGCACATCATTTGCCACCTCAATTGCAAAGGCTTCCAAAGTAGCGGGAGCAGCAGACAAGCAATATTTTCAGGAGCATTCATGGCATCTAGAACTGTGTTACCTACAGCTAGGCCAAGGTATAACACTTACATTGCGGATGACTGTCTTGCACCCAGCATTCATGCTTGAGATGCACCTGCTGATCTCCAACTGTTTGTGGAATCTGATCATTGAGCTTCCCTTAAAGGCAACCATGGATGGACAATGATGCTGCAAGATGCACCTCAGACATTGACCCTTTGTTCACTACTACCTGATGTGAAAGCCCAGAGAAGAAAGAAGCCTTTCACTGCTTCACATATCCTTCCTCCTGATGACATCAATGTGAGATGAACTTCATGCCACCTTCAGTCTCACTGGTAAGAATGTCCTTCATTATGTTAACATTCTCACTGAGCTTTGAAGTGTACAAATACAAACTGAGACACCTACAAGTGTATGTACATATATTCAAAAAGTGCTCAGTTGTGATCTTTACAACTTGAAAAGTGTAACCAGGGTGAACCCATTAGTGCTCTAGGTGAGATGCCACCTTGCATTCATGGACACTCCTACACGTTGCCTCAGAAGAAGTAGAGTCAGGCTGCTCACTTCTCAGTCTAGAGAGGAATGAGGAGCATGGTGGCAGCCTCGTGGTGCAGGCACCTGGTGGGGACCTCCTTCAGACTTCGGCCTCTGCATGGGCTGCCATGGTCACTGGCGCCTGTGGAGCAGGTAAAGTCTCTAGCAGAGGGGCTGTGGAGGTGGAAGAAGATGAGGGTGCTGAGGAGCTCTTGGTACTTTCACTTTTCTCAGACACCTCCACAGTCCTGGGTTGGCCTTCAGGTGGGATTGATGAGGCTGGTTGCTGGTGCGCAGCAGTTGCCCATTCCAGCAACCGCTGGGCCAACAGTGCGATCGTCCTGTTATGGGTACGCAGCTCCTCATGTATTCCATGGGTGTCAGTGGTCATACAGTGAGCGACTGATCCAGGCTAATGAGGGAGGCTTGCGCCCTTTCCTGACTGAGATGCTGCTCTCGCATCCCCTCTGAGTGTTACTGCATGTGTCTCTCCATGAGACGGGCCAATCTCTCATGGTCAGAGCTCATGTGGTTGAGCCCCCGGGACAATGTGGAGCTCATGATGGTGATGGACTCCTCTGTTCACAGTCCAAGAGCTCCCACTGCCTCAGGGAGCTCTGCCAGATGTCCAAACGCCTGATGCTGATTATCTAAATACTGTTCCCCAAATGGTCAAAAGGTGACTCCTGAGGCTCCACATTCCTTGCCCACTGGACCATCATCGTGACTTACCTCCCTCCTCTGAGGGGGCTGTGCACAGATATCTCTGACTCTGACGCCTCCTCCTGTAACCTCGCACAGTGCCCTTCACCCAGTGTCACTGACTCTACATGTGCGCTGCATCCCTCCGATATGCTGGTACCTGAGAAGGCCGAGTGTGGGCGAGTATGACGTGAAGCTTTCTCCTCGGACATCTCTTCCTCCTCGATGCCCAAGAGATGACCTGGCCCAGGGGGCTGAAGGAGCAGAGCTGGGACCTGTGTCAGACACGAAAGGAGTTATTTAGGTATAGCCCTTCTCATTGTGAAAGCACGCTCCGAAAGCATGCCATTGCCCTTAGCCAAGCTTGTGCTGCCCAAATGACACAATCCCATAGTTACACTCTCTCTCATGCCAACATCCCCTTATCTCAGTGAACAGACATCATGACCTCCATCATCACCACAAGGTTCCAAGATGCATTTACCACCGCCTTTATTACCTGATACTGGCGATTCACCATCACCGACAGCCAGCTGCTCCGGCACCCTGGCTATTTCCATTGCTATATGTTCCACAGTTCTAGTTGATTGCAGCCAGGCTGACCCAGCCCCCAGCCCAGGCCATCATCTTGGCGTTCTTTTCTCTCTTCAACTGCAAAGAGAACATGAATTTGTTAGCCTGGCATATAGTGCACGCAGGGATAATTCTCTTTAATGTGTCTGTGTATCACAGTGCTTATTCAAATTTGTTCTGTACATGAGCAGCTTACACATACAGACCTCAATGCTATAGCAGAGGCATTTGCCAGGTCTTGCAACTTAGCTACAGTGTGCAGATGTGACCCTCGTGTGGGTGAGCCAAGCTACTCACCTTGCCAGAATGCAGCAGGTCATTGAACCTTTTGTGGCACTGGATCCAGGATCTCTGGTGCTCTCCTGCTGCGCTTACCGCAGCAGAAATTTCAAGCCAGACCTTCTTTGTGGTGCCTGGATGATTGCGCCAGATAGCAGGATTCAGCACTTGTCTCCTCTTCTGCACCTCACTCACTAATACTTGCAGGTCCTGACTGGTGAACCTCGGGGCAGTTGGACCCATCCTTTCGCCTGCGTCTCCTCTGTGTGACGTTCTATCAACACAAATATAAGATGAAAAGGGACGTGTGCAATGCACCTTACAATGCTCTCATTCATATCTGTCTGCTTACATCCACTACCCATTTTCACCATTTCATTAATGAGTACTGTTGAAGTGTGGTCGAGGAAATGGCTCTGTTCTCGTGCATGATGCCATGGATGTTGCAGCTGTCACTCCAAGGTAGCACACTGTGCTCCACGACCACTAACAGCCCTACTGGCCGACTCCATCTTATTCACACTGTTACGCCTAAACAGTGTGCAGACGTGAAGGACCTGGTCAAGGATGATCAATTGTATGGGCAAATTGTGATAGATGGGTTGCAAGAGGGAAGTCACATGGGCTAATGACCCTGGCGCTATTTATCGTAAATCCACTGAGGCATATCAGCTAACTACATTACTGCAGAATATCTTTACCAAGTAGTGGTGCCAAGACAATGCCGTCTCCATAGCTATATCTTGTGGAGCCATTCCAAGCATTAAGTGCATCAATGTGGTAAACTATGAGTAGACCCATTGGAAAGCCCATGATGGGCCAACTATTCCAGGGTCAGATCACAGTTGGACAACATTTACAGAGTTCCCACTCACCTGACAATTTTGTGATGCCTCCTCCAATGGCACCACGGACTCCCTACCTCTCAAATGGGCCCTCCTGAAGGCCCACTTTTTATCTGTGCCTGAGTTTCCCAACCCACACCAAGCCTGTCTCCGACCCCAACTGCTTCCGGGGTCGCCTGCCCTAACTCCAACACCCCAAGCTGAAAATTGGAACTTCGGGGTCACTTTTATGGACATCACATCTGCGGAGCTGGGAATTCTCCCAATTCTGCACACTGATACAAGAGGGAAAATTCAGGCTTCAAATGGCCTAATGCATCAAGCTCCTCCAGGACGTGGGAGCTGCCTATCTAGTGCCAGTGGCAAAGGCAAATGGCAGCCATATTGGCAGCTGCTGTTTCCTTTGCCAATTTGAGTAGGCAGCACCTTGGAAAGCCAGGAGATTGAACTGGGCAGATAGTGGCCTTGCACAACAAGGTAAGTGCCAGCACTCTTGCTGGTGCAAGTTGGACCCACAGATTAGCCTCAAAACCATCTCCAAAGGAACTTATTCGGACCCAACGGCAAACCCGACAGCTGTGCACTGACAATACATGCCCAAGACTGTAAGCTTGCCAGGAAAAGTTTTGTAAATCTCATTCCGTTCTGGATCTTAAAGGGCTGTTAATTGGAGGCTAGTGCCTTCACCGCTCCCTCCCCACTGCTGGCCCATTGAAAATTTGGAACTGTCCCAGAGACATCAGGATGCTGACACAACCTCCAGTACCTCAATTTTCAAAGCCCGCTGCATTCTAACCCCACAACCCTTTAAAAATCCAAGCTTCCATTTCTGAATACAGCAGCCCTTCAAACACTAAATGTGTAGGCTGTTATCTAGTTTCAGGATATACATATTCCTGTAAAAATCAGAAATTTGCACGCAAGAAGATATAAGTAAGGATAATGAAGTGGATGGGCAAAATAGTGAAATTAATTCATTTTCATGTAAAAAGCTACTGTAAGGCTTGTTCCAGCCTTCCTCAGTGGACTTCTCCAGCCATGCATGTACTTGTAGGCACAACAGTAAAATGGTTAAGTTCTTGAACTACTAACTCAGAGCTTCTAAAGTCAAATCCCACTCTGCCGATTTGAGAAGTTGTTGCAAGGGTGGCCGAGTTGTACTATTAGTGATAGAGTTGATCTGCAGACACTTCTTGGGTGGAAACATTAAGTTTATTTACAATATACTCAGCAGCAACTACACGTGTGCTTTCAACTCCAACTCTATCTGTACACTGAACTGCGGAGGTAGCCTGCAATACTCTCCCATTGGCTAGTACAGATCATGTGACCTTCCCTAACAAGTATTATTCTTAAAGGTACATTAAACACTAAATAAAACCATAATTACTACATTCCTGTCCCTTTAACTTGACTATACATATTATATTTACAACTACAAATTTTTCAAGACAACATAATATTTACACTGGGTAAGGAATTTACAAGTTCAGTCTTTCAGGTGGTTTCCTGGTACATGTAGAACATCGCAGCTCCACAACTTCAGATTCCTTGTCAGGAACCTCCTTTTCTGGAGTTGCCTGAACATCAGGTGCTCTAGTGGGCACTTGAAGTTCTGTATCCTCAACTTTTACAGGAAGATCAGACATGTCAGTTCTGGGTTGAGTATCCTCAACAGGAAATGCAGACCGAGTCATAGTCACTGGTGGAACCAAACCTTGGTGATTTGTCTCTCTCTTCCTTAAATGGTTCACATGTTTACGGATGATCCAGCCTTCCACTTCCACTGTTAAGATAGAGGTCCAGTCACCGCACTTATTTCACTCCGTAACCACTTTGGTCCTTCCCTGAAGTTTTTCACGTATATCATGAAAACAGGCGCTGCAGCGCTCAGTGCTGCCTGTGTGGTTGGGGGGTGGGTGGGAGGAGGGCGAGTGCGGAAGTTTGCACATGTGCGCAGGTGCGCACAGGAAAGTTCCCTAAGGCACAGAGCTGCCTTAGGAAGATGAAGATTTTTGAAAATAAAAAAGAAAGATTTTTAAAATGTTAATAACATGCCCCCTCATGTGACTCACATGAGCAGGGACATCTTAGAAATTAGTTTGAAAATTTTTAAATTATTTTTGGTGACTGATCGAAACCTCATCCTGCCCATGGATGAGTTTTCTAAAAAATTCTAAAGGCCACTTGGCCTTTTCACCTGTCCGCCAACCGTAAGGTTGGACAGGCAGCGAAAAATGTCATTTAATTCGATATTTAATGGTCTTAATAGGCTTGTTAATTGTTGGCGGGCACGCTGCTGACTCCTGTACATGCCTGCCGACCAAAACATCGCGCAAGTGTGTGATGATGTCGGGATGCTTGCCCGCCTCATCGCGAGTCATTTTACGCTCATTCGGGTTGGGCACGCGCCCGCCCAACGGGTGGAAAATTCTGCCCCTTAATTCTGTTTCTCTCTCCACAGATGCTGCCAGACATGCTGAGATTTTCCAGCGCTTCCTGTTTTTATTATTGATACATAAGGGCCACTTGGTAGCAACGTGGACGACACTCCATCACTTTGCTGATGATTGAGAGGCTGCTGCCAGAATACTGTAAGAGCCCATAGCCTTTACAGTATCCAGTGCCTTCAGCTGTTTCTTGATATCACATGGAGTGAATGAATTGACTGAAGACTGGCATCAGTGATGCTGGGGACCTCAGGCAAAGGCCAAGATGGATCATCCAATCTGCACTTCCAGCTAAGATGGTTGCAAATGCTTCGGCCTTGTATTTTGCACTAATGTGCAGGACTGCCCCTTCCTTGAGGTTAGGGATATTTGTGGAGCTTCCTCCTCCTGTTAGTTGTTTAATTGCCCACCACCATTCCTGACTTGATGTAGCAGAACTGTAGTGCTTAGATCCCATCTATTTGTTGTGTGATTGCTTAGCTCTGTCTAGCACATGCTGCTTCTGCTGTTTGGCATGTAAGTAGTCCTATATTGTGGCTTCACCAGGTTGACACTTCATTTTTAGGTATGCTTGGTGCTGCCCATGGCATGCCCACCTGCACTGTTCATTGAACCAAGGTTGATCCACCAGCTTGAAGATAAAGGTAGAATAAGGGATTTGTTGGTCAAGGAGGTTACAGATTGTAGTTGAATGCAATTCTGCTGCTGCTGATGGCCCACGGGTACTTATGGATGCCCATGAATTACTAGATCTGTTCTAAATTTAGCACGGCTGTAATGCCACACATTATGTTGGATATAATAATCAATATACTAAATAAACTAAAATAGATTGTGATCTATCCTCAGATTCATTAACTAATCAAGTACACACAGACACTAATAAAGGGAATTCAGTGTGGAAATCAATTCCAGCTCAATGTCTGGGCCTCCCTGCAATCATAGAATTTGCAGGATCTTAAGCCAATCCTGAATAAAACTAGGTCATAAAATGTGCTCCTGAATAAGCTTTTCTTCACTTTTTAAAGGGCAGGTTAAAATTATCAGGCATCAGCATGAGATAAATAGACAAAAGATGCTGAAAACTAAAATAGAGGAGACTGAAAATGTCTAGCTGTTTCCCACCATTTAATAAGCATTAATTACTTGCCAAAGTTAGATGCATTCAGCTCTGTCTGTAGATGCTGATATTCTGATATGGCAGTATGCATTCTGAACTACCTGGCATTTCTTCTTCAATCCTCTTCTAAACTCCTTCGCAAGGAAATCCTATTGATGTTTGTAATTGTGTTGCAACAAGAAAGAAGTAACTGAAGAAAGGTAGATGCAAAATAGCTAAATACACTTACCTTAATATTACTGGTATCATCTTCATGACCGTCAGTGTGCTTATATGCCTATTCTACACTTGAATAGTTTAAATCTGACGTCTCGCATGAATGCAGCCAGGACATGGAGCGCCAGACAGGCACACCCCAAAACTAATATTTAAATGAAACACTCACTTGTTTAAGGTGGGTGCTTCCACTGTCACTGGCTCTGGCCCCCCACCCCTGAAGCACAGCAATGGACACAATGTAAGCTGAGTTCTGCCAGGACCAACCGGTTGTCCATTTTACGCTATAGACCACCAAAATTACACCACCATAAGGGGTGTTCAGCAGTGTATGAAGCCCAGGCAATAACGTCTGTTGTCCTCACACTTGAAAGATGCAACTGTGTGTAGTATTCATGGCAACAGAGATATACTCGGCCTTTT
Source organism: Cetorhinus maximus (assembly GCF_964194155.1). Taxonomy (NCBI): domain Eukaryota; kingdom Metazoa; phylum Chordata; class Chondrichthyes; order Lamniformes; family Cetorhinidae; genus Cetorhinus; species Cetorhinus maximus. The sequence goes on along the minus strand of NC_135880.1, from coordinate 157,131,457 downwards.
GGCTAAGATCAAGTGTTGCAGGGGCGACACCATGGTCCTGCCAAGGCAAGGTCGGGATGGAAGGGCGATAACCAATCGCAATTCAAATCCATACCGTGGGTTACCTATCACCGTCCGAGTCATGGTGAACCACAGCGAAGGAGGATCACCTATGGATCGGGGCTTCTTCACCAGGAGGATCCTGTTGAAGGCGTGCGGCTTCCAAGCTCCGGAGATCTTCACCCTGCATGACTCCCGCAAAGGTGGTTATTTTGACGTGACGTTCAAACGGGTGGCAGACTGCGTCCGGCTCCTGAGGGTGTTCGAGGAGAAGAGAGACCTGCCGGAGATGAAGATCCTGACGGCGGAGCCACACTTTTCTCTGCCGTTGCAACGGGAACGTGTGGTGATGGTGCATGTGTACAACCCCTTCGTCCCTGTCGCCGACGTGGTCACCTTCCTCACCAGGTACTTCGATAAGGTGGGGAGCGGCACCGAGATTCGAGACGACCTGGGGATCTGGACAGGCAAACGCCTGTTTAAGGTCACGCTAAAGACCGATGGTAAGGGAGCCATTTTCCACCCTCCTTCCAGTTTCGCTATCGGGGGAAACCGTGGCTACCTGGTCTACGCTGGGCAACCCAAGCATTGTCGCTCATGCGGCAAGGCTGGTCATGTGGCGGCCAACTGCAGCGCCTCCCTCTGCAAGATCTGCAAACAGGAAGGGCACCAGACAAAAGACTGCAAACAGGCCAAGTGCTGCAACCTGTGTGGCGAGGCAAGTCACCTCTACAGGACCTGCCCCAAACGCTGCCGTACTTACGCACAGGCAGCCAAAGCCGACCAGGGGGAAGCAGAAGAAATGTTCCGTGTCACTCCAACCACCAAGGCCCCCAGGGAGCTCAACGGGACAAAGGAGGACACAGAGAGAGACAAGGTGGAGAAGAGATTGAGGCAACAGAGAGCCAATCAACAGCACTACCCCCGGAACCTCCCAGTCCTCAGGACAGCGAATCAATGGAGGAGGAGGCAGCAGTGGAAAAGCAGCAGGGGGAGTGGCGGACGGTGAAGAAGAAGAAAAGTAAGAGGGAGCGAAGAAGAAGCAAAGGCGTTTCCCAGAGAAGCGGCAAGAGGCGTCTCCCATCCGACACGGATGACAAGGGCAGCAGCTCTTCGGATGATGAAGTGCCAGGGCGGCACCGACAGAAGAGGCGGCAAAGCTCCAGGGCGTTGGAGGACGAGACACCCGAGCTCCAGAAAATTGGAGACAACAAGGAGACCAGCGCACCCCAACTTTGCCTGCAACCTGAGGAGGCCAGTGCACCACAGCCCCTGGAATCTGGGAGCAGTGAGGCAATCATCGCACCCCAGCTCCAGGAAGCCGGGAACAGCAACACCCCAGAGGGGGTGAGTTTTGGAGAAGCTTCTCCAGCAAAGGTCATCTCAAAACCCGCTCTCTACGTGAACCTCCAGATGCCACTGGAGCAGAACACGGCCAAGGAGATCTACCTCAGCCCATCCAAAGTGAAGGAATTTGAGCTCACTACGGGTATGAAGGAGCAGACTAAAGGTCTAGGACTCTCAGAGACAGTGGGTTTGGTAGGAGAATAAATGCTTTAAAATGGGTTTAAAGATTGTATCCATAAATGTGCGTAGCATTAAATCTACTACGCGATGTGTTGCGACCTTAGACTACCTAGCCAAGGTCAAAGCTGACCTGTTGTTTCTGCAGGAGTGTGCGATACCGCACCTCAGCTCCTACAGGCAATGGTCACGATGGTGGTCCCATGGGCCATCGATCTGGTCGGGCGGAAACGACTCTCGTTCCTCCGGCCTGGGTATTCTGCTGCGGGGAGGCAACTTCACCGTCTCAGAGGTCAAGGAGGTGGTGGGCGGGCGACTCCTCGTAGCAGACGTAATGTACAAGAACGCTCCACTCCGGTTAATTAACGTGTACGGCCCGGCACAAGGGGCTGAGAGGCTGGAGGTTTTTCAGCAGCTCCCACTGCTGCTGGCGACCTCCAGGCCGGTCATTCTGGGCGGTGACTTCAACTGCATCATCGATGCGGCTGGACGATCCGGCAGGGCCGGCAGCAGATTGGACGCTACGTCCAGATCCCTGATGGAAACAGTTAAGGATGCCAAGCTGCACGACGTCTTCAGCAACCCTGCAGACGGAGCGCAGCGTAGATACACCTGGTCGCGGCCAGACGGGTCCATTCGTTCCAGGATAGACTTCCTGTTTGTGTCCCGTGCATTCACAGTCAGATCCACCGAGGTCAAGCCGGTGTTCTTCTCTGACCACTGCCTCCTACTGGCGGACTGCCACTTGGAGAAGGACCTGAGGGTGGGCAGGGGGGCATGGAAGCTAAATGTGCAACTGCTGACCCCAGAGAACATTGAGGAGCTCAAGAGGGATTACAAAGGTTGGAGAACCGTGAAACCCCTCTTTGAGTCCCTGACACACTGGTGGGAAGCGATCAAGGGAAGCATCAAGAGGTTTTTCATCCTCAAAGGCACCCAGAAAGCTAGAAAGGAACAGAGGGAAATGTCCCGACTCCAGAAAAAGATGCAGAATCTGCTCCGGCTGCAGTCGATGGGGGTCGATGTCAAGGAGGAGCTCCAAGAGGTGAAGGGCCAGCAAGCCTCGCACTTTGCCTCGGAGGCCTCCAAGATCATCTTCCGTTCCAGAGTCCGCTCCGTGGAGCAGGATGAGACGTGCTCACGTTTCTTCTTCCAAAAGGTACACAGAGAGCGCTCTGTGATCAGCAGCCTGAAGGAAGAAGACGGCTCAGTAAAGTCATCACGGTCCGACATTCTGAGGATCAGCAAATCCTTTTATGCCGGATTGTATGACGTGAAGCCCACGGACAGCACGGCCTCCCAGTCCTTCCTGTCCTCTATCACGGAGGTCTTAGACCACAGTACGCGGGAGAGCCTGGACAAACCGCTAACTCCTGATGAACTGACTAAGGCCCTCGAGTCCTTCGAGAAGAGTAAAACTCCCGGAAGCGACGGCTTGCCGGCGGAGTTGTATTCGGCTCTGTGGGACTTGATCGGCCCAGACCTGCTAGGAGTGTACGAGAGTATGCTCCTGGCCGGTAGTATGTCAGAATCCATGAGGAAAGGCATCATCACCCTCATCTACAAGCACAAGGGGGGAAGGGAGGAAATTAGAAATTGGCGACCCATTTCACTGTTGATTGTGGACTATAAGATTCTGTCCAAGGTCATCGCCAACCGGGTCAAATCCGCTCTGGAATTGGTGATTCACCCTGACCAGACCTGCTCTGTGCCAGGCAGGAAGATCTCTGACAGCCTGGCGCTGCTCAGGGATACGATTGCCTATGTACAGGACAGGGGTGTGGATACCTGCCTCATCAGCTTGGATCAGGAGAAGGCCTTTGACAGAATATCGCACACCTACATGGGGGATGTGCTCTCCAAAATGGGGTTTGGGGAGGGAATTCGAAATTGGATCCAACTGCTCTACACTAACATCAGTAGCGCAGTCTCAATCAATGGGTGGGAAACAGATAGCTTTCCGATTAAATCTGGAGTCAGGCAGGGCTGTCCTCTCTCGCCTGTCCTTTTCGTGTGTTGCATAGAACCCTTTGCCGAGTCCATCAGGAAGGATCCGGGCATAAGAGGAGTGACGATCCCAGGCAGTGGAGGCACTCAGGTAAAAGCCTCCCTGTACATGGACGACGTCGCCGTCTTCTGCTCGGATCCGCTGTCGATGCGCAGACTGATGCACATCTGCGACCAGTTCGAACTGGCCTCGGGAGCCAAGGTAAATCGTGGGAAGAGCGAGGCCATGTTCTTTGGGAACTGGGCTGACCGATCCTTTGTCCCCTTCACTGTCAGGGCTGACGGCCTGAAGGTGCTGGGGATATGGTTCGGAGGGACCGGGGCATGCGTTAGAAACTGGAAGGAGCGAGTGGCTATGGTGAAAAGGAAATTGGGCATGTGGGAGCGACGCTCCCTCTCCATTGCGGGTAAGAACCTGGTCATCAGGTGTGAGGTACTCTCGCTGTTGCTGTACGTGGCGCAGGTCTGGCCCATTCCAGACTCCTGCGCGACGGCGATCACTCGAGCCATCTTCCGCTTTATCTGGAGGTCGAAAATGGATCGTGTCTGCAGGGACGCGATGTACAAGCCTCTAGATAAAGGGGGAAAAAACGTGCCCAACATCGCCCTCATACTGATGGCCACCTTTGTGTGCGGCTGCATCAAGCGGTGCGTAGACCCTCAGTACGCAAACACCAAGTGTCACTACGTGCTGAGGTTCTACCTGTCCCCGGTGTTGCGAAGGATGGGTCTGGCCACGCTGCCGCGGAACGCTCCAAGTAGTTGGACCGTGCCGTACCACCTGTCCCTGGTGGAAAAATTTATGCAGAAAAACACCTTTGACCACAAGTCCATCAGGCAGTGGTCAGCACGTAACGTCCTAGAGGCCCTGAGGGAAAAGGAGAGGGTGGACCCTGTGGGATGGTTCCCCGAGCAGACTGTCAAAGTCATTTGGCAGAATGCCTCATCGCCAGAACTTTCCAACAAGCACCAAGACGTAGCTTGGCTGGTGGTGAGAAAGGCCCTCCCCGTCAGATCCTTCCTACACGCCAGGAGGCTCACCCCCTCTGCACGTTGCCCTCGAGGTGGCTGTGGTGGGGAAGAGACCGTTGTTCACCTCCTTGTGGATTGTGCCTTTGCAAAGAAAGTCTGGAGAGAGATGCAGTGGTTGCTGTCGAGGTTCATCCCGAGCAGTTCTGTGACACAGGACTCTGTGCTCTACGGGCTGTTCCCAGGGACACACACCGAGACAAACATCAACTGCAGCTGGAGGATCATCAACTCGGTGAAAGACGCGCTTTGGTCTGCCCGAAACTTGTTGGTCTTCCAGCACAAAGAGTTGTCCCCGACCGATTGTTGCGGACTGGCACAATCCAAAGTCCAGGACTACATGCTGAGGGACGCACTAAAGCTTGGGGCAGCTGCCGCAAAGGCACAATGGGGAAGGGTCGCTGTCTAAGACCTTTCTACCACAGCGCACCGAGAGACTGGTAACTGTTTAGAGCCCCTCGGGCTGTACAGATCAAAATGAAAGGCTGTAAATGATTGTAATATTGTTTGTACTGATGCACCTGGTGATACATTTTGTAAAAGTTTAACCTGGATTGTACCCTTGTAATGTTGTTTTTGAAATGGTTTGGAATGTGATTGAAGATATTTTATGAATAAAGTATATTTTTACAAAAAAAAACAGAGATATACAATTATTGCTTCTTGTAGCCAGAAACATCAACAGTGACTTCAGAAGTAAATAACTTGGTTACATCAAAACATGATTCTTTTTTAATCAGGAAATCAAAATGAAGACACATAATGACAGGAGTAGGAGACGAGCCTAGTAAATCAAGACACACTTGTTGGATGAACTCAAGCTTGCGTTTTGAAAGGCATTAAATTACATTGGGTGGGGGAAAAGTGAGGGAGGTAAGGAGTTCCACAGTTATGAGCATGAAAGCAGTGCATTCTACTGTGCATGCTGACTAACTGGTTTGTTACCTTTAACCTTCATTGATGAGCAGTGTACTGTGTCCTTACTGTGATGTGGCAAACAGTTCAAACAGTTTGAACACTTCACCTCCAATGAATACGATCTAAAGGAAGTTCAGCCTGGCTGCTTTATAACCTCTGCTCAGACCTTATTGTTCCATGGTTCAAACACCAGGGGATCCTTTAGGTAAACAAGCTTGCCTCCAGCGGGGTTTGACACCTGTCTCTGTTGGCAGATCAAGTGTCACATTTCTTTGTAGTCAAACAAGCTGCTTTGTGACAGTGAGACCTGCTGCTTAATATTTTCACTGATATATCTCCAAGATAGAAGGAGTAAAATAAATAAGGTGATTGAAGCTAGCATTGAGTGCACCTATTTTAAGACTGGTGTCATCCGCATTCTTGTGTCAGTGTGCTTATATAAATACAAGGTTTGATGCAGTTGGCTCACCAAGAACATTGTAGCTTTGTATTACATCAGCAGATACTTACATTTATAAAGCACCTTTAATGTAATGAAACATCTCAAGATGCTTCACAGGAACATTATAAAACAAAATGTGACACTGTGCCACATAAGGAGATATTAGGTTAGAAGACCAAAAGCTTTATGGTCACTGAGATAGGTTTTAAGGAGTGTATTAAAGGAGTATAAATGGCGGAGCAGACTCGATGGGCCGAATGGCCTAATTTCTGCTCCTATGTCTTATGGTCTTATGGTCTTATGAGTAAAGTGAGGTAGAATAATGGAGAAGTGTATGGAGGGTATTCCAGAGCTTCAAGTCTAGGCAACTGGAGAGCATGGCAACCAATAGTGGAGCAATTAAAATTGGGCATGCAGAAGAGGCCAGTATTTGAGGAGTGCAGATACCTCAGAGGGCTGTGGTGCTGGAGGAGATTACAAAGATAGGGAGGAACAAAGCCATGGAAGGATTTGAAAACAAGGATAAGAAGTTTAAAAACAAGATGTTGCTTGACTGGGAGCCAGTGTTGGCCATTGAGCACAGGAGTGATAGGAAATGGGACTTGGTGTGAATTAAGGTATGGGCAGCAGCGTTTTGGATGACTTCAAGTTTACGGAGGGTAGAATATGGGCGACCAGCCAAGACTGCATTGGAATACTCAAGTCTAGAAGTAATGAAAGCATGAATGAGGGTTTCAGCATAGATAGCCGAGACGGGGAGAAATTGGCTGGTGTTACGGAGGTGGAAATAGTGATGGCATGAATATGAGGTCAGAAGATCATCTTGGGGTCAAATGTGACACTTAAAGTTATGAACAGACTGGCTTAATCTCAGACTGTTGCCAGGGAGAGGGATGGAAGTAGTAGCTGTGAACAGGGTTTGGAGCAGAGACCAAAAACAATGGCTTCAGTCTTCCCAATATTTAATTGGAGGAAATTTATGCTCATCCAATACTGCATGTTGGATAAGAAGACTGATAACTTAGCAACATGGAAGAGTCAAGTTAGGTGGTGGTGAGGTAGAGCCGGGTGTGTTCAGTGTATTTGAGAAAACTGTCACTGTGCCTTTGGTTGATATTGTCAAAGGGCAGCATATAGGTGTGAAATGGGAAAGGGCTAAGGATTGATCCTTGTGGGACACCGCAAGTAGTGGTGCAAGAACAGGAAGAGAAGCCATTGCAAATGATTCCCTGGCTATGACTAAATAGATAAGAATGGAAACAGATGAGAACAGTCCCATCCAAATAGAACAATAGTGGTGAGTCATTGGAGGAGGATAGTGTGGTCAACCTTGTCAAAGGCTGCAGACAGGCGGGGATGGACAAAGAGGGAATATTTGCCACTCTCGCAGTCATTTATGACTTTAATAAGAGCTATTTCAGTACTATGACAGGGGCAGAATCCTGGTTGGAGGGAATCAAACATGGAGTTCTGGGAAAGATGGGACCGATTTGGGAGGCAACAACAAGTTCAAAGCCTTTGGAGAGACTTGGAGAGGAAAGGGAGGTTGGAGATTGGATGGCAGTTTGCAAGGATGGTGGAGCCAAAGGTTGTTCTTTTGAGGAGAGAGGTGATGACAGCAAAAAGGAGAGATGAACAACACCTGTTCAGAGCGAAAACCATTTACAATATTAGCTAACCGGGATACCAGGAGGGGAAGCTGGGTGATCGGCAGATTAGTTGGAACAAGATTGAGAGAATGGGGGTGGCGAGAAAGGGGCTATGGAACTCCTGGTCAAGATTACTATTGATACAAATTATTGAAATGTGAAGTTCGACATAAGTAAAGATAAAAATCTGAACCTTAGGTTGGATAACATGTTCTACACTAACCATCCTGCAGCACTCAAACTTGACCAGTTGCAGTTTGAGTTCCCAAAACATGTTGCTTAGTTTTGACCCAGGAACTGAGTCATTGTAAACATCAGCCTGTTACCAAGAGATCGCAACTGAGCATTCAAATAGATTTTCAGACGTTCTGCTGAGATTTTTTAATGAAATCTGTGGGTTACAGATATGACTGAGAATGTTTTGAAACAATCTATGTTTTTATTTATTTTGTACTTTCCTGCATGTATCTCACACATGCACACAAGTATAGACACGCGCACACACAAATGTGTGCACACACACATGAATGCACACACAACATAGGGTAATATTAAATTTAAAAGGGATCTCACATTCCTTCGAACCTCACTGCTCCCCCCTCCACCTCAAAATATTCCCTCTTCTCCCCTCCTGAAGACATTGACTGGTGCTGAGCTGTGTTAATATCGATGTCAGCTACCTTTTGGCATCTCATTTATATGGTCATTCTTCTCTTGGCAGTAAATGGCAAATTGAGAGAGGCTGTGAATATGATGCTGGGTCTCACTACTTGGAGCAGTAGTTGGAGGTATAACCCTGATCCTCTGGCTCGACACCTTTCAAGAGTGTAACCTCATTCAATTTGCCCTAAGTGTCGGCAGGCTAATAGATCATAGGAAGGAATCACTGCTGTATCCAATGCTGCCCTCTCCCAATTTCCACATATGCACTTCCTGGTGAAAATCACTAAATAACAATCAGCAGTGAGAATCCCAGCTAATTTCTCCCATTCTTAGCCTAAGGGCATTCTATCTGAGGACAGCTAACTCAGCACAAATCAGGAATCCTGCTTGGTTTAGCTCAACACCAAACAGTAGGACAACCTATCCTGTAACTTAAAAGAATAGGAATTTCTTCTATTTAACCAGATAGCTAATTTATCCCAAAAAAATAAATAGCTGAATTACATATTTCCAATTGGTTTGATTCCAGGACTAACCAAGTTACAGCTAGTTTGAGGATCAATGGCATATTGAATGCTGTCATGAACATTGTTTATCACCCTAAGCAATTATTCCATTGGTCATCCAACTGCCCGTAGCTGAGAAATATTAGGGACGATTTTCCTCTGCCCTGCTCCTAAATAGAGCTGATATTTTGCTCTCGAATAATACAAATGTGACGTGAGAAAACACTTTTTCACACAACGAGTGGTTCGGGACTGGAATGCGCTGCGGTGCATGGTGGTGGCAGGTTCAATCGAGGAATTCAAGAGGGCATTAGATGATTATTTGAAGGGGTGCAGGGGTACAGGGAAAAGGCAGGGCAATGGCACTAGGTCATAATGCTCATTTGGAGAGCCAGTGCAGACACGATGATGGGTGAATGGCCTCCTTCTGTGCCATTAAAATTCTGTGAATCTGAATACTGCATATAAAGTTTCTTCTATGGCTTTTCTGGCATCAGCACATAAAAAAAGTTGTCAGCTATGTAAATGTCTTTTTTTTTAATTCATTCACAGGATGTAAGCTTCACTGGCATTTATTGCCCATCCCTAGTTGCCCTTGAGAAGGTGGTGGTGAGCAGCCTTCTTGAACTGCTACAGTCCATGTGGTGTAGGTACACCCACAGTGATGTTAGGAAGGGAGTTCCAGGATTTTGACCCAGCAACAGTGAAGGAATGGCAATATATTTCCAAGTCAGGATGGTGAGTGACTTGGAGGGGAATTTCTAAATGGTGGTGTTGCCATCTATCTGCTGCCCTTGTCCCTCTAGATGGAAGTGGTTGTGGGTTTGGAAGATGCTTCGAAGAAGCGTTGGTGAATTCCTGCAGTGCATCTTGCAGATGGTATACACTGCTGCTACTGTGCGTCGACGATGGAGGGAGTGAATGTTTGTGGATGTGGTGCCAATCAAGTGGGCTGCTTTGTCCTGGATGGTGTCAAGCTTCTTGAGTGTTGTGGGAGCTGCACTCATCCAGGCAAGTGGAGAGTATTCCACCATACTCCTGACTTGTGCCTTGCAGATGGTGGACAGGCTTTCGGGAGTCAGGAGGTGAGTTACTTATCGCATGATTCCTAGCTTCTGACCTGCTCTTATAGCCACAGTATTTATATGGCCAGTCCAGTTCAATTTCTGGTCAATAGTAACCCCCAGGATGTTGAAAGTGGGGGATTCAGTGATGGTAATGCCATTGAACATCAAGGAATGATGGTTAGATTCTCTCTTGTTGGAGATGGTCATTGCCTGACACTTGTGTGGCGCGAATGTTATTTGCCACTTGTCAGCCCAAGCCTGGATATTGTCCAGGCCCTGCTGCATTTGGACATGAACTGCTTTAGTATCTGAGGAGTTGCAAATGGTGCCAAACATTATGCAATCATCAGAAAACATCTCCACTTACGATGGAAGAAAGGTCATTGATGAAGCAGCTGAAGATGGTTGGGCCGAGGACACTGCCCTGATGAACTCCTGCAGTGATTTCCTGGAGCTGAGATGACTGACCTTCAACAACCACAGCCATCTTCTTTTGTGCTAGGTATGACTCCAACCAGTGGAGAGTTTTCCTCCTGGTTTCCATTGACTCCAGTTTTGCTAGGGCTCCCTGATGCCACACTCGGTCAAATGCTGCCTTGGTGTCAAGGGCAGTCACTCTCACATCACCTCGGGAGCTCAGCTCTTTTGTCCATGTTTGAACTAAGGCTGTAATGAGGTCAGGTGCTGAGTGACCCTGGCGGAACCCAAACTAGGTGCCAGTGAGCAGGTTATTGCTAAGCAAGTGCCACTTTATAGCACTGTTGATGACCCCCTTCCATTACTTTACTGATGATCTCGAATAGACTAATGGAGTGGTAATTGGCCAGGTTGGATTTGTCCTGCTTTTTGTGCACAGGACATACCTGGGCAATTTTCCACAAAGCCGGGTAGATTCCAGTGTTGTAGTTGTACTAGAACAGCTTGGCTAGGGTTGCGGCAAGCTCTGGAGCACAAGTTATCAGTGCTATTGCCGGAGAATTGTCAGGGCTTGAAGCCTTTGCAGTATCGAATGCCTTCAGCCGTTTCTTGATATCACGTGGAATGAATCAAATTGGCTGAAGACTAGCGCCTGTGATACTGGGGACCTCCGGCGGAGGCCAAGATGGATCATCCACTCGGCACTTCTGGCTGAAGATTGTTGTAAGTGCTTCAGTCTTATTTTTGCACTGATGTGCTGGGCTCCTCCATCATTGAGGATGGGGATATTTGTGGAGCCTCCTCCTTCAGTGAGTTGTTTAATTGTCCACCACCATTCACGAATGGATGTGGCAAGACTGCAGAGCTTAGACCTGATCCATTGGTTGTGGGATCGCTTAGCTCTGTCTATCACTTGTTCCTTTTTTTGTTGGCAGACAAGTAGTCCTGTGTTATAGCTTCACCAGGTTGACACCTCATTTTTAGGTATGCCTGGTGCTGCTCCTGGCATGCCTTCCTGTACTCTTCATTGAATCAGGGTTGATTCCCTGGCTTGATGGTAGTGTTACAGTGGAGGATATGCTGGGCCATGAGGTTACAGATTGTGTTCGAGTACAATTCTGCTGCTGCTGATGGCCCACAGCGCCTCATGGAGGCCCAGCCTTGAGTTGCTAAATCTATTTGAAATCTGTCTCATTTAGCACGGTGGTAGTGCCACACAACACGATGGATGGTATTCTCAATTTGAAGATGGGATTTTGTCTCCACAATGACTATGCGATGGTCACTCCTACCGATACTGTCATGGACAGATTCATCTGCGGCAGTCAGGTTGGTGAGGATGAGGTCGAGTATGTTTTTCCCTCTTGTTGGTTCCCTCACCACTTGCCGCAGACCCAGTCTAGCAGCTATGTCCTTTAGGACTCGGCCAGCTCGGTCAGTGGTGGTGCTACCTAGCCACCCTTGGTGATGGACATTGAAGTCCCCCACCCAGAGTACATTCTGTGCCCTTGCCACCCTCAGTGCCTCCTCCAAGTGATGTGCAACATGGAGAAGTACTGATTCATCAGCTGAGGGGCGGCTGTACAAGGTAATCAGCAGAAGCTTTCCTTGTCCATGTTTGACCTGATGCCAAGAGACTTCATGGGGTCTGGAGTCGATGTTGAGGACTCCCAGGGCAACTTCCTCCTGACTGTATACCACTTTGCCGCCACCTCTGCTGGGTCTGTCCTGCCGGTGGAACAGCACATATCCAGGGATGGTGATAGTGGTGTCTGGGACATTATCTGTAAGGTATGATTCTGTGAGGATGACTATGTCAGGCTGTTGCTTGACTAGTCTGTGAGACAGCTCTTTCAATTTTGGCACTAGCCCCCAGATGTTAGTAAGATGTTGCAGGGTCGACAGGGCTGCGATTAACATTGTCGTTTCTGGTGCCTAGGTCGATGCTGGATGGTCCATCCGGTTTTTTTGTGACTTTGTAGCAGTTTGGTAAAACTGAGTGGCTTGCTAGGCCATTTCAGAGGGCATGTAAGAGTCAACCACATTGATAACCATACAAATAAGTGCCAGAGTCCACTGTACTCCGAATTCCTTGAACAGCACTTGAAACACATACTAGAAAAGTAAAACAAAATACTGTGGATGCTAGAAATCTGAAATAAAAACAGCGAATGCTGGAAGTACTCAGCAGGTCAGATAGCATCTGTGGGGAGAGAAACAGAGTTATTGCCTCAGGTCAATGACCTTTCATTCGACACAAAGTCATTGACTTGAAACATAGGGCCGAATTTTAACTTCCCGAATGGACAAGTGGCAGTGCAGGAGGAAGGGCAAAAGAGGAAGAAACGCCAGTCAGGAAGCTGGCAGGAGTCTGCCAACTGTCACATTTAACTTAAACTTTAAGGAAATCCTCTTGGGGCATGCAGGTCTGCTATTAACATACGCTAAAAGACAATTGAGTGCATTTTTACCCCTGGATTCTGCTTTGCATAGGGTTCCTGGGTTTCCTGGAATTCGACAGTTTGATTAAGCTGACAGGACTGCAGGGATTGACAGGGCTGAGCAAGTGACAGGCTGGAATGCATTTAAGCACTGAGCTATGACAGCTGGCCTAAGTGATAGGCCGTTATTCACAGGATTTGTTCTGAGAGTGCGCTTTTACTACTTCGCTACCTTGGAGTTTGTTTTTTGCCTTTGATCTTTACTTCCCAGCTGTCAGCTTTCTCAGCAGCAGGGGATCTTGGACAAAAACAAAAATAGCTGGAAAAACTCAGCAGGTCTGACAGCATCTGTGGAGAGGAAGACAGAGTAAACGTTTCGAGTCCGTAGGACACTTCGTCAGAACTTGGACCTCTGATGAGGAACAAGAGGAGCAGAACCAGCAACACCACCAGCAACTGGGCAGCACCACAGGAGCAGCTCCCTTCTCCTCAACTATCTACTGCTCCACAGGGCAAAGGAGAAGACTGTGGAGCTCCAGTATGCAGAGGCAATACCCCAATGTAACGTATATAGGCAGAGGATTTCCAGAGAAGGCAGAGTGCCTTTGCCTTAAGCAGCTCAGACTCCCCTATCAGGCTGTTGCTGATATTTGCAGCCTCCTGGAAGAAGATCTGCTTCCAAGTGGACCAGGCGGGTCCATATTGCTTGTGGTGGGCAAGGTCACCAGAGCCCTGAATTTCTTTGCTTCCAGCTCCTTCCAGGGATCTGCTATTGACAACTGTAAAATTTCACAGTCTCTTTTGCAATATGTATCCCCCAGGTGACAGATGCCATGTTTTGCCTGGGCTCATCACTTACACCTACTTTGCTACTGATCATGCCAATTAGAATGAGACCACCCTCTGCTTTACTGCTCTGGATGGGTTCCCACAGGTACAGAAAGTCATAGATTACACACATGCAGAAATCAAGATGCCTTTAGATCACCCAGCATTATTCATCAACCAACAGGGATGCCACTCCATCAATCTTCAGCTGGTATGCAACCACTGAAAGGCTATCATGCATATCTGGCTAAATACCAATGGAATGCTACTATGCCTTCATCCTATGCTAGTCAAGTCTCCCACAGATGTTCACACCTCCAATCAGAGTCAATTGGTGACAAGGGATATCCTCTAAGGACGTGGCTGATGACACTGTTACAGACAGAGGAGGAGAGATTAACTGAAACCCCAATTCCCTTCTGTCCATAATCAGCATGGGTTTTTTGGAAAGCTTATCGTGTGATCAATTTAAACATACAACAGCAGGTTTTCATGGGTTTAAAAATAAAGAAGGCTATTTATTCACACACTCCCCAAAAAAGTCTGAACACTACATCATTCACAATCAAGAAAGATACAATTAAAGGAGATAGTGCACTTCTACAAGTTAAACAAAAAGAATAGTCAACAGTTCACATGTTTGACTTGTTGCCAGAGATCAGTCAGTGTGGGTCCAGTAAAGAGGAGTCATTTCCCACTTTTGAATAGTAGTTCCGATGGGTCTAAAATAGTTGAAGTAATATATTTGGATTGTTGCAGAATTTCTTTGAAGCGATGAATGTTCAGCAGGTCACGAAGCTAGGCATTTGTGTTTTTTTTATCAGGAGATCAAATTTCTTTGTAGATGGACTTGGAGTTTTGGAATCATGCTAGGAGGTTTTTTAAAGACTACAACTTTTTGGTTCTTGAAAGGCAAAGATGGCACTGCCTTTCCCGCAGCTGCTGTCTCTTTGATTCTGCAGACTTCCCTGGTTTCCCTGAGTCTTCAGAGAAACTCATTATCACAAGCTGGTTTCGATCACATGACCAATACTGGTGTTGTCCAACAAGAATGGTTTGAAAGTACAAAGTCATCACTACACACTAGGAGATAGATGGTAGTCTTTCACACATAACTTGTGGATAATTGTTCTCATCAGCTTTCCTTTGTTGAATTGTAAACCTGGAAATAAAGAGTCTAGGAGTCCATTGACTTTGTGTTTTGAATAAACTTCAAACAATCGCGGATGTGAAACCAACAGAAAATATTCATCTTGGTATGTCCATTCCAGGGGGAGGTCTCCACCCAGGGCCATTCAGTCAGAACTTTCATGAAGCTTGATATTCTGTGTTGAATAAGCAATGGTCACTTGACCCCTTGGCAGCTATTTTAATAGCTCAGTGTCCATTTTAAATAAATAAAAGACAGTTCCAGAAACTTCCATATGAGCACAGTCCATGTTTAAAGTTATGAATATGACAACACCTATGTGGAGCCCCACCACAGCTGCCTTGAAAAGGCATTATTGGAACTGCGTGAGCACAAGGGTGGTCATTGAGCAAACCATTGGGATGTTGAAGATGCAATTCGGGTCCCTGTGTACGCTGTTCAGTAGCACCAGCCTGGGCGGCCAGGATGATAATGGTGCAGTGTGTCTTGCACAGTATAGTGCAGCAGAGAGGACTGGAACTGCAGGAGAAGGAAGGTATTGACTGCTCTTCAAAAGAGGCGAGGCGCAGCAGATGGCTGAGGAGGAAGAGGAGGAACATGCTGTAGTGAGGGTTCCTGCAGCCGCTCACCTAACAGCTAGTGATGCGCAGGACATACTCGTGCTGGCACTCTTCAGCTAATCTGAGGCAGTGCAGCCAACTGGCATGGCAATGCTGAACCCAGTGTGCCCCCATTCCCCCCTGCCTCCTGCCTCCAGCACAAAGCAGTCTCACAGTCAACAGCCTATCCCTCTCACTGAAACCTATTGCTTATTTTCTAATATTGACATACCATTTTCCTCAAGGCTGAAGACCACTTGGCGAGTGACAGGCAACAATGGGCAGCACAGAATATTGATTTGAATAATGTTTATGACGATTTAATACAGCAATAAGTGATTACTCTTGACAAAGTACAACTTCTTTCTCTTCCTTTTTCTATTGCACTGATGAATTTCTACAACTTTAGCTTCAGTAGAGCTCGAGGCAGCCTGCTCGTTTTCCAGCTCTGGCTGCTCAGATGTTCTTGGTCAAAGTCCTCTGAGTTTTAGAGCCTGTGAAGCATTGAATGGCCAAGGAAATGATTTCCTTCGTCCTATTTATGCTGGCAGACTGACTGTGCAGCTCATTGGTCAGGGACAGCATATACTCGGTTTATTGTTGCCTTTGATGCTGCAGGGTGGTGGCCACTCTTTCCATGGGCACAGGAATCAGTGCGAAGGCCTGAGAAGTCATGATACACAGGATAGAGACAGAATTCTCCACTCTCTCCAATAGTACATAGTGCCTGTGGAAAGGCTGACAGGTTCAAGGTCCTACCACTGAAGCTCAGGAAAGGTATAATGGAAGCCATTTTGAGCACAGGAAGCTTCATTGAGTAAACCCTTGTGATGCTGGAAATGTAATTCCGATGCCTGGACACATCAGGATTAAGGTGAAATTCAGCTATCCTGAGGTAGTGTGGCCATCTGGCAAACCAAATCTGAAATCACTGCGGCTGTTCCCCAGACCCCCAGCAAAAACAGTCCCACAATCAATAATCCGTCCCACATACAGAGACCCAATATCCATTTTCAACTCTCAGCAAAGCATTCTCCACTATACTGTAGGGCACTTAGCCAGAGGTGCAGGTGCTGAGGATGGGACAATGGAACTTTGCAATAAAATTTACAGTTGAGAAAGACTGACCAGAAATGTGATAATTTAAGCAAGTGTTAAACATCAAAGCGAATACACTTAAGCAACTACAAATCTTTTTCCCTTCTTTTCTTTTTACCCCTATGTAGTGCAACCACTTCATCAGTGCTAGAGTCAGGCTGCTCATTTTCTCTGACCTGACTGCTCAGATGCTCATGGCCAATGTAATTTTGGAGCTCGTGACTGTTCCACCAGCAACTGTGAAGGGGCAAACTTGGCTATTGGGTAGGTGATAGCATGTGAGACTCTGACAAAGCAGGCGGGTGTGGGCTTGGGTAATGGGAAACGCGGTGGTGGGAAGCAGTGAGGAGAGAAAGTACTTTGAGCAGAGCCCCCACTTCCATCTGTCGTTTCTCCTTCTTCCCTCTCATGGCCTGCCCACACTCCTCTGGAAGCCAAAAGCTGGTGAACACTCTGCCGCACTTCAGTAAGGCAGGCCAAGGTGAGGATTTCCTCCATCCTGCTTAAGGTGTAGAGTCTGAGTCTGCTGGCCATTGGTGAGCTCCTGCATTTACTCAGTGTACTACCATGTCTGATGCTCCATTCAGGTGGCATGGATGGAGACTCAGTGTGAATGTCAAAGACATCATAGAACTCAGGCTAGAAATGGAATGCTTCAATCTCTCTCCAATCGTGTGCAGTGCAGCTGGAAATGCTGACAGAGCCTCACACATTTTCTGCTGCTGGGTCAGAATAGTCCTCTTCGTTGATGACTCCCAAAGGTCAGCATTCGCATCCGGCTGAACAGAGCTTGGGGTGTCTATGTGCACCCTTCACTGTATAGCTGTCTCCAGCATCTGCCCGTGCTGATTTGTGATGTGCACTTCAACATCTGACTATCCAACTCCCTGTTTTTGTGGCTCCACCAAGGCGTGTGTATCTGAGATGGGGGAGGGTGCTCATGAGTTGGTGCTTCCTCAGAGTGAGTGGCCTCCTCTGAGGGGTTTTCATCCTCCTCCAGCGTTGGCTGCTCAGCAACACTTCTGGGACCTGTGGGAAATGAAAAACACGAATTAGAATTGACAAGGTGAGAAAGCTGTAGGTCGTCATTATGCTGACCATCATATATCAGTTGCTGGTGACATCAAATCTATGTGAGTGAGTGTAGTCTGCCATTGGCAGTGCTAAATTTAATTCTGTTACCAGGTAACTGGAAGATCCCTATCTCTCTAATGCTAATAGCTAATACACCAAGACTCAGCTTCTCTCTAGTGCTTCCTCTTGTGTTGCTGTCAGGGTTGTTTTGGGCCACTCCTGGTTCTCTGCCTCTCCATGCTGTCCTGTATTATCTTCTCCAAGAAGAAATCAAGGTGTTTGAGCTATGGATTGTTTCAAGAGGATGGAAGGACAACATTTGTGGAGGGTCACTGATAGGGATGGATGTAAGATGATGGTGAATGTTAGTGGTGGCCAGTCAGATGGAGATGTGTGAAGGTGTCACGACAAAGAAGGCATGTGTGCATCTACAAGTTTGTTGGTCTGAGGAGTAATGTGCAGGAGAAAGCTGGGGAAGGCATAGAGAGGAAGTCTGCATTTGAATGTACAGGTCATTAAACCTCTTCTGGCATTGTATCCAGGAGTGAGGGAACATCACTTCTAGCCAGGTCTGATTGTTTTATGGCACCCTTCTTCCTCGTGTTTTAGAAGAACAGAGCCTGCAGCATGATTTCCAGGGGTCCATCTGAGAACCACGGGGCAGCCAGTCTTCACTGACACTCCATCTGTCAGGCAGCTGGCTCTCTCTTGACATTCTCACCCATACATATTCATACAAATAGTGAATTCCCAACACCCAGCTTTGGGTCAACACCATGACTGTCTGCTATAATTGGTTAGGAAACCCAGAAGTGGGATGCTAATGCTGTGGCTCAGTTAGAGAACCACTGAGAAACCCACAGCACAAACCTTTGTGTTCCTAACCAGCTGCCAGTTTCCCCTGCTGTGAGCAGATCAAAGTGTTAAAATTTAGTATGTTAATCATGTTTCTCTCTCCAGATTCTGCCCACCCTGCTGACCATTTCCACATCCAAGTGTTATACTGATCCCACAACTCCCACTTAGTTTCTGTCTTTAGGGACAGGCAGACAGACTGGTATTGCCAATTAGAAAGATCCTTATTTTTGGTTTTTTGAACAGAACTTCTGTCCTTTTGCACAATGCTTATTCCTTTATGTTATAGTGATGGAGGCAGTGTTCAGTGTTATTCCATCTACTTTTTTGTGAAATAGCTTATTTGTAGGCAGACATGGGGAAACAACCACCAAACGCCCGACAGCTGCTGAAATCATTCACACCTCTGTCTGCTGAAACTCAAACTCTTTTTTTACGACAGAGTTGGAAGCCCCTCCCTCTGTCTGATGGTTCAACCATTCCACGCCAACAGGAATAAAAAGAGAAGCTGCTCAATCAAGCCATCTTCCTAATGCTGCAACATCTTTTCTTTATACTCACACCAGATTCTTGCTCTACTGACAGTGCCATGTATTTTCCAGCTGACTCCAAGTCACACTGTAGGGATGGTTGGGCTATTGCTGCCTCACCCTTGGAACAACGGCATGTACTCCTTTACAGGGAACAGAACCTCTTTATAAATCATCAGCAAACAAACACAGCTTCTGGCTCACGTGTAGTAGTTTAAAATCGTACCATTCGCCACCAGAAGGTGTCCAGATAACAATCCTGCTTCATTAGCCATGAAAAATAAAAGCCTCCTGGTTTTAACTGTGCCTGCCCCTTTCATGAAAAACTAAGGGAGGTTTCAAAAAACAAAAAAAAAAGCATGATAAGTATTTGATAAGTCTATCAATAAAAAAAAATTGTTAAAAACAAGGTGGGGCCTCCAAGAGCAGAGAACTGTCAAACTGTAAATAATGATCAAAAATGGCATAGATATTTAATAAGTACTTTACTTTGGTAGCTATGAAAGATAAGGATAATGCAAGGAAGTGAATTCGGAATTGAGAATGAGATAATTAACATTATGATGGGCAAAAGTAAAATTTTAAATAAGTTATTTAGATTAAAGGCAGACAATGCATCAGAGCTGACTGGGATACATCCTAGAATCCTAAGGGAAGAGGAGGTGGAAATTGTCGAGACTGCACAAAATATTTTTCAGGACTCCATTGAGTGTGGAGGTAAGCTGGAGGATTGGAAAGTAGCCAATTTAAACCATTTTAAAAAGGGAGGCAGAGCAAATCTGGGTAATTACAAGCTAGTTAGTTTAGCATCTGTGGTAGAAAGAAATATTTTAGAGTCTTTAATTAAGAATGAAATGACCACAAGCTGGATGATTTACTGAGGGTGTACTCGCCGCAGCCAAAGGGAAATGTTGGGGGTGAGTCCCATCTGCTTGGCCAGCTTGCCCCACTTTAATATTTTGGGTGTCAGCCCTTTAATTATCATGAAGCAAGACTTCCGTCTGTCTCCAGAAGGAAGTCCACCTTCATTGAGCTGCCAGCCAATCAGGAGCCTGCAGCTATGAGCCACACCTAGATCGGTGGCTAGAACTGGTATTGCAGGAGGCCCAGGAGGAAGTGGAACCATGGATGCCTTGAAACCCAAGTAAATGCAGGATGTGACCGGGACTGGGTTTGCAAGTAGGGGGGCTTGTTGGACAGGGCAGGGATTGCAAAACTGTGGGAGGGGGCCTCCAAATGGCACAGGGGGCCCGGGAAGGAGGCACCTCGCTCTTTCACTGACCAGTAGTCCGTAGGATTAAACCCGCTGGGCTGCACGTTGGGCACAGGTCTCTCCTTTCGCCCATCAAATCAAAGCCCATGTCCGCCACCAGTACTTTAAACTTTAATTGGAATCACGAGGGAACCATCAGTAGAATGCATAATAAATGAAGTTGTTAAGTAGCCAGGCAACAGCATGACATAGTCATACTCACAGATTCATACGTTTCAGCCAATATTCCAAGCTCATCCTGGAAGAAGACCTCCTGCCAGTGGCAGTCAAGGTCACCACATCACTTAATTTCTGGCTTATTGCTCAGCTGGTGTGCAACCACTAAAAGGTCACCATGCATGTTTGGGGGTTGCAATGATGCCCTCGTCCTACACCAGTCAAGTCTCCAACAGATATTCACATCTCTAAACAGCATGAGCAGATGGCTCCTTGGAGACATGGGCTATCTTCTAAAGATGCCATTAATGCTGCATTTGAGCAGCCCTACCACTGATGCTCAGGAGCCATTTAGAGCCCAAGAGGTTTCAGTGAGTAAGCCATCATGATGCTGAAGATGTGATTCAGATGTCTGGGTGCATCAGGAGGTGACCTTCAGGATGCACCAGCCAGGGTTTCCAGAATGATCATGGTGTGCTGCCCCTTGCACATCACTGCACAGTGGCAAGGACTGGAGCTCCAGGAGAAGGAAAATGATGATCATTCTGCATCTGCACAGGAGGAGAAACTAGAGGAGGAAAGGAGAATGAGGAGCTTGATGTGATGAAGCCTGCTAAGGCTGCTTACATGGCTACCAGTGATGCTGGGGATAGATTAATTCAGGTGAGCCTCAGTAAACCTGAGGCAGTGCAGCCATCTGGCAAACTAATTCTGAACCCACTGCAGCTCCAACCCCCACTAGCCACCTAGTATAAAACTGTCCCACAATCAACAATCCATCCTTCTCACAGGCACCCAATGCTCATTTCTAACTCATGTCATACCATTCTCCACAACACAGCAGAACACTAAGCTGGCAACAGGCAACAATGGGGACAGAGTACTGGAGCTTTGAAGTAAAGTTTATAGTTGATAATTTTGTGACTGAAATGTGATAATTTAAGATAGTGTTGTACACCCAAATGAATATACTTATGTAATCTCTAGTTTCAACAAATCTAGATTCAGGCTTCTTGTTTCCCTTGCTTTGACTGCTCAGATTCTTGTGTTGAATGTCCTTTGGATTTTGGAGCTCATGAGGGTCTGACTAAAGACTGCCCCAACTGCACCTGTGTGGGTGAAGACTTAGCCACCAGGGCAGGAGGCAGCATGTGGGCTCTGACTGAGGTAATGGTGGGGGGAGGGGTGGGGTGGGAGGGAGGTACCTGTAGGAATGCTTTGAGCCATGCTTTGGAGGGAGGTACCTGTAGGAATGCTTTGTTCCATGTGCTTGTTCTCCATCCTTCCTCTCATAGCCCAACCGTAAGCCAAGAGCTGGAGAGCACTATACTTCACTTCAGTGAAGTGCTAAGCCAAGGCAAGTCTTCCCTCCATCCTGTTTAAGGTGCAAACTGAATATACAGGTCAATAGTGAGGGCCTGTGTGCACTCACTGCACTGCCGGGTCTGATATGCCAAGCTGGTGACCACTCTTAGCATGGACATAGACATCAGAAATCGTGCACACTGCCTCTGGAAATGCTGGCTGAAACTCACTCCTGAATAGTCCTTTTCATTGATGACTCCCAATGGTCAGCATTTGTCTACAGCTGAACAGAGCCTGGAGGGTACTGTTCCCTCCAATGGGGACCCTTCTTTGCTGTCCATGCCTCCCCCATCTTCTCTTGCCTCACTTGTGATGTGCACATCAACAATCCAATCACCTCTTTTGGTGGTCACACTAAAGAATTTGTATCTGTGCTGGTGGGGGGTGACATTGCAATAAGATGTCTGTAATGTGGCTGATCAGATGGGAATGTGAGGAGATGCTTTGAGACATAGGGATAGGTGCACCTTCAAGGTGCGTTAGCCTGAGCAATGATGTGCAGCAACAGGCTGGAGAAGGCAGAATGAGGGTGTGGAATGCCACTCCTCATTCCTGCCTTGATCAGGTAATCAAACCTCTTGTGGTATTGTATCCAGGAGCAAGGCACCACACTCTTACTGCTCATTTCCTCTGCCACTTCCATCCATCCTGCTTTTCTCTGCTATTCCCTTCTTCCCTCATCCACAGGGAACAGAACCTCCCTTACCATCTGCAGCATGATTTTCAGGGAAGCATCTGAGGACTGTGGTGCAGTATATGTACATTGACCTTCCCTCCAGAATAGGGTCTAAAGTTGTAGATGGGGTACCAATCAAGCGAGCTGCTTTATCCAGGATGGTGTTGAGCTTTTTGAGTGTTGTTGGATCTTCACTTATTCAGGCAAGTGGACAGTATTCCATCACACTCTTGTGCCTTGTAGATAGTGGACAGGCCTTGGGGAGTCAGGAGGTGAGTTACTCACCACAGAATTCCCAGCCCCTGACCTGCTCTTGTAGTTATATAGCTGGCCCATTATAGTTTCTGGTCAATGGTCACCCCCAGGATGTTGATAGTGAGGGATTCAGAAATGGTAATACCACTTAATGTCAAAGGGAAATGGTTAGATTCTCTCTTGTTGGAGATGGTCATTGACTGGCACTTGTGTGACATGGATATTACTTGCCATTTATCAGCCCAAGCCTGAATGTTGTCCAGGTTTTGCTGCATAAGAACAGGGAATGCTTCAGAGTCCAGGGAGTCACGAATGGTGCTGAGCATTGTGCAATCATCAGCGAACATCCCCACTTCTGATGTTATGTTGGAGGGAAGGTCGTCGGTTGATCACTCAATGTTATTTTTTATTATTTGTTTGTTGAGTAAGTTTTGGGAATTGTAAATGGAAAGGTCTTCTAGCTTTCAGGTCATTAATTCTGAGAATGAGTATACCTAAGCATTTATTTTAATACAGTTTCCTCAGAGGTTTCTTCTAACTGGAAAAATGACAATTACATAGAATCAATTTTATTTAATGTGCATGATGTTCCCTTTATTATTGCTTTATCTCACTGCAGAAGAGGCTACATAAAACAATAAACGTTAAGCTCTATTAAAAGTTAGAATGAGTATGAGATTGTACAGTTAGTTGGCTTATTCACTGCCAGCTGTGGAGCTGAGACACACCAGCCAGTAAGATTCTGGCTTGGTTTCTGATCCGTACTGAGATTGATGATCTTACTGGAGTGGAGGCTTTGGCTCCCAAGGTTAGGAAATGGGAGCAAAGACAGTTGGGGTTCATGACAGTGTTTAGTGCCCAGTGATCCCGGCTACAAAGTACTTGAGCAACTGTTACGTATTCAGTTCCATTTTCTTCCCCCTACCTTTTTTGGTGTTGTCATGATCCTTCAGAAGAAAATCCTCCTTACACAATTTAAGGATGTGTGGTAATTATCGATTTATCTGACACATAATATACCTTTAGGAAGAATGTTATAAAGGAAGATCACATGATGTTAGTATCCAACAGTAGAGTAGCATGAGCTACCTCAGTAGTTAGTAATTAATAGTTAGTAATGTCGGGATAGAGTTTGAAGTGAAAGCATATATTTAGATGCTGCTGAGTACCTTTGTAAATAAACTAAGAGTTGCCACCTATGAAGTGTCTGCTAATCAACTCTATCAATAGCATCAACTTGGCCACCACTCACAACAGGTGTGTGATGAGGGTCCACATGATCCAACAGGATGGAACCCAATCTCAAGGGAACAGGGAAAACATCTTAAGGACACTCTGAAGGTCTTGTTAAAAAGGGCGCATATTTACATTGGCACATGGGATGAACCTGCTGCTAACCTTGTGGTGTTGCCATGCCGTGGCACCTCATCCAACAAGCCACAACACAGTCAGAAACTGAACACATAACTCTGCTGTGGCGAAGCAACAAACACAGGAGAGGGAACAGACCTTAGCTTCAGAACCACCCTTCCTCTGGACAACTCTTGTCTTCCCAACCCAGAGACCTGCGGCTCCAGGTTTGGCCTGCTGAGTCACCTGAGGACACACAAATCCTGAAGCCTGGCAGATGTTTCAAGGGACTGATGGCAACAATTACAACAACGACTTCCCCCTATCTCCCTTCTACTCCTTTCATGCCGCCCCACCCACCACCCCCCCCACCCCCACCCCTCCACCCCCCCCCCACCCCACACCCCCCCACCTCCTCACATCCCACACTTCTCCCAATTATAATGCCTGCTAAGGCTCACTACCTGGCCCCTACAAATACTGTGGTCACTTGGGGTGAGACGTCTTAGAGAGACCAAGCCCAGGGAGCAACCCAAGCTGAAGCCAGCACGTTCATGAAAAAAATAGCAATAAAAGTAGAGGGAAAAAATGAGCTGTTAGAATGGAAAGGCAAGTTCTACAAAGTTCCAACCTCAGTTCAAATCACAGAATTTGAGATACAGGTGAGAGAGCCCAATCCAAGGCCATCCCAGTTTTCCCATTGAGTGAGCCTTCAGGCTGAGCACAGTTTCCCTGGAGTTACTCTTAAATGCCCCTCACCTTTTTCACCACATTTCAACAAATATCTGCCTAGTAAGCATCAATCACTACATTCCAAATCAATTCACTATGTGAATGCTTTTGAGACATTTCATTAAGACAGGAAACTAAATAATGTATGTATCACTACTTTTAATTTTCAAATATTTATTGTATTGATCAACCCACATAATTGAAGAAAAGGACAAGATCCTTTTTTTTGACAGAGAATTTAAATGGAGCAAGCAGTCTCTGTTTCAGCAATACGTTGCAATGTGAATTTACAGCTCTCAGTAGGAAATCTTGTCCTTGGCTTAACTGGCATCTGGAGGGCCACTCAATGAAAGCTTCTCTTCAGCTCAGTTTGACTCTCAGAAAACTGCATCTGTTATACTAATTACACAGCAGGAAGTGGGGCAAAATATATTTATTTGGCAGAAGACAAAGAATCAAACTCTGAAAATTTTAAGTGGGTATTGTGTTGTGTCTATTTGCCATCCATTCTCAAATATCAGCATGTCATTTACAAAATGCACTGGTCAGGTTTCTCCTCTATGAGCACTATTCTGCAGAATCTATCAATCATTGTAATTGCTTTAAATTCCAGGCTGACATAGTCACGGTGTTGATGTTACTTCACTCTTATTTCAGTATAGTGGGGCACTAAAAAGTTTTCTTTTACCCTTTTAAAATTACAGCCAAGTTTATACTAAATGTGAGATGAAACTTGACTATCTCCATGGGATTATAACTTGGTCAGTCCTTTCTACTTCTATTTTGAAACATTGAATAAACAAACCCAAATTGAAATTACACAGTAACCCTGGGGTCATAATACTCATTAGTTTCCAGGTGGAATTTTGCTCATTGTTGATTATGGAAATATTATGAATAGTTTGAGTTGGCAACAGCTCAGTGTCAGTATTTTGAAAACAAGACTAAAAAGGCTTAGCTAGTGGTGCATTGATAATTTAACTAGAGTCCCCAAACCTACTATGTGGGTGCACATTCTGTCAATAATATTAACAGTATAAGATGTCAATTTGGTTAACCATTATCATCCCCTTAAGTTAATGTTAATTCAAACATGAGAGGTGAAAGATCAGGTAGGATTTATATCAAATAAGGGCTCAAGGTGATCTCACTCTCTGATGAAGATGTCCTCTTGTTTTCTAACTCTTGGCTTTGGTGCTTCAACAGGGAGTACCCGCTGAACTGCTGCATCTGTGGACATTATTATCTGGTTGGTGATGAACCTGAGTGACAAAGGCCACATACCACACAATAGGCCCAGTGGTCTCTCAGGCTGCTGACACACATGGAGTAAATCAGTGTCTCCAAGAACTGGAAAGGGGAAGCACTGTCAGCATCTGATCCTCAAAAACCTTTAGTATGTGGAATGCATTCAGCGTGAGAAAGTTCTATTCAACAGATGCTGTCAGAGGTCAAAGTTTTTTTTAAGTCAGAGACAGCAGTCCATCACTCTGTGTCTGAAGCCATTATTGCTCTACCGTGTTTACCTCAGGGCTCTGATCATCTGGATTTTTTTTCAGTAGAGAATGCCACAAATATTTATGGATACTCCAAAGTTTGCTTTGGCATATACTGACAGGATGTGGAAAGTAAGGGAATCACATTCCCAATATATATTTAAAGACTATCCAGCCTACTTCACTCTCTATGCTATAATATAAACCTCAGAGACATGGTGAAGTCTGTAACAAACTTTGAATTCAGTGCAACTGCCATTTAAAGTCATTTTCTGACATGTTTACGTCACTGTGTACTTTGTGTGTGGAAAGTAGCGTTTTACAAATAGTTAATAGTAATTTGATGCCAGACGACATAACCCAGGAGTACAAAGGTTGTGAGAAGTATGAGGTTCCAATATAAAATGATGGCTTTAGGTCTTCCCAGTTCAGTTTTCTTATACTCCATTAGACTGAACACAGCAGTACAATGCTTGAAGAATTTCTGGGAGAAATGCAAGGGCATCTGTGTCATACTGCATACTTGCTCTGCTCTCCAAAGAGAGAAGGCATTGCTCTATGTTAGAGGAAAACCTGCAGAACCTAAGGGCACAAATTCAATCTTCACAACATTGCCTCCAGTTAAGAAACAGTGTATTTATTTTTCCCAAAGATTACTGGTAAAATTGGTATTATGAGATATTTTTATTATCAGAGGGGTAAAGTCCAAAGACATAGTGAAACAATGGGAATTTGCATTCAAAGGGGAAAATATGTATAAAGGAGTGAAGGCTGTGTGTAAGGGTAGGAATTCTAAGATCTAACAAGTGTGAAAACCTCCAGCACCTAAGTCTCAAGCTGCTGTCTACAAAGAACTGAAGTTAAGAAAACTCACTTTGAATTGGGTTGTTCAGCGTATCATGTTTATTTGCTTGGGTCTTTTAAAATCTATGGGCAGAATTTTACGTCCCTTGGGCATGCGCACGCCTGACCCGATTGGGAGTAAAATAATTTGCTATGACATTGGGTGGTCATCCCGACCTCATTGCGCACTCGCGCAATATTTTGGTCGGTGGGCGCGCGAGAGTTGGCAGCACACCCATCAACAATTAAAAGGCCTATTAAGGCCATTAAACTAGCAATTAATTTGTATTTTTTGCTGCCCATTCAACCTTATGGTTGGCGGGTGGGCAAATAGGCCAGGTGGCCTTTTCATTTTTTAGGAAACCTCATCCATGGGTGGGATGAGTTTTCCAACAGTAATTTAAAAAAATTAAAAAATGTAAACATCATTTTTAATATGTCCCTGTTCACATGATTGAGTCACACGTGGGGACATGTTTCCCTTATTTTTAAAATCTTTATTTTTCATTGTAAAATTCTTTAGCTCCCCGAGGCAGCTCTGTGTCTTCAGGGAGCTTTCAGTGCAAGCTCTTCGCACACGCGCAGCCTTTAGAGCTTGTGCTCCTCCCGCTCCCACCCCGGCAGCGCTGAGGTTCTCAGTGCGCTTTTCATGCTGGCTGGCCACTAATTGGCCAGCCCGTGTGAAATCATGGGCGGGGCCTGATCGCGGGTGGCAGCCCGTTTCACGGACGCTCCTGGGCCCACACACCGTGCCAGCCCAATGAAGAGAAAATCCTGCCCTATATGTCTTACGAAAGTATAACTCAGAGTTAGATTAACTAGGGATTTACAAGTTATCACAGTAGCAATTTGTAAATCTAAGTGCGTACTTAAAATCATTTCTTCTATTAATAAAGGCTTAAATTGGTTTTGTAAAAAAACCTATAAGGCTTGGTGGTCTTATTACTGCTGAATTTAAGGCATCTTGAAATACTTACAAATTGTAGAACAATTGTGGTAGTTGTTTCAAGTTTTCTTTTGGGATTTGAGCAGATCAGCATTTACCATCGGCTATGCCACAACATGTGAGATTAGGTGCAAGGCAGGTGACTTAATGATTACATCAGTTATACTAAGCAGATTGCATAACACAGAGAAAACAGAAAATATATCCTTAGATCGACAAATTGATTTTATTGACATTGAACGTGAAGATGTTCTTCAAATTGATTTGGTACATTTTACGCAGTGCAAATGCCAGCAACTCCAAGAGGAAACGGCTAAAGATTCTACACTACAGACACTGTGGAAAACCAACAACAACTTCATCACTCACACATGGACGGGGAACGGATGAGAAGACTTGCAAGAGAGATAGTCTATTGGCCGGGTATGAATAATGATGTAGAAGTTGTCATGAAGAAGTGCAGGGCATGTCAAGAGGATATGCTAAGTCAGCACAAAGCACCATTGATTCCACATGAAGTTCCTGCCCATCCTTGTCCAAAATCACATCTGACCTCTTTTGTGTCCATGGCACTGACTTCATCATCATTGTTGACTAATTTACCAAGTATCCCATTATTCGACAATTGCACAATATGTCAAGCACAACTGTTGCACACATTCCAAATGCTATTTTCAGTTTATGTAGTGTGCCTAGAGAGATCATTACAGATAACAGTACGCAATTTGTTGGTAACCCGTTTCAGGTTATGTTTGAGAAGTGGGACATCGATCACACTACTTCTTTTCCTCATTACCCTAGATCTAACAGCCGAGCTGAATGGATGATTCACACAGTAAGATCTAAACATTGCAATGTTACATTTGAGAGCAACAGCTTTAAGTGCAACCATTCCATCACTGGCAGAGTTAATGTTTGGCAGACCAGTGCATACCAATTTACCCACTCTTATGCATTCTACTCTTTCAGAAACTAGAGAGAAAATTTTAAAACTGCAAGAGAAGATGACCAATGTGCATTATAAAAATGCAGGCACAGAATTGCCAAGTTTACGTTTGGGACAACAAGTTTACATCCAGGATCCCAAAGAAGGTACATGGCAACCAGTCGAGGCGACAAGGATTTGTTTGGAACCAAAGTCCTATGAAGTTATTACACACAAAGGTGCAATGGTGAGGTGTAACAGAGGACAAATCAGGTCCATTCCAGCTCCTCAATCACCATACAGTCCTATTGTATCTAGGTCAAGATCCCAAGTACAACCAGGAGCAACATCCAAGAATGATAATCCCACAGATTACTGTGAGCAATTAAAGAAACCTCCAAACATGGTTACCATCACAAGATGCTGCATACCAGCAGATTGCATTCATGCTTTAGAGACTCATAGATTCATCAGCCGATGTATTTATGTAATGGTAACAAAACATGAAGACGTATTGTAAATAGCTACACTTCTTTGGCAGAGGGGAAAATATCTTAAAAAAGAAGGGGGATGTTGTAATGTGCTTTGAAGGGATATTAGCATGACAATCACTAAATGGGAAATGTGTCATATGGTCCGGTCTTACTTTTTCTTTGAGCAGAGCACACATACAGCTCTGATATATTAAAGCTACGTACCTATGTGTAATTGTTCTCATGTGCCTAGCCTTAATAAATGAACCCTCACCCTGTTTGCCCAATCCATTAGGGAGTGATTGGTCTTGTGCAGTAAATAAGCCGATGGTATTACGTCACTGTAATAATACAACATGGCCTAGATTTTTGGAGTCGCTTTTTGGTGTTTGGCTGTTATGCTAAGAGAGGGCAGAGGAATTGGGGCAATTGTTTCATTCAATCTTGGTCTGCAACATGACTAGGACATGGAGCAGAGGATGCAGAAAGGGGTAGAGCAGTGAGTAGGGAGGAGGAGTAGGACGGCTCTCCACAGAAGGCACTATCCATCAAGGGTTTGCAGAGAGCAGTCCTCCTATCTCCACCCAGCTCAGGGGCCATGCCTGAGGCACCTCAGGTTCAATGAGTAAGTGGGTCAGTGATCTGTATCACTACCTGAAATCTGACCTGGAGCCTTGCATGAGGGCAAAGATGGCCTTCAATCTTTATACTCCTGAGTCTTTCTGGAAGGAACTGCAGACATTGTCATCTGTTTTAGAAGGAAAACCCAGTAAAACTTAGAAATGGCTGGTACTGGTCCAAACTGGACTTCCATTTTAAGGTATACAAGATCAGTTCAGAGCAGTGCCAGTCATTTCCCATGTTTTATTGGCTTTTCCTTCTAGGGCAGTATCTGGGAGATGGTGGAGGCCATGCACACCAGACAAAAGAAGTTCATCATCCTCTTGCTCAGTAGGGACAAACAGAGTGAATAGGCACATGACTTCAGCAGGATAGTAGAATTCTCAATTTTGATGGACACATGGACTGCATGCAAATATTTCTGCAGCCCCCATATCTTTTTAGGGAGAGGTATGGGTAACCACGAGGGCTTTCACTCAATAAATGTGCAGTTTATTGTGACCACTGTGGGTTGTGCGTCGGCCCTACTCACCAACCCTTCCAGAAGAGCCAGAGGCTGGCTGCTCAGGCACACGAGTCAGCCCCTACACCCTGGCTCATGATCCTCTACCTCCATCCCACCATGCATGCAAAGTGGGCCTTCAGTGAAAGCCACGGTGCCATTCAGAACATTGTTGAGCAGGTAATTGGCCTCCTCAAACAGCAGTACTACTGTAATATGAAAGCAAAATACTGCAGATGCTGAAAATCTGAAACAAAAACAAAAACAAAAATAGCTGGAAAAACTCAGCAGGTCTGACAGCATCAGCGGAGAGGAATACAGTTAACGTTTTGAGTCTGTATGACTCTTCATCAAGACTAAAGAAAAATACAAATGAGTGAAATATAAGCTGTTAGAGGGGGGTGGGACAGGTGGAGTTGGATAGAGGGCCAGTGATTGGTGGAGGCAAAGAAGAGATTGCCAAAGATGTCATAGACAAAGGGTCAAAGGGGTGTTGACGGTGGTGATACTAGCAAAAGGATGTGCTAATGGTGACATTAAGGCTGGAAAGCAGGACGAGCGAGTGACAGATGGCCCTAGTGGGGGTGGGGTAGGGGGAAGGGATCAAAATAGGCTAAAAGGTGGAGATAAAACAATGGATCAAAATAAATTTTAAAATAATAATAGAAATAGGTGGGAAAAGAAAAATATATTTTTAAAATATATAAATTATTAGAAAAAAGGGAAATGGGAAAGGGGACGGGGATGGAGGAGAGAGTTCATGAGCTTAAATTGTTGAACTCAATATTCAGTCCGGAAGGCTGAAAGTGCCTAATCGGAAGATGAGGTGCTGTTCCTCCAGTTTGCGTTGAGCTTCACTGGAACATTGCAGCAGGCCAAGGATGGACATATGGGCATGAGATCAGGGTGGTATGCTGAAATGGCAAGCGACAGGGAGGTCTGGGTCATGCTTGCGGACAGACCGAAGGTGTTCCACAAAGCGGTCACCCAGTCTGCATTTGGCCTATCCAATTTAGAGGAGACCGCATTGGGAGCAGCGAATGCAGTAGACTAAATTGAGGGAAGTGCAAGTGAAATGCTGCTTCACTTGAAAGGAGTGTTTGGGCCTTTGGATGGTGAGGAGAGGGGAAGTAAAGGGGCAGGTGTTGCACCTTCTGCAGTTGCATGGGTAGGTGCCGTGGGAGGGGGTTGATGTGTAGGGGGTGATGGAGGAGTGGACCAGGGTGTCCCAGAGGGAACGGTCCCTACGGAAATCTGACAGGGGGGGTGAAGGGAAGATGTGCTTGGTGGTGACATCATGCTGGAGTTGGCGGAAATGGCGGAGGATGATCCTTTGAATGTGGAGGCTGGCGGGGTGATAAGTAAGGACAAGGGGGACCCTGGCATGGTTCTGGAAGGGAGAGGAAGGTGTGAGGGCGGATGCGCGAGAGATGGGCTGGACACGGTTGAGGGCCCTGTCAGCCACCGTGGGTGGAAAACTTCGGTTAAGGAAGAAGGAAGACATGTCAGAAGAACTGTTTTGGAAAGTGGCATCATCAGAATAGATGCGACGAAGACGAAGGAACTGAGAGAATGAGATGGAGTCCTTACAGAAACAAAAAACAAAGAACAAAGAAAAGTACAGCACAGGAACAGGCCCTTCAGCCCTCCAAGCCTGCACCGATCATATTGCCTGTCAAACCAAAACATTTTTCACTTCCGGGGTCCGTATCCCTCTATTCCTATCCTATTCATGGATTTGTCAAGTTGCTTCTTAAACATCACTATCGTATCTGCTTCCACCACCTCCTCTGGCAGCGAATTCCAGACACTCATTACTCTCTGCGTAAAAAACTTGCCCCACACATCTCCTCTAAAGTTTTCTCCTCTCACCTTAAATTTATATCCCCTAGTAATTGACTCTTCCACCCCGGGAAAAAGCTTCTGACTATCTACTCTGTCCATGCCACTTATATTTTTGTAAACTTCTATCAAGTTGCCCCTCAATCTCCGTCGCTCTAGTGAGAACAATTCGAGTTTCTCCAACCTCTCCTCATAGCTAATAACCTCCAGACCAGGCAGCATCCTGGTAAACCTCCTCTGCATCCTCTCCAATGCCTCCATATCCTTCTGATAATGTGGCGACCAGAATTGCACGCAATATTCCAAGTGTGGCCTAACCAAGATTCTATATACAGCTGCAACATGACTTCCCAGCTTTTATACTCAACACTCCTGCCAATGAAGGCAAGCATGCCATATGCCTTCCTGACTACCTTATCCACCTGCATTGCCACTTTCAGTGACCTGTGGATCTGTACACTGAGATCCCTCTGCCCGTCGATGTACTTAAGGGTTCTGCCATTTACTGCATAATTCCTACCTGTATTAGACCTTCCAAAATGCATTACCTCGCATTTGTCCGGATTAAACTCCACCTGCTATTTCTCCACCCAAGTCTCTAACCAATCTATATCCCATTGTATCCTTTGACAGTCCTCTTCACTATCTGCAGCTCCTCCAACCTTAGTGTCGTCTGCAAACTTACTAATTAGCCCAGTTACATTTTCCTCCAAATCATTTACGTTTACTACAAACAGCAAAGGTTCCAGCACTGATTCCTGCGGAACACCACTAGTCACAGCTCTCCATTCAGAAAAGCACCCTTCCACTGCTACCCTCTGTCTTCTATGACCAAGCCAATTCTATATCCATCTTGCCAGCTCACCTCTGATCCCGTGCAACTTTACCTTCTGTACCAGTCTGCCATGAGGGACTTTGTCAAAGGCCTTACTGAAATCCATGTAGATAACATCCACTGCCCTTCCATCGTCGATCATCTTTGTAACTTCCTCGAAAAACTTGATCAAGTTAGTGAGACACGACCTCCCCTTCACAAAACCATGCTGCTTCTCACTAATACGCCCATTTGCTTCCAAATGGTAGTAAATCCTGTCACGAAGAATCTTCTCCAATAATTTCCCTACCACTGACGTAAGGCTCACCAGCCTGTAATTTCCTGGATTATCCCTGCTACCCTTCTTAAATAATGGAAAAACATTGGCCATTCTCCAGTCCTCTGGGACCTCTCCCGTAGCCAATGAGGATACAAAGATTTCTGTTAAGGCCCCAGTAATCTCTTTCCTTGCCTCCCTCAGTACTCTGGGGTAGATCCCATCTGGCCCTGGGGACTTATCCACCTTAATATTCTTCAAGAGGCCTAACACCTCCTTTTTTTTGATCTAAACATGATCCAGGCTATCTACACACTCTTCCCTAGACAAATCGACCGCTAAGTCCTTCTCTTTGGTGAATAATGATGAGAAGTACTCATTTAGTATCTCTCCCATTTCTTCTGGCTCCACACACAGATTCCCACCTCTGTCCCTGAGTGGGCCTACCCTTTCCCTGGCTACCCTCTTGATTTTTACATATGTATAAAAGGCCTTGGGATTTTCCTTAATCCTGGTTGCCAATGACTTTTCCTGACCCTTTTTAGCCCCCCTGGCTCCTTGCTTCAGTTTCTTCCTACTTTCTTTATATTCTCCACGGGCTTCATCTGTTCCCAGCCTTCTAGCTCTTACAAATGCTTCCCTTTTCCTTTTGACTAATCTTACAATATCCTTCATTATCCAAGGTTCCTGAAACTTGCCATACTTATCCTTCATCCTAGCAGGAACATGCCGGTCCTGAATTCTTATCAACTGACGTTTGAAAGCCCCCTACATGTCAGTTGTTGATTTGCCCTCAAACATCCGCCTCCAGTCTAGATTCCTCAGTTCCTGCCTAATATTTTTATAATTAGCCTTCCCCCAATTAAGCACCTTAACCCGAGGACTCCTGTTATCCTTATCCACCAGTACCTTGAAACTTACTGAATTATGGTCACTTTTCCCGAAATGCTCCCCTACTGAAACTTCGACCACCTGGCCGGGTTCATTCCCTAATATCAGGTCCAGTTTTGCCCCTTCCCTAGTTGGACTATCTACATATTGTCTCAGGAAGCCCTCCTGGATGCACCTTACAAATTCTGCACCATCCAAACCCCTAGCACTAAGTGATTCCCAGTCAGTACAGGGAAAGTTAAAATCACCCACCACAACAACCCTGTTGCTTTTACATATTTCCAAAATCTGCTTATATAACTGTTCCTCAATCTCCCGCTGGCAATTGGGAGGCCTATAGTAAACCCCCAACATTGTGACTGCCTATTCTGGAGCTCTACCCATATTGCCTCGCTGCATGAGCCCTCCGAGGTGTCCTCCTGTCGTACAGTTGTGATATTCTCCTTAACCAGCAGTGCAACTCCCCCACCTCTTCTACATCCCTCTCAATCCTGCCTGAAACATCTAAATCCTGGAACGTTTATCTGCCAATCCTGTCCATCCTTCAATCAAGTCTCTATAATAGCAATAACATCATAGTCCCAAGTACTAATCCAAGCTCTAAGCTCATCTGCTTTGCCTGTTATACTTCTCGCATTGAAACAAATGCATTTCAGACCCCCAGTCCCACTGTTTTCAGTAATTTCTCCCTGCCTGCTCTTCCTCTTCGTCCAACTGGCCATATTCACTAGTTCCCAGTCATTTATTCCACCTGCTGACCTATTGCTTTGGTTCCCACCCCCCCCGCCAAACTAGTTTAAACCCTCCCGAGTGACACGAGCAAACCTCGCAGCCAGGATATTGGCGCCCCTCCAGTTTAGATGCAACCCGTCCTTCTTGTACAGGTCCCACCTGCCCCAGAAGAGATCCCAATGATCCAGATATCGGAAACCCTCCCTCCTACACCATCTGTTCAGCCATGTGTTTAGCTGCACTATCTTCCTATTTCTAGCCTCACTGGCACGTGGCACAGGGAGTAATCCTGAGATTACAACCCTAGAGGTCCTGTTTTTTAACTTTCTGCCTAACTCCCTGAATGCCGGCTGCAGGACCTCTTCACTCTTCCTGCCTATGTCGTTAGTACCAATGTGTACCACGACCTCTGGCTGTTCTCCCTCCCCCTTCAGAATGTCCCGTACCCAATCAGAATCATCCTGGACCCTGGCACCAGGGAGGCAACATACCATCCTGGTGACTCTTTCACGACCACAGAAGCGCCTATCTGAGCCCCTGACTATAGAGTCCCCTATGTCAATTGCTCTTCTGTGCTTTGACCCCCCCCCTCTGCTGAACAACAGAGACAGCCGTGGTGCCACTGCTCTGGCTACTGCTGTTGTTTTCCCCTGATAGGCCATCCCCCCCAACAGTATCCAAAACGGTATACCTGTTAGAGAGGGGGACAGCCACAGGGATTTCTGCACTGACTGCCTGCCCCTTCTAGCGGTCACCCATCTATCTGTCTGTACCTTGCGTGTGACCACGTCTGCAAAACTCCTATAACGCTTTGCAACACCTGAATGCTCCTAAGTGCATCCAACTGCTGCTCCAACTGATCCATGCGGTCTGTGAGGAGCTGCAATTGGGTACATTCCCTGCAGATGTAGTTGTCCAGGACACTTGAAGCATCACAGATTTCCCACATCCCACAGGTGAAGCACTTCACCCCAGCAACTGCCATTTCTAGAACTATTTAATAAATTAATTTCAATCTAATAACTGCTTATTGACTCCTTATTAACTATATGTTCCCTAGGGCTAGATTTCTACTATAAATGCTAAATTCTAAGAACAGTAATCTCCTGCTTCTGGGTCTAGATACCCTCTACTTATTAATTAAGTGATTAATTTATTAGGTTTAATTAGCTTAACAATGTTTTAGTTTCAAATTCAGTGTCGATTCCCTACCAGCCAATCAGGACACAGGGTGTGAGGAGCTGTCATCGAGGTAGCTGGGGGAGTCGGTAGGCTTGTAATGGATATTGGTGGACAGTCTATCACCAGAAATTGAGACAGAGGGATCAAGGAAGGGAAGCCTTGACTTCTCAGGGGAGAAGTGCAGTCTAGTACAGTCCAAAATGGTTCCAGATTTATGGTAGGCTGTTATATGCTCCACAAGTCCAACATTATTAGATTGTGGTCATCATTTCCAGGGATCCAGAGGGCACCTCAAGAGGAGGAAAAGAAAGAACAAGAAGAGGAAGAGGATGAGGGAGAGGAACAAGGAGAGGATGGGAGGAGACGTCCTGGGCCCCTTGAAAGCAGGTGGTTTAGGAAATAGATAGATTTCTGGGCTCTGAAGGTCTCAATGGGTATGAGGAGAGTGCGAGAGTATGACTTTGAGATAGCGGATCAGCCATGATCATGTTGAATGGCAGAGTAGGCTCAAAGGGCCGAATGCCTGCTCCTGCTTTATTTTCTATCATTCCGTGGGGAGAATTTTCCCCCCGTCGGGGAGGTTGTGCGGTGGTGGGCGTGGAACCGTTCGGCACCCCCGATTGGCTGCACACTGCCATTTTACGTGGGCGGGGCAATTAAGGCCCACCCAGCATGATGTGCGCCCGGAAGCGCTGAGCGCTCCCTGTGCAGGGGGGGGAGGGGTGGGGGTCGGTGGGGGTGGGGGGCAGGTGGGGGCGGGGTTCCCTGAGTCAGGGCCTATGCTCTTTCACGCATGCGTGTGAAAGAGTGCAGAAATCTCACTGAGGCACAGAGCCGCCTCAGGGAGATTAGTTTAAATTCCCAAAATTTTAATAAAGACAAGAAAAAAATTTAAGACATGTCCCCTCATGTGACAGTGTCGCATGAGCTGGGATATGCCAATGAATGTTTATAAAAAATTTTATTCAACTTATAAACATTTCATGAAACCTCATCCACTTCCATGAAAAATGCAAAGTCTGCCTGGTCTCTTTGCCTGCCCGTCAACCTTAAGGTTAGACGGGCAGCCCAGTTTGTTAGTTTAATTGATATTTAAATGGCCTTAATAGGCCTTTGACAGTTCGGCGGATGCGCAGACGAGTTGGCTGCACGCCCGCCAAACTGAAAATCTAAATGACACACGGTGACGTCGGGACACTCGCCCAATGTCACCGCGGGTCATTTCATGCCTCAGCGAGCAGGCCCCGCCCCCGCTTGCCAAGCCAAAGATTCAGGCCTATGTTTCTATGCTCGTCAGAGAGCAGACTGAGTCTCCACTACTACTGAGACAACTTCCCCAGACTAACGTAGCCCTAACATACCCCACCATCACACACATCTCAGACATTGTCCAACTATAAAAGCTGCCATCAAAAGCATTCACGATACATTTTTGTCCAACAACCCATCCAATTATGCAAACAAAAATGAGCTACTCACCTTTGTCCAATCCCTTAGTACCTGTGTGGGAGGTGCCTTTGATGATCCTATTGCTCCTAAATGGTGTTACCACCTGTGACTGCAGCATGGCTGGTAAAGGATGCTTACTCTCACCGAGGGAGTTTACAGGAGGCCTTGCAGGATGCCCTCGAACAGCTCTGGGCTTTGAGAGCCTGGCTTCAGACTGCACCACCTCGGCATGAACAGCAGCAATCTGGACTGGCTGGCTCACGGGTGACAGTAAGGCCAGTGGCAGAGGACAGTATATCCATCCTCCATGATGCCTCTCCAACTCCCATAGTGGGGAGGCAACACAGCAATCCTAGTTGGAGGGAAGATTGCTGGAGTACAGTGGGAGGCTCTTCTTTGAGATCTGAAATCCACAGCAATGATGGCAGTATTCTGAGCAAGCTGGAATTGTACAGCACCAAGCATGGATCTCAGGACTTCAGCCTGAGCTTACACTGCAGCACTGAGTGCCACTATTTAGAAATAAATTCCAGTGCCTTCCTGTTTCGTGTTCAAAGTCCAAAATTATCCTCAAATTTTTGAACCCTGCAGTACATCTGGTATATATACACCTACAGTGTTGTTAGGAAGGGAGTTCCAGAATTTTGACCCAGTGACAGTGATGGAATGACAATTTAGTTCAAAGTCAGCCTGGTGTGTGGCTTGGAGGGGAACTTGCAGGTGGTGGTGTTCCCGTGTGTCTGCTGCCCTTGTCTGTCTAGGTGGCAGAGGTCATGGAGTTTGAAAGCTGCTGTTGAAGCAGGCTTGTCAAGTTACTGCAGTGGATCTTATATATGGTACACCTTACACCTCTCAACCGGCAATTGGAAGAAGGTACAGAGGGAGGCCACAAACCTCTCTAGAGAAGCAAAGGAAAAGGCAACAGAAAGTCAATCCAAGTTGTTCTGGTAAAGCAGAGTCAGGAAACTGTCTACTACCTCAAGCCAAGGAGAGAAAACCTGTAAAATGATGAAAAAATGAAATATAAGTAACATGAATTACAAATGCAAATGAAAATGAGAAAAAAAGGCAAATGAATTACTGGATGTTCGATTTCTGGCTGATATAAACTGGAAGCAAGCATTTGACTTTTGTAGCATTAGTTTTTCTAGGTAGTAATCCAGACATTTTAATCCATTTATTCACTTCTGAATTGTTGAAACCTAACCTCCTAAAGTAGATTTTAGCTGCACTATGCAACAGCAACAGATGTGTAGTAAAGTGCACTAGATAATGCACAATGAAACTCCAGACTATCCACTTGTGAGAATGAAATGAATAATGCTGTCAAGTACATTAACAGATGGCTCCTTTTCTTTAATGTGACTTTGCTTTACGAATGACAAAAGAGAATATTTTAGATAATGGAACTCCTACTAAAAGCAGCTTGTAAAGATGCCTCGAACTGAAGATGAAAGCCAGGTCGTCACTCTGAAGTTTAGAAATGGACCCATGAGTTGAGGTCAGATTTCTCAATAAAATGAATATAACACATATTAACAATCTGGAATGAGGATTGCTTGGGTTGCTAGGCATAGCGACAACATAAATTAATTTGTGAAGATACCCTGTTTATTATTTCTTGTGAATCTGTAAACACAATCTTCAGGCACCTACTTATGATTTTGCCAAACATACTGAACAGAGGAATCAGAACATAAAATATCCCTTAAAATACTGGAGTTTTCCTTCCCAGCTTGTGCTACTCTACTATATAACACCTTCCTGAACCTCAAGACATCCTAGCTTTACAGTCAAAGAAATCCATTTGAAGTGCAATCACTGTTGTAGTGAATGAAATGTAATGTTGGGAGATCACTGACAGGCTACCCATCTTTTTTTTTATTCAGCCATGGGATGTGGGCATCTCTGACTAGACCAGCATTTATTGCCCATCCCTAATTGCGCTTGAGAGGGTGGTGGTGAGCTGCCTTCTTGAACCGTTGCAGTTCATGTGGTGTAGGCACACCCACAGTGTTGAGGAACTTGTAATAAATAAGGAAAATTGATGCTTGTCATTCCCTGAAATGTATGGGTGATGAGAAAAAAATCCTTGTCAACTATATGAATTTTGAAAACTTCCAGCCCCTCAACATCTACTTTGCAATTTCAGCATTTTTAGAAAACAGCAGAGGTCACTGCCAGAAGGTTACTTTAGATGAGATCTCGGGCTTCACCTGAATTTGAACCTGCTCCATGAATACATGCCATGCTTCCCATCTCAACACTAGGCTATTTAACGAAAGGAGTTAGTTAACCAGAAGAGATCAGGCTTTTTAGTGGCCAAATGGCAAAAAAATGTTGGTGAACGACAATTGTGCCACATCAATAGACAAATAACCAAAGGGTAAGCATGCCTCTGGTCAGCATGTACATTCACCTTATTTGTTTAAGTTAGCCCTTACCCAGGTCCCAGAGGTGAAAGGATGGCATCAATCCGCTATATCTACCATTCTCTCAAGTAGATATGTCTGGTTATCGAGCCGAAAGCATGTTATAACAATAACGCTGGATTTGAAAGTACTCAAAGGGAAGAAATGTACATCATTCTACAATATAGCCTGATTAATTGGTCACATTGATTAAATAACACCTAGGAATAGAATATCTGTTAGGTTGCACTAGTGAAACCAGCATATTTTGCCCAAAATCATCCAGAACAAACAAACGATTGAGAATTTCAAGCACAAATGGAGTTTCCATTTTGGTTTAAAAAATAATGCACTGGAAGGCGGCCCTGCCCGCAAAACTGGCAATGTTCCCAAATTGAACCAATTACCATCACAGCTTTCTGCAATTGCACCATTCTCCAGCCTTTTGAAGTATCCATTGAAATTAAGCTTTCTTTTTGGGTGCAAGGCCACTAAGCATCATCTTATACAAAAATTTACTAAGGAACTTTTTTTTATTCTTTCATGGGAGAAGAACATCACTGTCTAGGCCAGCATTTGTTGCCCTTCCCTAATTCCCCTTGAGAAGGTGCTGGTGAGCTCCCTTCTTGAACCACTGCAGTCCATGTAGTGTAGATACACCCACAGGGATGTGAGAAAGAGAGTTCCAGGATTTTGACTCAGTGATAGTGAAGGAATGGTGATATAGTTCCAAGTGAAGATGGGTGAATGGTTTGGAGGAGAACTTTCAAATGGTTGTGTTCCCATGTGTCTGTTGCCCTTGTCCACCTAGGTGGTAAAGGACATGTGTTTGGAAGGTGCTGTGGCAGGAACCTTGGTAAATTGCTGCAGTGCATCTTGTATATAGTACACACTGCTGCCACTGTGTACCAATGTTGGAGGTAGTGAATGTTTAAGGTGGTGGATGGAATATCAATCAAGTGGGCTGCTTTGTCCTGGATTGCGTCAAGCTTCTTCAGTGTTGTTGGAGCTGCACTCATCCAGACAAATGGAGAGTATTCCATTACACTCCTGACTTATGCCTTGTAAGTGGTGAGCAAGCTTTGGGAAGTCAGGAGGTGAATTACTTGTCACAGAATTCCAAGTCTCAGATCAGCTCTTGGAACCACAGTATTTATGTAGTTGGTCCAGTTAAGTTTATGGTCAATGGTAACCCCCCAGGATGTTGATGGTGGGGGACTCAGCAATGGCAATGCCATTGAATGTTAAGGGGAGATGGTTAGGTTCTCTATTGTTGGAGATGCTCATTGCCTGCCATTTGTATGGTGCAAATGTTACTTGCCACATATCAGCCTAATCCTGAATGTTATCCAGGTCTTGCTGCATATGAACATGGACCACTTCTGTATTTGAGGGGTTGCGAATGGTGCTGAACATTGTGCAAACATTAGTGAACATCCCCACTTCTGACCTAATGATGGAGAGAAGGTCGTTGATGAAGCAACTGAAGATGCTTGGGCCAAGGGCACTATCCTGGGGAAGTTCTGCTGCAATGTCCTGGAACTGGGATGACTGACCTCCAACAACCACAACCATCTTCCTTTGCGCTAGGTATGAACTTGATGCCACACTCAGCCAAACGGTGCTTTGACGTCAAGGGTAGTCACTCTCGCCTCACCTTTTGAGTTCACCACTTTTGTCCGTGTTTGGACCAAGGCTGCAATTTTGGACCAAGGCTGCAATGAGGTCAGGAGTTGAGTGGCCCTGGCAGAACACAAACTGGTGAGCAGACTATTGCTGTGTAAGTGCTGCTTGATAGCACTGTCGATGACACTTTCCATCACTTTGCTGATGATCATCGACTAATGATCCAATAATTGGCCGGGTTGGATTTGTCCTGTTTTTTGTAGACAGGACACACCTGGGTAATGTTTCACATTGCCAGGTAGATGCCAGTGTTGTAGCTATACTGGAACAGCTTGACTAGGGGTGTGGAAAGTTCAGGAGCACAAGTCTTCAGTACTGCTGCCAGGATATTGTCAGCACCCATAGCCTTTGCTGTATGCAGTGCCTTCAGCCGTTCCCTGATATTATGTGGAGTGAATTGAATTGGCTGAAGACTGTCAATGAGTGATGCTGGGAACACAGGAAGAGGCTGAGATGGCTGCATTTCTGGCTGAAAATGGTTGCAAATTCTTCAGCCTTGTCTTTTGCATTGATGTACTGGGCTCCCCCATCTTTGAGGATGGGGATATTTGTGAAGTCTGCTCCTCTAGTTGTTTAAATGTCCACCACCATTCCTGACTGGATGTGACTGGACTGCAGATCTTTGATCTGATCCATTAGTTGTGAGATCACTTAGCCCTATTTATTGCGTG
The DNA here is from genome assembly GCF_964194155.1 of Cetorhinus maximus. Classification (NCBI taxonomy): domain Eukaryota; kingdom Metazoa; phylum Chordata; class Chondrichthyes; order Lamniformes; family Cetorhinidae; genus Cetorhinus; species Cetorhinus maximus. The sequence goes on along the minus strand of NC_135880.1, from coordinate 157,089,053 downwards.
CTGCTTCTGCTATTGGCATGCATGTAGTCCTCTGTTATAGCTTCATCAGGATGGCAACTCATTTTTAGGTATGCCTGGTGCTGCTCCTGACATGCTTTCCAGCACTCTTTATTGAATGAGGGTTGATCCCTTAGCTTGATGGTGATGGTAGAGTGAGTGAAATGCCAGGCCATGAAATTACAGATTGTGGTTGAATACAATTCTGCTGATGGCCTACGGTGCCTCATAAATGCCCAGCTTTGAACTGCTGGATCTCTTATGAATCAATCCCATTTAGCGCGGTGGTAGTGTCACACAACAGGATGAAGGGTATCCTCAGTGTGAAGTCGGGACTTCACTGTGTGGCGGTCACTCATTCCAAGTATGTCACGGACAGATACATCTGCGACAGGTAAATTGACAAGGGCGAGACCAAGTAGGTTTTTCCCTCCTGTTGGTTCCCTCACCACCCACTGCAGGCTCAGTCTAGCAGATATGGCTTTCAGGACTGGCCAGCTCAGCCAATAATGGTGCTGCCGAGCCACACTTGGCGATCGGCATCCAAGTCCCCCACCCAGAGTACATTCTTCCAAGTGCTGTTCAACATGGAGGTGTACTGATTCATCAGCTTAGGGGAGACAGCAGGTGGTAAGCATCAGAAAGTTTCCTTGCCCATGTTTAACCTGATGCCATGAGGCTTCATGGGGTTCGTAGATAATGTTGAGAATTCCCAGGGCAATTCCCTCACAACTGTATAACATTGTGCCTCAGCCTCTGCTGAGTCTGCTCTGCCCTTGGACAGGACATACCCTGGGTTGGTAATGCAGGAATCTGGGGCATTGTCTGTAAGATATGATTCGGTGAGTATAACAATGCCAGGTTGGTGCTTGAGTAGCCTGTGGGATAGTTCTCCCAACTTTGGCACAAGCCCCCAGGGAGTAAGGGGATGCACGGAGAGAAGACAATGCTGTAATGAGAGCGAGTGGGGGAGGGGGGATGGGGAGGAAAGAGGGGGAGAGGGGAGGAAGGGTGATGGCGGGAGGTGGAGGGGAGAAGGAGAGGGGAAGGGGACAGTGGGGGTGAGGGGCATGGGAAGGGAGGGGGTAGGGCGGAGGGAGGGGGAGGTGGGGGAGGGGGAGGGGGAAGGGGAGGGAGGGGATGAGGGAACAGGAGGGGAGAGGGAGGGAAGAGGGGAGGGGAAGGGAAGGGCAAGGGTCGGAAAGGGGAGGGAGAATGGGAGTAGGGGAGGGGGTGAGGAGTGGGATGTCAGGAAGGAAGGTAGGAGGGGGGAGAGGGTTTGGGGGAGGGGGAGGAGAGGGGAGGAGGAGGGAAGGGCAAGGGCGGGAGAGGAGAGGGATGAGCGGAGGGAGGGGAGTAGGGGTGGGGGAGGGGAGTGGGATGACGGGGATGGGGAGGAAGGGGAAGGAAGAGGAGGAGGAGGGGGAGCGGGTGAGGGGTAGGAGATGGGGATTGGGAGGAGTGTGGGGGAGGGGAGGGGGAGAGGGGAGGGAGGGGGAGGGAAGGGTGAGGGTGGGAGGGAGAGGAGGGAGGTGTGAGGGTGGGTGGAGGGAGTGGGGAGTGTTGGATTCTAGACGCCAGTTCTTTGGATCCTGTTGTAAGTGTTAGTAAATTGGTACTAATGATAGAGTTGAGTAGCAGACACTTCATAGGTAGAAACTCTATGTTTATTTACAAAGGTACTCAGCAGCAACTAAACATGCGCTTACACTTCAGACTCTATCTCTACATTACTCTCAACTACTAACTACAGAGGCAGCCCATGCTACTCTGCAATTAGATACTAAGTTCATGTGATCTTCCATAATCATTCCGGCAATGACTCTAAGAAATTTAGCAGTAAAATAAGTTCCTGTGGAACTGGGACTTCCACATCCTTTTCTTATAAAGGCAAACAACTAAGTGCATCGGCATTTTCGATTTGACTACCAGGCCTATATACGAAAGTATACTCGTACGCTGCCAGAATTAAAGTCTTATTTGTCTTTCTGTGTCTTCTTTCTACATGCCTTCTTCTTTCTAGCGCTTTCTTTAGTCTCGGCCTTCTTTTCGGTTTCAACATTGGCCAGACTAATCTCAGATGCAAGCTCAACTTGAGTGAGCTCAATGGTTGAGTCTCCCAGAATTTCATCATCTGTCTGCTTCTTAGAAAATTCTACGACTTTTGCCTCCAAAACCTCTTTGGCTTCACATAGCTGATTCTCTTTTTTGTATTTGTTTGCTGCCTCCTGGAAATTTAAGCATTGCTGTTTCTTCTCTGCCAACTCAGTTTGGTCAGAGAGGTACTGAATTCTTTCCATTTCTCCTTGCACTTTTCCAGTGGTACAAACTTTGACCTGAGGGAATCTTGTAGTTTGTGAAGGTCTTTCAACAAGTTTTCTTTTACCTTTCAGAGGTTGCTCACCTTGTCTCGAACTCTGTCATCAGGCATGGTCACTTTGAGTTCCTTCTGCTGTTCTTCCATGTTTTGGCTCAAGACAGCCTGCGTTTCTTCAGGTTGTTGAGTCTTTACACACTCCTTTCCTAAAGTAGAAATGCTTCCTGCTTCCTTTTGGAATCTCAGTGGTCCCTCAAGGTTGATTTCCCTCAGCCAGTTTCGCCCTAAGAGGCTTTGCCCTCTGCCTCTCAATACCAGCACTGGTAGCTTTACCAGTTGGCTCCCATAATGAACAATTACTTTACTTGTACAAATGCCTTTGACTTGGATGTCTTCACCGTGTATGTTTTTAATTGGGCAGTTATTTCTTCTAAATTTAATTGATGTAACCATCATTCAGATATTTGAAGGTGTGTTCCCCAATTACTATAGTGGAAGCTCCTGTGTCCACTTCCATTTGAACAGGTCTACCATTCACTTTTACTGTTACGCATATTGGTCCTGTTCTTCCGACTTCAAGTTATACATGGATAAGTATCAGAATCTGTTGCTTCAGGCTCTTCTACATTATAGATCTCACTGTTTTTTCCTTTTGTTTAAAAGTCTGTTTGACTCTTTCCTTACACTGTCTCATTATGTGAGCATTTTTATGACAATAAAAATATTCTATTTTCTTAAAGTGCCAATCGTTAAAAGACTTTGTTTCCACCTCTATTGATATTACTCCTTGTTTTCGCTGCTAAATCATTTTTTCTCATTTTCATACCACCAGGAGCTGTTCCCCGCCTCTCGGCAGAGTCTTGCATTTTCGCGCCCTTTTTGGCTGGGGCTTCCCACCCGAGGTGGAGGATGGCCTCCTTTTGCATGCCCTGTATCGCTTTTGAATCTTTAACTGCACTTTCCATTGCCAGTGCAATCTCTAGCGCCTTTTTGAAATCCAAACTTGTTTCGGATAACAACTTGCTTCTGAATCGTGTCCTCATTCACAACACACACCAAATAATCTCTAAGCATGTCGGTTAAGGATGCACCAAACTCACAATGCTCCATTAATTGTTTCAAGCTTGCCACATAGCTTGCAACTGTCTCCCCCAGGGCTGTAATTCTCGAATTAAACTTGAACTTTTGCATTGTTACTGAGGGCTTTGGCTGGTAATGGCCCTTCACCAGGTCCACTAATTCATCAAAATTCCCCAAGTCTGGGGCACTGGGTGACATCAAACTTCGAATCAAGCCATAATTCTTATTCCCACATGCACTTAAAAGGATCACCCACCTCTTCTCTTTCTCTGTAATCTCATTTGCTTGGAAAAAGAACAGGAGATGCTCAATGTAGTGGGACCAGTCGTCCGTTGCTGGACTGAAAGTATAAGTTCTTCTGAATTGCAGTATGCTGTGAGGTGATTACTTCGACAATTTGAACGGAACTTCTACTTACAATTGCTGTGCGGGGTACAGTGCTGATTTTGTTTCTCTTGATTCCTTCTGTTTAACTTGTTTAATCCTCATTATCAGTTTGTTGGATCCAAGACGCCAGTTTGTTGGATCCTGTTGGCACGCTTGTGGTGAGAGGTGGCTGATTTGGTACTAATGATAGAGTTGAGTAGCAGACACTTCATAGGTAGAAACTCTGTTTATTTACAAAGGTACTCAGCAGCAACTAACTGCTTACTAAAGCGCTTACTCAGCATCGAAACACGTGCTTACAATTCAGACTCTATCTCTACACTATTCCCAACTGCTAACTACCAACTACAGAGGTAGACCACGCTACTATGCTATTGGATACTAAGACCATGTGATCTTCTATAATAACATTCTTCTTAAAGCTATAATACACATCAGATGACGACAGGGAGGTGGGTAGGGGGAAGGAGGGGTGGAGATGGAGGGAGGGGGGAGGTGGAATAGGAAGGGACAGAGTTTAGCAAAATTGTATATGGACGAATAAGGTCATTACAAGGAATAGATGCAAAGAAAATGAAAGTAAAGGTTCTTTATTTGAATGCCTGAAACATCTGCAATGAGATAGATGAACTAGTGGCACAAATAAAGGGAAATGATTTAGATTTAATTGCTATTACAGAAACATGGGCAGAAATTTTCAGTCCCTGTTGGCATCGGGCATTATGGCAGGAAGGCAAAAAATTGGTTTCACGACTTCATGAAACCAGTTTGCAATCCTCCACCTGGCTGGTAATGTTTCCCACTGCAGGACATCAGAAACGTCATTTTAATAGATCTGCATATTATTATAAGCTGTGCTTTCCGGAATCAGCCCCTCACGCTGGATCATCCGGGAACATCAGCGTGATTGCGCGCCAACGAGTTTCACAACAGCATTTAAAAGGCATGCACCTGGCGAGCTGAACTGTGAGGGGAGCTTGGAGGTGAGTGCACACCAACTTTGAGCAGCACTCACGAATGTTGCCCGTTCAACTTCAAGGAAGAGGTGCTGGACATTCATTGAGGGCACCAGCAAATAGTTTTCCCCCTGCTGACTGACAGTACGGTGCCGGGACAAGGGCGACACTGTGATTGGGTGTAAGCCATGGACCAAGGTAGTACACTTTGAGGCAAGTTCGGGATCTCAAGTTGGGGTGAATTATAGGGGGACAGGGGACAGGGGGCAGGGGAAGGGTAGCCTGGTCTGATGGTAGTGCACAGGCACATGCTGGGGGTAAATGGAAATGGGCCCCATTAGGGAAACCATTTCTCCACAGCTGAGGCAGTTCAGGCACAGCCACATTGATATGCTTGGAGTCGGGCCTCTAGCTTATCTGCCCACTCAAGCAACACAGAGGCATGAAAGTGCCACCAAGTGCTCCAGAGCTTTTCACCCCTCAGGCACAGACTGCAAACTAATGAGCATTTTAGTGAACTGCAGAACAATTGGACGACTACATGAGTTCGACAATCCCCTTGCGAAAGCTGGCCATGGAGCAGTCATGGGCTCAACCCTTGCAATGTCATCATCCCTGTTTGGGCCAGTTTCCCCATGGTTGAAGCTAACAGTGCAGCCTTGCAGAGTAATTTGGTTAGGAGATTGCCTGCACCTGAGTTGACAGCACCACGTGCAGTCCAATTGGCAAAGCTGCCGCCAATCGGTCAGATGGAGTAGGGCGGAGGTGGGTGGGGTTTCGGGCAGCCATGCAGCGCACTAATCTCTAGTCAACAAAGTTTCTTTTCATTCATTCGTGGGATGTGGGCTTCGCCGGCTGGGCCAGCATTTGTTGCCTGTACCTAGTTGCACTTGAGAAGGTGATGGTGAGCTGCCTTCTTGAACCGTTGCAGTCCATCTGGTATAGCTACACCCACAGTGACGTTAGGAAGGGAGTTCCAGGATTTTGACCCAGCAAAAGTGAAGGAATGGCGATATATTTCCAAATCAGATGGCAATTGACTTGGAGGGGAACTTCCAGGTGGTGGTGTTTCCATCTATCTGCTGCCTTTGTCCTTCTAGATGGTAGTGGTCGTAGGTTTGGAAGGTGCTGTCTAATGAGTCTTGGTGAATTCCTGCAGTGCATCTTGTAGATGGTACACACTGCTGTTATTGTACACCGGTGGTGGAGGGAGTGAATGTTTGTGGATGTGGTGCCAAGCAAGCGAGCTGCTTTGTCCTGGACGGTGTCAAGCTTCTTGAGTGTTGTGGGAGCTGCACTCAACTCATCCAGGCAAATGAGGAGTATTCCATCACACTCCTGACTTGTGCCTTGGTAGATGGTGGACAGGCTTTGGGGAGCCAGGGTGTGAGTTACTCATCACAGGATTCCTAGCCTCTGACCTGCTCTTGTAGCCACAGTATTTATATGGCTAACCCAGTTCAGTGTCTGGTGAATTGTAGCCCCCAGGATGTTGATAGTGGGGGATTCAGTGATGATAATGCCATTGAACATCAAGGGGCGATGGTTGGATTCTCTCTTGTTGGAGGTGGTCATTGCCTCGCACTTGTGATGCACGAATGTCACTTGCCACTTGTCAACCCAAGCCTGGATATTGTCCAGGTCTTGCTGCATTTGGACTTCTGAGGACTCGCGAGTGGTGCTGAACATTGTGCAATCATCAGTGAACATCCCCACTTCTGACCTTATGATGGAAGGAAGGTCATTGATGAAGCCGCTGAAGATGGTTGGGCTGCAGACACTACCCTGAGGAACTCTTCCTGTGATGTCCTGGAGCTGAGATGACTGACCTCTAGCAACCACAAACACCTTCCTTTGTGCTAGGTATGACTCTAGCCAGCAGAGAGATTTCCCCCTGATTCCTATTGACCCCAGTATTGCTAGGGCTCCTTGGTGCCACACTCAGTCAAATGTGACTTTGATGTCAAGGGCAGTCACTCTCATTTCACCTCTGGAGTTCAGGTCTTTTGTCCACGTTTGAACCAAGGTTGTAATGAGATCAGGAGCTGAGTGGCCCTGGCGGAACCCAAACTGGGCGTCAGTGAGCAGGTTATTGCTAAGCTAGTGCTGCTTGATAGCACTGTTGATGACCCCTTCCATTACTTTATTGATGATCAAGAGTAGACTGATGGGGCAGTAATTAGCCGTGTCAGATTTGTCCAGCTTTTTGTGTACAGGACACAGCAAGTTCTGGAGCACAAGTCTTCAGTCTACTATTGCTGGAATTTTATTAGGGCCCATAGCTTTTGCAGTATCCAGTGCCTTCAACTGTTTCTTGATATCACATGGAGTAAATTGAATTAGGTGAAGACTGGCATCTGTGATCCGGAGGAGGCCACTATGGATCATCCACTCAGCACTTCTGGATGAAGATTGTAGCATATGCTTCAGCCTTATCTTTTGCACTGCTGTGCTGCGCTCCCCCATCATTGAAGATGGGATGTTTGTGGAGACTCCTCCTCCAGTGAGTTGTTTAATTGTCTGCAACCATTTACGACAGGATGTGGCAGGACTGCAGAGCTTAGATCTGATTCGTTGGTTGTGGGATCGCTTACCCATGTCTATCACTTGCTGCTTATGCTGTTTGGCTCACATGTAGTCCTGTGTTATAGCTTCACCAGGTTGACACCTCATTTTTTGGTATGCCTGGTGCTGCTCCTGGCATGCCCTCCTGCACTCTTCATTGAACCAGGGTTGATCACCTGGCTTGGTGGTAATGGTAGATTGGGGGATATGCCGAGCCATGAGGTTACAGGTTGTGTTCAAGTACAATTTTGCTGCTGCTGATGGCCCACATCACCTCATGGATGCCCATCTTGAGTTTCTAGATCAGTTCAAAATCTATCCCATTTAGCATGGTGGTAGTGCCACACAACATGATGGAGGGTATCCTCTGTGTGAAGATGGGACTTCGTCTCCGCAACAACTATGCGGTGGTCACTCCTACCGACACTGTCATGTGCGGTGGTCACTCCTACCGACACTGTCATGGACAAGTGCATCTGCGGCAGGCAGGTTAGTGAGGATGAGGTCAAGCATGTTTTTCCCTCTTGTTGGTTTCCTCACCACCTACCACAGACCCAGTCTAGCAGCTATGTCATTTAGGACTCGGCCAGCTTGATCAGTAGTGGTGCTACCGAGCCACTCTTGGAAATTGAAGTCCCCCACCCAGAGAACAATCTGTGTCCTTGCCACTCTCAGTGCTTCCTCCAAGTGGTGTTCAACATGGAGGAGCACTGATTCATCAGCTGAGTAAGGGTGGTACGTGGTAATCAGCAGGAGGTTTCCTTGCCCATGTTTGACCTGGTTCCATGAGATTCATGGGGTCTGGAGTCGATGTTGAGGACTCCCCGGGCAACTCCCTCTCAACTGTATACTGCTGTGCCGCCACCTTTGCTGGGCCTGTCCTGCTGGTGGGACAGGACATACCCAGGATGGTGATGATGGCGTCTGGGATAATATCCATAAGGTATGATTCCGTGAGGATGACTATGTCAGGCTGTCACTGGACACATCAGTCATGCCTGCACCTCATTGCAGGGGCTTATCATTGCTGCCAGAATGTCCTGGGCCGGCGGCACAGAGTACTGTCATTCTCTCTATGTGCTCTCAGCTGCTTTGAGGTGCGACTGGCTCTCCCATCTCATCAGCACCTGTGTCCAGTGACAGTGTGGTCCTGAAAGGTTCAGCTCATGAAGTATAGCACAGGATCAGGAGAATTTAAAGTTTCCCCGCTGCATCTCCATGATATGACCCTGTTCACAGAGCACAAGTGAGCTGCCATCAGCCGGACAGGAGTCAGACATACACATAGGCTGTGTGAGGATCTAAGGAGTGTCCCCACTGCATGTCATCATCATCCTCCTGGAACTGTAGGGACTATGGGCATTTGCTGTGTCTCCCTGACTGTAGCCTTATCACAGAGGGTACGTGCACTGCCATCAGCCAGACTGGAGTCAAACTTTCACAGGTACAATGTGAGGATCTGTGGTGTCTCCCCACTGCATGCTGTCATCATCCTCCATGGATCTAGCAGCTATGAGGTCCTCTGAAACATGCCTGCCTCATCTGGCCAGTGTGATGGTCTCATCGCCGTCGCCCTCGCCTTCAAGGGCCTCCTCAGCTTCATCCCCATTGATGTCTTCCTTATCGAAGTAGGCGTGTAGCTCCTCCATCTCCCCCTCAGGCAGCTCCTCTCCCCATTGCAGTGCCAGGTTGTAAAGGGGGCAGCAGGAGATGACGATGCGTGACACCCTCTGTGGGCTATATTGCAGGTCTCCACCAGAATGGTCCAGGCACTGGAACTTCATTTTCAACATCCCAATGGTTTGCTCCACCAAGGTGCGAATTGCAGCACAAGATTAATTGTACTTTCTCTCTGCAGCACTCTGAGCTGCCGCACAGGCATCATCAGCCACGTGCTCTGTGGGTAGCCCTTGTCCCCTAGGAGCCAAACCTGCAGCCTCCCTGGGCCCTGGAAGGCATCAGGGCACTGAACCTCTTGGAAATGTAGGAGTCATGGACACTCCCTGGAAACCATGCACAGACATGCAGGATGTGTTTGTGGTGGTCGCACCCCAGCTTAACATTAGCAAGTGGAAGCCCTTGAGGTTGACATAGTTGACCGCTTGTTGCCACTGTGATCTGAGCACCAGGTGGATGCAGTTGAGGGCACCCTGCACCTGTGGGAAACCTGAGATCTGAGCAAATCCCAGCACACTTGCATCCTGGCTGTCCTGGTTCTGGGCAAAATGCACAGGATGTGGCGTCTGTGACCTAATGAGTGGATTTGTGAAAGGAGCCACTTATGAATAAATTGAGCGCCATTGTCATTTTCACAGCCGCAGATGCATCTGTGCATGACAATATTGGTAGGAGTGACCACCACAGTTATTGTGAAGACAAAGGGCAGAATTTTATGTTCGTTGGTCGGGCGGGCCCGACCGACTCGACAGTGGGCGGGCGGGCAATTGCCGCTGGCGAAATAGGCCACGCTACCATTTTCCGCGGGTGGGCCAATTAAGGCCCGCACCGCGGCTTTGTGACTCCCGTGGAGAACGGGAAAATAGTCACGGGGGCGGGGCGGCCTCAGACTGCCGGTTCCAATGGGGAGCCAGCAGCCTGTTTAAAGAGTGGTCAGGCAGCCTGCTTGAAGCAGTGCACCAAGGCCACTCAGAGAGGTAGAAATGCTCCAAGGAGGGCAGAGGAGGAGGAGGTGGAGGAGGAGGGGGGCAGGCTGCAGGAGAGGCCAGCGGAGGGCCACTGTGCACCCAGATTCTCGGACGTATGCCTTGCTGTCCTCCTGGAAGAGGTGGGCCAGCGACTTGATGTTCTATATCCTGAGGATGGGAGGAGGGTCCCCCATGTTACCAGCCAGGCATGGGAGGAGGTGGGTGAGGCTGTAAGTGCCCATGATGATGTCAGACGCACTGGCACACAGTCCCAAAAACACTTCAATGATTTGCTGCACTCCAGACGGGTGAGAATCATGTCTGTCTGGGCTATTTGAGGCAGAAGGCAGCCTTAGCCTTTGCCACCTCCCGCACCCCACCCACCATCCCCACCCCCAACCGTTACTGCATAGGGCATCTGTCGCACGCAGGGTCGGCAAATGAATTCTGACAATGCTTACATCAGCCTTCGTGGTTGAGGAGAAGAAGGGCTTTCTGTGCAGCATATGTTGGTTTCTGTGGCATTTGAGTAGTTTGAGGACAAGCTGCAGGGGAGGCCGGTAGACACATACTCAGAACTCCAACACATGTCATATTGATGGTAATGACATGGTCCAAGGGGTGCCTCAAGGTCTTTTGGCAAGTCCCACCTGCTGGCATCTGCGCCGCACTTATTTCATCCTCCTTTCCATGGGCGCTAGGACCCGTGTGCTGTTCAAAGTGAAGGACGCCAAATCTGTCCAAGGGGTCCTTTGGGGGAGGGGTTTGGGACCAGCCATACTATCTTCTGGGGACTCATCACTAGTAGTCTGGACAGGAGCCGCTGGAGGCCTCAGATGGCCCGCTGTGGTTGGGGTGCGGCATGTGCATGCAGAGCACATGAGCGACCTGCCCCAATAAATCCTCTTATGTGTTTTGCAGGCAAAAAGTCACCACAATGCCCGGGAGTGCCAGAGAACTGGAGGTGGGCGTGCCCTCCTCCAGCGCCTCACCCCATTCGAAGAACAGGCCATGGAGCTGGGCAGCAGTCAGGAGGCCAGGGCGACTGGGGGCGGCGAGGCTGGGGTCCAGCGGGCAGGTATTGAGGTCCACAGTCCCATCCACTCTGTGTGCCCACCATCCAAACCACCGATGGTTGCTGCAATCGTTAATGCTGCAACACTGCTCATTCACTGACTGAGGCATTCTGATGTCTGGGTCATACAGGAGGGACCCTCATCCCCTTGAGGAATAGCCTCTCCACCACCTTCCAAGGTCACTTTATCCCATTTGTGACCACTATCACCATGGTCTAACATGCCATTGGATTGCCGCTGCACACCCAAAGATTTATGCCATTTTCTGGGGTTTGGGACCTCCTGCACCCTTTCAGCCAGTGCGCCCCACATTACTTTGTCCAGAAGGTCCTCAGCACCTCACTGTGAACCTCATGGCACTCAACTTAGATGAATGCCACCAAATTACTCATCCCTGCGCCAAGGGGAAATGTTGCCTTCTGCCCACCCGGTCTATGCCCCTCCTTACAGAATGAAGGGCAATAATATGACCTCTCAATCTCCTGAGTTCGGCGGAAAATGACACAACTGTTTGAAATGTTTCCTCAGCCCCGCAACTATCCAGGCAACAATACAACCACATCAGATACCTCTGCACTCTCCCCACTCCTCTGGTTCTTTACAAGCCATGTGCCATTCATGAGGCCATCTAACCAGTCTGTTTGCATGTGCATTTAATGCTTGGGGCCCGTCTTGACTCATTTGGACCTCACCAATGTTCTTCTTTTAAGGGTCTTTAAGGATGAGCTACTTATGAGGGTGGGGGGGAAAGGGATGAAAGGTTGAAGTGAATGCACGCTAACTGATGCACTATCCTTGTTGTTAATTTCAGCATCACCACCAGAGCGACCCGCACGTCCTCAACGCAGCCCCCCCTCCACACCTGAGGGGCAACATGTGCAACTTGTGGCACATAATTTCAGCCAGCCAGGCACCAGCGCAGACACACACACCTCGGTGGGGGCTTTACCATCGGCTAGTGTCCCAGGTCACAGTTGAGAGGGCACATCACAATCACTGGAGGAGATGGTAGGGGCAGAGATTGCCGATAGCTCCAGCAGCTGGAGGGCTGCAGGGGACGAAGCACATGATGAGTCCGGCACTGATGACATGCCTCTGGAGTTGTCCCCATTGCAGCAGCTGCAGGAAAGGCGGCAGGAAGGCCTTTGCATCCGGCAGGGTTGCATGAGGGAATGGTTCAGTTGCTCTCTGCGACAGAGGAGTCTAGGCAGAGTGCACTTGAAGGTTTGGCCCTCAGGGCAGAGCATCAGGATCCCTTCAATGAGAGATTGGCCACTCTCACAGAGAGGGGCTTCCACCTAATGGATCATAATATGATTGGGTTACGCTCTGACCTGCAAGCCCTCAAAGCGGTTCTGGCCACAGGTGGTGTTTTCCATTGTGGGAGATGTTGTGGACACCAAGCGCCGGCACTCAGTGCTCATGCATCTGCGGTGAGCAAGGGGGTCCAATGGGACCTCACATCGGCGCAGCAGCTGCCTGTCATCGCTGCGAGCTCCTCTCATGATGCTCTGGATGAGGGCAGCAGCTCCTCTGCCCCTCTGCCAGTCAACGTTGCTTCCGTTGAGGCTGCGACAATGGGGAGGTACCAGTTCAGGAGCTGGCCACTCCCTCCCAGGTGGGGCCATCACAGTCTCCACGGGCAAGAGGACGCCCGCCAAGGTCATCTGAGCCAACAGGACAGTAGAGTCAGCAGGCTGTCTCACAAGCCACTCCGAGCGATGGGGCGGCACCTAGACGTAGCACCCGCAAACGAAAACATAAGGCACGTTAGGCACTCCCCGGGTATGTCACTGGTGATTTTGTGTGGGCCTTAGAATAGGGACCCCTTTTTGTAACATTGTCGAATAATCATGTGGGCTTTAATTGTGGACAGAATAAAGTCCACCTTTGGTACCATGGCTGAGCGTCTTTTCATTGTGGTGTTTTTTTCATTTTCACATAATTATCATGAGTGTTAGAGTGGAGATTGATATTTCTGTACTAAAGCCTTATTTGCAGCTGATCAGGTGGAAGATGTAGCACCTAAGTGCCACGTGTGGAAGTGCCAGGCAATGCTGCTCCTGCTGATCCATGTGTGTGTGGAACTAGCTGAAGGTTCTTTGGATTAAATTGTCCCGGGTGTCCTTGCCTCCTTGGTGTAAATGTGGGTTGTCGTTGTGGCCCTCATCATCACCCTGTGCTTCCTCATCCTCTGAGGCACTGCTGGATTCATCATGCGCAGCCTCATCCACTGTGTCAAGGTCTTCATCGTCCACTACATCCCCCCTTTCCAGCGCAAGATTGTGCAGGGCGCAGCATGCTACCGCTATCACAGAGACACGATCTGGGGGATACTGGAGTGCGCCCCCTGAGCGGTCCAGGCATCAGAAGCGCATCTTGAGAAGACCGATGGCTCTCTCCACCACAGCCCTTGTGGTGCCCTGGCTCCTATTGTACCGCTGCTCAGCTTCTGTTCTTGGATGGTGTACTGGCGTCATAAGCCACCTTCTGCGGGGATAGCCCTTGTCACCCAGCAGCCAACCATCTAGCCGAGCCGGAGCACTGTAGAGCCCCGGCACCTGAGAGTGTCTGAGGATGTAGGCTTCATGGGAGCTACCTGGGTACCTTGCACAGACTTGTAGAATCAGCATCCTGTGATCACACACTATCTGCACGTTCATGGAGTGGAAGCCCTTCCTGTTGACAAAGGCACCGGGCTCACCTGTGATGCTTTGATGGCCACACGTGTGCAGTCTATTGCGCCCTGGACGGGGTGGGGGAAGCCATCAATGGCTGCAAAGCTCTGGCTCACTGTGCCTGACTTGCCTGGTCACAGCAGAAGTGGATAAAGGTGGATACCCATCTGAACAGAGCGTCTGTAACCTGCTTGACACAAGTGTGGACAGCTGATTGGGAGACACCGCAAAGATCACCCACCGAGACCTGGAAGGAGCCAGATGCATAGAAGTGGAGGGCAGCTGTGACCTTCAGAGCCGCTGGCATGGGGTGTCCACCCACACAGTTAGGAGAGATGTCAGGGCCAATCATCTGACAGATATAGTTGACTGTCTCCCTTGAGAGTCGGAGCCTCCTTCAGCACTGCCCCTCAGTCATATTGAGGTAGCTGCTTCGCCGCCTGTATACTTTGGCAGCAGGATAGTGGCATTGTCTGTGGCCCCTTGTACCTTGGATAACCTCTTGGCCCTGCGCCCCTTGTGCCTGCACCTGGACACCCAAAGGTGCCTCCCTTGGAGGCTGATTGTCCAGTCCCGGCCTCCTCCTGATTCTATCCCTCCCTTCCTCCTCGGGGGAGCTGCCTCCACTGGAAAGGTCAGAACCCATAGCCCCAGGCTAAATGAAGGCCTCCGGAAAGCTGCAAGGCCGAAAAAGAATGCTGTCTGCAGAATGCTTTCACTTTACACAAAACCTCTTCGACATAAGACCATAAGAGATAGGAGCAGAAATTAGGCCATTCGGCCCATTGAGTCTGCTCCGCCATTCAATCATGGCTGATAACTTTCTGAACCCTATTCTCCCGCCTTCTCCCCGTAACCTTTGATCCCCTTACCAATCAAGAACCTATCTATCTCGGCCTTAAATACGCTCAATGACCTGGCCTCCACAGCCTTCTGTGGCAATGAATTCCATAGATTCACCACTCTCTGGCTAAAGAAGTTTCTCCTCATCTCTGTTCTAAAAGGTCTTCCTTTTACTCTGAGGCTGTGCCCTCGTGTCCTAGTCTCTCGATGAGAACTATTGACAATCACACAGGTATGTTTTAAACACTTTCATTAATTATAACTTCATGTAAAACATGAACAACCCCTCTGAGTCCACATATCCCAACATTGCAAAAGTTTTCTTAAATAATCTCCTACCCGCCTTCCCGTTGGGCCCGTGCGCCGACCCAAAACTGAGGTTTCTTCTGTGCTTGAGTCGAGGACTTGGGCCGTGGACTCTCTTGGCTGTTTCCCAGACGTGCCTGCGAAAGCAAGGAGAGATAATTTGTGAATGGCAGAGGATTGTGGAATGGGGAACACACACGGCATGGTTGTCTGGTGGATGTTGCACTGCTGAATCCTCACTTGGTTGAGCACTGCCGACCTCACCGTCAGCCCAGGAGTGGTCCAGATCCTCGCCAGCCAGCTGGATGACTCTATTTTCAAAGTCCATGAGAACTTTGATTTCAGGCATTTCTCCACCGGTCTGCAACCTCTCCCTTTTGATGTATGCAAGCTTGTCCTGCATGAAGAAAGATTGGGAGAGTGTAAGTAGGATGCCTGCCAGGCCAGATGAGAAGGATGCCTGGCATGTGTGTGGGTGCTGAGTGGTGCCATGGACTGGATGAGGACATGATCCACAAGGCAAATGAAGTTGTGTGTGTGAAAGAGTGAATGATGATGTCCCTTGAACTGGAAGTGAGTGAGATCCCTGTGGATGTGTGATGGGTTTGTAAGCGTGTGAGTTGAGAGTGATGAGAAGAGTGACTTACTCTGGAGGAACAGAGGAGATCGTTCATCCTCTTTCAGCACTGATTGGCTTTCCTCTTTTGCAGGGCATTGACATTGACCTCTGCTGCCTCCGCCACCCATGCAGCATTGGTCACCTTGCTTGCTGGCCTTCGCCCAGAGCCAGGGTAGAGGACATCACGGCCGGCCTCCACTGCATTCAGTTGGCGCTCAAGGGAGGTGTCGCTAAATCTAGGGGCAGCATGTTTGCTCCCTTTGGCAGCCATCAGTTCCCTACAGCGTCCTATCCCTTGAAGAGTGCTAGCTCTGTGCAGGGGCAGCCGTTAAATATGATGCCCAGTTTACTGAAGGCCTGAGGTGACGGCAAGGCGGGCAAGTCAGAGGTCACCCTGCCAGCTACCTGGTGTGTTTCCCAGGAATGCATAATTAATAAAGCAGGAATGGGATGATACAGCGCAAAAAAACCCCAATGCATCGGGCAAGTAAAATGTATTTATTCCTGCCCGCTACCGCACTTAGTTTAAATCTGGGACAATTCCGCCCATGGTTACAAAGTGATCAAGGTTGGAAAATGAATATTCTAGGGTAGACAATATTTTGGAAAGACAGATATAATGACAAAGGAAGAGGGGTTGCCCTGACAGTAAAAGATGACTTAAGGACATTAGTGAGAAAGGAGCTAGCCTCAGAAGACCATGAAGTAGAATCATTTTGGGTGGAAATTAGGAATAGCAAGGGTCAGAAAACACTGTCGCTGGGTCAAAATCCTGGAACTCCCTTCCTAACAGCATTGTGGGTGGATCTATACCATGTGGACTGCAGCAGTTCAAGGAGGCAGTTCACCACCACCTTCTTAAGGGCAACTAGGGATGGGCAATAAATGCTGGCCTAGCCAGCGAAGCCCACATCCCTGAATGAATAAAAAAAAGTAGTTTAGAGGACCCCTAACAGTAGTTTGGCAGAGCAACAAACAAGAAATGATTAGAGCTTGTAATCAAGGAAATGTAATAATTGTAGGGGACTTTAATCTTCACATAGACTAGGACAATCAAATTGACAAGAGTTGTCTAGAAGATGAGTTTGTAGAATGTTTTTGTGATAGTTTCTTGGAACAATATGTTGTGAAACCAACTGGGGATAAAGTTAACTTCAATCTAGTATCATGTAATGAAGCAGGATTAATTAGTAATGTCATAGTAAAAGATCCATTGGGAAATAGTGATCATAATACCATTCAATTCCATGTTCAATTTGAAAGTGGCATACTTTAATCGCAAACAAGGATCTTAAACTTAAACAAAGCCAATTCCACAGGTATGAGGGGAGAACTGGCTAAGTTTAATTAGATAAGTAAACTAAAATGTATGGAGGTAAATGAACAGTGAGAGAAAGTTAAAGAAACGTTCAAAATGTTCAACAAAAATACATTTCATTGAAGAGCAAAAACTCAGCAAGGAAGACCCATCCGTGGTTGGCTCACTCATGAAGTTAAGAATCATGTTAGATTAAAAGAAGGGGCTTACAATGTTGCAAAATGCAGTAGCAAGTCTAAGAATTAGGAGTGTTTTAGAAATCAGCAAAGGGCCACCAAAAAGTAGATAAAAAGGGAAACATTAGAATATGTGTTATAGTACAGCCAATGGCAAATGCTGAGCTGTTCAAATCCCAAAGGGAAACTTGAAACAATTGCCATAACTTGTTCTGCAATCTGTATAAATTTTGAGATGCCTGTCTTGAATTCAGTAGTAATAAGACCACCAAGTCTTATAGGTTTCTTACCAAAACTAAATTACACCTTTATTAATAGAAGAACTGATTTTAAATATATAGATAGAACTACAAATTACTGCTATGATAACTTTTAAATCCCTAATTAATATAACTCCCAGTTACACTTTTGTTAAGGCAACAGTAAGACACATAGATTTTAAAATACCCAGGCAAGGTGACACACAATACCCTGAACCAGTCGAATTCAGAGTGAGTTTTCTTAACTTCTGTTCTTTGAAGACAGCAGCTGAGGCATAGATGCTGAAGGCTTTTCACACTTGTTAGATCTTAGAATGCCTACAATCTTACAGCCTTCGCTCCTTTATACATATTTTCCCCTTTGAATGCAAATTTCCATTGTTTCACTATATCTTTGGACTTTACCTTTCTGGTAATAAAAATCTCTCGTAGTACTAATTTTACCAGTAATCTTTGGGAAAAATAAACACACTGTTTCTGAACTTCACTTGGCTAGGTGACATATTTCACCCCTCCTTCGAAAGCAATCTAAACTGGTGTATTTAAAAATGCAAACATTCCCTTTACCCGTATGTCTACCTACTTAGTTTATCTCCTAATACATCAAAACCTTCAGACCAGCTGCCTTTAATCCAATTAAGTCCCCCCTCCATGCCCCCACATGCAAAGGCATCAACAACACAGATGCCACTATTTTACAATCAATTCCAATAACATTATTATATCTTCCTGACATTTGAGAGTAATCAAGTCAGAAATATAAAAACAGATTGTAAGAGCTTTTATATGTATATAAAAGAGTAGGAAAAATAAAGGTTGGTCCTTTAGAAGCAGAGACAGGGGAAATTATCACAGGGAATGAGAAAATGGCAGAGGCATTGAACCAATATTTTTTCTGTCTTCACAGTAGAAGCTACAAGTTTCATAACAGAAAGAGATGTTACCCTCGGGTCTAAAAAGAATGAGGAAATTAATATCAGCTGAGAAGAATTATTGAAGAAACTTCAGGGATTAAAATCTGACAAATTCCCAGGACCTGTTGGCCTACAGAGATAAAAGCAAAGAACTGTGGATGCTGGAAATCCAAAACAAAAACAGAAACAGAAATACCTGGAAAAACTCAGCAGGTCTGGCAGCATTGGCGGAGAAGAGCACAGTTGACGTTTCAAGTCCTCATGAGGACTCGAAACGTCAACTGTGCTCTTCTCCACCGATGCTGCCAAACCTGCTGAGTTTTTCTAGGTATTTCTGTTTCTGTTTCTGTTGGCCTTTACCCTGGGGATCTACAAGAGATAGCTGCAGAAATAGTGGGTGTGCTGGTTATGATTTTCCAAAATTCCTTAGATTCGGAAACGGTCCCATTAGATTAGTAGTTGGTAAATGTTACACTGCTTTCCAGGAAAGGAGGAAGAGAGAAAACAGTGAACTACAGGCCAGTTAGCCACATATCAGTGGCTAGGAAAATGCTGAAACCTATTATTAAGGAAGTCTTAAAATGCACTTAGGAAAAAATAGGGCAGAATCATCCCAGATTTGCACAAAGCAAGGTAGCAGGCAGGAAAAAGGACGTTTTACCTGCCGGCCGCAATGGCAGGTTTTTGCACGATAGCGTCCCAATCCCAGCCCGTCCCACCTCATTAATAATGCATTCATGGGAAACACGCTGGATTGCTGACGGGCAGGCTCAGAATTGCCCGCCCTACCGTGACCTCAGCACTTCCTTGCTCCAGGCTCCATATTAAAGAGCACCAGAGTGCATGACTAGTTCATGTCTATAGACCGGGACTGCTTCAGGTGACAGATGGTCCTGAAAGCAAGGAAGACTGCAGCCCCAAATTTAGAGATGCCTCTCTGGGGCGCCTGCTGGAAGCAGTAGAAGGCCGCCACAATGTCACCTACCCTCCGCTCTGGCCGCAGGAAGTCCACCAGAATCACCAATCCAGCCTGGGAGGCAGTGGCAGCGGCAGCCAGCGCCAACAAAGCACAGGGGAGGTCAGCCATCCAATGCAGAAAGAGGATGAATACTCACATCCATTCCACCAGGGTAAATCAACCACCTCACCACTCTCAACTCACACACTCACAAACCCATCACACATCCACAGGGATCTCACACCTCAAGGGTCAACACCACTAACTCTCACACACACCTTCACATCTCCATCAGGCTCATATCCTCTAGGGCTTGCGTTCTCATTCTGTCCATGGTTCCGCTTACCACACAAACATTCGATCCTGCTGATGCAGAAGAAGCTGGCTCACAACAGCATGGCCCACAATAGGCCCCTTACTCACTTTGAGGAGTGTGTTATCATGCTGACTGGCGAGGACATGCACCGTGTCCGTGGTGAGGTCGGCGGCGAACACCCTTATGAAGATCCTGCACCACAACATCCCTCTCTCGACGCAACTCTGAGTGCTCTCTCCTACTTTTGACTCTGCTGCCATGCACTCATTATCTCTACTTTGGTTCACAGGGAGCTCTGCCAAGCGATCGACACCCTCAGCCAACCAGTCCCTCAGCTCCATCCACATCCTCACCTCCAGCCAAGAAGGCTCCTCCTCATTGAAGAGCTAGAAATAAGCAGCCTGTAAGGCCCTTCACTGTGCTTACCCACACCCTCCACTAGCACAGAGATACACACCTCGGTGGAACCTAGAACTAGAGCAGGCTCGGGGTGACAATCTGGTGGTCACCACAGGATATCTGTCCACAGCAGGAGGGGGCAGGTTTTGCTGAGCTCCTTGGCAGTCGGGGACTGCTGGGGAAGAGGCATCTGTGAGGTCCGAGTCAGATGACGAGCCTCTGGATTCAGCCTTCCAACTTATCGTGGAGAGTCAGCAGAAGATGGGGGGACATCACGCAGAGCTGTTGAAATCTCTTAACAGAGTGCCACGTGAGTTGGAGGAGTGTGCCCACCTGGTCCTTGATGAAGTGGTGCCCACAAGTGCGCGGATGGATGTCTCCATGGGAAGGATGGTGGACGCCATAGAGACCCTGGTCCAGCAGAGCGCTGAGATGACGCAGACCTGTACTCCAACATGGTAGCCATTGGCGAGCTCCTACACTGGCAACACGAGAGGGAGATGGGGCACCTTGACATCCCTTCAGGTGCTCTGTCCCCTCAAGGAGTCAGGCTAGGGCCCTCAGGCACTCAAAGGGAGGAGGAGCAGCAGCTGGACACACCTGGGTCATCCACTCAGGAAACTCAGAGGCTGTCCTCTCCCCCCGAGTCCCCTTTGCCTGTGACCCTTTCAATCTCATCCTCTGTCATAGCAAGGGGAGCAGCTGGCCCACAGGAGGGCAGCCAAAGCAAATCGGGGCCCCCAAAGCCTCAACTCTCCAGAGGAAGCACTCCAAAGTAATCAGAGGCAACAGGATCAACCACTGCAGTGGCTGTCTCCACCCCTGCTGCGGATGTCAGAGCAGCACCTAGAAGTGATGGCAGGCCTAGAAAAGTTAAGCAATTCTGATCACAAGTGGTTCCACATTTTGTCACTTCATAATCTGAAAATATATTCACTTTCGCTGAATAATGTATAATGTTGTCTTTCAGCTTCATTTACTGACATCGCGAGTCCTCCCACTGCACCCAGCCTCCGCAAGCCCCATTAGTGGGTCAGCTGCACACAGCCGGACCACAAGTGATTCTGGAGGGTGAAGTATGTGTGCGGCAGGGCCTTTCAGATTCTCGTGCAGGCACTCTCCCACACACGTGGAGATCTTCCTCTATCACACTCATCTCAATGTCCTGAGCATTTTCAATGCCGCCTGCTGGAGTTCTCTTTCAGTTGTCCATCTGAGCTGACCTGCATCTGCGCCCACCCACTGATCACACTCCCATGCAGCACCTATGCCCACCCGTCACGAGGCTCCGCTTACTTTTGATTTTGAAAGCCATTGTAGTCGTTAAGTTTCTGATCAGCTCCTCCATCCTTATTCCTCCCCCAGTCACCCATGTCCTTTCCCCCAACATTGTCGACCCCCCTGGCATCACCTTCCACCTCCCCACCATCACCTACCAACCTGAATCCTTGTCTTTCCAGGTTGACCAGATGAATGTGCACGTTCCCTACCTTCCCAAAAATCCCATCCCTATCCACATTGATGTCCCCAACCTCCTCCTTCCCACCCGCAGGGTCCATGTCTCCCTCCGAGTCCCCACCAACCACCCTCGCTATTCCTTCTACCACTACTGTCGCACCCTTACCCTCCCATCCTTCTGGCTCCCTCTGCGCCCTCTCATACCCACCATTCCCTCCTACCATGCCCACCCTCAGTTCACTCTCCAGGAGGTAATCATTGAGTCCACAGATCCCTCTCTTGCACATTTAACTGGACATCACCCCCACCTCCTCTACACTTGCTCCCTCCTCCTCCCCCAATACCTTCCTCCCCTTGGACTCCTTCCCCTGCAAACTCCTTCCTCCTTCCATACCCCCCCCACCCTGGACTCCTTCTCCCCTCCGAACTCCTTCCCCATCCTGGACACCTTCCTACCCCTGGACTCCATCCTCCCTGACCTCCTTCCTCCCCCCCTTCCAAACTACTAACCCCCTCCGAACTCCTTCCCTTACACCTTCCTCCACCCCTTACACCTACCTCCCCACTTTCCACATTCTCTCCCATTACACGCCCCTCCCTTGCACTCCATCTTCCACCCCCCCGCAATCTCACCCTCCCTGATACCTTCATTCCCCGCTCTCAACCTCAGCTCCCCGACACCTTCATACCCACCCTCCAAATCTAAGCTCCCCCTTATACCTTCGACACCACCCACCCCAAACCTCACCTTTCCCCCGGTACACCTTACTCTCTCAGTCAAACCTAGACCTTGCTCTCACACCACCCACCCCCCACCACTTCCTGCAACCCCCCGTACAACTTCCTCTCCCACTCACAGCTGGAACTTCCTCTCCCCCACTCGTCGATCATCCATAACATCCAACGGCCAAGGCCGTGATCTTTCAAAGCAGACCCAAGGCATGAACGGAGATCTCCCACCTTCCGTGAGCTGCTTCGCAGCGAAGCCATGTCTATGAGAATCCACCCAGCATGTGATGATCATGTTCTTCCAGGATCTGGTAGTTGTAGGGCTCCAGCATCTTCTGCTCCTCGGATGTCCATGATCTGAGAAAGGCCGTAACAGTGTCTACACATCATTCTCGTCCAGATGTGTTCTGGGCCAGTGAGTTTTCCTGCCGGCGTAACGGTAAATCTGGTGTGGGGGGACAATCCTGGTCGGGCCTTACTTTGCATCCTATTAGCGGGATGTCAAGTGGGTTCATGCTGGCCTCCGGCGGGATTGGCGTTCCGTCATGGCGGACACTGTCAGATGATCCCGCTTGCTTTCACACTGGCATGAAACCGATTTCTGGCCTCCTCACCATATTGCTTCCCCCCCTTACTGGCGTGCAGTAAGGATCAGTGCTGGGAGCTCAGCTATTCACAACTTATACGAATGACGTTGATGAAGAGACAGAGTAATGTATCAAAGTTTACTGATGATACCAATCTAGGGGGCAAGGTAAACTGTGGGGAGGGCACAGAGGCTGAAAAGAGATATAGATGGGTTAAGTGAGTGAGCAACAAAAGAAAACTTGTTCTAAAACTTCACTACAGAAAACTAGTGTAATTTTGAGAGCAATAAGCATCTGGATTGCCAATTTTCACCCAAAGCGGAAACTCTAGTGTTGTTAGATAAGATGTTCAGGGAATAAACTCTCTTGCAGAGTAATCCATTTCATTCTAGATTTAACTGGAATGATGATGGGAATTGACTGATTAGTACAGTTGGTTTTTCATATGTAACAATTCACAATTATAGCTTAACCTGCTTTTCTCTTCCTCTCATCAGGGTAGATTTTTAATTTACCACCCTTTAATGATCATACATTCATTATAGAAACTGTCCCATTTTAATTTTTGTTCACCTCTAACCAGCAATTTAAGCAGCTCAAATGATGTTTAAATTTCTGGATATAACTGAGCAAGTGCAGCAGAAACCAAGCAGTACAACCAATTTAAAAATGATCAAAGCAAAAAACTGCAGATGCTGGAAACCCAAAACAAAAATAAAAATACCTGGAAAAACTCAGCAGGTCTGGCAGCATCTGCGGAGAGGAACACAGTTAACGTTTCGAGTCCATACAGAGTAATCCATTTCATTCTAGATTTAACTGGAATGATGATGGGAATTGACTGATTAGTACAGTTGGTTTTTCAACTTCAACAGAACTAAGTAAAAACAGAAAAGAGGTGAAATATAAGCTGGTTTAAGGGGGGGTGGGCCAGGTAGAGCTGGATAGAGGGCCAGTGATAGGAGGAGATAGCCAAAAGATGTCATAGACAAAAGGGCAAAGAGGTGTTGAAGGTGGTGATATTATCTAAGGAATGTGCTAATTAAGGGTAGAAAGCAGGACAGGCAAGGTACAGATAGCCCTAGTAGGGGTGTTGTGGGGTGAAGGGAAGGGATCGAAATAGGCTAAAAGGTAGAGATAAAAAAATGGATGGAAATACATTTAAAAATAATGGAAATAGGTGGGAAAAGAAAAATCTATGCAAATTATTGGGAAAAAAAGGGGGATCGGAAAGGGGGTGGGGATGGAGGAGAGAGTTCATGATCTAAAATTGTTGAACTCAATATTCAGTCTGGAAGGCTGTAAAGTGCCTAGTCGGAAGATGAGGTGCTGTTCCTCCAGTTTGCGTTGAGCTTCACTGGAACAATGTAGCAAGCCAAGGACGGACATGTGGGCATGAGAGCAGGGTGGAGTGTTAAAATGGCAAGCGACGGGGAGGTCTGGGTCATGCTTGCAGACAGACTGAAGTTGTTGTGCAAAGCAGTCACCCATTCTGCGTTTGGTCTCTCCAATGTAGAGGAAACCGCATTGGGAGCAACAAATGCAGTAGACTAAATTGAGGGAAGTGCAAGTGAAATGCTGCTTCACTTGAAAGGAGTGTTTAGGCCCTTGGACGGTGAGGAGAGGGGAAGTAAAGGGGCAGGTGTTGCACCTTCTGTGGTTGCATGGGAAGGTGCCGTGGGAGGGGGTTGAGGTGTAGGGGGTAATGGAGGAGTGGACTAGGGTGTGCCGGAGGGAACGACCCCTACGGAATACCGCCAGGTGGGGGTGAAGGGAAGATGTGTTTGGCGGTGGCATCATGCTGGAGTTGGCGAAAATGGCGGAGGACGATCCTTTGAATGCGGAGGCTGGTGGGGTGATAAGTGAGGACAAGGGGGACCCTATCATGGTTCTGGGAGGGAGGAGAAGGCGTGTGGGTGGATGCGCGGGAGATGGGCCAGACACGGTTGAGGGTCCTGACAACCACCGTGGGTGGGAAACCTCGGTTAAGGAAGAAGGAAGACATGTCAGAGGAACTGTTTTTGAAAGTGGCATCATCAGAACAGGTGCGACAGAGGCGAAGGAACTGAGAGAATAGGATGGGGTCCTTATAGGAAGCGGGGTGTGAGGAGTTGTAGTCCAGGTAGCTGTGGGAGTCGGTAGGCTTGTAATGAATATTGGTGGACAGTTTATCACCAGAAATTGAGACAGAGAGATCAAGGAAGGGAAGGGAAGTGCCAGAGATGGACCATGTGAAAATGATGGAGGGGTGGAAATTGGAAGTAAAATTAATAAATTTTTCCAGGTCCAGACGAGAGCATGAAGCAGCACTGAAGCAATCATCGATGTACTGGAGAAAGAGTTGTGGGAGGGGGCCGGAGTAGGACTGGAACAAGGAATGTTCCACATACCCCATAAAGAGACAGGCATAACTGGGGCCCATGTGGGTACCCATAGCCACACCTTTTATTTGGAGGAAGTGAGAGGAGTTTAAGGAGAAATTGTTCAGTGTGAGAACAAGTTCAGCCAGATGGAGGAGAGTATGGTGGATGGGGATTGTTCGGGCCTCTGTTCGAGGAAGAAGCGGAGAGCCATCAGACCATCCCGGTGGGGGATGGAGGTGTAGAGGGATTGGACGTCCATGGTGAAGAGGAGGCGGTTGGGGCCAGGGAACTGGAAATTGTTGATATGATGTAGGGTGTCAGAGGAATCACGGATGTAGGTGGGAAGGAACTGGACAAGGGGAGAGAGGATGGAGTCAAGTTAGCGCGAAATGAGTTCCGTGGGGCAGGACCATGCTGACACGATTGGTCTGCTGGGACAGTCCTGTTTGTGGATTTTGGGTAGAAGATAGAAGCGGGCCGTCTGAGGTTGGGAGACTATGAAGTTGGAAGCTGTGGAAGGAAGATCTCCAGAGGAGATGAGGTCAGTAACAGTCCTGGAAAGAATGGCTTGATGTTCAGTGGTGGGGTCATGGTCCAGGGGGAGGTAGGAGGAAGTGTCTGTGAGTTGACGCTTCGGTGCTGCTTCATGCCCTCGTCTGGACCTGGAAAAATTTATTAATTTTGCTTCCAATTTCCACCCCTCCATCATTTTCACATGGTCCATCTCTGACCCTTCCCTTCCCTTCCCTTCCTTGATCTCTCTGTCTCAATTTCTGGTGATAAACTGTCCACCAATATTCATTACAAGCCTACCGACTCCCACAGCTACCTGGACTACAGCTCCTCACACCCCGCTTCCTATAAGGACTCCAACCCATTCTCTCAGTTCCTTCGCCTCCATCGCATCTGTTCTGATGATGCCACTTTCAAAAACAGTTCCTCTGACATGTCTTCCTTCTTCCTTAACCGAGGTTTTCCACCCACAGTGGTTGTCAGGACCCTCAACCGTGTCCGGCCCATCTACCGCGCATCCACCCTCACACCTTCCTGTCCCTCCCAGAATCATGATAGGGTTCCCCTTGTCCTCACCTATCATCCCACCAGCCTCCGCATTCAAAGGATCATCCTCCGCCATTTCCGCCAACTCCAGCATGATACCACCACCAAACACATCTTCCCTTCACCCCCACCTGGCGGCATTCCACAGGGATCGTTCCCTCCGGGTCATCATGGTCCACTCTTCCATCACCCCCTAAACCTCAACCCCCTCCCAAGGCACCTTCCCATGCAACCGCAGAAGGTGCAACACCTGCCCCTTTACTTCCCCTCTCCTCACCGTCCAAGGGCCCAAACACTCCTTTCAAGTGAAGCAGCATTTCACTTGCACTTCCCTCAATTTAGTCTACTGCATTCGTTGCTCCCAATGCGGTTTCCTCTACATTGGAGAGACCAAACGCAGACTGGGTGACTGCTTTGCAGAACACCTTCAGTCTGTCCGCAAGCATGACCCAAACCTCCCTGTCGCTTGCCATTTCAACACTCCACCCTGCTCTCATGCCCACATGTCCGTCCTTGGCTTGCTGCAATGTTCCAGTGAAGCTCAACGCAAACCGTAGGAACAGCACCTCATCTTCCGACTAGGCACTTTACAGCCTTCCAGACTGAATATTGAGTTCAACATTTTTAGATCATGAACTCTCTCCTCCATCCCCACCCCCTTTCCAATCCCCCTTTTTTTCCAATAATTTGCATAGATTTTTCTTTTCCCATCTATTTCCATTATTTTTAAATGTATTTCCAGCCATTGTTTTATCTCTACCTTTTAGCCTATTTCGATCCCTTCCCTTCACCCCGCAACACCCCCACTAGGGCTATCTGTACCTTGCTTGTCCTGCTTTCTAACCTTAATTAGCACATTCCCTAGATAATATCACCACCTTCAACACTTCTTTGCCCTTTTGTCTATGACATCTTTTGGCAATCTCCACCTATCACTGGCCCTCTATCCAGCTCTACCTGTTCCACCCACCCCCCCACCCCCCCACCCCCCCCCACTTAAACCAGCTTATATTTCACCTCTTTTCTATATTTACTTAGTTCTGTTGAAGGGTCATACGGACTCGAAACGTTAACTGTGTTCCTCTCCTCAGATGCTGCCAGAGCTGCTGAATTTTTCCAGGTATTTTTATTTTTGTTTTGAAAATGATTAAAGTCACTGAGAAAAAAAGTTCCGCATAAGGATTTGACCTTCATATATGTATGGTCACTACAAGTGGTAGTCATTACAAGCAAATGATATGTATCTAGGCCTTGCAAAATCACCTGTAACATGACCATGATCACTGACAAAACTATCAGTTTAGAATCATGATATGATGTCATCTGTATTCCCTTCTTGTGAGCCTACACTAATGGCTCATTGATTAAGCATGCTATCTATCAGTGTGATTCTGAGTCAAGCACTGCAGATAGCTTAAAGTTTTGCTTTCTAGGCTGTACTAGGTTAGCTGATCTCAGTGGCAATAGGGAAATGACAATTGGCTTCAGAGCCAGTTGGGGCAAAAAAGTAGCCAGGCATATCCACTCACTTCTACTAGAAAAGAGGACTTTTGGCGTGGGCAAGATCAGAACAGCCCATCACAGTTCAGTTGCCTGCTATTACTGTCTGTCTTAGTTCACTTGCGAAGAATGGGCACGTCACTGACGTATCTTAACTAACTATTTTTAATCAGTTTCATTCACCTCAGAAGCTTTTAACTGTCTTTCTTTTAATGATGTCATCTTTCTCTATTTAGATGATTTCACCTCCATTGGGCCTGACATTTCCAAAAGACAAGATCTGTATTAATCCCGTCCTCCTCAACAATTTCATATCACTTTACCTCATTAATAATGAACAGGAACAATACCTAACTGCAAGCATATCAAGTGTGGCTTCCCTTTACACTAAAAGGAAGCAAATATCATATAGTTATGATAGTTATTCTTCTTCTGTGTTTTGTGACATGTTCTAATGCATCGAGTCATTTTATGGTAATATTATATGAATTGCGTTAATTTACTTATGCTTTTATTCAGCTAATTGTCCTTTGTACTTTTCCTCTGATTAACTTGTCTGGTGCTTGTTGATGAGGATTTAATTACTTGTTATCTGATGAGGAGGTGTACTTTGCAGCAGAAGAGAAAATTACGTCAGGTACATGCTATTCTATTGTACACTTGCAGCAAGGAGTTCACATACCATCAGCTTTACTCTGTTTCATGTTATTGTATTATCCCATTTGTACCCCCTGCCTCTCATGAAGCATAGGTGTTGTCCTCCAAGCATTGCCAGAAATGGGATTTCATGAGCAAAACCAATGAGACGGGTTAGACTCATTATTACAGATTGAAGATGTGAAGGCTTTCAGAGTTAAGTGAAAAGTACATTCATAACCAAAAGTCATGCTTCTGATTCAAAATAGCATGACAATGTATAGTGTCATGGACGTGTGCCTACCAGGAGGTTGTATTTGCAATTGACTTCTGTCAAACAATTATATTTAATTAACAAGCAGCCAAAACTGCAGAATTTCCCTTTTTTAAAATTTCCCATCACCCAAGTCCCTTATTAGTTTTCCTTTCAACATACACAAGCAAAATTTCATCAGGTTTCACTCATTCACTGGGCTGGATTTAATGGTCACTGTGGTGGGCCTGCCCACTGGCTGGAGACCCTGCACCAACCACACCGCGGCCATTCCTGGGTTCCCCAACACCATTAAAAGCCAATCTGCCAGCTGCCTACTCACTGTTGGGGCTCCTGGGTTTTGCAGGGTGAATGTCCTGCCTCCGAGAGCTGCTGGCCAATCAGAGATCAGTAGTCAGTATGTGCTGTGTCACTGGGAGTGGTGGCCACAGCTGGGATTGCAGTGGGTCCAGGGTGAAGAACAGCCTTGGAGTCCTGGTACCCAGGTAAGTGGGGCCTCAATGGGGCCAGTCAGGAAGGCTGGAGGGTGGTGGGTTCGGTTTAACGGGCATGTGTCTTCCTACAGAACAGCCCTTGCCATGGATGGATCCCTCCATTAGGTACAAGGTGCCCAGCAGAAAGGACCCTCCACTCTCCTCTAGGCTGCTGGCAGACCCACCAAGGTATGTCTGGTGGCTTGTCCACATGGCACAGCCACACCCTCTCTCACGGCTGGTATTCTACCAGGACAACGCTGCATGAGTTCCTCAGGGCACTGTCTTAAACCCAAGCATCTCCAGCTGCTTCATCAATGGCCTTCTCTCCAAGGTCAGAAGTGGGTTTCTCACTGATGATTGCAGTGTTTGGTACCATTCACAACTTAAAAGGTATGAAACAATCTGTACCTGTCTGCTGCAAGACCTGGACAACATTCAGGCTTGGGCTTAACTGGCAATTAACATTCACACCACTCATGTGCCAGGCAATGACTATCCCCCACAAGAGAGAGTCTCCCTTTGATATTCAATACCATTACCATTGTTGAATCCCCACCCATCAACATCCTGGGGTTAACATTGATCGGAAGCTTAACTGGACCAGTCATATAAATTGTGTGGTTAAAAGTGCAAGTGAGAGGCTTGGAATTATGTGACAAGTAACTCACCTCCTAACTCCCCAGAGCCTGCCCACCATCTACAAGGCACAAGTCAGGAGTGTGATGGAATACTTTCCACTTGCCTGGATGAGTGCAGCTCCAACAACACTCAAGAAGCTTGGCACTATATACAAAGCAGCCTGTTTGATCAATACCCCATACGCCATCTTAAAACATTCACTCCCGCCAACAACTGTGCACAGCGGCAGCAGTTTGTATCATCTACAAGATGCACTGCAGCAACATGCCAAGTCTCCTTCAACTGCACCTTCTACCACCTACCCTTTGGTGGGGAGATGGTGAATTAGTGGTAATGTTACTGCATTAGTAATCCAGAGGCCCAGGCTAATGCTATGGGGACACAGGTTCAAATCCTGCCATGCAGCTGGTAGGCTTTAAATTCAATTAATGAAACCTGGAATTCAAAGCTAGGCTCGGTAATGATGACCATGAAACTATCATCAATTATTGTAAAAAAAACATCTGGCTTACTAATGTCCTTTAGGGAAGGAAATCTGCTGTCCTTACCTGGTCTGGTCTACATGTGACTCCAGATCCAATGTAATGTGGTTGATTCTAAACCCTCGGAAATGGCCACACATGCTTATGCCAACTGCAACTTGTAAATCAGAAGGGATTGTGAGATAAGGTGGGATGTGAGGAGGAGAATTAGATATGATGGCATCTTCGATGGCTTCATGACAGTCACTGGCCAAGGCTTCAACAATGGGAGTCCCAAGAATGGCCAGCAGTCTTTCCTCATTGTGGGTTAGAACATGTCCCTTCTGGTTAGCTCATGCTGCCTCCCATTGTGTGCCACCTTGCTTGCAAGAGCGGAGGAAGTGTGTTAGTTAGTGTCCTGCAATCTATTTGCCTGATATGGCTTGTCATGGTTGAATAGCTGGAAGTGTGTGTAAACTGTGAGATGTGTGAGAGGCTTGCAGCAGTGTGTGATGGGGCAGATGAAAATTAGGAATGAGATTATTAGTAGTGAGTGATGGGGGTATTCTATTTCAGAAAACCAGGCAGTGAAGAGTATAACTGGATCCCAGTCTCTCCATTTATAGACTTCTATTTGCAGCAATACACATTACAAATATACGCCTCCTAACACAACCACCACAGTTTCAATCCATTCCTACATACAATTCAAAGCTAGGCCCAGTAACAATGACCATGAAACAATCATCAATTGTTGTAAAAAATATATACAAGAGCACAAGTTAATCCCCAGTTAATGCTCATCAACTGAACGCCATTCAATTCACAATTAATATACAATTAACAGGGAACTGGTTATTTACCAGTGCCTGAAGCTAGTAAAACAGTTGGTGGGATACAGAATTTCAAGTTGCATGATTTTGACTACTTGTATGAGATCACTGAACTTTTGCAGCACTGCCCCCACATTTCCTGTCAAAAGTAATAAGGAAAAAGAAATGCATTTCTAGGAACAGTAGTAGACGTTTTAGCCCCCTGTGCCTACTGCCATTTAATTAGAGGTAAAAGCAAAATACTGCGGATGCTGGAAATCTGAAACAAAAACAAAAGTAGCTGGAAAAACTCAGCAGGTCTGACAGCATCTGCGGAGAGGAACACAGTTAACGTTTCGAGTCTGAATGATCTGATGAAGAGTCATTCAGACTCGAAACGTTAACTGCGTTCCAATCCGTAGATGCTGTCAGACATGCTGAGTTTTTCCAGATTTTTTTGATTTAATTAGGGGTTGATTTGTAACTTGAATTCCATTTGCTTCCCTTTTCGTATTCCTTAATTCTCTTACATAACCATAAGGTACATCAATGTCAGTCAGTCAAGGTAATTTGCTGAGAAAATGGCAATTTATTATAAAGCTAGTGCCAATCAAACTAATATATTCTTTGGTAATCTAAGTATTGGTCAGTCTGCAACAGAGGGCAGGATGATGTGGGAGCATTACTCTTCTTCATAAGAAGAAATTTGAAAAAAAGTAAGTTTTGAAGGGGTGTTCTCGTTTTCATTTCCTTGTAAAATAAAGCCATTTAACAATCTTTATCTAACTTTATTTCAGTTAAGTGTTTTCATAATGCCCACTGAAATATTGGAGAAGATCATGTGGGGTATTTGTGAAAGACATTGGCCTGATTGATGCCATTCAATATAGCAGATAGGCACACTTGCTCAGTACACACTAGAGGTGCTCAGCTCACCATATAAAGGCCCTTTGAATATACAAATTGGTCTCTTTGTAAATTGAGCTGCCCTGAATATAACCAGTGTGAAGGCAGCTGTGTTCAGGAAAATGTGGGCCCACCTCCACCATCACAATAGCTGATGAGAAAACAAGATTAAGAACATCAGAACATAAGAACAGGAGAAATAGGAACAGGAGTAGACCATTCGGCCCCTCAAGCCTGCTCCGCCATTCAATAAGATCATAGATGATCTGCTTTCGATTTCCACATTCCCATCTAACCCCAATAACCTTTGAATCCCTTACCGAACAAGAATCTATCTACCTCTGCTTTAAAAATATTCAATGACCCCCACCTCCACCATCTTCTCAGGCAGAGAATTCCAAAGTCGCACAATCCTCTGAGAGAAAAAATTTCTCCTCATCTCTGTCCTAAAAGGGTGGCCACTAATTTTAAAACAGTGCCTCCTAGTTTTGGACTCTTCCACAAGAGAAATCAGCATTTCAATGTCCACCTGGTCAAGGCCATTCAGGATCTTGTATACTTCAATTAAATCATCTCTCACTCTTCTAAACTCCAATGGAAACAAACCCAGTCTGTCCAACCTTTCCTCATAAGACAACCCACTCATTCCAGGCATCAATCCAGTAAACCTCCTTTGAACTGCCTCTAATGCATTTACACCCTTCCTTAAATAAGGAGACCAAAATTGCACACAGTATTCAAGGTGCGGTCTCACCAATGCCCTGTAAAACTGAAGCATAACATCCTTACTTTTATGTTCAATTCCTCTCGTAGGATAGCATTCCATTAGCCTTCTTAATTACTTGCTGTACCTACATATTAACTTTTTGTGACTCATACTAGAACATCTAGGTCCCTCTGCACCTCAGAATTATGCAGCCATTCTCCATTTAAGTAATACTCTGCTTTTTTGTTCTTCATGCCAAAGTGAACAACTTCACATTTTCCCGTATTAAACTCCATTTGCCAGATCTTTGCCCACTCACTCAACCTATCTGTACAGAACCATAGAAAAGTTACAGCACAGAAGGCGGCCATTCGGCCCATCTTGTCCATGCCAGCCCGAGGACACCCAGGTGCCCTTTCTTATCCCACCTTCCTGCACCCGGCCCATAGCCCTGCAGCTTACAGCACTTAAGGTGCAGATCCAGGTACTTTTTAAAAGAGTTTAGAGTTTCTGCCTCTACCACCAACTTGGGCAGCGAATTCCAGACACCCACTACCCTCTGCGTAAAAAAGTTCTTCCTCATGTACCCCCTACACCTTCTGCCACTTAACTTGAATCTATGTCCCCTGGTTCTAGAATTCTCCACCAAGGGAAACAATTTTATCCTGTCCATTCTATCTATTCCCCTCATAATTTTGTACACCTCAATCAAGTCACCTCTCAGCCTTCCTTGTTCTAAGGAAAATAACCCCAACCTATCCAATCTCTCCTTGTAGCTACACTTTTCTAACCCTGGCAACATTTTTGTAAACCTCCTCTGCACTCTCTCCAGAGCTGTTACGTCCTTCCTGTAATGTGGTGACCAGAACTGCACACAATACTCCAGTTGTGGCCTCACCAGTGTTTTATACAATTCCAACATTATATCCTTACTTTTATATTCTATACCTCTGCCAATGAGGGAGAGCATTCCATATGCCTTCTTTACAACCTTGTCTACTTGAAGTGCTGCCTTCAGGGACCTGTGTACTTGTACGCCAAGATCTCTCACTTCACCTACCCCTCTTAGTGACTTAGTCTTAGACAAAGTCTAATCCCCTGCACAAGAGAGGAGGTTGGATGACATATCTTTGCACATGCTATGTTTTGGACATGTCTAGGCAGTTTGGGCACTTTTGTTCATGGTTACTGCTGAGCGATGTGATTGGATCATTCGGTCTCATCAGTCATTTCTGAAGGTTTACAAATCTGTCTGGAACAGCTGTTTATAAATTTACATTTTATTACATTCCATTTATTGTGTAATCCCTGTAACTGTTTGACCTCCCTAAATGTATGACCTCACACTTCTCTATGTTAAAATCCATCTGTCATTTTACCGCCCACTCCACCAACCCATCTATATCATTTTGAAGAATATGGCTATCCTCTACACTATCCACTACTCGGCCAATCTTTGTGTCATCTGCAAATTTCACAATTGTGCCCTCCACGTTCACATCCAAATCGTTAATATATAACACAAACAGCAAGGGTCCCAACACCCGAGCCCTGTGGAATACCACTTGAGACAACTTTCCATTCGCAAAGGCATCAATCGACCATTACCCTTTGTTTCCAGTTACAAAGCCAACCTTTTATCCAGTTTGCCACATTACCCTGAATCCCATGGGCTTTTACTTTCCTGACCAATCTACCATATGGGACCTTGTCAAATGCCTTGCTAAAATCCATGTACACAGCATCCACTGCGCTACCTTCATCAACCCTTCTTATCACTTCCTCAAATAATTCAATCAAATTTGTGAGGCAAGACCTTCCTTTAACAAATCCATGCTGACCATCCCTGACTAGTCCATGCCTTTCCACATAACAGTTAATCCTATCTCTCAGGATTGATTCTACTAATTTGCTCACCACCGATGTAAGACTAACTGGCCTATAATTGTTTGGCATTTCCTTTGATCCTTTTTAAACAATGGAGCTACGTTTGCATTTCTCCAGTCCTCTGTACCTCCCCTGTATCTAGTGAAGATTGGAAAATCATCCTCAGAGCATCTGCTATCTCCTCCCTGACTTCCTTCAGCAGCCTCGGAAATAACCCACCTGGCCCTGGTGACTTATCAACTTTCAAGGATTTCAACCCTTCGAATACTTACTCTCTCTTTATGACTATCTCACCCAATATCTCGCAGTGTTCCTCCTGGACTACTATATCTACATCCTCTCTTTCCTTTGTAAACACGGAGACAAAATATTCATTCAAAACCCTTCCCACAGTCTCTGCATCTACACACAAGTTTCCATCTTCATCCCTGATGGGTCCCACTTTTTCCTTAACTAACTTTTTAGCATTAATGTATTGGTAAAACATATCCATCTGCAACCTCCTCATCTCCTCTTCATAACATACTTTCCTATCTACCTTTGTGTCATCTGCAAATTTAGCTACTATGTCTTCACTCCCCTCATCTAAGTCATTGATGTAAATCATAAAAAGTTGAAGCCCTACTACAGACCCCTGTGGGACACCGCTCATCACATCCTGCCAATCAGTAAAAGACCCATTTATACATAGTCTCTGCTTTCTGCCAGCCAGCCAATCTTCTATCCATGCTGATATGTTACCCACTACACCATGTGCTTTAATTTTCCGTAATAATCTTTATGTGACACCTTATCAAATCAAATGCCTTCTGGAAATTATTATCGATCAAAGTACCAACAAAGACAAGAGAAACAGCAATGGAAACAGGAAGTCTAATAGGAAGAGATGGGAACAATGCAGATTTAAGGCCAACTATTGGATATAGCATCAGCACAAGGTTAAACAGTGATAGCATAAAGAGATACTATTGCTAGCACAAGGCCAATAAGAGGGAGAAAGAGCTTCACTGAGCTTTCAAATTAACAGAGAAACACATTTCAGGAATGATTCAAGTAAGTCTTGGAACCTGAGATCCATCATTTTATTAAATCAAATCTTACTCCAAATTGTAAAGACAGGAATGATATTTATATTTTTAACAAGGCATTTGAATTCTTTGTGGTCACCAGAAAGTGAATGGGCTGAGTCTAAAAAGCCGAAAAATATTAGCGGCATTTTTCATTTAAGTCATGGTAATAGCATGGACAATGATGTTGTAAAGCATGCTGTTCTCAGGGCCCATGATATAATGCCTGAGGTGTATAGGCAGAAATCTGACAAATAAGGTGTGGATTTCCTCCCTGGCTGACTGGTCAAGCAGCTCCTTGACTTGTAGTCCTCTGAGAAGCACAGGGAATTTTAAGAAACCGGCATTATTGGCAGCTCTGATCCGGAACCAAACACCCCAGGGGAAGGTACGGATTGTATTTTGTGCCTTGGAGATATGCAAACTTAACTTTCAACAGGTTCTAAGTGTGAACAGGAGCTTTATTACATAGGCTTTTAAAATGTCTGCAGCCGCAAGCTTACTCTTTAGTTTTTGTTTTTCTGTAACAACGTCCAAAAGCCTGATTAACACACGGCATAATGAGCAGTCAACAGATACATCCAATCAAATACTGAACAATTGTACACAATATATGTTCCTCCTTGTAAATCAAAAGTCCTCATTTTAGATTAGAACATCATAAACAACAAACATATGTACATCAATTAATTTCTTAAGAGTTCAGAGTGTCTGTTTCCTCTAAGTACCGTACAGAAATAGTGTTTGAGATATGATGGTCGTTGATGATGGTGCTAAGGTCTACGAACTTGAGGTTATGGTTCCACATAATCACCTCAATGAGGTAGATGATTGACATTGCGATCGCTAATCGGAAAAGGAAATGTTCCTCATAATCACTGTCCACCAAATTTCCTGATGTGCTCGCTATCAAGCGTCACGTGTTCCACTTTTTGTTGTTATCCAACAGAGAAGCATTGGTACTGAGTAACCCTTGATCTGCTTTGGTCCTGATAGAGGTGATGTGAGCTTGTGGTCACAATTTGGCTAATTCAGGTGAACCCAAGCTCCAAATTTAAATCAGGATCTCCCTGCATTTGTTTGTTTGTCGAAGCATGTTTTTACTTTACCTTGTCACTTTGTGATTTCTTGTGGTAGCGCTCTGACCTTCTTATTGGATAGTGGTGATGGCTTAAAAATGGTCAGTAGCATGCAAAAGTTATGACCAGTCATAAGCTCAACCGGTCTCTTCCCGGTCAGAGGGTCAGAGAGTGTGGGATGGATCGAAATGTGTGAAGCAAAATTTGAATGGATTGTTCAAATGTTTTCTCCTCCGACATGCTAGCTCTTAGACTGTGCTTGAACATTTAATGCCACCATTCAATTACGGGTTTGATTGTGATGTCAGATGGTGGTGAATTCTGCAGCTTGTTAGGAACTCCATGAACTGACTGGAAACAAACTGCAGTGAGTTGTCTATAGTGACAGTCTGTGGCAAATCCCATTTTAAACCAAGAGATTTGTCTGAAATATCAATGACTGAATTGATGGTTATGGAATTTGTTACCATGATTTCCAGCTATTTCCTATGTCGCAAAATGAGAACATTCTGGCAATAGGACTGAAGACTTGTGCTGCAGAACTAGCCATGACCCTAGCCAAGCTGTTCCAGTACAGCTACAACACAGGCATATACCCAGAAATGTGGAAAATTACCCAGTAATATGTCCTGTACACAAAAAGCAGGACAAATCCAATGTGGCCAGTTACCGCCCCTTCAGTCTACTCTCAATCATCAGTAAAGTGACGGAAGGTGTCATCAACAGTGCTATCAAGCGGCACTTGCTTAGCAATAACCTACTCACTGACATTCAGTTTGGGTTCCGCCAGGGTCACTCAGCTCCTGACCTTGTTACAGGCTTGGTTCAAACATGGACAAAAGAGCTAACTCCAGAGATGAAGTGAGAGTGGCAGCCCTTGATATCAAGACAGAGTTTGACTGAGTGTGACATCAAGGAGCCCTAGCAAAACTGGAGTCAATGGGAATTAGGGGGGAAACTCTCTACTGGTTGGAGTCAGACCAAGCACAAAGGAAGATAGTTGGGGTTGTTGGAGGCCAATCATCTTAGTTCCAGGGCATCACTGCAGGAGTTCCTCAAGGTAGTGTCCTAAGGCCAACCATCTTCTGCTGCTTCATCAATGACCTTCCTTCCATCATAAGGTCAGAAGTGCAGATATTCGCTGATAATTGCACAGTGTTCAACACCATTCGCTACTCCTCAGATACTGAAGTAGTCCATGTCCAAATGCAGCAAGACCTGGACAATATCCAGGCTTGGGCTGACAAGTGGCAAGTAGCATTCTCACCACACAAGTGCCAAGCAATGACTATCTCCAACAAGAGAGAATCTAGCCATCGCCCCTTGACGTTCAATGACATTGCCATCACTGCATCCTCCACTATCAACATCCTGGGGGTTACCATTGACCAGAACTAAATTGGATTAGCCATATAAATACTTTGGCGACAAGTGCAGATCAGAGGCTAGGAATCCAGTAGTGAGTAACTCACTCCCTGACTCTCCAAAGCCTGTCCATCATCTGTAAGGCACAAATGAGGAGTGTAATGGAATACTCCCAACTTGCCAACATGAGACACCATCCAAGCCAAAGCAGTCCGCTTGATTTGCACCCCATCCACAAACATTCACTCCCTCCACTGCCGACGCACAGTAGCAGCAGTGTGTACCATTTACAAGATGCGTTGCAGGAGCTCACCAAGCCTCCTTAGACAGCACCTTCCAAACCCACAACCGCTACCATCCAGAAGGACAAAGGCAGCAGATACATGGGAACACCACCACCTGGAAGTTCCCCTCCAAGCCACTCACCATCCTGACTGGTAAGTATATCGCCGTTCCTTCACTGTCTCTGGGTCAAAATCCTGGCTAACAGTACTGTGGGTGTATCTACACCACATGGACTGCAGTGGTTCAAGATGGCAGCTCACCACCACCTTCTCAAGGGCAATTAGGGATGGGGAATAAGTGCTGGCCTAGCCACAAATGAATTTTAAAAATCATGCACCACAAGCAAAACACATTTATTCCGAGGGGCTGCTTCCACTTCTCCAAAAATATCAACTTGGAGTTATTGCCATGGTTTTGTTAGCTAAGGGATTGGTTGTAGAGGTGCAAGACATGGTTCAATAGGTTTTCTATGGGTGTAAAAGCTATGCAGTTACCAATGAGCTCTTCTGTTCAGTGATCCATTGCTGGCCAGCAGACTGCTTCACAGGATCATTGGTTCACCTTAACAACACTCGCATGTCCATCATGGGCAAGATGCAACGGACAGCAGCATCGCTTTTGGAATAACCACTTGGGTTCCGCATGCGATACAGTCGTTATCAGACAATGAGAGTTCATGGTGGCCTCTGTAGTATGTGTCGAGTTCTTCCTCTACTTCAGAAAGCCATTCTGTTTTTAGGCACCATCTTACTTTCTGCAGTACACTGCCTGTCATTGATTCTATTTTCAACTCCTCTCACATAACAAAATTCACAGTCACGTGTGAAATCACAGAGATCACATAGTCTTCAATGTTGCAGGTTGCTTTGCTAATGCTGCCTGTGATAGTATACAGCTAAGCATATCAGTTAATCAATTGCATAAACCTGCAAGATAATCAATCTTAAAATTATACTGATGAAGATAATCTGACCATCTGTAGATGTGTAGAGGTCGATGATCAGATTCTGACATGGCAAACAATATAGTCAGCACTTGGTGATAGGTGCGAAGAGTGAACTTTCTACCATAGGGTAACATCTGCCAGTATTCACAGGCATTCAGTTTCCAACAATGGGCATAATGCATAAGCAATTAGTTGTTCGCTTCCTTCAATGTACTGTAAGCTCCAATTGCATTTCCTGACACATCTGCTGTGACATTCATTTCCACATGTGGGTTGAAATGCACGAGAACTGGTGGAGATGCTATCTTTACCCTTAATGTGTCAAATACTGTTCACTGCGCGATTATTTGCATCTTTGCACAATAGCTTTCGAAGAAGCTCCGTGATCTCTGCATACTCAGGAACAAATTTAGGAACATCATTCTCAAAATCAGGTTTGAGTCACCGTAAACTTGAAGAGTGTCTGTCACAGAAGTGAGAGAAAGTAGCAAAAATTAATGATGATAGAGTTTGTCACTCAATATATACTTATGCAGTAGCAT
The DNA here is from genome assembly GCF_964194155.1 of Cetorhinus maximus. Taxonomy (NCBI): domain Eukaryota; kingdom Metazoa; phylum Chordata; class Chondrichthyes; order Lamniformes; family Cetorhinidae; genus Cetorhinus; species Cetorhinus maximus. The sequence goes on along the minus strand of NC_135880.1, from coordinate 157,049,466 downwards.
TGATGAGGAGCACCACTGACATGCCAATGATCTCTACTGTGCAAACCTCAATGACCTGGTGTTTTACAATCCTTGCTGATATACAGATACCATTTTTCACTCTCAAGCTTAGATTCCTCCATGTTTTCAATTGATGAAGCCTTCTTCCTTGATGACTAGCACACCTTCACTTTTCCCTTGAGTTGGACATGGTATTGTGAATTGATGGGTACCTCCACAATTTGGGCACATTTTGAGAGTGTGTGACATTGATGGGGCAAGAGTTGATGAGCCAGCTGAGGTCTCTTTGTCCTTGTATTTGAGATAGCCGGGCAAGCTGTGTGTGTGACCCTGAGTCGGGGGTGCATTTCTGTGCAACCTCTTCAAATCCACCATGTTTGATTCTATTTGGACTGCCAAGGTCATGGCTTTTTCCAAGGTTAAATCATCATCTTCCATGAGGAGGCATTCCCTAATTCATGGAATTGACATTTTTTTAACATGTTGGTTGTGAATTAGTTCATTGGTTAGCGTGTCAAATTTAGATGTGGAAGCCAATTGCTGCAATGTTGCCCTGTATTGTTTTACAGGTTCACCATTTCCCTGGCATCTCTAGCAGAATGGATATCATTTGAGCATCACACTTTTCATTGGCCTGAAATATTTTCCAAGAACACTTACCACCGTATTAGATGTAGATGTGTCTTCTATGAGCTGCTCAAATACCCGTCCGCTTTCTGTCCCAAGGCAATGGACAAGTATTACCTTGTGAGTCACTGCTGCCTGTGACCATCCATACCTGTTATGACCAAGCAGGTCTTAAACACTGAAATCCATCGATCCATGGCATGGGTGGATGTCCCAGTGAAGAAAGGAAAGGTACTGAAGCCAGTGAGTTTAAACAATTCACCATCTTCATCACCAGGTAGTTTTGTGCCTCGGAGATATGCAGGGATGATTCTCACTAGGCTCTATATCTGAACAGGAAAGCTTTTAAAATGTCTGCAACCACAAGCTTACTCTTTAGTTTCTGTTTCTCTGTTAGCACACCCATAGGATTGACTAACAGCAAACAGCACAGTGAGCAGTCAACAGACACACATAATCAAATGCCGGACAATTGAACTCACCAGTAGGTGCTGACCCTTTTTGGAAAGGAATCATCGCAGCAGTGACCCTGGCTGTGTTTGTGAAAATGAAGAGATATTGCCTTTCACGTTCTCTTCAGATGCTCTAACACTGACACTGGTTGGAGTTGCAAGGCACATGCTTCATTCAGGTCTGGCCAAAAGCAACAACCAGGGTTTTATTGATGTCAGAGCATCCAATTTCCATTATAAATGTGGCCAGCAGCCGATTATGGGCAGTCGATCTCGCTGGCCAGCCATAGTTCCCAACGACCGCCCTTTATGGGGTGATAATGCTTGCTTCCATTGGGCAAAGGGGGTGAAATTCCAACACCAAGAAATAATCTAGGCAGCACTTATAGAGAAATGCTTATATAGCTCAAAATCATAAGGTAGATGTGGCTGGACTGCAGGGATCTCTGCCATTTAATGTTAAGGGATAGATTTTTGTAAAACATACCAGGAAATTTAGGAACCTACAACAGCACAAGAGCAAAGCACTTGAAATACTGGAAATCTGAAATCAAAACCAAAAATGTTGGAAATACTCAGCTGGTCCAGCAAAGTCTGTGGAGGGAGAAACCAGGTTAATGTTTCAGGTTGGTGACCTTTTGTCAAAGAGAACAATTTAAGAATCTAGTTACTTGATCAGATTGCACAATCTTGATCAGATTGCACTCCCAAGCAACCAAACACATGATGCTGATCGTTTTATTGCCTCAGAAAATATAGGTGAATCATTGAACAGAAGGAGACCAGATGGGAGACCACTTAAGGAGAGGCAGCCAAGTAGATCTCAGAGATCTGAGGACACTGTTCCAAATATAAGTAAGATAGCTCACAAAGCAAACCAGTACTGACCTCTTACAAATCCCGCAACCTAAAACTGTGAGTTGATAAGGTGTAAATGGCCAGTTATGCAGTGTAAATGGGGCATGTAAGCAACAGTGATGGGGCGGTGGAGGGCTACAGACACTTGCTGTTCATTCACAGTCATACATCACAGCCTGGTGAAAGGTTCACATTTAGGGGTTGTGGATGATCACAGAAGTACCCATGGTCTGAATTTGGCTGAAATATTTTGCTTCGACAGGGGTCACAGAATTGGGCGTTTATTCATTCTTCTGTTCAATATTTTGATTGAAAATGATACAGAAGGTCTTCAAGAAAACAGCTCTGGGAAGTAATGATCAGATAAGTGCAATGCTGGGCCAGCCTCTAGTCTAGTGCAAGCAGCTCTTGACTGAGTTGAATGTGGCCTGGGTCACACTTCAAAACGCTGAAAGAGCTGAGACAATTTCAGCTGAAGGCTTCCTTAGTTGGTTCCCAGCACAGAGGTTGTGGGCAGGGCAGTGTTAAGGAATACCCCAGTCTAGAGAGGCATGGATGGCACAAACTGAGAGGAGCTGGAGGAGGGGCAGCTTGCCAACCATGAGGCTCAGAGAGAGGCAGACAGGGAGCTCGCTCACAAACTGAATGTAAAAATCCTCCATCGTCCTGAGAGTGAGTTCAGCCACACAGCAGTTTAGAAAGTAATCCTGCGTCTTGTGCAGGTAGAAGTACCCTAATGTGTCTACCCACTGAAGAGAAAGATACGGGGCTGGATTTTATGGCCACCCCTGCCAGCGGATTCGAAGGCGGGGCAGGGAGGTTCATAAAATAAAAGGAGTGGCCTGCCCACTGTCTTCCTGCCCAACCTCAATCTATCTCCCATCAGCATCAGACAGTCCACCCACCCTTGGGCCTATTGAGGCCCTTAAGTGGCCAATTAATGACCGCTTAAGGGCCTTATACTGCCTCCACTGCTATTACATGCAGCAGGGGAAGGCGGAGGCAGGGTGGGCAGCCTGCACAGCATGAGCTTGCAGTTAGGCAGGAAGGGGGGGATACCTCCTTTGGGGAGTCCCACGTGCCCATTGGAGGCAATCCCCAAAGATCAGACCCCCTCCTGCCTTCAAGCCTTCCCCTGGCCTCTAAACCCCAGCCACCTACCCCCCTCCCAACCCTCATTGAGGTCTGCCAGGCAGACCTGTACAAAATACCTGGGCTTACCTGGTTATGCTTTGGGGGCTGAATTGGCAACTGCTCGATTCTGGCGCTGACTACAGAGCTGCTAGCCGTTCGGATTGTCCGGCATCTCTCTTACTCCCAAAGGGGTGGACGTCTCACTCTGATTCAATTAAGGTAGTCCCCAGTTCCTGCGGGGCAGCCAAGTTTCGGGCGGGTGGGCTGATGATGGGCTTTTTGATTGGGAGCACAGGAAATGTGTTCCCCCACCATAAAATCTAACCCTTGGTATGCTATGCTCACATGTAAGTGACAGAGAGTTGGATTTCAGAAGCAGCACCAATCTATTGCCCCAGGACAAAGATGGAGATGAGCAGGAAGCTGGCTGCAGGGCCGCACCAACAATTTGTAGTCCCATCAGGTAGCACAGGCATACCCCACTGCACAAAATATGAAACAGCTGTTGACACGAAAGGCTGGGGGCATCATATACAGGGCTTATACATTCCTCAGGCAGGTTTCCATACAGCCCATGGGCTCCTGGGGCCTGTGAGGATTGGCAGCCTTTACAAAGAATCCATGGTCCATATGCTACCTACCTACCTAGAAAGGAGGAAGACAACCTGCTTTCCATTGTTTTGTAATTTTTCCTTGGATAAGACCCAAATCTGAGTTAATTTAATATGTGCTTTGATGTTAAATCTTATTATAAGCAAATTAATTCACAGCACAGCATGGCATACAGGTGTCTATTAACTTTTTTTTATTCATTTAACGGATGTGGGCATCACTGGCTAGGCCCATCCCTAGTTGCCCTTGAGAAGGTGTTGGTGAGTTGCCTTCTTGCACTGCTGCAGTCCCTGGGATGTAGGTACACCCACAGTGCTGTTAGGAAGGGAATTCCAGGATTTTTCACCCAACGACAGTGAAGGAACAGTGATTATATTTCCAAATCAGGATGATGAGTGGCTTGGAGGGGAACTTCCAGGTGGTGGTGTTCCCATCTATCTGCTGCCTTTGTCCTCCTATATGGTAGTGGTCATGGGTTAGGAAGGTGCTGCCTGAGGAGCTTTGGTGAGTTTCTGCAATGCATCTTGTAGACGGTACACACTGCTGCCACTGTTCGTCAGTGGTGATGGGAGTGGATGTTTGTGGAAGGGGTACCAATCAAGTGGGCTGCTTTGTCCTGGATGATGTCAAGCTTCTTGAGTGTTGTTGGAGCTGCACTCATCCAGGCAAATGGAGAGTATTCCATGACACTCCTGACTTGTGCCTTGTAGATGGTGGACAAGCTTTGGGGAGTCAGGAGGTGAGTTACTCACCGCAGGATTCCTAGACTTTGACCTTCTTTGTTGCCACACTATTTATATGGCTAGTCAGTTTCTGGTCAATGTTAACCCCCAGGATGTTAGTAGTGGCAATGGTAATGCCATTGAATGTCAAGGGGCGATGTTTGGATTCTCTCTTGTCGGAGATAGTCATTGCCTGACACCTGTGTGGTGTGAATGCTACTTGCCACTTGTCACCCCAAGCCTGGATATTGTCCAGGTCTTGCTGCATTTGGACATGGACTGCTTCAGTATCTAAGGAGTAGCGAATGGTGCTGAACATTGTGCAATCATCAGCAAACATCCCCACTTCTGACCTTATGATGGAAGGAAAGTCATTGATGAAGCAGCTGAAGATGGTTGGGCCTAGTACACTACCCTGAGGAACTCCTGCAGTGATGGACTGCAGCTGAGATGATTGACTTCCAACAACCACAACCATCTTTCTTTGTGCCGGGAATGACTCCATCCAGTGGAGAGATTTCCCCCTGATTCCCATTGACTCCAGTTTTGCTAGGGCTCCTTGATGTCACACTCAGTCAAGGGAAGTAACTCTCACCTCACCTCTGACCTTCAGCTCTTTAGTCCATGTTTGAACCAAGGCTGTAATGAGGTCAGAAGCTGAGTGACCCTGCCGGAAACCAAACTGAGCATCAGTGGGCAGGTGATTGCTAAGCAAGTGCCACTTGAGAGCACTGTTAATGACGCCTTCCATCTGTGTCTGAAACTGAAGATGGTTGATGAGAAGAAACCAGCTCCCAAGAAGGGAGGCAAGAAAGCCTTAAAGAAACCGATAGCAAAGGGCGGCAAGAAGCGGCGAAAGTCGAGGAAGGAGAGTTATGCCATCTACATCTACAAAGTGATGAAGCAGGTTCACCCCGACACCGGCATCTCCTCCAAGGCCATGAGCATCATGAAGTCGTTCGTGAGCGATAGTTTCGAGCGCATCGCGGGTGAGGCTTCCCGCCTGGCCCATTACAACAAGCGCAGCACCATCAGCTCCCGGGAGATCCAGACCGCCGTGCGCCTGCTGCTGCCCGGGGAACTGGCCGAGCACGCCGTGTCAGAAGGGACAAAGGCGGTGACCAAGTACACCAGCTCCAAGTAAAACCCCAGAACTGACTCAAAAACACATTCAAAACACATCACTTTACTGATGATCAAGAGTAGAGTAGGGTAATTGGCCAGGTTGGAGTTGTCCTGCTTTTTGTGGACAGGACATACCTGGGCAATTTTCCACATTGCCAGGTAGTTGCCTGTATTGTAGCTGTACTGAGCAGCTTGGCTAGGTGTGCGGCAAGTTCTGGAGCACAAGTCTTCTATTGTCGGAATATTGTCAGGGCCCATAGTATTCAGTGCCTTCAGCCATTTCTTGATATCACATGGACTGAATCGAATTGGCTGAACACTGGCATCTGTGATGCTCGGGAACTCTGGAGGAAGCTGAGATGGGTCATCCACTCAGCACTTCTAGCTGAAGATTGTTGCGAATGCTTCAGCCTTATCTTTTGCACTGATGGCTTGGGCTCCTCTATCATTGAGGATAAGGATATTTGTGGAGCCTCCTCTTCCAGTGAGTTGTTTAATTGTCCACAACCATTCACAACTGGATGTGACAGGACTGGAGAGCTTAGACCTGATTTGTTGGTTGTGGGATCGCTTAGCTCTGTCTATCACTTACTGCTTAGACTGTTTGACACGCAAGTAGTCCTGTGTTGGCTTCACCAGATTGACACCTCATTTTTAGGTATACCTGGTGCTGCTCCTGGCATGCCCTCCTGCATTATTCATTGAACCAGAGTTGACCCCCTGGCTTGATGGTAATGGTAGAATGGGGGATATGCCAGGCCATTAAGTTACAGGTTGTGCTTAAGTACAATTCTGCTGCTGCTGTTGGTCCACAGCGCCTCATGGTTGCTCAGTCTTGAGTTGCTAGGTCTGTTCAAAATCTATCCCATTTAGCATGATGATAGTGCCATGCAACATGATGGAGGGTATCCTCATTGTGAAGACAGGATTTCATCTCCATAAGGACTGTGCGGTGGTCACTCTTACTGATACTGTCATGGGCCAGATGCATCTATGGCAGGCAGGTTGGTGAGGGTGAGGTCAAGTATGTTTTCTCCTCTTGTTGGTTCCCTCACCAACTGCCACAGACCCAGTCTAGCAGCTATGTCCTTTAGGATTCGGCCAGCTCGGTCTGTGGTGGTGCTACCAAGCCACTCTTGGTGATGGACATTGAAGTCCCCCACTCAGATTACATTCTGCGCTCTTTCCACCCTCAGTGCTTCCTCCAAGTGATGTTCAACATGGAGGAGCACTGATCAGCTGAGGAAGGGCGGTATGTGGTAATCAGCAGGAGGTTTCCTTACCCATGTTTGACTTACTGCCATGAGATTTCATGGCAGCCAGAGTCAATGTTGAGGGCTCCCAGGGCAACTCCCTCCTGACTGTATACCACTGCGCTGCCACCTTTGCTGGGTTTGTCCTGCCGGTGGGATGGGACTTACCCAGGGATGGTGATGGTGGTGTCTGGGCTATGAACTGTAAGGTATGATTCCATGAGTATGACTATGTCAGGCTGTTGCTTGATTAGTCTGTGAGACAGCTCTCCTAATTTTGGCACTGGCCCCCAGATGTTAGTAAGGAGGATTTTGCAGGGTCGACTGGGCTGGGTTTGCTGTTGTTGTTTCTGGTGCCTGGGTCGATGCCACATGGTCCAGTTTTACTGGCTTTGTAGCAGTTTGATACAACTGAGCGGCTTGCTAGGCCATTTCAGAGGGCACTTAAGAGTCAACCGCATTACTGCAAATCTGGAGTTGCATGTAGGCCAGTAGGCCAGATTCCCTTCCCTAAAGGGAATTAGTGAACCAGATGGATTTTTATGATGATCGACATTAGTTTCATGGTCATCATTTGACCTTTAATTCCAGATATTTATTGGTGGGATTCAAGCCCGGGTCCCCAGAGCGTTACCCTGGCTCTCTGGTTACAGGTTCAGTGACAATACCACTACGCCACTTCCTCCCCCAATTGTTGAAAAATGACAGATGATTCAATCCAGATAGTAAAGGAGTTCTATTATTACTCAGTTGGTCTCTCTACTGTGCAAGTAGATATAGAACAGTGTGCGCTGATTCCCATAAAAGTTAAAATGCTCAGGCCATTTACAGGAATGACCAATGTCCTGAACCCGAAATGCGATCAATAACTGAGCCAGATTCATAAGGGGGCAAGCAACAAGATGGTTAGGAATGGATTAGACAACTCTAAAATAATAAAATGTTATCTAAACCAGAAGAGTAGGTTTGGCATCACTATGACGGAATATTTTCCACAGAATGTCCTCTGCATTTATGCGACATATTTAACAGCAGCCTTGTTTCAATGATACATGTTAAGCTGCCTGTACAGGCAATGCACAGCGCTGTACAGCTTAAATTCTAAACAATAAATGCCAATGTCCTGATATTTTAAAATCTTGTTCTTCCTTCATTTAATCGACAAAATCTTGTTTTTATCTACCCAAGCAGCTTTACAATCGTGTTTCATGGTTTGTCTTTATCGAGGCTTTAAGCACTTAACAAACAACTTTTGTTTTCTAAACCTTTGTAATCACATTTTCACACTAATCAGAGTGGTGATTCATTCTACCACTAATGGTCGACTATTCATCACACCCACTTATTTATTAAAATTACGTTCAGAAGGAAATATAGCTCTCAGTACATTAGGTCAGATAAATCAAAGTTTAAAAAGTCTTTAACTGCAAACATTTGTATGGTTTATCTTTGTGTGCGGTAAGGGTGGGGTGACTGTAGAGGGACAGAAATCTATTACATAATCTCCAGTGATGGACTGTGCTTAAATCTTGTACGCCGTTCGTCCGAAGATCTTGTTGGGTCACATTTGAAGCAAAGTCCAAGTTCTAACAAACCCAAGACCAGCAGAGCTATCTGAAAAACGGCAACCCACAAGAATTGCAATTGTCATTAAAAGAGTACTTCAGTGAGGTCTCAACTCTCGTAAGGCTCATCTTTCCTTGCAGCTGTCAGCTGTACAATATATGCAGTTAAATTACACTAAATATGAACTTGAAAAGTTCATTTCCCTGCACAAAATACATAATTATAAAAAGCTATTGAAAGCTTATCTGATTTCAATACGGTTTCTCAATGATAAATTTAATCAGAAATAAGACATTGCTTCAAAAACACAAATTCCGTTTCCTTTTCCCAATCTGAATTTTTGAGGAGTTCAGATCATTTATGGGACTAAAATCAATAGACCTGAAAACAACTGCAGGATCACAATGCAGGATTAACCATTGCTTCTGGTGATGCAACTTTACATCATTGCAATGTCCAACAAGCACTAACTGTGCTGTCAAGTGGCTGTGTGCCTCAGTAAATAGCTCTAGTTACATTGGCAGGGAACTTGAGTGTTACATTTAGTTGCAGTGGATCATTGGAGTTGTTTCCCACATTGATATATATCTTTGCTTATCCTGGCCAATGTTTATCTCTTAATAAACTTCACAAAAACAGATTATTTTGTCATTATCACCTTGCCGTTTAAGGGAGTTTGCTGTGAACAAATTGGCTGCCGTATTTCCTACATTATAACAGTGATAACACTAAGAAGTACTTCGTTAGCTGTAAAGAATTTTGTCATAAAAAGCATTATATATAGGCAAGATTGTCTTTCCTTCATTTCTGTACAGTGACACCGATCAAATAAATTTCCACTATGATTTTGCTGCCAATCTTCAGTTTGAATTAAAATTTCCTAGTGATTTCTATTGCATGTCTAAATATTGGGCGGAATCATCCCAGACTTGTACTAAGTGCAGAAACGGCGGGTAAAACAACATTTTAGCCATTGGCAGCGATGCCGGGTTTTCACGCCTTATCATCTCAAACCTGCCACATTATTTATGTATTCCCAGGAGCACACCATTTCCATGGCAGGTGGGATCTCATTCGCCCACCTGCCATCACCTCACCACTTCATCACGCCATGCGCACACATCTCAGTGCCTCCAGACCACGGCTACTGCAGGGAAGATGTCCACGAAAGGCAAAAAGACTGCAACCCCCAGGTTCAGCGACGCATCACTGGAATGCTTTTTGAATGCTGTGGAAGCCCGCCGGGATGTCCTCTACCTCCGATCTGGCCACAGGATCGACAGCAACATCACTAATCGGTGGCAGCAGTGGTCAACGCCAAAGCCCTTCAAAAGAGAACAGCCACATAGTGTTGCAAGAGGATGAATGATCTCCTCTGTTCTGCCAGGGAAGTCAATTTTCTCATTACTCTCAACTCACACACTCACAAACCCATCACACATCCACAGGGCCCTCACTCACTGCCGGTTCAAGGGACGTCATCATTCATTCTCTCATGCACACCTTCATTGTCCTCATCCCGTACATGGGGCCACTCACCACACACACAGGCCAGGTATATTTATCATCTGGCTGGCAGGCATCCAGGTTACACTCTCTCCATCTCTATTCATGCCCCTTCTTCCTGAGGTTGCTGACCCTGCCTCTGCACAGCCAGGAGCTTCAGTCGCTCCCTCCTCCATCATCTTGGCTCTCTGTAGGCCATCAGGCTCCATGATCCTGATGTATTCCTCATGCAGGATGAAAGGGAGAGAAACATGGTTAGCGTAGGTGTACTAAGAACCTGTCCTGATTAAGTCTGAAGGCCACTTATTGCTTCCCGGAGAGTGCTGGCCACCACTTGGATGGCCAGAGATTAGTGCGCTGTATGGCTGCCCAAAACCCCATCCACCTCCGCCCCACTCCACCTGACCGATTGGCGGCAGCTTTGTCCATTGGACTGCATGCTGTGCTCTCAGCTCAGGCGCAGGCATTCTCCTAACTCACACTGCAAGGCTGCACTGTTAGCTTGAACCAAGGGGGAGCCTGGTCCAAACCGGGATGCTGACATTGCAAGCAACTGTGAGCACCTCCACCAGTGACTGCTCCACTACCAGTTTTAGTGCGGAACGCGTTCTGCAACCCACTAAAACGCTCATGACTTTGTAGTCCATGCCGGGGGGGGTTGGGGTGAAAAGTTCTGGAGCACTTGGTGGCACTTTGATGCCACTGCATTGCTTGAGTGGGCAGATAAGCTAGAGGGCTGACTCCAATCATATCGATGTGGCTGCGCCTGAACTGTCTCAGTTGCAGACGAATGGTCACTTTCTACAGGTTTCCCTAATGCATGGCCGCTTCCCTTGCCCACCCTATCCCCCCACCCGAATGCTTGTGCGCTATATTCAATGGCAGGGCTGCGCTTGCCCCCCACCCCACCCCCCTCCCCAATGATACAAGCCACCTCGACAGCACCATATTGTCCGTTCACGCCACCAAACACGCCCAATGCCAGCGGACATGGAAAATTCCATCCATTATCCTGCACCAATCTTCTACAAGGCCCACGCATGTCAGTCAACTCCAAAGTGACTTAAAGCTAGTCAATGTAAAAGAGTTTTAGACTTCATTGTGAATGCATGCAAAAACTTTCGGTATACTCCCTTCATATAAAAGGAATGTTGGTCACCAGAGAATGTGTTGGGCTTTCTGCTTTTTAAGAATGACAAGCCAGATCTGAGAGAACAGAAGAACTGCAATCTTAAGGCAATGGCTGTTTCTGATCTATAAATAAATGGTTTTAAAATAAAATATGTTTTGCAGGTATGTTTACCGAGCCATTGCCATTGAGACAGTTTAGCATTACCTCGTCAGCAGGTTAATCTGGTTTCTTTTGTAACTCACACTGCCTCTGAACATGTCCTTGCAGGCTCACACTAACAGACATGCCTGCAAGTGTACAGTAGTGCCTGGAGTTTCAGAGGAAACTAGGTGTTTCATAATTCAGACACATGCAGGCTAAATGTACTGTTCAGAATCTATTGGGCTGAGGAGACAGCCATATGGCATTAGATAGATAATGGATGGTGTCAAGGTACGCTGTGAAGTTGTGACATCATGAGAAATTGAATCTAGGATAATAAAAACAGAAAATGCTGGAAAAACTCAGCTAAAGCTCTGAAGAAGGGTCATATAGGCAGAATTTTGCCATCGGCGAGCTGGGGGCAGGGCCCACTCGCCGATGCGTAAAATGACACAGGATGACATCAGGCAGAAACCCCGACGTCACCTCACCCCATTTAAATTTTCAGGAAGGCGGGAGCACAGCAAAATCAGCTGCGGGCCCGCCAACCTGTCAATGGCCACTTGAGGCCATTGACAGGATCATTTAATCAATTAAAGGACCTGCCCATCCAACCTTAAGGTCGGTGAGTCGGCCAGGAACCCCGGCGGCAAATCAAGAAAACATGAAACCTCATCCAGCGGCAGGATGAGGTTTCATGTAGGGTTTTAAAAATTGTAATAAAGTTGTTCTGTAAATTATTAACATGTCCCATCTCATGTGACATTGTCACATGAGGGGACATGTGAGGGAATTTTTTTTCTATTTTTAATATTTTTCAAAGTCCTGGCGATCTCCCTGAGGCTGCACCTAGCCTCAGGGAGATGTGCGCTCTTTTGTGCGCATGCGCGAAAGAGCGCACTCTTGCTTTAAGTGAATCCCTCCCGCCCACACAGGGAGCGCATAGTGCCTTAAATGACCCACCCATGTAAAATGGCGGTGGGGCCCTGAACGTTGGCGGCAATCGGCTCCCCACCCGCCGGAGATTGGGTCGGGCCTGCCTGCCCGACAGGCAGAAAATTCTGCCCACAGACTCTGTATGCTGTCAGACCTGCTGGGTTTTTCGAGCATGTTCTGTTTTTATTTCACATTTCCAGCATCCGCAGTATTTTGCTTTTATCCTGTTGAATCTAGGATGCCATGTTAGCTATAGTTGTTATAAGTGGAGTCCACATAATATTACTCCCACCAAATGATACATTTGAGCTGGTGTTCATAATGGCAGTGACAGCTCCAGGGCTGTAAAGCTGGCATCAAAACTGGCATAACAAGAATATAAGAAGTTCAGTCTGTGTGCAGAGAAAGACAAAATGCTTCTGGCAGGAAGTGCTAAGTTTCCGTTAATCTGTGAGGTTTATTTGTTCTTAAAGAATGGAAAATTAGTATTAGATTCTGATTATACAAAGAACATAGGGGAATATTACTGAACTACACAGTGAGTGAATTCGAATGCTGGATCTCATTCCTGCACTCCTACTGTGTAGCAGGATCAGAGTTTAAACAAATAAAATCTTGATTAATAGCCTTAGCAAATTGATGACCATTCTACTTTAGAAATAATGGGCTGAATTTTCCCAACAGTAGCTTCAGGAAACCAATGTCAAGACCATTTCCAGGTCTCAACCCTGGTCAAAATCGTTGCACAACATCCTGCAGAATTTTGCAGGAGACAATCAATTCTTGGCTTGCCTCTGTGATCACTGTCCAATTAGGGACAGCAAGTGCATTCAGGAGGTGGGAATTAGTAACAGGGGCCCATTTAAAGGGTGCCTGTAATCATCAATGTTGCTGCAGACAGACGATCGAGTGTATGAAGTTCAGTGCAGCAATTAGGCAGGCAGCTGTGCAAAGCCTGCTCCACGAATCAGCAACTCCTCCCTGGAGGTGCCAATGGAGGCAGTGAAAACTGGGAGTAAGTGTTATTTCCAGAGAGTGGCAGTAGGACGACTGCTGGCCAAAATAATTAGGCATGGCAGCATGTCACTCAAGAGGTCAGCAGCCGCAGTTGGCCTGGATCCAGTGCAGCAAGCACTTCAACAACCAACTGAGGTCTGACAAGGTGAGTAAGATGCAATGCCCAGCTGACAAATGAGGAATAAATACTTGCTGAGCCCACCTCTGACTAGAAGCACCTCAAGGCAGGCATCACCCGGGTAAACCTAGGACATGTGTACCCAGGTCGACTCCTCACCCAAGAGAACGGCTCACAGCACTTAAGCTTTTGGAGGATGTTAAGTTTAATCCATGGACAGTAAACTGCCAGGATAAATACATATGAATCTGCTCCATGATATTCTGATTGCAAGTATCGCAGACTTAACATTCTTGTTCTGAACATTGCCGGAAAAATGAGCACACAGCGCTCAAGAGTGCAGTCAGTCCGGGGTGGAGTGGTCTACCTGGCAGTGTTAATGCATGATACACATGGGTGTGTTTTCTTAACCAAATTAAATATTTTCCAGCAGCAAGCTTTTTGTGAGTTTAAAAATAAATGAGGTTATTTATTATCACAGACTTGGCCCAGACCATAAAAACCTGACACACTCACACTCACAATCACTCGCCTCTCTCACACAAGAAGACTGGATAAAGATGAAGGTAAACCAACACAGTTGGAACAAAGAACAAAGAACAAAGAAAAGTACAGCACAGGAACAAGCCCTTCGGCACTCCAAGCCTGTGCCAATCATATTGCCCGTCAACTAAAACATTTTGCACTTCCGGGGTCCGTATCCCTCTATTCCCATCCTTTTCATGTATTTGTCAAGCTGCCTCTTAAACACCACTATCGTACCTGCTTCCACCACCTCCTCTGGCAGCGAATTCCAGACACTCACTACCCTCTGCGTAAAAAACTTGCCGCACACATCTCCTCTATAGTTTTCTCCTCTCACCTTAAATCTATGTCCCCTAGTAATTGACTCTTTCACCCTGGGAAAAAGCTTCTGACTATCTACTATGTCCATGCCACTCATAATTTTGTAAACTTCTATCAAGTCGCCCCTCAATCTCCGTCGCTGTAGTGAGAACCGAGTTTCTCCAACCTCTCCTCATAGCTAATAACCTCCAGACCAGGCAGCATCCTGGTAAACCTCCTCTGCATCCTCTCCAATGCCTCCATATCCTTCTGGTAATGTGGCGACCAGAATTGCACGCAACATTCCAAGTGTGGCCTAACCAAGGTTCTATACAGCTGCAACATAACTTCCCAGCTTTTATACCCAATAACCCTGCCAATGAAGGCAAGCATACCATATGCCTTCCTGACTACCTTATCCATCTGCGTTGCCATTTTCAGTGACCTGTGGACCTGTACACCCAGATCCCTCTGTCCATCGGTGCACTTAAGGGTTCTGCCATTTACTGTATAATTCCTGCCTGTATTAGACCTTCCAAAATGGATTACCTTGCATTTGTCCAGATTAAACTCCATCTGCCATTTCTCCGCCCAATTCTCCAACTGATCTATATCCCGTTGTATCCTTTGACAATCCTCTTCACTATCTGCAGCTCCTCCAACCTTAGTGTCGTCTGCAAACTTACTAATTAGCCCAGTTACATTTTCCTCCAAATCATTTATGTATACTACAAACAGCAAAGGTCCCAGCACTGATCCCTTACAACTTACAATTAACTTACAATTGTCTCAGTTTCTTTCATGGCAGGCCTATAGTTTCTTAGATGGAGATGATGTTTTAAAGTTGAAGTGAAAGTCTGGTAAAGTGAAGGCTTCTCAGTAAGCTGCGATGTTTTTAGTAGTCGAATTTCTAGGAGATTGGCTCTCAGGTGAACTCAAAGTTGGAACAGATTGGGAGAAGTCCTTTTCCAACTGTCAAAATATTGCTGTTTATTACCCTGGCTGCTTGGGTGACTCGCAGCTGGTTCGATAGCTTTCAGTGAGATTCTGTATCTGTCTGCACGCAGTTTCTTGCTGAATTAAAGGCAGATGTAGAAATGTCATGAAATTTATACTGTTTAAGGCCGGGGGGGGGTGGTGGTTGATGAAATTTATGCATTACATTTCTACTTCTCTTTAGCTCTGAAGAAGGGTCATATGGACTTGAAAGGTTAACTCTATTTCTCTCTCCACAAATGCTATCAGACCTGCTGAGTTTCTCCAGCATTTTCTGTTTTTGTTTCAGATTTCCAGCATCCGCAGTATTTTGCTTTTATCTAAGTCCAACAGGCAGCATGTCTTTTTCCAAGAGGCTGCAGGTGCCTCCCACTACCTGGTATGACATCCTGAGCCTGGAGGAGCACTGCTTTTTGAGAGGTCAATGAAACTGAGCCTCTGTTTGTAAACACTGAGACGTGAGTAATCCCTCCTGCAACCTCGACACCTCGCCTATGCACCTCCTTCCTGTGCACCTCCTTCCTGTGCACCTCTCTCCTGTGAACCTCTCTTCTTTGCATGTCTCTGCTATGCACCTCTGTCCTGCGCATACCACAACACACCATCACTGTCGTGGATGGTGATAGACTTGCTCTTCCTGTCTCTTGTCAAGCACACCTAAGGCATCTTTCATTCTTCTCTCATCAACCTGAAATCCTGAAAGGTTGGAAAAAGCTGTATTCACACAAACACTCCATCAAACATTTTCCAGAGGGAACTGGGACAGCAGCTGCAATAAGTGAGCTTTTATTCAGACGCAGCAATGAAAAGTTTAGATTCCCACCTGAGTAGCTATTCAATCTTGCCTCCATTCCCCTGGTCACTTTCCTGAGTCCCAGGAAACCCATGCATGCATCTCCAGTAATTTTTTGAGCCAATATAAGAACAATGTAAAAATATCTCATTAAAGTAAAGCACCCACCTGCAGCTAATTATAAAATCCCTAACTTTAACGAGAAAGTTTCTCACTGGCATCCAAATGTGCCTCCATTAAAAGGATAAAGTTTGCAATGCATTAGGCCTCTCTGAAGCTTTTGGAGTGAACCACCCATTAAAACTAGTTCACACTGCACCCACTATCGACTTCAACCTCTTGCTTTGAACTTATTTATTTAAAATTAAAAACTTGTCGTGTTCTTTTATCTTGAGCAAGATTGTTTCTCTTTTTGTAAAATGCTTCACTTCTGGACAGACTGAAAGACAAACATGTTATACTGCTGCTAATAATTAACATAAAATAAACATGAGGCTCCAAAAATCCTTAGGCAGCAATTCCTGTAATTACACTCGGCTCATGCGCAACCAGCAATTATGCCCTTCAAGAAACAAAGTCAAGGTGGAAACTTATCAGACGAAGTACAAGTTGCACTTCCTTCTGATTATTAAGGAATAATTAAATGGCATCTCCCAGTCCTTGGTACCCTGTAACTTTAAAGGTGTGCCAGTTATTACTGTGGTAAAGAAGGCATCATCAATTCGCCTGAACACCTTTTGACCTGCTTACTGTGCTGAAGATGTAAAATTGCTTAAAGTACTCTATACTTCTTACTGTTCCCATATATCACTTCAAAATTCCAAATTGGCCTTTATTGAAGGGGGGTGGTGTACAAGAGTAAGGAACTTCTGCTGCAATTGTATAGGACATTGGTGAGACTACATCTGGTGCACTGTGTACAGTTTTGGGCTCTGTGACTAAGGAAGATATACTTACCTTAGAGGGGTTGTGTGATGACTCTATGGAGCACGCTGGTTTCATCAAGAAACAGTTAAACTTTATTACAGAGACATTTTCACTGCTTGCATGCTCAATCTCTCATCGGAAAAGCCCCGCCTCACGGATTGCCCGCGCTAAGAGCTCGCTGGTCAGAGCCCCCACAGTACATCACATGACCCATGATTGGCAGGAGGGAGTGATTATAGTGACAGTTACCACATTTCCTCACGCTTTAGTTTTTACAATTTCTCTTTACTGGAAAACTTTTAAACAATCCAATGAACGTATATACAATTTCAGGTCATTATAAATCAAGTCTCTGAGGTGCTCTTCTTATACGGCTAGAGTGGCGTAGCTCTACCACTGGAGGTTTCAGAACAGGATCCACAGGATCTGTAGCTGCACTGTGAGATGCATCATCAGAACTAGACAGTTCAGGATTTGGCAACTCTTCTGAAACATCTGGAATGTATATTCTAGACATCTCAGAAGTTGACAGTTCAACGTTAATCACAGGTTGATCAGATAATTGTTGGAATGTCTCTCTGGCACAGATGTCATCTCTGTGATTATGGACAATTCTATCTCCCACTTGTACTTGGAAAGATAATGGACCAGTCCCTGAAATCATGGTCCACTGTTGAAATTTCACACATATGCCGTGTCATTTACACTGAATGTGCAAGCTTTACTATGTATGTCATGGTTAAATTTCTGATTACTCTGGTTCTGCACTACTTTCCCCTCTAAATTTGGAAACACCAAGTGTAAACATTAATGCAGACAGACTTTCATTAATAAGTCCGACAGTGTTGAACCTGTAGTCGAATGCGGCGTTGTTGTACGATAACTGAAGAGAAACTGGGAAAGTCGAGATTCCAGAATATCTTCGATAATCTTTTCTTACCAAACTTAAAAGTTTGTACTGCCCTCTCGGCTACACCTTTCAATGAGGGATGCCAATGGGCTGTTTTAAAAATTTGATTCCATTCAGATCCATAAATTTCTGAAACTCCGTGCTGCTAAAGACTGCGCCATTGTCAGAAACAACAATTTCAGGTAGGCTATGTATGCTGAAACAGTGACGTAGCTTCTCGATAGTTGTGTTCAACATTGGCAATTTAACTTCATACACATCCATCCATTTTGAATGTGCACCTATAATTAACAACAACATGGTACCCATGAATGGTCCTACATAATCGATATGTGGTCAAAACCAGGGTAAACCAGGCCATTCCCACGGATGCAGGGGAGCTGAAACAGGCAACTTCCGTTGTTGCTGACAGTGGAGACAGTGCTTGACCAAGCTTTCAATGTCACCGTCAATGCCTGGCCACCAGACATAGTTTCACACAGGCATTTTCATCTTTGATATGCCTGGATGTGCACTGTGGAGCTCCGTCAAGAGTTACTCTCTACCTTGTGATGGGACAACAACTCTTAAACCCCAATTCCATCCTGACAACTTAATTTCATGTTTCTGACATGGAATGGCCTTAATTCTTCAGATACAGGCGAGTGTGGCCAATCTTGCAAAACAAAGTCTCTGGCTTTCGACAATATTGGATCTCTATTCATTCATTGCTAATTTGTTTCGTACACACAGGCGAAGAATTTAAGAAATTCAAGAATAGCACTAATTCTTGTGGAATGGGAGTATTTACAATAATATCTGGTAACGGGAAATGACTGAGTGCATCTGCATTTGCAATGTGTAAGCCAGGATGGTACATAAAATATACTGATTCACAGGTCATGTCAGAGCCCAGTGTTGTATTCTTGCTGATGTTATTGGTGGAATGGCCTTGTCCTCGCTGAGTAATCCCGCTAATGGTTTATGGTCCCACACAATGGTAAAATGTTGTCCATTTAGGTATTGGTGAAATTTTTTTGCACCGAATATTATTGATAATCCTTCTTTTTCTAACAGAGAATAGCCCTTTTTGGCTTAGGAAAGGGTTCTCAAGACAAAGCCAATGGGCCTTTCTGATCCATTTTCCATTCAATGTGATAACACAGCTCCTACACCATAAGGAGAGGCATCACATGTTCATACCAGTTTTTTAAGTGGGTCGTGATGTACCAATAAACTCGACGAATGCAGCAATTTCTTTGCTTTCACAGAGGCGTCTTCCTGATGTGAACCCCATGACCAACGGTGGTGTTTTTTTAGCAGCGAGTGTAATGGTGCCAAAACAGTTGACATGTTGGGTAAGAAACGACTATAGCAATTGATCATACCCAGGAAGGACTTGAGTTCTGTTGCATTGGATGGTGATGGTGCATCTTTTATTGCCCAAACTTTCTCTTCTACCAGATGCAAACCCATGGCGTCCACCCTGTGACCCAGGTTAAGTAACTTCTGGCGCTTGGAATGTACATTTCTCTTTCTTTAACCATATGCCGGCTTCCATGAAATTTCTTAGCACCTCCTCCAGGTTGGCCAAGGGTTCATCTCAGTTGACCCAGTGATGAGAACATCATCCAAATATACTACCACTCATGGGAATCCTTGCAAAGGACTCTCCATTGTTCTCTGGAAAATAGCAAATGCTGACAAGACTCTAAAGGGTAGACGAGTGTACTGATAAAGACCCTTGTGTGTGTTAATAGTCACATATTCTCCCGATATGCTATCCAGTTCTAATTGTTGGTAGGCATGGCTCATACCCAATTTCGTATAGGACTAGCCTCCAGCCAGCTTGGCACATAAGTCGTCTATCCTTGAAATGGGGTAGTTGTCTAGTTTTTCTGCCTTATTTACTGTCAATTTATAGTGTCCATAGATGCGTATGGTGTTCCCAGACTTAACCACTGGAACTATGGGTGCTGCCCACTCCAAAAATTGGACAGGTTGGATGATGCCCAGCTTTTCCAACCGGCACAGTTCTGCATCCACCTTTTCTTTCAAAGTATAAGGCACAGGTCTAGCCTTAAAGAAATGTGGTGTCACCTGAGGATCAACGTGTATCTTGGCGTGCATGCCTTTTAACTTCCCTAATTCATCCCTAAAAACTATATTGTATTTCCTTAGAATATCCGCGATTCCATCTGATTTTCACTGAAATACCTCAGACCAGTCGAGTTTGATCTTCTGTAGCCAATCACGGCCTAAAAGACTGGGTCGCTCTCTGTTCACTATTATTACAGGCAGTTGTGCAGTCTGCCGCTTGTAAGAGACTGGGACAGTGGCAATGCCCTTTACTTGAATAGATTCTCCCATGTAAGTTCTCAATTTACCAGTTGTCTACTCCAAGTTTATTGGCTGTCTTCCTTCATTAAGGTACCTGAAAGTATGCTCTCCAACCACCATAGTTGAGGCACCAGTATCCACTTCCATTGTCAGTGGCTTTTCATTCACTTGTACTGTCACCGTAATAGACTCAGTCTTCACAGCAGTCACATTATAAAAGGAGTAAACGTCAGGAGCAGCAGCTTCAGCCGTTGCTGTACCCATTACCTCTATCATGGTTGTTTGCTGTTTTACAGACTGCTTCAACTTTGTTCAGCATTGCCTAATCATGTGACCCTTCTTATGACAGTAATGTCATTCTGCACCTTTGAATTTACAGGTACCTGCTCTGTGGTCATCCCCATAACTATTGAAATTTTGTCTTGAAACCGATGATGAAGTGTTTCTGTAAGGCTTCTTAATGTTTTTCACAATGGCCATTGAATCATGCTTTAATTCAGCAGATCTGGCTTTCACACCATGCTCGGCAGCAGGGTCTCACCCAACATGAAGTACGGCACCATTTTCCATGTGTTGTAAAGCCTGCGAGTCTCTCGCAGCACTTTCCATGGTGAGGGAGATTGCTCTTTCGCAGTTAAAATCAATATTTACCTCGGCAAGCAATCGGTGCTGAATGGCATCATCCTTGACTCCACATACCAATCGGTCCCACAGCATATCGTTTAAAACATCTCCAAATTCGCAGTATTCTGTTAACTGCTTGAGCTTCGCTACATAGGTTCCAATGGACTCTCCCAGCACCCGAACTCTTGAATTGTATTTAAAACGCTGCATTATCATGGATGGCTTCCGCTAGAAATGTGTTTTCACTAGGTCCACTAATTCACTATATGACTTAGAATTGGGCACGCTCGGGGTAGTCAAGTTACGAATCAAGTTATAAGTTTTACTGCGGCATATGCTTAAGAGGATCGCTTTCTGCTTTTCTTCAGCGGCTATTTCATTTGCTACAAAGTAAAATCCGAGGTGCTCTACACACTGGCTCCAATCTTCAACATTAGCATCATATGGATCGATTCTTCCAAACAGTGGCATGACAGGTGAGTAGTTTTTTTAAAATTCAATTTACTCAGCAACAGGGCAAGGTGCAGAATTTACCCTCGTCACTAAATGCGATGACTCAATGGAGCAGACTAGTTTTGTCAAGAAACAGTTAAAATTTATTACAGAGACATTTTCAGTGCTTGCATGCTCGATCTCTCATCGGAAAAGCCCCGCCCCGCGGATTGCCCACGCTAAGAGCTCACTGGTCGGAGACTCACAATACATCACGTGACCCGTGATTGGCAGGAAAGAGTGGCTATACATCCAGTTACCACAGGCTGCAGCAGAGGTTCACTTGATTTATTCCTGGTATGAGAGAACTGGCATACAGGAGAGATCAAGTAGAGTGAGCCTATTTCTCTCTGAAGTTCCAAAGAACCGTATTAAAACATATAAGACTCTGAGCACTAGAGCTTGACATGGTAGATGCTGAGCGGCTACTTCACCAGGTTGGGAAGTATAGAACTGGGCAACACAGTCTCGGGACAAAGAGTCAGCCACTTAGCACTGAGATGACAAGAAATTTCTTTACTCAGAGGGCATGCTTTTTTGGAATCCCTGCTCCAGAGGACTGTGGATACCTCACCAATGAGTATATTCAAGACTGAGATTGTTAGATTTTGGCATTCTAAGATATATGGGAATAGAGTAGAAAAGTGGTAGAAAAATCAGCCATGATCTTATTGAATGTCAGAACAGGTTCCAGGGGCTATATGGCCTACTTTTGTTTCCTTACTTCTGTTCTTAGAAAATTTTGGGGGTCAATTTGTAGAAGCACATTTTACCTCTCCTCCTGAAATGGAAGTGTGTGGAACTAGGATATAAAACAGTCTAAAGTACTAAAACACTTCTAAAGTTCTATACACCTATTTGAATTTCTGCTACCTTTAAACAACCATGGGGACAGTTTTTGCCTCACTAACACCCTTTATGTCTAAACATGGAGTGATAATGTGAGTAAAATAAAATGAAAGATTGAGCTTCCCACTTACTGCTGGTTACCCACTCATTCAATTTTCAGGCAGAGCTCCCACCTGAAACAGACAGGGGTCTCAGTAATATATGAAAATCAGCATTAATTGGCAACACTAAGACTCATCATCATGTTTGTCTCTGCCCACATTGTATCTGTCAATTCTCCAACCTGCCCACAAACAAGTACAAATTAAAACGTAGCTATTTTCCGTGATACTTAAAGGGATCCTCACCTGCTTTTGGCTAAGGTGCTTGAGAGACATTTGGCATTAGAGTTTTACTGTTTAAACAATTTTAATGTTGCTTTGGTGAATATACAATGCTCTAAATTCTTAAGAGGTTATTCTGGCAGTGTACCTTTTCCTAATGATTTTATTGTGGCTTGAGAAGGAGAATCAGCAGTGATCGGAATCATGCATCATTCTGACTTGGAAGTATATCACTGTTCCTTCACTGTCACTGGATCCAAATCCTGGAACTCCCTCCCTAACAGTACTGTGGGTGTACCTACACCACATGGACTGCAGCGATTCAAGAAGGTAACTCACCACCACCCTCTCAAGGGGAATTAGGGATGGGGGATAAATTCTTGCCTAGCCAGCAATGCCCATGAGAAAAGAAAAAGAAAGAGTAAAAAGTGAGGCAGCTACACCGCAGAGACCAACTAAAAGGAGGCATGCTCACAAAAATAATTACTATCTCAACAGAGTGTTTCGAGTTCAATGATTGCAATGCTTTCCAGTCTGAAGTCTTTATTCAACTGGTCTCACTATGTCTGCTTACAGAGACTGCCTCATGGCAGAGGTCACCTGAATATGAAAAGCCTGACTGCATATCAAACCTAAACATCCCCCATTTCATACCAAGCAAAAGATACAAACATTCCCCTTTTCCTAGCGAACAAAAGACAAATTTTCATGCACGATCATGTGTGACTGTGAGTTACCCAAATTGTCCACTATATATCCACTGTTCTCATGCATTAACAACTGCTGTGTTCCATTGCCATTCTTGGGGGCATGTGGACCTCTGAGATTGATAGTAGTTCTGTACTCAGTACAGCTGGTGAGATCCCATCTTCCTGATAGGCCAATTGTTTTGAAGGAACAGCTTTGCTAGTTGTTTGTATATGCCTGCAGTTGCCGTGGTACGTTTGGTCATTTATTTCCACCTCGTATGATCGAGGTGACAGTGTTTCTACGCATGTCCCATGTTTCCACATGGGCTGATTCCTACTGAGAATATTGAGGGTTTGTGCCTTGACTGGCTCCTCATGTTCTTCCATGGCTACATATTGCTTCTTCAAGGAGTCTTTCAGGGTTGCAACTTTGTATGCCTTTCTGCCTGCTGTTTAGCCTGGCTGTACATCTGGCTGAGTTTTCCCAACTCCCACCTTGATTTGCCAACTGTGGAATTGAGGGGCATTATTTCCTCCTGGTACCTTTGTGTTGTCCCTGAAATTTATTTGTTCAGATCTCAAACAGCTTGGTTCATTGAAGACTTCAGTTTATCGTGCATTTTCAAAGGTGTATACTCAGTGTGAATCTTGTGCTTCAAGCCTTCCAGTTCAGCTTTGATGCGGACATTTTCCTATCAAACTGCTTCATTTATCTTCAGCTCGTGCATTTCATTGCACTGACGTGGTCGACAACCATCTTGTGGCTTACTTGAATATTGTCACCCTCACTCTGGAGTCTTTTGTTTACCTCTCTCTGGGTTTTCTTTTTGTTTCCCTCTCTCTGGGGTCTGTTGATGCCCTTTCTCTGGGGTCTTTTGCTGCCTTTCTGTGTTGGCATGTTCAAGGTTACCAGTCCAAGTTGTCGACTTGCTTCAGCTGAAAAGAGTGGCCGTTGCATCCCATCTATGATCTGGAACTCTAGTTCTTCCTTCTTGCCATTGCATTAGGCTCTCAGACAAATTTGTCCCTTTGCTATGAGCATCATGCCAGCAAATAGCCTCAATTTCACTTTCGAGGGTTTCATTTTTGGATCGCCATGTTGACATATTTCACACAGGTCTGTGAATATCATAATGTTGCATGATGTACCAATGTCTATCTAACATTTCTCGATTGCTTGATACTCCCCTTCTACAGCCATCATTGTAACAGCACAATTCATTTATCACCTATCAACTTGACGGAACCAACCTGTTGTAGCATGGATAGCTCTTCATCAGACTCTTCTGCTGATATCTCTCCAGTGGCCATCTATATAGGCTTGTTTTACTTTTTTCTCACCAAACACTTGTGTGCAAAATGATTCTGCTTCTTGCAGTTAAAAGACTGCTTTCCCCATGCTGGGCAAACCTTCTTTGATATGATATGCTCCACTGTATTTGTATCCTGCCATTTGTCTGTGATCGCTCTGCTCTTTCAGCTTGGAATGTCTCTCAGCAAAATGTATTTCTTGGTCGGTTCTGCCACACATATGCTCTAGCTGAAGTTTTACAACTTCGGCATTTCTACACAGGTCTATCACTTTTTTGAGCATCAGTTTCTCATCTTTCAGTAGACTTGCTCTCACTAATCAGATCATCTTTTAGCTGTCCAAATTCACAGGATTCTTCCAGCTGTGTTACTGCAGTCACATACTGTTCAGTGGTTTCCTTTTTACCTTGAGCTCCAGTGTTGAATACATAGCATTCATATGTAACATTCCACCTGGGGCTCAAAGAACTTGTCCAAGGCGTTCAAAATCACTGCCGTCTTTTTGCTTTGTTTGTTGATTAGATTTAGAGTGGTATACAATTTGTAGCAGTCCCTCCCCAGCAGCGTTACGAGTGTGGCTGCTCTTATTGGTTCCGGCTTGTTAATTAAATCTGTTGCAAGCTTGTAGTTTTGCCATTGCAAGTGGAAAAGCTGCCAATGTTGCAATGTAATGCCTTTCATTTCGACAGGAGATAGGAGGGGAAGTTTATGCAGCCATGCTACTCACTCAATATTTTGCTTGCAGTCTTCGGTATATGCTTTTCCTTGATCTTATTTAGCAGAGTTGAACATTTCTGTGTGCCTGTCTCAGCTGTGTAGTCTCTGCAGTATTTCCAGGGTTGTTAAAACTTTGTTTTATCTCCACTTCCTGACACCACGTTTCGAGCTCAATGATTGCAGTGCTTTCCAGTCTGAGGTCTTTATTGAATTGGTTGCATGATGTCTGCTTACCGAGACTGCCTCATGTCAGAGGTCACCTGACTACAGAAAGCCAGATGGGACATGTAGAATAGATTGCATTTCAAACCCAAACACAGAGGGTACAGACTCAGGATAACATTCCCGTCATTCTCTCAGGAACTCTAAATAAGGGGGCTGTGCTTCACTAGGAAGGCTGTGATTGAGTTGCATCACCTTTTGTCACAAAATCTACAACCAAGTTGCACATGTGCACAGTTTTGCCTGTTGCAGTCAAATTCATCATAACCCTCCAGCTACTGCACAGGGGCTATCAGTCACAGCTACCAGTCTGCATTTAGCAGGTGATTGATGCTATGCTTTCATCACAGGAAGCAATAGGATAGACTTCCAGGCTTTGTGCAGATTGCAGGCTTTCCCCAGCCCTGGAGCTTCATTAATTGTATCCACTTCTCCTGGAGACCTTGTCACATGAACTTGTTGCCTTCATGAGTCACAACTGCTTTCATTGCATTAATGCAGAACGGGTGCCTGAGCATAGACTATCATTCAAGCCTGTGTCCACTTCCTGGCAGCTGCCATGACACTTTTACATTTCAGCAATCCTCCATTTTCTCCATTCTTTGTGCCTGCATAGCAATTAATAGTGTAGTTGTTTGGGGGCAAGAGTTACCCTTGTGCACTTTGCTGATGGCCCCTCTCAGGAATCCATATTCTGTGGCAGAACTGCTCCAGAATCAGATCCCTGGCTGTCCTCATTGGACAGAACATTGGAGCCCTTAAGTATTGCTTCTGCTGCCTGGACAGGCCTGGTGGCTTCCTGCAATACAATTTACAAAGACTGTCTCATGCTCGTGTTGCAGTATGCTGAGCAACATGTTTGGCAGGGCTGACAATTACATAATGACAATAGCCAGAATGAGTGTGCACTCACATTCACCCCTCGGGCTGGATTCCCCAAGTGCAGGGTGCCAATGACTGGACTCATCTGGAAATCTGATTACTGTCGCAGCAACCAGGAGTTTTTATAAACTGCAAGGAATATTCATCCATCAATCAATATGCATTTGGTGTGCAATCTCAAGAAGACATTCATGTAGGTACGTGCCAGATTCCCTAGGAACTGTTATGAAGCAGTTCAACATCCTGGCCCCTTTTGTTCCATGAGGGAGTCTTAAGGGCTAGCACAGAGGAGACAAGGAATGTCCACTTCAAATGTGGCCCATGACACCTGTGAGCAATCCCAGCAATAAACCACATGACCACCAAGCCTGCCATTGAACAAGAATGTTGAAGTTGTGTTTCAGTGCTCAGATAGGTTTGGAGGTGCCTTTCAGAACTCGCTAGTGAGAGAGTCCAGAATGATAGTGGTGCGCTATGTCCTGCACTTCATTGCATAGCAGAGAGGCATGCAGATGGAAGACAAAGGACAGAATCATCCCAGATTTGCATCAAGTGTGGTGGCAGGCGGGTAAAACGATGTTTTACCCTCTGGCCATGATGGTGAGTTTTCACGCCGTATCATCCCAAACCCGCAGCATTAATTATGCATCCCCAGGAAACAGGCCACTTTCATGGCAGGTGGGTTCTCATTCACCTACCTGCCATCATCTCGCCACTTTGTCATGCCGGGCGCCTTATTTAAAGTCCAGCCATGCGCACATATCTCAGTGCTTCCAGCCCACAACTGCTGCAGGGATGATGTCCACGAAAGGCAAAAAGACTGCAGCCTCCAGTGACATGTCACTGGAACACCTTTTGGATGCCGTGGAGACCTGCCGCGATGTATTGTACCCCTACTCTGTCTGCATGGTGGAAAGCAGTGTGAGCAAACAGGCTTGGGAGACAGTGGCAGCTGTGGTCAGTGCCAATGCCCTTCAAAAGAGGACAGCCACCCAGTGCCGCAAGGGGATGAATGATCTCCTCCATTCCACCAGGGTAAGTAACTCTTCTCACACTCTCAGCTCACACACTCACAAACCCATCACACATTCACAGAGATCTCACTCATAGCCAATTCAAGGGACATCAGCATTCATTCTCTCACACACACCTTCATTGTCCTCATCCCATCCATAGGACCACATGCCAGGCATACTTATCATCTGGCCTGGCAGGTGACCTACTTAAATTCTCTCAATCTCTATTCATGCAGGACAAGCTGGCACACAACAACAAGGAAAGGTTGCAGAGCAGTGGAGGAATGCCTGAAATCAAGGTCATGACGAACTTTGAAAACAGAGCCATCCAACTGGCTGGTGACGACCTGGACCGGTACTGTGCTGACAATGAAGTCGGCAGTGCTCAACCAAGTGAGGGTCCAGCTGTGCAACATCCATCATACAACCAAGCTGTGAGTGATGTGGTGATGTTTCCTGTTTTACAGGCCACTGCTATGCACTAATTATCTCCCCTTGCTTTCACGGGCACATCTGGGAAACAGCCAACAGAGTCCATGACCCAGGCCTCCCATCAAGCCCTGAAGAAACCTCTGAAGAGGAATCTGAAGGCACCCTCCTTGAAGTCCCGTCACAGCGCTCACCCACACCCTCCACCAGCGCAGAGACACACACCTCGGTGGGACCTAGCTGTAGAATAGCCACGGGATCACAATCTGGTGAACACATCGCACTGTCTGATCCACAGCAGGTGGGGGCAGGGACTTCCCAGGTGTCCGGCACTCAGAGGACTGCTGGAAGCCAGAAATTTGCTGTGTCCGAGTCAGAAGAGCCCCATGACACGGTCATGTCACAATTGGTGGAGCTGCAAAGACAAGCTCGGGAACATCAGGAAGGGATGTTCACTGCATTCCTCGGATTGCAAGGCATGTTGGAGGAGTTCATCCACCTTCAGTCTGAGGTGATAGCACCAGCATGCCAACGCACTGAGGTCAATGCTGGTAGGATGGCGGCTGCCATGGAGACCTTGGTCCAGGATGTCACTCCTGCACTGCTGCTTGACTTAACTCCATCGCTGATGCTGTAGTTGGCCTCCAACAGTGTGTATGCGAGAGGGGTGCCGGGCAGCTCGATCTCACTCCAGCTACCCCTTCTCCCCAAGAAGTCAACCAGGGGCCGTGGGCACCCATAGGTTGGAGTATCAGCAGGCGAACTCACCAGGTCTCGGCCCTCCAGAGCACACCCACCAAGGTCATCACAGACAGGGCATAGCAGTCGGAGGCTGCCTCCGCCTCCGCAATGGATGTCCAGGGTACACCAAACCGTAGCAGCAGGGTTAGTAAAGTTAAGAAGATGTAGTTGCACAGCCTGGGTGTTAAAATCACTTGTACTTACTGTTCACTACTGTCAATAAACTCCCAAGAATGTCTCCCTGCCTGTAGCTCCTTGTTCTGATGAGCAGTGTTCGTGTCACTCAGATGTGAAACCTTTCTGCACAAGATCAAGGCAGGTGTCTCAGTCCAAAGGCCTCTTCCCTGTGCTTTGTGCAGCCTTCAGACCAAAGTGATGGTCTGGCTTCACACTCCCTGGACACATTACTGATGCCTGCACCTCGACAGTGTTTGTTATTGCTGCCAGAATGTAATGGACAGGCGTCAGAGTTGCATCATACTCTCTGTGTGTTCTCAGCACCTTTAAGGTGGAGCTGGCCCCCATCTCTTCAGCATCTGTGACCAGTGACACTGTGTTTCTGAAGGGTTCAGGTGCCGAAGGCAGACAAAGGACCAGATGCTTCTAAGGTTTCTTCGCGGTGTCTCTATGATATGACCCAGATGACAGAGCGCAAGTAATTAGCCCTCAGCCAGACAGTGGTCAGACATTTCCAGAGGCCATGCGAAGATTTATGGAATGTCCTCACTGCATGTCATCATCATCCTCAGCAATCAAGTCACTATTAGGGCCTCCA
This sequence comes from Cetorhinus maximus, assembly GCF_964194155.1. Classification (NCBI taxonomy): domain Eukaryota; kingdom Metazoa; phylum Chordata; class Chondrichthyes; order Lamniformes; family Cetorhinidae; genus Cetorhinus; species Cetorhinus maximus. The sequence goes on along the minus strand of NC_135880.1, from coordinate 157,020,427 downwards.
CTGTGTCTCTATGTCAGGAGCATTATCACAGAGGGTATGCACACCTCCATAAGCCAGACAGGAGTCAAACGTTCACAGATGCAATGTGAGGATCTATGACACTGCATGTCGTCATCATCCTCCACAAATCTAGCAGCTATGAGGGCCTTCTGAGCACACCTGCCAAATCTAGCCAGTGCAAGGGCCTCATCCCTATCATCGCCGCATTCGAGGGCCTCTTTACCCTCATCCCCATCGGCGTCCTCCGAGGAGACCTCCAGATCCTCTATCTTCTCCTCAGCCAGCTCCTCCCCCCATTGCAGCCCCAGGTTGTAAAGGGCACAGAAGGCGATGACGATGCACAACACCCTCTGCAGACTATATTGTAGGGCTCCACCAGGCCACTCCAGGCACCAGAACCTCATTTTCAGCATCCCGATGGTCTGCTCCACCAAGTTGCGAGTTGCAGCATGAGCCTCATTATACCTTCGCTCTGTTGCAGTCTGACGCCACCGCATGGGTGTCATCAGCCACGGCCTCTGCGGGTAGCCCATGTCCCCGAGGAGCCATCCCTGCAGCTTCTGTCGACCCTGGAATACGTCAGGGATCTGTGACCTACTTAGAATGTAGGAGTCATGGATACTCCATGGAACCCGTGAGCAGACCTACAGGATGCGCTTCTGGCACACAAGCTGTACATTCAGTAAATGGAATCTCTTGCAGTCGATATAGTTGGCCGCGTGTTGCGATGGAGATCTGAGCGCCGTGTGAGTGCAGTCAATGGCACCCTGCACGTGTTGGAAATATGAGACCTGGGCAAATCCAATCGCTCTTGCAAACTGGCTCTCCTAGTCCCAGGCGAAATGTACAATGTTGTGTTCCCTCGCAAAGATAGCATCTGTGACCTCATGGATGCAATTGTGGGAGGAGGCTTCTGAGATCCCATAGAGGTCACCTGCGGAGCCCTGAAAGGAGCCACTGGCATAGAAATTGAGCGCCACTGTGACTGCCACAGCCACTGGCAGTGGATGCCCTCCATGTCCCCTTGGTGCCAAATCCTGCAGCAGTTGGCAGATGTGACGAACCAGTTCTCTAGACATGTGCTGTCTTTAGCGACACTGGTTCTCGGTCACCTGCAGGAATAGAAGGTAGCGTCTATAAACGCTAAGTGCTGACCAGCAATGGCTCACTGTGGCTCTCTGTGTGCGGGAGCTCCAGCAGCCCCTTATTCTTGAGGTTGCTGCTCCTCCCTCTGCACAGCCAGGGACCTCAGCCGCTCTTTCCTCCATCGTCTTCGCTCTCTGTATGTCAAAAGGTATGCGGCTAGTTCACCAGGCTCCATGATTCTGATGTACTCCTCATGCAGGATGAAAGAGAGAGACACGGGGTTAGCATGGTTGTACTAAGAATCTGTCATGGTTAAGTGTGAAGGTCCCTTAGCGCATCACAGAGAAAGCTGGCTGCCACTTGGATGGCCAGAGTCTAGTGCGCTGTATGGCTGCCCAAAACCCCACCCACCTCCGCCCCACTCCACCTGACCAATTGGTGGCAGCTTTGCCCATTAGACTGCATGCTGTGCTCTCAGCTCAGGCACAGGTATTTTCCTAACCTGCACTGCAAGGCTGCACTGTTAGTTTGAACTATCTGATTCAAAATATCCCAAACTGGGATGCTGACATTGGAAGGGGCTGTGAGCGCCTCCACCAGTGACTGCTCCATGGCCAACTTTAGCATGGAGGTTGTACAATGCAGTCATCCAACTGTTCTGCAATCCACTAAAATGCTCATTAGTTGCAGTCTGTGCCCAAGGGGTGAAAAGCTATGGAGTACTTGGTGGCACTTTGATGCCTCCACTTTGCTTGAGTGGGCAGATAAGCTAGAAGCCCGACTCCAATCATATTAATGGCTGTACCTGAAATGTCTCAGTTGCAGAGGAGTGGTCATTTCATATAAGGTGTCCATAATGCGTGGCTGCTTCCCTCGCCCACCCTACCCCCTACCCCTAATTCTTGTGCGCTACATTCAACAGCAGGGCAGACCTAGCCCCTCCCCCCATGTCACCTCAACCGCAGGGCTGCCCTTTCTCGCCCCCCGGCCCCCCAAACCCACCACAACACGTCTCAAACTTGAAGTCCAACAGGCAGTCCTGGTGAGCACTACGCAACATTACTGTGTACTCACCTCCTCAAAGTGCAGCCTGCCAAGTGCACGCCTTTTATATGCTGCTGTGAAATACGTTGGCGTGCTTTCCTGCCGACGTGGGCGGACAATCCAGCGGTGGGGAGAGGACGCTTCGGCAGGCAGGCCTAATAATGATGTGCAGATGTATTACAATGAGTTTCCTGATGTCCGATGGCAGGAAACACAGCCCGCCATTAGCGGGCTGAGCGGACGATCGCAGACAGGCTTTATGCCATCGTGAAACCGATCGTGCTATATTGTTTGCTCATGCCACCGAACATGCCCGATGCCAGCACACACAGAAAACCGTGGCCAAAGGGACCTACCACTCATCTTCAGTTGAGCAGAACATAGAGGAATAAGAAAAGAAGAAGGTAGGGGAGGATGATAATGGGGTTTATATCACTGTCTGCATCAGCTGGGATGGCCTAATATTGTGAAAGTTCACCAAGTATAAACAGAAGAAATGAGATCATACGGTTTGCTCCCAACACCAGCACCAACCATTCCCCCAGTCCCACCCTTTCCATTTGCATGAACCTCAACCATTCATCCACATTGCACATTTGCCCAATGGTCCCATCATGTTCATCGTGAAACAAGTGACAGAGTGAGTTGGACCTCAGGACTTTTTGCTTAATTTATTCATTCTTGGGATGTTGGGGTCGCTGGTAAGGCCCAACATTTGCTTCCCTTCCATATTTACCTTTGAGAAGGTGGTGATGAGCTGCCTTCTTGAACCCAATTAAAACATTTCATAATTTTATATACCTCTGAGAGGTCACTCCTCAGACTCCGCTTTTCAAGGATAGGATATGAATCCACTTTTGTCACCACGTTCACCTTTCGATAGTCCACACACAGTCTTTGTATTCCACCTTTTCCAAATCACTTTGACACTTGCTTAGAAGATAACTCAATATTTCATTTAAATTTTCAAGCACCCCCTCATTATCCAATTTGATTAGAAGGAAATCAATTTCAGAGATCTCCACTTCTACCTCTTTCATCCACCATCACTAATACCTCTTTTTGTTCCTCTTCCCTGTCAAAGTACTTTTTAAGCATATTTACATGACATACTCTCAGCTTCTTTCTTCTATCTGGATCATTTATTAAATAATTTACTGCACTCAATTCCTTTTCAATCCTGTAAGGCCAATTAAATCTTGCATTGAACGAATCACCTAGTATTGTTAACAAAACTAGTACTTTCTTCCCAGAAACAAAACTGCGAGTTATAGTTTTCTTATTTGCTTTCACTTTCATAATTTGCTGTGATGTCTTTAAACGTTCCCTAGCCAACTCACATAGTCTGTTCAATCTTTCCCTGAAATTTGATACATAATCCAGGAGAATACTTTTTGAATTTTGTCCCACCAATTTCTCATGAATCAATTTCAGTGGTCCCCTTAACTCATGACCATAAATTAGTTGAAAAGGGCTAAAACCATTTGATGCATTAGGAGCATCTCAAATAACAAATAACAAAAATGGAATTCCTGTATCCCAATCCTGTGCATAACCCTGACAGTGTGCTCTTGTCATAGTTTTTTAAAGTTTGATGTCATCTTTCCAAAGCTCCTTGTGACTCTGGATGATAAGCTGTTGACTTCAACTGTTTTATCCCCAAACTGTTCAGTACTTCCTTAAGCTGTGACATGAAATTTGACCCCGATCTGATTGTATTTCTTTAGGTAAACCGCATCTTGTAAAAAATTTTATTAACTCTTCCACAATCTTCTTAGTTGTAATATTTCTTAAAGGTATCACCTCAGGAAACCTGGTAGACACATCCATTATTGTCAGTAAATACTGATTTCCACTTTTAGTCTTAAGGAGGGGTCCTATACAATCATGATCCTGGCAAAAGGTTCTTCAAATGCTGGTATTGGGATTAAAGGCACCGGCTTAATCACTGCTTATAGTTTTCCTGTTATTTGACAGGTATAACAGATTCTACAGAACTTGACTACATCCCTATGCAATCCTGGCCAAAAGAAGTACCTCTGTGTCTTTTCCTGTGTTTTTCTAATTCCTAAATGTCATGGAATCCTAAATGGAATTTCATGAGCATTCCTCAGAATCTCATTTCTATACCCTAATGGGATAACAATCTGATGCACCTCCCTCCAGCTTTCATTTGCTGAGACATGATCTGACCTCCACCTTCCCGAAGATAACATACTAGAATACATTTTGCTTCTGTTTCTGAATAAGCTTTCTGATATGACTGTTTTAATTGCAGATCATTTTTCTGCAATTCTACTATCCTTTTTGAGTTAAACACTTCAGCTGAATTGTGCTGTACTCCTCCCTCTTGAATAATGTTATCAAATACAATGCCAGCTAATTGAATTTCGACACCTTCTTCTTACCTTTGAACTGCCTGCTTATCTTGGTTGTCTTGTTCTTCCCGATGAGCCTTTGATCTCATTACAACACAGTTAGGAAACAATCCAGCATGTTCCTTCTGTAACATCTCTGTTGAAAATACTTCTACTGGCTGCTCAACTAGGCGTCACCCACATTTGCAATCCAGCTATATCATTACCCAGTATAAATTGAACCCCTACAATGAGCAATTTTTCCACCACTCCAACTATAACTTCACCTGTCCTCCATTTGCTCTTTAAATTTAACTTCCACAATGGAATAGATTTAGCATCTCCATGAACCCCACTTAATTTCACCTTCTCCTGCAATACTCCCTTTGAACAACAAATATCACTATCCCACAACATTAAGGATTGGCTAGCCCCTGTGTCTCTTAAAATTTTAACATCTTTACCTACTCCACCCTATACACAAGGAAAGACTTTCCCTTCACATACAAAACCTTTAAACATTTCTGCAACCTGCTCCTCAGAATTTTCTTGAGTAAACTGTGAACACATTCCCACTTCTTTACCTTTCACTGATTCTCCCTGTTTTACCAGTACACAAACCATTGGTTTCTCCTGTGCCTGAACCTCAGAACCCACAGCACTTTTACTTCCAGAGCTTTTCTGTACCACAAAATTTCCAACAGGTTTTTCCTGCAATCTCCAACACACTGACTTTGTGTGCCCCACTTTATTACAATGAAAACACTTCAATTTTTGAATGTCACTTCTACCTTCAGCACCTTCCTTTTTATTCTGAGGAAAAACTTCCTGGGAACTTTCAGCTACTCCTTCTCTTCCCTGACTACCTGCCTTCTTTTCACCTTCCCACTTTTTATCTTTTTCCAATTTGAAAGGGTGACAGAAAAAGGTTTAGCTCTATGAACCCACTCATAATCATCGGCAATCTCTGCTGCTTGTCTACAGAATCAGCCCTCTGTTCCTACACATGAGTTCTCACTACTGAATGGATTGAATCTTTAAATTCTTCCAAAATAATTACTTCCCTAAGAGCTGCATAGGTTGTTTCTATTTTTAATGCCTGTATCCACCGGCCAAAATTACTTTGTTTCACTCTTTCAAACTCAATATAAGTTTGCCCAGGCTGTTTTCTCATACTCCTAAATTTCTTAATGATAGTATGTATCAAATGTATGCTTCAGGAACCAACTCATATGCACTTAAAATAGACTTTCTCAGCACATTATAATTCACCAACATTTCTTCTGACAGCGAAGCATGTACCTCATGCGCCCTACCTAACAACTTAGACTGTAATAATAACATCCAGTTTTCCTGTGGCCATTTCACCTGTTTAACTAGCTTCTGAAATGAAATAAAGAATGCTTCAATATCTTTTTCCTCAAACTTTGGAAGAGCTTGTACAAACTTAAACATAACCCCACTGGGTTCTACTCTAGAGATAAATCCTTCCTCACCTACTGGCATCTCTTTTTTAACTGCCAACATTTTCAGTTGGAACTCTCTCTCTCTCTCTCGCTCTCTTTCTCTTTCCTTCTCTATCTTCATGATTTCTAATTCCCTTTTAAAAGCTATTTCCCTGTCCTTTGCTTCTAATTCAAGCTTTTTCATTTGCAACTGAAGTCTCACTACCTCCAGCTGTGACTCACTAGTGTCAGGTTTCACTTCCAACTGTAGATGCTGTGCTATACTTTTAATTATATGTGATTTCCTTGCACCCTCAGGTAACCCCAATTTTAACTTATCTGCCAACTATGTTAACTTACTTTTGGTTATTTTCTCCAACCCAAGCAGAGTTATCTCTTCTACTCCCAGACAAGTCTTAGCAATTGTCAAAGCCATCCTGCAGTCTCACCACTCCTAAAATACCTCAGTAACACCTGAATTCAAAGTGTTTCTCATTCTCGCAATCTTAAGAATCACCAATTCCAAACCAATCAAGGAATTAGAAATATTCTTATCCTGGCAAGATTTCGGTAAAGCTGAGTTATTTAAAAATCCCTGAGGGAAACTGTAAACAACTGTCATAACCCATAGTTTTAAGTGGTATGTTTGAGATGCAACTCTAAATTCAGGAATCAGACCACCAGTTCTTCAGAGGTTTTATATTAAACTAAAGGAAACATTCCCTGAGGGAAACTGTAAACAACTGTCATAACCCATAGTTTTAAGTGGTATGTTTGAGATGCAACTCTAAATTCAGGAATCAGACCACCAGTTCTTCAGAGGTTTTATATTAAACTAAAGGAAACATTTGATTAATTTACACAAGTTAAATTATTACACATGACTACAAATTACTGCTATCATAACTTTTAACAAATTCCCAAACTAATCTCCATTAAGGCAACAGCAACCCAGATACTAGGCAAAGCATGTTCACCTTACAAATTCAAAATGAGGTTCTTTTCACTTTGGTTCCTGTGGAGACAGTTGTAGGCTTATAGCTACTTTGATTGTGCGTTGTCTCTGCTCTGCGCATACAAAACTGCTATCCTTATACCTAGCCCAGCTCATTGAATGTAAATTCTCATTGTATCACCAGTCTCTTCTAATAATAAAACCCCTTTCATAGTACCAATTTAATAGTGATATAAACATATTGCTTGGCCTCTGCTAGCTAGGTGCCAGGTTTCACCCCACTTCTTGAATATTCTATTCAAAAAATGCAAATGCACGCTATCTCTCTTATATCTCAAAACTAGTACACATCAAAGCACCCAAACTAGTTGGCTTTAATCCAATTAAGGCATACCCACAGGTTAAATTTCTATTTTAAAAGAAAAATATTTTCCAATAATATTATATACATTAATAGCTTCATGACAGAGGGATGCAAGGAATTTAGGTTAGAATAGAAAGCAAAAGGTAGTGAAAAATGACAAACTGTTCCTAACACCACAATATGGGTCTGATTGAGACTGACTGGGATAAGATTTAGTATCCAACCTAGAAAGGATATGAAAAAAATAGGAAAATCCCAACAAAAGCCTGTGATGGTCCTTAGCCATAAGGTTCAGGATTGCTTTAAAAATCATACCTTTTTTGAAGTAATGTTTTATTCCAGCTTGTTAACTAGCATCCTTTCGAAACATAATTTAAAGGCAGCAAAGTGGCACAGACAGAGGTCATGTGCAGTGATTTTGACCAATGTAGTAATGCTCTGATAGGTTCTCAAATTGAAGTCAGTTTATTAATTCAAATTGTTAAATGTACCATGATCAAGAATAACCCTGAAATTTTAAAGCAAAGAATTTCTACTTTATTTGGTTAAGCATATGTGTGTGACAGATAAGAATATGGGCTCCATCCAGGACACATACCTGTCATCAGCATTTCACTGCAACTCAATGTGTCTGCCAATTCCCTTTGACTGTATCAGGATTTCAGAGTTGAAGGAGGAGCAAGGCTTTCACAGAGGATTAATGATCTAATTTGTGGAGAAAGCAACAGGCGTAATGTTTCAATGACCTTTCATCAACCTAACATTAACTGTTGTTTCTCTCTCCACAGATGCTGCCTAACTTGTTGAATATTTCCGCCATTTTCTGTTTTAAATACATAGAAACATAGAAACTAGGAGCAGGAGTAGGCCATTCAGCCCTTCGAGCCTGCTCCACCATTCATTAGGATCATGGCTGATCATCCAAATCAATACAAAAACAGAATTACCTGGAAAAACTCAGCAGGTCTGGGAGCATCAGTGGAGAAGAAAAGAGTCGACGTTTCGGGTCCACACGACCCTTCAACAGAACTGAAGTATAGTTAGGAGAGTCTGGTTTAAGGTGGGGGGCGGGGGGAGAGAAGTTGAGGGTGGGGTGGTTGTAGGGACAAGCAAGCAGTGATAGGAGCAGTGATAGGATCTCTTTGTTCCTTTTGTCTGTGACATCTTTTGATTATCTGCTCCTATCACTGCTTGCTTGTCCCTACAACCACCCCACCCTCAACTTCTCTCCCCCCTCCCCCCACCTTAAACCAGCTTATATTTCACCCCTCTCCTAACTATACTTCAGTTCTGTTGAAGGGTCGTGTAGACCCGAAACGTCGACTCTTTTCTTCTCCACCGATGCTGCCAGACCTGCTGATTTTTTCCAGGTAATTCTGTTTTTGTTTTGGATTTCCAGCATCCGCAGTAGTTTTTTGTTTTTACATCCAAATCAATAGCCTGCTCCCGCTTTCTCCCCATACCCTTTGATCCCTTTCGCCCCAAGAGTTATATCCATCTGCTTCTTGAAAACATACAATGTTTTGGTCTCAGCTACTTTCTGTGGTAACGAATTCCACAGGCTCACCACTCTCTGGGTGAAGAAATTTCTCCTCATCTCAGTCCTAAATGGTCTACCCCATATCCTCAAACTGTGATCCCTGGTTCTGGACTCCCCCACCATCGGGAACATCCTTCCTGCATCTACCCTGTCTAGTCCTGTTAGAATTTTATAGGTTTCTATGAGATCTCCCCTCATTCTTCTCAACTCCAGCAAATATAATCCTAATCGACTCAATCTCTCCTCACATGTCAGTCCCGCCATTCCAGGAATCAGTCGGGTAAACCTTCGATGCACTTCCTCTATAGCAAGTACATCCTTCCTCAAATAAGGAGACCAAAACTGCAATTAGACTGTGCTGTAGGTGTGATTTCCACGATAATTGCCTTTATACAATGCTTTTAACATCGCAAAATACCCCAGGCACTTCACAGAGCTGACAAGACAAGAATGGACATCAAGACAAAGGGCAGAATCTCCCATTCTGGAGACTAAGCCCTGTGGTGGGTGGGGAAGTCAGAGTGATTCCCGCTGTGTGCCTGGACAGCTGAAGATGCTCGATCTTCTGCTTTTCAGCTCATTAAGCACGCATTCATGAGGAGCTCGGTGAATCTTGAGGCAAAGTGGGCCGGAGGTCACCTGCTCCACCATTGCCTCATGGGCCGAAGGCACCCAGACAGCCATTCACTCATTGCAGGCCAGGAGCTCCAGATTCTGCATCCATCAATATATCTAAAAAGAGAAAGCAACCTTCGGCCCCACAGTACAACTACTCCTCCCTGGAGACTCTCCTTCAGACTATCTAGGAAAGACGGCAGGTGCTCTTTCTGAGGGAAGGGAGCAGGAGGCCGTCCCACCTGACCATGGTGACCTGGGAGGTGAGCGTCTGTGGGTTAGCATTGGATGAGTGCCTCGTGGTCCTCCTGGAGGAGGTGGATACCAGGAGGGACATCCCTTTCCCCAGAGATGGAAGGAGGAGGCCACCGCACCTAACAAAAAGAGCTCGGGAGAAGGTAGCAGCGCAGGTCAGCGGCGCACTTGGGTACAGTGCCACAAAAGGTTTAATGACCTGCTGCGCTTGGGAAAGGTTGGCATGGACCAGTGTGTTGAAGTGTTAAGATCTGGCCATTCCCCCCGTGGAGCTCAAGGGTGTTATAATCTGAGTGCCAGCTGTCAATGATGCCGGAGCTGGCCAAGGGGGTGAGCCCTGGCTGCTTGGACTGAGTGCCTTGCGGCTCGAGGGCCATGACTTGGATGTGCCCTGCAAGGTGTTCCTCAAGTGGGGTTGGCCAGGCTGCAATGATGCTGCAGGTAGAGAGTGGACTAATCCATTGAAAGGTCATAGACAGGCAGAGGCCCCCAAACCTCCTAATCCTATCCAGTTTTGAGCAGGTGCCTTGGAGCCGGAGAGGCACCACACACCTCGGTCAACCGGCCGCGGAGAGGCTGAGGTGTCAGATGAGGGTAAGAGTGCAGTGCACAGAGGTGAGAGTTTCGGATGGTGCAAACATTCTTGTGTAGTCTCATTATTGATGGGAACCTCAAAACTGGATTCCCCACATTGAAAGACGATGGCACCATGATGCAGATCTCCACTGTCTCACCAGGGTGTCTGGCATGCACAGTGACATTGTGATGACTTAAACTAATGACATGTTATTGTTCTCCCTTAGATTTGCCAGCACACACTCATTCTCAAGACCCTGAAGAGGCACCCCTGACGCCAGAAGATCGGTAGGCTTCAGCTGCACCTGTGTCACACCCACTCTCTGAACCAGGCACTAGCGCAGATACCAGCACCTCAGTAGGCGTTAGGTCCTCGGCTAGAATGTCTGAGCGCTGAGGTGCGGGCACTTGACACTTGTTTGAGGAGCAGGAGGAGGCAGAGAGTGCTCAGAGCACCGGCAGTCGGAGTACTGCTAGGGACCAGTACAATGCTGAGTCAAAGGCAGATGATGAGCCTCTGAAGTTGTCCAAAAGGCAGCAGATGCTGGATGTCCAGTGGGATGTGCGGGACGATCTGGTGGAGATCTATGAGAGTATGCGTGCCATGGTCTCTGTTGTGGAGGAATCCATGCGGAGCATGAGCAATGCGTTGGCCCTCATGACTGAGCGCACTGCCTCCTCCATTGAGAGAGTGGCGACTCTCATTGAGAGGCAGCTCCAGGAACACAATGAGGGGTTCCGGGGGTTGCACTCGGACCTGCAAGCCCTCACACGGATAATGGCCTCGGGTGGTAAGTTTCCATGTGTGAGACAGATGAGGCACCCAGTATCCCAGCTAGGTGCCCGTCCATCAATGGCGAGCAGGGAGGTTCAGAGAGATCTCACATTGGCGCACGAGAGCAGTTTGTCATCGCTGCAGGCTCCTCTCAGGGTGCTCTGAATGATGGCAGCAGCTCCTCCGCCCCTCTGCCAGTGACCATGGCAAAGGATGAGGCTGCGATAGCTGGGGAGATGTTAGTCATGGCACTGGCCACTCCCTCCCAGGCAGAGCCAGCAAATGCTCCACTGGCCAAAGGACAACTGCCACGTCATCAAGGCCAACAAAGCAGCAGAGTCAGCAGGCTGCCTCCAATGCGGGTGCCAGCGAGAGAGGAACACCTAGACATAGCACTTGCAAACATAAGTTTAAGGCACCATGAGCACAAGAGGGACTGGTCACGAGTGATCTTCTGTTGTTTATGTTTACGTAACATTTTGTTTATGTTTACTGGTCTGGGAACAAAGACCAGAGAAGGTTCTGTTAATTTTTTTGGATTGTCAAAATGAGATAAATTTTGTTTTTGTTGTAATGGCCTGAGTATTCTTCACCTTTGTATTTTTTTGGTGCAGGGTACGCCAGTATGTAATGCTGGATGTGAGTGGCTCTAAACTTTATTTCACAGGCACTGAGTGGACTTTGGGTGCAAAGACAGTGTCATTTCAGACACCCAGGATGGAGGTGGCAGCCCTGGCATCAGTGGAAGTAGATCTTTTGCAGCCTAGCTGAAGGAATATTAGATCAAGGTGCCCTGGTGCCCCTACCTCCCTGAAGGATACAGAGGTCTGCTTCCACACCCTCAGTGTTCTCCTCGCTGTTCTCCTCTTCTGACTCACTACTGGGATCATCCTCTGTGGCCTGTGGAGCTGTATCGAGATCCTCTTCCTCCAGTGGGTCCCCCCTAGCCAGTGCCAGATTGTGGAGAGCACAGAATGCAACCACTATCAGTGACACCCACTCTGCGGGGGGGTATTGTAGTGCCACCCCCGAATGGTCCAGGCATCAGAAGCATATCTTCAGAAGACCTATGGTCCTTTCTATCTCCGTCCTTGTGGAGGCATGACCCCTATTATAACACTGCTCTGCCTCTGTTCTCGGGTGGTGGAGAGGCATCATAAGCCACCTTTTCAACAGATAATCCTTGTCACCCAGCAGCCATCCATCCAGTTGAGCTGAGCACTGAATAGCATGGGCACCTGGGAGTGTCTGAGGATATAAGCATCATGGGAGCTGCCAGGATACCGTGCACAGACTTGCAGAATTTGCATCCTGTGGTCACACACTATGTGCACGTTCGTCGAGCCGAATCTCTTCCTGTTGACAAAGGCACCCGGCTCACCCGCTGGCACCTTGATGGCCACATGTGTGCAGTTGATTGCACCATGGATGCGGGGAACCCAGCCATCACTGCAAGCCCTCTGGCTCACTCAGCCTGGCTGGCCTCGTCCGTACGGAAATAAATAAATGTCATTGCCCACCTGAACAGAGCTTCTGTCACCAGCTTGACGCAACTGTGGACAGCTGATTGTTACCCTCCACAAAGATATCCCACTGACCCCTGTAAAGAGCCGGAGGCATAGAAGTTGAGGGCCACTGTGACCTTCAGGGCCACTGGCATGGGGTGTCCACCCATACAGATGGAGGTGATCATCTGACAAATGGAGGTCACTGTCTCCCTGGAGAAGCGGAGCCTCCTTCGTCATTGCACCTCGGACATATTGAGGTAGCTCCATCGCTGCCTGTAAACCCGGGCAGCAGGGTAGTGGTGTCTTCTGCAGCCCCTTCCGCCTTGGACTACCTGCTGGCCCTGCACCCCTTGTGCCTGCGTCTCTCCTCCCACAGGTCGCTTCCCTGGAAGCTGCACTGGGACACCTGGCCTCCTCTCCATTCTGCCCCTCTCTTCTTCCTCAGAGGAGGTGCCACCAGCGGAGACCACAATCCCCATTATCAGGGTAACAGAAAGCTGTCTGATACCTGGAAGGGTCCACACAGTCAAAATCCTTTGGGGATCTTGGAGACATCAATGAGTCCTGAAACGAAGCCTAGAAATGCTAAGCATGAAGCTCAGAACAGAGTTGAAGCTGCCAAGTTCAAATAAGCAACCAGCAGCAAACTATCTCCTAAACTCCTCACTACTCACACTGGCAATGCTGCTGACCCTTTTTATGCTGCCCTTGGATGAGGTTTTGTGAAAAATGGGCGGCCAGCCTGCTCGTTTGCCTGTGCGACAAGCGCGGAATCGCACAGCAACATAAAATCAGGTTCAATTGGGTTTGTAAAGGCCTTAAGTGTCCTCTTAATTGATGGCGGACACAATTCTGACACCAGCGTGTGCTTGCCAACCTGAAGATTGAAAGCCTGCGGATGACGTCGGGATGCTTGCCCGACATCTTCGCGCACTATTTTACACTCAATCGTATCAGGCGCATGCCCGCCCGCGAGGTGTAAAATTCTGCATCCTTGGTGTAGTAGTGGGTCGGCGTGCTGCCCTTCATCATCGCCCTGTGCTTCCTCATCCTCTGAGGCACTGCTGGATTCATCTAAGGAGATGTCTCGCTCACCTGTTTCTCCCTCAGGCAACACATCCTCCCTTTGCAACTCAAGACTGTGCCGAGCGCAGCAAACAACAATGATACGGGACCTATTTTTGTATCGTCAGCAAATTTGAATACATTACACTCTGCCCCCTTCTCTAAATCGTTAATATAGATAGTAAATAATTGAGGCCCTAGGACTGATTCTTGTGGCACTCCACTATGTCTTTCCAGCCTGAAAAAGACCCATTAATCCTAACTCTTTGTCTTCTGTGTGTTAACCAATCTTCAATCCATGCTAATACATTACCCCCAATACCATGAGATCCTATCCTGTGCAATAACCTTTTATGTGGCATCTTATCAAATGCCTTCTGGAAATCCAAATATACTACATCTACCAATTCCCCTTTATCAACTCTGCTTGTTATATCCTCAAAGAACTCACGTAAATTTGTCAAACATGATTTCTCTTTCACAAAACCATTTTGACTCTGTTTGATTGCGTTAAGCTTTTCTAAATGTCCTGCTATTTCTTCCTTAATAATGGACTCTGGCGTTTTCCCAATGACAGCTGACTGGCCTATAGTTTCCCGTTTTTTGTCCCTCTCTCTTCTTGAACAGGGGCATCACGTTAGCAGTTTTCCAATCTGCTGGGACCCTCCTGTAATCCAGTGAGTTCTGGAATATTTCAACCAATGCCTCCACTATCTCTTCAGTCACTTCCTTTAATACCCTTGGTTATAGGCCATCAGGATCTGTCAATTTGTCTGCCTTTAGTCCCATTAGTTTGTCAAATACTTTGTCCCTCGTGATAGAGACCATTACAAGAGCATTGTCTTTCACTCATCTCTATCATGAACAGCATCTTCTATATACTGTGGTCTTCATTGCATTTGTCCCTCTTCGGGACTGGACTTCTTGGGGCCCCGCTCCCTCTTGCATCTCATGTCACTGGCCATCCTGGGCCTGTGCCAATCTGTTGACGGATTCTTTATCTCCTCATTCGAATTAGAGTTATAAACAAGGAAGTGTGGCCTGCAGTCTGCATTCACCACTCATCTTTGTATCCGTCAATGAATACATTTGAGAATTTATTTAAACTTTCCCTTGACTAGTTTCCCTCCATCTTCAAGGCAGGAGGCCAGTGCAAAGCCCTTGGGCTGGCCTTCATCTAAACATAGCATCTCCAGGCCACTCCTTGCAGGTAGATCCTCCTCCTCAGACATGACTGCGCATTCACAAAAAGGGTCTTGATCAGGGTGAATACAGCCATGTGTGAGAACCAACTGTCAGGCAATTGTCAGCTTGCCTCCATGAGCCTAGACACCTTATATGCAGAACATAGGGAAATGATGGCATCATGGTAGTGTGACTGGACTGGTAATCCAAAGGCCCAAGCTAATGTTCTGAGGGGGCAAGGGTTCAAATCTCAACGCAGGTGGAATTTAAATTAGTTAATAATCTGAATTATGAAGCTAGTCTCAGTAATGGTAACCATGAAGCCATTGTTGATTGCTATAAAACAGAGGGCATTGTGGTGGGGTAGTGGGGTAATGTTACTGGACTAGTAAGCCACAATGCCCTGGGGTCTTGAGTTCAAGTCCCACAATAACAGCTGACAGCACATTTAATTAATAAATATTAAATTAATTCAATGAATAAGTATTAAACAAAAAGTTATAACTGGAATGCACTGCCTGAAAGTGTGATGGAGGCAGGTTCAATCAAGGCATTCAAAAGGGCATTGGATGGTTATTTGAATAGAAACAATGTGCAGGGTTACAGGGAAAAGGCAGGAGAATAGCATTTAGTCATAATGCTCATTTGGAGAGCCAGTGCAGACACGATGAGTCGAATGGCCTCCTTCTGCATCGTAATGATTCTGTGACATAGCCTTGTCACAGGCTTTAAGCATTGTTCCTTGTAAACCATGACTATTTAATGGGGATTAATGAGGCTTGGAGTGTGCCTGTAGCTTCTGTCCAGCAGCCGTGGCCCTTGAATGATTTAACCTCCATCCCTTTTCACATGTCTCTGTCAAGAACAGATGGCCAATCACACCAACTCAAATGTAGCCCCAAAACCTAATGGGTTCGCACATGAATGCGCACCAATAGTCAAGGAGCAATTCTCCTTCAATGGGCATTTGACTCTTGAAACCAGTACTTATCTGAGCCTTGCTCTGCATGGCTTGAGCAAATAATTATGAGGCTGCCTCTTCATTTGGCCCAGAAGAGCATTCCTGACCTCCTCCAACACACTTTAAGACCCCTCCCATATTTTTCTCATGCTTGTTTTTCCAACAGCATCATTGCTGTGTAAAGTCAAAGACCTCCCCCGTCACCCACTAAGCAGGGCCCGGGAGACGCGGGTGAAGATGGTACCAAATACCAGGGCCCAGGAGTTGGGGTGGAGGGGGAGGTGGTGGGGGGGTGCCAGGCTCTGTGTTGCAAACAGAGTTGCTCACCATCCAGGCTGCAGCCAGAGCTGCAGGCCTGAGCGACCAGCTTAAAAAAGCGGATCTGTCAGGTTGAAGGTTCCAATTTTTAAAAATTTAGTCTGTTCGATGTCAGTGTCAATTTCAGTAGTTGCTGTGCTGCAGCTTCCAATCTACAAGCAGCATTGTGGTTCCAATTTTTTTTTGAAAAGCCCGCCAGAAAACCATGAAGCTGCCTAAAGGTCAGCAGCAGTGCAGCAAACATCAGGAGAGAACTATTGCTTAAAAAAATGACAAGTCAAATCCCCATCATGTTAGAACCAACTGGATGCTGTGCATGCGCGTGTGTTTGTGTGTGTGTGTGTCTGTTTGTGTGTGTGGGTAGTGGGTGGGATGGGTGAAGTTAGGAGGGGGATGGGGGAAGGTTGAGAGGGAGATTGATAGCGAATCAGCATTAGGCCTCCAATTTCACCATTGCTCCAGTCACTCTGCCTACTGCATGCAGGTGTAATGAAAGAAAGTCAAAACCTACGTTAATACAGCACTTTTCATGATGTCCCAAATCGCTTTACAGCCAATTAAGTACTTTTAAGTTGTAGTTGCCAGTATATTGTAGGCAATTTTATCAAATGGCAGAGCAGGCTCTGGGGTGCAGAATGGCCTACTCCTGCTCCTAATACGTATGTTCATATGTCATTCTGGGATGGATAGGTTGAACTAGGCTAGATGGTCATTGTCATCCGTAACTATCTTGCAAAAAGAGGGTGAAATTATGGCTGGATTTCTGTTTATTTTGTTGCTATTATTAATTTGCTGTGAACGGGTTTTGTGGAGTGAGATTGCCAGAACAGGAGTACGTAATGGGCTCATAATGAATCAGCAACCTGTTTTACACTGCACATGATTCTCAAGAATCTTTCCTGTTAACTTCAATCTTGTCCCTTTGTTTACTTATCTATTATCCCATTCCATCTTGGTGCTTCTTATGAGTTTTTTGAGGTGTTGAAATATCGTGATAAAGTTGTGTTGCATAGTAGATATTGAAAATATATCGTAGTGAGAAGCAGCAATCAGCAGAGTCTTCAGACTTGTGATCAAAAAAACAAATACAATTGTGAACCATCCCACCTTTATCCTCTGGCCTCCTAAAAGTTGTGTTGCACAGAGACACCTGAGGGCTTCAATGATTCTCACTGATAGTAAAGATCTATATTGTTCAATCCCTCCACTTTGTTGCTCAGGAGTCATTTGAGCTTTCTACCCTATGAGATTATTGATAAACTGTATGATATGATTATATTGAGTAATATGCACCCAGGCAGAAGAAAACCTCCTACTCCTACAAAATGGAAAAGATCTTGTTCAGTTTATCTGGGTTGCAAGTGTTGAATCTTTTTCCCAAATATGAATTTACTATCACCGTGCCCATATGGTACAATGTGCAGAACATGTTAATGAGGGCTGAGGCAGTCACCGAAATCATTGTTATCGTCTGCACAATGTTATAAATAACTAATGGAATATTTTCCTGTCAAATTGACAATGTTGCATATTGCTTTTAAAGTTAAATATGTACTTTCTGGTTTGCTTAATAGTCATGGTGGGATCACCTATAAGGTACATACAAACTAACACTGCTTTTTCTCGCTGCTGCTCTGAATATTAGTGACCCATGCTGCATATGTATCGAACAATATTTGTAATCAGGTGCCAAAAATAGACGTCATTATTTTACTAGGGCCTTGTGATTGTTTCGTGCATTGATTAGTGAATCTTGAAAGGGGAAAAAATATCATGCATGATTGACAGGGAGGGTTAAAGTTGAAGGGAGGGAGGGGGGTGGGGTGTTGGGAGGAATAAGGAACCCAGAAAAAGGAGAGGCACCAGGGCCCATGATTTCTCTCCATGGCCCTGCCACCAAGTTCCTCCCATCTTCCTCCACAGTCACTGCCTCCCGTGGCCATCCCGCCTCTCCCTGTTACCCTTAACCCCATTATAATTTATGTAGATATTCTTGTTCTCCCCAATGTTCCCTTCAATATTGATGTTGCCAAGCCCATTGTTAGCTGACCCCTCCCTTTCTTGAGGCCACCTGCATCATTACTTTCAGACATCCATCCCATGAGACCATCCAATACCCCCCATGAATTTAGAATTACGGATCCAAATGCGTCCCCTGAATGTGATTGTGCCTTCTGCGACCCAGCACCATGCCAGGAACTCCCAGGGCCAAATACCTGAGATGACTGACCACACCCCACACACAATTCTGTGCATGACCGTCATGGCCCAGAGAGGCCTTATCCCACACAAGACCGGGACCAAGATGTGCATGCCATGCCAAGCCCTCGAACATGGCCTGGGTAGTGTGTCCTCTTTGCCCGGACAGTCTCTTAAACTTGTCCCTGGACAGGCTTTTACTTTTCCTGTCTCTGGTCCTACCCCCCGCCAATCATGCCTCCATCTCATGCTTCCCCTTCCATTCCGCAGCCCCCCCTCCCTGAGTCCTGCCTCTATCTCCCCCTCCCCCTCTGTTCCTTCACCCCCCCCACCCCCCCACCAGTCCTGCCTCCATATCACCCTTCCCCACTGGTCGTGCCTCCTGTGCCCAGCCTTGGCACAGCTTCTGTTACAGGTACCCAATATATATCAAGCACGGTGTGAAAGGAAGGTGAAATCAGCATCTACTGATCTCCAAGTCATGGATAAAGTGACCATGTGTGTCGCCAGGTGTGCCACTTATATACAGTCGTAAAACTGAATGATCTAATTAGCCGCTGGCAGGGCACTTAATTTGGAGGGAGAACGTGATTCCAGCGAGTTTGCCTTTTATTGACATTCATGACATGCTAATGAATGTAAATACGATTCCCAACACTGCTCAGTGGGAAACTTGATCCACCTTGAAAGTCAGGGGAACAAAATTCCAAGTTATTTTCCTGCTATCAGGCAATTGATTTTTTGATTCATTCCCCCACGATTCCCGCTGCTAGCAGGAGCAGAAGATTTCACCCATACGAGGTGATACTGGGGGGCTGGATTTTCACCACAAAGGCAGGAAACAGGACCTGGATCAGTGTTTGTATCAGTCACCCTGTCCCTGGTGAGAAACTTACTGAAGTTTGAATTTTGAATTGATATGGAGATGGGTTTCCTGTCCAATTAAAGCTGGTGTGGGCAGGAGTGGAGGTGGGTTTCAGACATCCAAGGAGGCATCGTTGAGGCTTCTGGTTGTTGTGGGAGAATGATTGGCCAAAGTCAGCCACTACACCACCAAGGAGCAAGGTGTCACAGAGGAAGCAGAGGCCTGGAACCCATGAGGGAGAGTGGGTAGGCTCTCTTCCTGGAGGGTGGGAGGAGGACACCACCTCATCATGCAGCAGGGGTACCTCTCTCTTCAGCACCGCCTGCCTCTGCCTCCAATACCTCCTCCCTTCTTACCTCCGTCTCCTGCTCTTTCCCCAGTGAGCTGCCCCCTTCTATGGCTTTAAAGTCCTCGAGGTCCACACCTCTCTGGACGTCCATGTTATAGAGAGCATAGCAGACCACCACAATGGCCGAGATCCTTGCAGGAGGATATTGGAGAGCACCACTCAACCCATTCAGCCCCCACTGCTGGATGCCACAGAGGACCACACTGACAAGGGCACAAATGTCTGTGACCATATGCCCAGAGTCACCTTCGGCACTGGTTCTCAGTCATGTCCAGGTCTCTTTGCTTCTGCTTGCAGGTCCTGTACCCAGGATAGTGTTTGTATTATGCCCTTCGCCCTTTCCTCTGACTTCCTGAAGCCTTTTCAGGATGCTGCTCCTCATCTCCCATGGCCTCAATTTCTGAGCATGCAGAATTCATTTCCAGCTCCACTCTTGCTATCTAGTGCTCAGTTGGAGTCAAAGCAGCCTTGCCCACTACTCTGATGCCCACAAGCTGCCAGGAGGTTGAGGACCCCCTGAATTGTCCAAGTTCTTAATGTTGGCTCCTCCCCTGACCTGTGATGAGCTGCTGCCATTTTAACTTCAGAGGGGTAAGCCCTTTAGCTTATGAATAGCATGAATGCTTACCTTTTCAATTTTTCCTTGCCTCCAGTTAGTCTTGTGGAGGAAGTGAATAGTCACAATTAAAACTTCCAAGACACAGAACTGCTGTGACATATATCTCAGCCTTAAAAGTCAATTATGCAACAACATTAGGGCGTAAATATCTCTCTCTCAGCTAGTCCTTCAAAACAAGGAGGACACTTGCCATGGAGCCCTTCGCAAAAACCTGTGCGTGGAGCCTTTTAACATGGCGAGGCCATTGCACTGTAGCTATCACACAGTTCTGCTGAACAGGAGATTCTCCCATCCTTACCACGTGCCAGGGTGCCTGCAGGTTGATAATCAACCTGTTTGGGCACATTATGAATGCACCTTCCTTGGCCATCAAGTCTCAGATTGGGACATAAACCCAGAGCTTCTGGGTCAAAGGTAGGGATGCTACACCCTGCACCACAAAACATTTGGGTGTAAATCTAACAATTACTTTTTTTTATCCTTTAATGGGATGTGGGCATCACTGGAAAGGCTGGCATTTGTTGCCCATCCCTAATTGCCTTTTCAGGGCACAGTTAAAAGTCAACCACATTGCTGTATGTCTGTAGCCACATGCAGGCCAGACCAGGTGAGGATGGCAGATTTCCTTCTCTAAAGGGGCATTAGTGGATCAGATGGGTTTTGACAACAATCAGTGATAGTTTCATGGTTGCCATTACTGGGACCAGCTTTATATTCTAGATCCATTGACTGAACTTAAGTTCTACCAGCTGCTACGGTGGGATTTGAATCCATGTCCTTTGAGCATTTGGCTGGGTCTCTGAGACTACTGGCTCAGTGACATTACCACTACGCCACCACCTCCTCTAGCTACATTGTTTGATTCTGGTTATTTTAATTCCACAGATGATAAGAATATTATTTTCCTTCAAATATTTGATTATTTTGTCCATAATTTTCCATCTGGGCGAGATCCCGACCAGAAGTAAGGTGGAGCACAATCTGCGCCAAAATTTCAGGGATTTTATTTTAATATTTCTGATCAGCTTCAGGCACCATAAATGTCTCTGATTGAGAGAGCTCAATAGGCATGGCCTTATAAAGAGGCAGGCATCTTCATTATTCTTTTGGTGGACAGGAGAAACTTAATTCAAAATAAATATTTGGAAGACAGAAAGCCCCCACTTTCTCTACTGTTGCTGAAGGAAGTAATTAAAAACTAAATTCATCAGCAGTAGCATTATCTGATTTACCAACACTGGTACCAAACTAAGCTTATTCAGCGTAATGGTATTCATGTCAATATGGTTTAGTCTTGTGTTGTACAGTTCATTGCCTTAAATTGAGTCCAACAACCATGACTTCATATATATCAAAATACTCACTCTACAAACTGAAGTGTAAAGACAAGAGCTAGGCTTATGGGCTCAAGTTTAAAAGGATATGAGTTCAGTCAGATTCCATATTTACTGTGCCTTCCTCAGAATTCAAATGGATATATAATAGGAAAATTTCACAAATCCATTATTTTGGCATGAAATCCCAGAGACGACACTACTCTGATGGTGTAGCTGGGAAATACAAACTCATTTTCCACCATGCACTGCAATGTGCATTCCCAACTAACAGCACTGAAAAGACAAACTTTTGATTTCCCTTCAGTTGGCAGTTAGATTGACTTTAAAATATGTGCTACAGCTCATTGCTCTGAAGAGCACTTTATTAAATATAAAACCATTAATAGTGCCCTGAATATTATCCCTCAGGGGCAACACAACACTAAAGATACACACACGATGTGGAGTGAATAAGAATTAATAATGAACCTGTTAACAAAAAACTTGCAGTAAGTTTCAAATCACTTGTTTCTTCCCAACCCCAATTTAAAAACAAGAACATTTTAAGGAATGATTATAACCTTTTTATGTGCTATTAGGCAAAAACAGTGGCCCGGATTTTGCTGTAAAAGTACCAGTGAGGTGATCAGTGCTCACCATTATCCAAGTGCAAATGGGACAGCAACATCCGGTGACCATACCTGTGCAGTTTAACTTGGAAGGCAGGAAGTCCTAGCTGCCCTGCTCCTCCAGAAGCTGTGCTACGCCCAGCACTGAAATACATGCAAAGGCATGAAATCGCAGTACTTACATGATACATGCCCACTAAACTCACCATTCCAGTGCAAGTAAACTTTTAACAGTGTGACAAGTTTTATTACCTGCTAAACAAGCTCTCTGGCACAGAAAGCAAGCTTTTAAATATGGTGTCTTATTCCTTCAGATTTCAATTATTTTTGAAGATTTAAAAAATAAAAGTAATTTTTTAAGAACTTTTTCTTGCTTTTTTTCCCTTTCGTCTATCTTTCTTCTCCTATCTTTAATTTGTTTTCTGTACCTGATTTGACATTGAATTAAATATTCGAATTTACATTTCCTGTTTCAGATTCTGCATGCCCCAGTAAGGATTTTTCATTTTGATTGATGAAAGGGATATATTGTTGCTTGTCATTTTCACAGATGTCCCAGATCTCCTGTAGAGTGCACCATGCTGAAATGGCTTTCTAATTACAGCAAGTTCCGGTGCAAAAGGGGCTGAATTTTATGGCTGACATGTGGGTGGCGGGCCCCACACGTCAGCACTTAAAATGTCACGTGCTGACGTAGCGCGACGTCCCGATGTCAGCGCGCGGCATCGCGATATTTAGGTGGGCGGGCGCTATGAAGCACGACGCACACCCATCATTAATTAAAGGCCTTGTCAAGGGCCTTAACTCGGCAATCGATGCCAATTTTGAGGAGCCCGTGCGATCTTTGGCTCGGCGCACGGGCCCAACGAGCAGGCGGGTAACTGATTTTTTAACAAACCTCATCCACGGGTGGGTATGTAGGCTCAGGGGGGTTGTTCATGTTTTTTCTGAAGTATTTAACGCAGAAAGTGTTTTAAACTTGCCTGTGTGGTTGTTAGCAGTTCCGATTGATTTCCAATAGCTTTCTCTGTATTTTGAAGCTTCAGCTCACCAGTCTGCAGACAGTAATCTTTATCGGGCCTGCAGCTTTCCAGAGGCCTCCATTTAGCCTGGGTATGGGTTCTGACATCTCCACTGGAGGCAGCTCCTCGGAGGAGGAAGGAAGGGATAGAATAAGAAGGAGGCCAGGACTGGACAATCAGCCTCCAGGGGAGCCTCCTTTTGGAAGGCCAGGCGCAGGCACAAGGGGCGCAGGGCCAAGAGGTTGTCCAAGGTGCAAGGGGCCACAGAAGTCGCCACTATCCTGCTGCCAGGGTATACAGGCGGCAAAACAGCTACCTCAATATGACTGAGGTGCAGTGCCGAAGAGGCTCCATCTGTCAAGGGAGACAGTCAACTATATCTGTCAGATGATTGGCCCTGAGATCTCCCCGAACTATGTGGGTGGACATCCCATGCCAGCGGCTCTGAAGGTCACAGTTGCCCTCCACTTCTATGCATCTGGCTCCTTCCAGGGCTCGGTGAGTGCTCATTGCGGTGTCTCCCAATCAGCTGTCCACACTTGTGTCAAGCAGGTTACAGATGCTCTGTTCAGACATGCATTGACCTTCATCCACTTCCGCTGCGACCAAGCAAGTCAGATACAGTGAGCCAGAGGCTTCATGGCCATTGCTGGCTTCCCCCACATCGAGGGTGAAATAGACTGCACACATGTGGCCATCAAGGTGCCAGCAGGTGAGCCCGGTGCCTTTGTCAACAGGAAGGGCTTCCACTCCATGAACGTGCAGATAGTGTGTGATCACAGGATGCAGATTCTGCAAGTTTGTGCAAGGTACCCAGGCAGCTCCCACGATGCCTACATCCTCAGACACTCCCAGGTGCCGGCACTCTTCAGTGCTCCGGCTCGGCTGGATGGATGGCTGGTGGGTGATAAGGGCTATCCCCTCAGAAGATGGCTCATGATGCCTCTCCACCATTAAAGAACAGAAGCTGAGGAGTGCTACAATAGGAGCCACGGCACCACAAGGGCTGTGGTGGAGAGAGCCATCGGTCTTCTCAAAATGCACTTCCAATGCCTGGACCGCTCAGGGTGTGCACTCCAGTACCCCCCAGCTCGCGTCTCTGTGATAGTGGTAGCATGCTGCACTCGGCACAATCTTGTGCTGGAAAAGGGGGATCATGATGAAGACATTGACGCACTGGATGAGGCTGCACATGATGAATCCAGCAGTGGCTCAGAGAATGAGGAAGCACAGGGCAATGATGAGGGGCAGCATACCATCCCGCTACTACACCAAGGAGGTAGGGACACCCGGGACATTTTAATCCAACAAAACTTCAACTTGCTCCACACTCATAGATCAGCAGGACCAGCATTGCCTGGCGCTTCCACACGTGGCACTTAGGTGCTACATCTTCCACCTCATCAGCTGCAACTAAGGGCTTAGTACAGAAATATCAATGTCCACTCAAACACTCATGAGATGTCTGTGAAACATACAAACGCAGCTCAAAGGAAACACCCTCAGCCATGGTCAGAAAAGTGGACTTTATTCCGTCTAAAATAAAACACAAACGTCGCTCAAACGTACATAAGTATATTTTTCCTAATCTAGGGCCAACACAAAATCATAGTGACAAACCCGTGGAGTGCCTAACGTGCCTTATGCTTTCGTCTGCGGGTGCTACGTCTAGGTGCCGCCCCATCGCTCGGAGTGGTTTGTGAGACAGCCTGCTGACTCTGCTGTCCTGTTGGCGTCGATGACCTTGGCGGGCGTCCTCTGGCCCGTGGAGCCTGTAATGGCCCCGCCTGGGAGGGAGTGGCCACTTCCAGAACTGGCACCTCCCCAGTTGTCGCAGCCTCAATGGATGCAACAGTCACTGGAAGAGGGGCAGAGGAGCTGCTGCCCTCATCCGGAGAATCATGAGAGGAGCTCGCAGCGACGACAGGCAGCTCCTGCGCCGACGTGAGGTCACATTGGACCTCCCTGCTCACCGCACCTGTGGCCATTAGCGCTGTGAGGGCTTGCAGGTCAGAGCGTAACCCAATCAGAAGAGTTTCAATCCGATTGAAGCCCCTCTCCATGAGAGTCACCAATCTCTCAGTGGAGGAAGCCTGAAGCTCTGTCCTGAGGTTCATGCCATCACTTACACTCTGCTGGATTCCTCCACCACAGAGACCAACTGAAGCACACCCTCATGCAACCCTGTCAGGTGCTCCCGCACATCCTGCTGCTTGTCCTGCAGCTGCTGCATTGCTGACAGCTCCAGAGGCACATCATCACTGCCGGACTCAGCATGTCAGCATGCGCCTAGTCCCCTGCAGCCCTCCGGCTGCTGGCGCCATCGGCACTCTCTGTCCGTGCCATCTACTCCAGCAATTGTGAAGTGCCCTCTCCACTGTACCTGGGAGACATATTCCCCACCGAAGTGTTTGTCACTGCGCTGGTGCCTGGCTGGCTGAAATGATGTGGCACAAGTTGCAAGTCTTGGCCCTCAAGTGTGGAGGGGGTGCTCTGGATGTGTTGGGGGCGGCCATGTGGTGGTGATGCTGAAAATAACAACAAGGACAGTGCATCACTTAGCATTCAGTCAGTAACGCCTTTCATCCCTTCCCCCCCCAGTCTCATAAGTCGCTCACCCTCCAAGAAACTAAGGAGACGAACATTGGTGGGGTGGTAAATAGTCAAGAGGAGGCCCAAACATTACAGGAGCATTCAGGCTGGCTGGTAAGATGGCCTAAGGAATGCCACATGGAATGTTATATGAATAAGTGTTCGGTTAAGCACTTGGGCAAGACAAACAAGGTATGGGAATACATGAGTAATGGTAGGAGCATGGGAAGTCACGATGATTACAGGGACCTTACTGGGCAGACCCGTTAAGGTAGCAGAACAGGAACATAAGCTGTTTAACAAGGTCAAAGCCAGATGTGCCTTCATTAGCCAAGGAATAGAAGGTAGGAAAAGGGAGGTCATGTTGCAAGTGCAGAAAACGCTGTCGAGGCCAAATCTACACTTCTGCGTTCAGTTGTGACCTGTGCTTCATGGGAGGGATGGCATTGGAGTGGGGAGAGTGCAGAGGTTCCTGACCTGGATGCATGCTGGCCTGGAGAGTTGGAGTGATGAGGAAACATTGCAAACACTTGCGACATTTGCCGTGGATCACAGGAGATTGACAGGTCACATTATTGACCTTCATACCGTTATGAGGGGCATAGACCGGGTGGACAGAAAGCAACATTTCCCCTTGGCGCAGGGATGACTAACATGGTGGCATTTATTTAAGTTTAGTGCCATGAGGTTGACAGGTGAGATGCTGAGGACCTTTCGGACAGAGTAATGTGGGACGCACTGGCTGAAAGGGTGGTGGAGGGACAAACCCTTCTAAGATGCAATAAGTCTTTGGATGTGCAGCAGTGATACCATGGCATGTTGGCCATGGGGATAGTGGTCACAAATGGGAGAAGGCGACTTTGGAAGGTGCTAGAGATGCGCATCCTCAAGGGGACGAGGGACCTTTGTGTATGACCCACACGTCTGACTGTATCAGTCTGTGAATGAGCAGTGTTGCAGCATTAATGATTGCAGCAGCCATCAGTGCTTTGGATGGTGGGGAGACAGAGTGGACCCCACCTGGCCGCTGGACCCCAGCCTCGCCAACACCTGCCGACCTGGCCGCCTGCCTTCTCCCCAGCTCCATGGCCTGCTCCTCATAGGTGGTGTGGCACTGCAGCACAGCGTGCCCACCACTAGTCAGCTGCCAATCCCTCATATTGCTCTCAGTTTTTTCCTGAAAAACAGAGAAGAGCATTTACTGGGGCTGATCGCTTGTGTACTCTGCAGGCGCATGCCGCACCCCAACCACAGTGGCCCATCTGAGGCCTCCAGGGACTCCTGTCCACACTACTAGTGATCAGTCACGAGAAGATCGTACGGCTGCTCCCAACCCCCTCCTCCAATGGCCACCTTGGACACCTTCGGCGACCATCAGTTTGACTAACACACGGGTCTTAGCGCCCATGGCAAGGAGGCGCAGCTAGGTGCGGCGCCGAGGCCAGCAGATGGCTCTTGGCCACAACACCTTGAGGCTCCCCTTACACCATCTCATCACTATCAATAAGACATGTGTTGGAGTTCTGAGTATGTGTCTAGCTGCCTCTCCTGCAGGTTGCCCCCAGACTACTCAAATGCAACAAACACCAACATATGCTGCGGGGAGAACCCATCTTCTCCTTAACCATTAAGGCTGATGTAAACATGGTCACTATCTGTTTGCCCACCCAGCGTGCACCAAATGCTCAATGCAGTAATGACACTAAGCAGTGGGGGGGGGCCTCAAGGGCTAAGGCTGGGTAAAATGGCCAAGGCTGACATGGTACTCACCCTTCCAGAGCGCAGCAAATCATTGAAGCACTTGCAGCATTGCGTTCCGGTGCGCCGCACAGCGTCATGGGAGCTCACAGCCTCCGCCACCTCCTGCCACACCTGCCTAGTGACGTGGGGGGCCCTCCTCCTCCCATCCTCAGGAAACCAGACATCTTGATGTTTGGACACCTCTTGGAGGAGGACAGTAAGGCAGGCATCTGAGAACCGAGGGGCACTGGCCTATCCTGCAGCCTGCCCCCCTCCTCCTTCTCTGCCCTCAAATCCTGCCCTATGAGTGGCCATGGTGAACAGCCTAAAGGAGGCTGCCTGGCCGCTCTTTATATAGACTGCCGGTTCCCCATTGGAACCAGCGGTCTGAACATGCCCGCTGCTGATTCGATTTTCTCGTTGTACACGGGAGTCACAACCCCGCTGAGCGGGCCTTAATTGGCCCACCTGCGCAAAATGGCAGCACGGTCCATTTCAGCGGCAGGGATCGGCTGCCTGCCCACCGCCGAGTCGGTCAGGCCCACCTATCCGTCAAGCGCAAAATTCAGCCTGTAAAGTCTGAGGGCAAGTGTAAGTGTAATGAATGGCTGTTCCCATTCATTGACCGTTGACTGCAAAATTCAGGCCAATTAGTTTTTGGAAAATTGGTATTTGAAGGTTAAACTCAAGTTTCATTTTAGCTGCATTGCTGTTAATATTGATGGTGACAGAATATTGGACATTTCATTAGCCCTTTGTGTTCTCCACCCTGAGGCAATCCATTAGCAATGTGATGGAATGATAAACCACAATGACTTTTTCAGAGGTCATGTTGTTCAAAGCCATTGTTTCCCCCATACAATATTGATTATTAATTCCTCACAGCACTTCAGCTTTCCAAAGTTTGCCAGCTGAATGTGTACTGAGTTGATTGTCTACAATTTTCCAGGGTCATTTCCATTGAAATGATTATTATGAACACAGCATAATTCTGGCCCTGTGTCAGTCAAATGCACAATGTCGAAACTCCAACTAACAGCTCAAGTTGAGTTACTTAAGTAACTATATATGGAAACAAATTATAGTTTCAGACATGAAAAAGCATCAAAATTTATTCTAATTATTCCTCAACCTTCCTTAATACTGTAAAGGGGGAGAAGGAAAAGAAAGACATTGGGGAAACAAGTGCCAAGCAAAAACAAACTAAAAGAAAACTTAACATGAGACACGAGCAGATTCTCTGGCAAGTGATGGGGATGTGAAAAAACTGGTCCCTTGTTTGGTAGCTTGAGATGAATTTAACATTACTATTTAATAAAGCAGGTAGAGCGATGGATGCCCTGCTTGGCACTGTGGGATGAAGGGTGCAGATGGATGGAGGGTGGGAATGGATGGAGGTTGAGTGGGATGGGAAGTTTGGTGGGTTCAATGGATGGGGTCGGGGGTTGGGGATGTGTGGAAGTTTGGTAGGGTCACTGGCTGGAGTCATACCCAGCACAAAGGAAGATGGTTGTTGTTGGAGGCTGATCATCTCCACCTCAGGACATTGCTGAGTAAAGAGTTGTTGATTAGTTGGCAAGTCAGCTCTGATTGGTTGATACTTTGCCATGGCAAATGCACCAGGGAGCTATCATCCCCATGCTTTTGTTTATTCAAAAAAGGTGCAATGGACATATTTATTTTGCCTGCAGAAGACAGGTCCCTGCATACGAATATGTAGCTTCTAGCAAGCTTAAGTAAGCTACATTGCGAGCCCAACTAATAATCTTAAATTGATTGTTAGTGTAATTTTTAGCACACTCAGGATTGTTCAGAAAGTTCTGTCCAATCACAGCATCACATTTAACGTTAGACGTTATGTTCTGAGTTTTGCAAGCATGGATTTGTTGAGTATGGTCAGTTTTCTGCCTGTTGCAGACAGCTGAAGGGCTGTTTCATACTATCTGTCAGTTTTGGAGTGATTCAGTCCTCAATTAATAACCCCACAGCAAACTTGAGATAGGGTAAAATCAGAGAGTTAGTTTATTTTACATACATTCAAAACATGGGGAGGGGATGTTATTACAAAACCCCTGGTACATTCATACCATAAAAGAGGGATAAGGGAAAGGAAGCGGTACAGGGCAAAGACCACAAACAAAATAATAATTATTGTTTCACGTGAGTCCAGGGCCCAGAATCAAAGTATTCCTTCAGAGTGGACTGGCTGAAGACTTATGCTGGAAAATTCACTTTTCCAGTAGAAATGACTACTTCCATGATGAGATGGGCTAGGAGGGAGCAAAGGAGCAATTAGTCTTATAGACACAGGTACAGAAGTTATCATAGAAACAGTACAGATGAGGGCCAGGCAATGTAAACCTGGACAAAGCTCTGTTTCTTCTGCTGTTTGGTTCATGGAAGATGGCAGACTGCCTCTTTCAGCTCCACAAGGCAGTATTACAGAGTCTAGCTGATTGGTGGTGATGGGGGTGGGGGGGAGGGTGGTAGTGACTGTGTCATATTACATAACTCCCATTTCTTCTCTTGGTTTGGACAAAGGATTTTATATCCCTGGTCTGGGTTCTTGAGATGGCGAATATTTCATCCATTAATAAGTTCAACTAGGTGTCAGGGCCCTTTGTCCTTGCAGATGGATTATCTCCATTGGCAGAGCCTGGCCTTAGAAATGTAAATTTTCTTTGTACAACTCCTTAAGATTTGATCTCGGCAGTCACAAGGGGCATTCGCACCTGTTTAGAGATAACAAAGTTACTGCTGCTTCTGAAGGCCAGAAATTCCTTTTGTATGAGTCATAGGCGATCCTGGCTTCAATTGTTTTACAGCCTTTGTACAGTTTTGTTTTAAATAACTTTATAGATTAGCTTGGATGATACATTTATAGAAATATACAGTGAGGTCTTAGCCCCCTGACACAGTATTCCTTGATACCAACAGATAAGTTGGCTTCTGATGTTTCTGATTTCAGTATGACAGTGTATCATCTGCAGCTGTCTTGTTTTTTCAACCATTTTATTGCCTCGTAAATTGGCCGTTATACAACATTATAAGCCCATCATGCATTTTTCTTTTTTTTCCCTCGTGTTCCAGATTCTTGAGTTTCTGACCCATGCCGGACATCTAAGTTTGATCTTAGGTGTTTTTAGATCACGACCTGCAGTTGTGATGGTAATGGAGACAATGGCCTGAATTTTACGGTGTCAGAGCGGGCACACAGTGGTCCCGATCTCACGTAAAATGGCGTGACAAGACATCAGGGGAGCATCCCAATGTCATCGCACCGTCGCACAATATTACGGTCAGCAGATGCGCACAAATCTCGGAGGCATGCCCACTGACAATTAAAGGGGCAATCAGGCCAATTAAAAAGGTGTTTCACCCGGAGTTTATGTGGCTTGTTCAATTTCACGCTCGGCGCATGGGCTACTTAGCCAGGCGGCCATCACATTTTTAATTAATACTTGATCCAGGGTGAAATGGAAGCCGAACAGGATCTTGGCAATTGAAGTAGGTAGGAGTTTGGCTGTGTGTTGGTTGGAGGTGGTTTTCAGAAAGTTTATTGCATTTTCTAGGCAGTCTTCAGCGAGCTCCCTGTCCACTTTTAAATCCCACCGCCACCCCATCCCAGAACCCCATTGGGCCTGGTACCTGCCCTGCTCCCGCCCCTATTGGCAATGCTGAGCCAGTCTCTGTGCGTTTCATACTGGACGGCCATTAATTGGCCAGCTAGCGTGAAATTGAGGTTGGGAGCCAATCGCAGGTGGAAGCGGATATCACGTCTGCTTCCGGGATCGTCGATTACACTCCTGCGCCGAGCGTAAAATTCAGGCCAATGTTTTTTCAGCATCCTCCAAGTCTGGTGAACTTCCACTTTGGTCCTATGTTCATTCAGTAGCCAACATGTTTTTCTCTTTTTACATATAATTTATTATGTGCTTTGGGCAGTGTATGAGAGTTGTAAGCTATACATTGCCATTTTGAAGGATCACAGCAATCAACCCAATCTGTAATGTGTCACTTTGTAGTATGATCTCTTGGCCTCAGAATATTGTAACATTGATCCTGGAGATTTTACAATCAGTTACTTTGTTTCTTCAAAAGCTTTTAGTTTGTTGATGTAAAATTGAAACGTTCATTTTTTCCATTGGATAGCAAAATGTTTCTATCAACCGCAATGGGCTTGGAGCAAATTCCATAAAATATTTCAATGTACCCTTAGTTGTCTCAGGTTCTGTTTTTCTCTTCTGAGATCTAGTGAAGGCCATTAGAAGTGATATTGTACAAAATACATTACTTTTGGAGATGCAATGTGCATCTTTTTCTTATTGAACCTCAGGTTTTGTTCATAATAACACTGAAGCTGTGCTCTGAGACATTTACATTTGCATTTATAGCTTAGAATACCAACTTGTTGTTAGCTATAACTTATACTCCCTAAGAACACCTAAGACTAAATGGATATTTTGCTGGGACACATCTTGAATTTTAAGTGGTACATGTGTGAATCTCTGTCATCCAAACAGGATATTTACTGCTTTACTCATCAACAGCTCCTAGTATCTGGACTTTACGTCCAGGAATGGGATCAGCAGGAGTGGGGGAATGCAAGGTGTGGAGTTGGGGAAAACAACGTGCAGTAGGGGAAGGCAAGGGGGTTGGGGGAAGGCAAGGTGGAGTGGGGGAAGGCAAGGGGTGAGTGGGGGAAGGCAAGGGGTGAGTGGGGAAGGCAAGGGATGAGTGGTGTGATCTCTTCAATGTACCCTCGTGATTGCTTTGTTTGTGTCATTGTAATTTCTCCAAATGTGAATCTGATTTTTTTTTTATCTGTAGAGCAAACTAACATGTGCTGAATTCCGGCGGAGGTTCTTCTGATCGTTCAGCCATAGCTTTGGCCAAAGACCCACAGGTCACCTTAATCTTTGTTTATATGTGAGTCTGTTGTCCACCTTTTCATTTCTTATAACAGGCTTGTTTCACAAAAGCATTCTCAGCAAGAGCCACCATAACGGAAAAGTTGCTTTTCCCTTTATTGCTGATTGCAAAATTTTTTTGTTCATCTGGGTTTACTCTGAGCTTGTTCAAAGATATCAGTTTAATATCTGATGGCTCTAATATCTTTTCCTTAAACTGCATTTTTTCCCATGTTATAACATTGGATTGGGTTTAAAGTTAATTTAAATCAGCAGGATTTTCCTAGCAGTCTCCAGGACCGCCCTGTCAGGCTCAAATTGGGGTCAGATGCCCGTATTTCATGGGGAACAAATACTTAAATGTGATCTTCCTCAAATTGGCCAATTAGTGGCCAGAGGACAAGCTTGCGGTCCAATCAAGAACAACAGTGTGCTCTCAATGGAGGGCCAATAGGATTCTCTCCTGCTTGGAAACAGCAGCAGGTTGCCTTTGCAGTTAAATGAGGGAAAAGGCACCCCAAGATGGAAGTGGCCCTCCCTCCAACTTTTTAAATTATAATGCAAAATGGCCTTAATAACCAGGCTTCCATTGTTGGGATGGGGAGGGACCTCTCCACAGGGCCATCTCTGGCTGTAGCTGAAGCCAGGTAGGCATGGTTAGGCCTCTAAGCCTGCTGGAGCACTGGCCTCTTATCTGCCGCCGAGAGGCCACCTCCAGGCATGTATACAGTTCCCCCTCAACTCCAGGGACTTGGAGGCTGACTGGAAAATTCTAATCTGCCTCAGGCAATGGGCCTTCATAAGCTCTTAATTAGCCCAGCCGGACACCCCATCCTGCATCTGGGAAAATGGCTAGGGGGCTCGACAGAGCTAAGGAACCAGCATACCAGCCACTGGCGTGAAATTCCACACTCACACGCCTCTGTGCCACCCCTATTGAGGGCTAAAAGTTTTCCCTTCAGTGTTGCCGACTATGATGTCATCATCTTCCACTGTAACTATTTCCAAGAGGAAATGGACAATTCATTTTGAGATACTTCCTCTCCTCTTCTATATAATTTTCTTTTAGTGTACAAATTAATTGATTCAAACATCAAACATCAATTGTTCCTATTTTTATAGCACTTATCTTGGCAATTCTTCCTGTTGTGTTGCAGTTGTCCACATCTACAATACTGTAATAATTATAGTTTTGATAAACATAGGACTGTAGCTTTAAGAACAATCCTGTGTTGAAAGATCACATGATCTGTGTAAACTAATGAGCTAGCAGTGTGGGGAACCTCTAGGAGAGAGTTCTTCCTTAGTTTGATGCACACATGTAGCTATTGTTGCTGTCTTGTAAATAAAGTTCAATGTTTCCTCCAAGAAAAGCTGCCTGGAAAATCAACTCAATAACACACACCTACTGAACTTTTTGGGCCAGATTTTGCTCTCAGCGCCAAACAAACGGCACTAGATGTTCATTAAACTTGCATTTGTCCAGAGGCTTTCTATGGGATTATGAACTTCAAGGTACTATAATTAGAAGGCCATTTTGATATGACACCTTTGCAAGGGGACCTGGGATTTGTGTGACTATGACTGGTTTGTGTATCTCCTTAACCAATCAGATCGAAGGATCACTAATGAATCACAGCCTGAACCAGGAAGTGTTAGCTAGAAGGTGCAATTCAATGGGAGATCATGCACAGAAAGTGAAATAGAGGTAATGCAAAATGGAATTGAGAGAGAGGGAAAAAAGAGATAGGAAGGAAAAAATTTTTTTAAATTACATTATTTTTACTCTTTAAATCTCCACTGATAATTAAAGTCTGAAGGAATAAGAATACAGACTTGTAAAAATTAAGCTTTTTGCGCCTGTTTGTTTGATAATGAAGACTTATCGTACCATTAAACATTTACTTACACCGGAATAGACGAGGCCTAATTTTTTCTGGTGAACATAGTGTTTATCTATCATGCAAGTACAACAACTT
This sequence comes from Cetorhinus maximus, assembly GCF_964194155.1. Taxonomy (NCBI): domain Eukaryota; kingdom Metazoa; phylum Chordata; class Chondrichthyes; order Lamniformes; family Cetorhinidae; genus Cetorhinus; species Cetorhinus maximus. The sequence continues at coordinate 156,986,158 of NC_135880.1, read as the reverse complement.
AATGTTATTCGATGTATCTCAATGTTAGGTTTCTCAGTGAGATACTGTTAAAGCCTGGGTTCTGGAAAAGAAGGACAACCTTCTGTTTTCCATGTTAGTTGCCAGATGTTGCTGTCCAATTTATACTCCGATAACTGATTGCAGCCCTTTCATTGCATTTTGTTGTGTTGAAATGGCTTCATTCTTTTGTATCATTTTGTTATGTTTTTTACTTTCATTGTCTATTAGATTAAATTCTATTAAAACATTGTCTGCTTTAATGTGGTTATTATGAAATGTCAGTTGTATCATCTTGTTGTTAAAGAATACATCAGCATTTCTAATGGTCTTTCCAGAGGATTGTGAGTCTTTGGAATTCTCTTCCTCAAAAGGTGATTGAGTCAGATCTTTGAATATCTTTAAGGCAGAGGTGATAAATTCTTGACAAGCAAGGGGTTGAAAGGTTATCAGGGTAGGAAGGAATGTGGAGTTCAGGTTAGAATTAGGTCAGCCATGATCTTATTGAATGGGGGAGCAGGCGTGAGAGGACGAGTGGCCTATTCCTCCTAATTTATATGTTTGTATTTCAGTCATTTCTTAGATTTTCCAAAAGTTATGATTTTACTAGAGGAACTGTAGAAATATTACTGTCTGTCACATTTAGTATTGCTGGAGATTTAACTCAATTTCAGAACATCCTAAAAGTGTTTCAAACAGCTTACAAAGCTTTTACTTTCCTGCTTACTGAGAATATTTCAACTGTTAAGGGGAAAAAGGTTTTGTTTTCAATATTTTTCTTGTAACCCAACCAGATCTGACATCTGACATTGTGTTAGGTTTTATCCATGCACACCTTGATTACACGTGACATCACAACAATAAGTGCATAAGTTTATTTACAATGAAAACAAATCAAAGGGATAGATAGAACCAATGGATCACAGAGAATGCAAATTGATGAAGATAGATCCATTGTGATGTATATGTGTTGTATGTTTTTATCTTTTACCATTGCTATTGTGATTTGCAAATGTCTGGAAAAGCTTTGTGCATACGTATTTAGGCATTTGATAAAGTGCCACATCAAAGGTTATTGCGGAAAATAAAAGCTCATGGTGTAGGGGGTAACATATTGGCATGGATAGAAAATTCGCTAGCTAACAGGCAACAGAGGATAGGCATACATTGGTCTTTTTCTGGTTGGCAGGATGTAATGAGTGGTGTGCCACAGGGATCAGTGTTGGGGCCTCAACATTTTACAATTTATACAAATGACTTGGATGAAGAGACTGAAGGTATGGTTGCTAAATTTGCTGATGACACAAAGATAGGTAGGAAAGTATGTTGTAAAGAGCACATAAGGAGGCTACAAAAGGCCATTGATAAGTTAAGTGAGTGGGCAAAGATCTGGCAAATGGAGTCTAATGTAGGCAAATGTGAAGTTGTTCATTTTGGCAGGAAGAATAAAAAGGAAGCATATTATTGAAAAGATGAGAGATTGCAGAGCTCTGAGATTCAGAGGGATCTGGGTGTCCTTGTGCATGAATCACAGAAGGCTACTATGCAACTACAGTGAATAATTAGGAAAGCTAATAGAATATTATCATCTATTGCGAGGGGAACTGAATATAAAAGTAGGGAGGTTATGCTTCAGTTGTACAGGACACTGGTGAGACCACTGGATTACTGTGTACAGCATTGGTTTCCTTATTTGAGAAAGGATGTAAATGCATTAGAAGCAGTTCAGAGAAGGTTTGCAAGACTAATACCAGGATTGGGTGGGTTGTCTTATGAGGAAAGGCTGTACAGGTTAGGCTTGTATCCACTGGAATTTAGAAGAGGAAGAGGTGACTTGATTGAAACCTTTAAGATCCTGACGGTTCTTGACAGGATGGATATGGAGAGGATGTTTCCTGTTGTGGGAGAATCTAGAACTAGGGGTCACTGTTTAAAAATAAGGGGTTGCCCATTTAAGGCAGAGATGAGGAAAAGGTATTCTTTCAGAGGGTTGTGAGCCTTTGGAATTCTCTTCTTCAAAAAGCAGTGGAAGCAGGGTCTTTGAATATTTTTAAATTAGAGGTAGATAGATTCTTGATAAACAATGGGATGAAAGGTTGGTGGGGGTAGGCATGAGGTTACAATCAGATCAACCATTGAATGACGGAGCAAGCTAGAAGTGCCAAGTGATCTACTCCTGCTCCTAATTTGTATGGTTATATGCTCCATATACTCTCCGAGCTAAGGTCATAGCAGTGGTACATGGTTGATCAACCAACTAAAGAGTTCATGGAATACAGAAAGTCTTCCCTTATACGGTCATTGTGGGCTCCTAGTCTTTTGTCACTTTTGCAGTGGTTATTAGTGGCATAGTAGTGACACTGGTATCAACAATGCCTAGTGTTCCTTGCATTCATTATGAATGCCACTGTTAAAGGACATGTGGTCATGTCAGCACAGAATGCTGAGCATATATGAACTCTCTTATACTCTGCATGGTTGAAAGAGGATTGGCTTACTGACACAGAGTGTCAGGATAAAAGGGTAATTTTCAGGATGGCAAACTGTAACTAGTGGAGTGACACAGGGATCAGTGCTGGGGCCTTAACTATTTATGATTTATATTAATAACTTGGATGGAGGGATCAACTATATTGTAGTCAAATTTGTTGATGATACAAGGCTAGGAAAGCAAGTTGTAATGAGGATACAAAGAGCCTGCAAAGGGATGTAGATAGGTTATGTGAGTGGACAAAAAAATTGGCAGATGGAGTCTAATGTGGGAAAATGTGAGGTTGTCCACTTTAGCAGGAAGAATGGAAAAGCAGAATATTATTTAAATGAAGAAAGAATGCAGAATGCTGCAGTGCAGAGGGATCTGGATGTTCTTGTACATGAATCCCAAAATGTTAACATGCAGGTACAGCAAGTGATTAGGAAGGTAAATGTTGGCCTTTAATGCAAAGGTAATGAAGTCTTAAATTAGGGAAATCTTGATTAAGCTGCATAAGGCATTGGTGAGACCACACCTGGAGGACTGTGTACAGTTGATCTCCTTACTTATGGAGGGATATACTTGCGTTGGAACCAATTCATAGAAGGTTCACTAGGCTGATTCCTGGGATGAAAGAGTTGTCTTATGAGGAAAGGTTGAGCAGGTTGGGCCTATATTCATTGGAGTTCAGAAGAATGAGAAATTATCATTTTGAAACACATAAGGTTCTGAGGGGGCTTGACAGGGTAAATGCTGGGAGGATGTTTCCTCTCATGGGGGAATCTAGAACCGGGGGCACAGTTTAAAAATATAGGATCACCCATTTAAATCAGAGAAAAGGAGGATTTTCTTCTCTCTGAGGGATATTAGTCTTTGGAATTCTCTTCCACAGGAGCAGTAGAGGCTGAGTAATTGAATATATTCAAGGCTGAGCTAGACAGATTTTTGATTGACATTAAAGATTATGGGGGAGAGGCAGGAAATGGAGTTAAGACCACAATCAGATCGGCCATGATCTATCGAATGGCAAAGCAGGCTTGATGGGCCGAATGGTCTACCCCTGCTTATATTTCTTATGGTCTTATGAACATCCTCCGAGCAATAGAGGAAGCATTCATGAAGGATGTTGTTGCCACTGTCTGTGCTTATGCTTCCCTAGAAGCACTGTTGATAGCACAATGATTAACTTCAGTGCAGACAACTGTTCATCCAATACTACCTTACATGATTGTGTGCAACTGATTATTTATTAAAAAAAAACAGTACAGTTGTTGTAGCAAATATTTTGGAAAGCAGCCTCACCTAAGTCTGTAAATCAGTCTTTCATTTTTAACTTTACCTCTTCATCAGCTCTCAGCTCTGCTACTGCTTCATGCAATTTATCCTGTATACCATTCCTACCTACTCAAGTGCTGTGTTTTCACTCATATCTGCACTATTACTTTTATATTTAGAATGGGAAGTCAACCCCCATTGCACTATGTGCAGGAGTGGGAGTGAAAGACGTCATTGTATATGCCGGCCATAATGGCGGGACCATTTACAGCAAGAGAGTGCGAGAGAAACTGCAGGGTCATTTACAATGAGACAGTGCGAGATGAGCGGGGCCTTTAACAGTGAGAGAGTGAGAGAAGAGTGTGAGACCATTACAGATCGCTAGAGGGAAAAGAACGTGGAGAGCAGTTGATTGGTGAGTCGGGTTGATGAGTATTTCTAGTCTTTAAAGTAAAAGTAAGGTCTTTAGTTTGTGTTTAGATCTCCAGTCTTTTTTTCGCTTTTTCTTAAAGATGGCATGTTAAGTATAAGATTGATACTGGTGTGTATTAAAAAAATTATAATAAGGTACCAAGAGTCAGGATACTAGAGTAATTTATTAATTGAATGAAATACGATAGCGATGGCAGAATGGGTGGTGTGTTGCTGCTGCAGCATGTGGGAACTGCTGGACACCAAGGTGATCCAGAGCAAACACATCTGTACTAAGTGTTTGCAGCTTGAGAAACTTCAGATCCGAGTTAAGCAGCTGGAGTCTGAGCTGCAGACTTTGTGCCACATCAAGGAGAGGGAAAGTTACCTGGACACTTTGCTCCAGGTGGTGGTCAGACCCCCAGATTAGGTCATTCAAATTTGATCTGTGATCAGGGACAGGAGGATGTGACTGCAGGTAAAGCAGCTGTGGGGACCCAGGGGGTAGCGTTCAAGGAGCCTCAGCCCCTGCAACTGTCCAACAGTTATGAGGTTCTTGCAAACTGTGTGGATGAGAGCGGGGACTGCAGGGAGGATGAGCGAACTGACCATGATATTGTGGTACAGGGAGCCATTCAAGTGGGGGGAGGAAATGGGAGCATAGTAGTGGTAGGGGACAGTATAATTAAGGGGATAGATACTGTTCTCTGCAGCAGTGAGTGTGAGTCCTGAAGGCTGTGTTGCCTGCCCAGTGCCATGGTTAAGGACATCTCCTCAGGGTTGGAGAAGAACCTAGAGTGGGAGGGGAGGGATCCAGATGGCGTACTAAAGGAGGTTCTGCTGAAAGGATTTGAACAATTAGGAGCTAAATTAAAAAGCTGAACCTCCAAGGTAATAGCCACGGGATTGCTACCTGAGCCACGGGAAAAATGGCATAGGGTAAATAAAGTCAAGGAGTTAAATGCGTGGCTCAGAGATTGGTGTAGGAGGAATGGGTTTCAGTTCATGGGGCACTGGCACCAGTACTGGTGTAGAAGGGAGCTGTTCCGGTGGGACGGGCTTCATTTGAACCATGCTGGGACCAGTGTCCTGGCGAACCGAATAACTGGGGCTATAGAGAGGGCTTTAAACTAAATAGAGGGGTGTAGGTTTCTGGAAAGGGGATATGTAGGCTTATAAAGTAAAAGGATGTGGCAGCCTTGCAGGGCAGCTATTTAGGTAATGATATCCAGAGTGTGACAGGAAGGGACAGAATGTAGACACATAAAAAAAACAACAGCAAATAAGGTCAGAGGGGGAAAAGATGGTTAAAAAAAAGCAAAATTAATGGCCTTTTACTTAAATGCACGGAGTATTCAGAACAAAATGAATTAATTAACGGCACAAATAGAGGTTAATGGATATGATGTTATAGCCATTATGGAGATGTGGTTACAATGAGATCAAAGCTAGGAACTAAATATTCAGGGTATGTGAATTTTCGAAAGGACAGGCAGGAAAGAAAGGGTGATGGGGTAGGTATGTTAGTACAAAATGGAATAAGTACTAAGTAGCAAGAAAGGATCATGGATCGGAAGATGTAGAATCCATATCGGTGGAGGTAAGAAATAACAAGGGGAAGAAAATACTGATGGGAGTAGTCTATAGGCACCATGACAGTAGCTATACTTGTACGACAGAGAATAAATCAGGAGATAATGAGGGCATGTATAAAAGGCAGTACATTAATCATGGGTGACTTTAATCTTAATGTAGATTGGGAAAATCAAATTGGCAGAGGTAGACACAAGCAAGAATTCATAGAGTGTATTCAGGACAGTTTCTTGGAACAATATGTTGTGAATCCAACCAGGGATCAGGCTATTTTGGATTTGGTAATGTGTAATGAGGCAGGTTTAATAAATGATCTCAGTAAAGGATCCCCTAGGAAACAGTGACCATAATATTGTAGAATTTAGCATTCAGTTTGAGAGTGAGAAACTTGGATCGGAAACAACTATGCTAAACTTAAATAAGGGTAATTACAATCGAATGAGGGCAGAGTTAGCTGGAGTGGACTGGGAAAGCAGTTTGGCAGAAAAGACGGTTGATGAACAATGGCATACATTTAAGAAAATAGTTCATGACTCTCAACAAAGATACTTCACAGTGAGGAAGAAGGATTCAAGGAAGGGGATAAACCAACCATGGGCAACCAAGGAAGTTAAGGATAATATCAAATTAAAAGAAAAGACATGACAGATTAGTAGTAAGCCAGAGGATTGGGAAAGTTTTAAAAACCAACAAAAGATGACCAAAAAATAATAAAGAGGGAGAAAATAAACTTTGAGGGTAATATAAGTAATATAAAAACAGACAGTAAGAGCTTCTTTAAATATATAAAAAAGAAGAGAGAGACCGAAGTGAACATAGGCCTGTTAGAGAATGAGGCTGGGGAAATAATAATGGGAACCTGGAAATGTTAGAGAAGTTGAATAAATACTTTGCTTCAGTCTTCATAGTAGAAGATATGAATAGCATTCCAAAAATACTAAATAATCAAGGGGCAAAATAGGGCGGGAGGAAATAAATACAATAACTATCACTAGAGAAAAAGTACTAGGGAAACTAATGGGGCAAAAGGCTGTTAAGTCCACTGGACCTGATGGGTTGCATCCTAGGAGATTAAAGGAAGTAGCTGCAGAGATATTGGATGCGTTGGTAGTAATCTTCCAAGAATCCTTAGATTCTGGAAAAGTTTCAGAGGATTGGAGAACGGCCAATGTAACACCCTTATTCAAAAAGGAAGGGAGACAAAAACAGGTAACTACAGACAGTAGATGTAATACATTTGGATTTCCGCAAGGTGTTTGATAAGGTACCCCACATAAGGCTACTTTAATAAGATAAGAGCCCATGGTGTTGGGGTAATGTATTAGCATGGATAGAGGATTGGCTAACTAATAGAAGACAGAGAGTTGGGATAAGGGGGGCATTTTCAGGATAGCAACTTGACTAGTGGAGTGCCACACGGATCAGTGTTGGGGCCTCAATTATTTACAATATATATTAATGACATAGATGAGGGAAGTGGCTGTACTATCGCCAAGTTTGTGGATGACACAAAAATAGTTGGAAAGGAAAATGGTGAGGATGACACAAGGAGTCTACAGAGGGATATAGACAGGTTAAGTGAGTGGGCAAAAACTTGGCAAATGGAATATAATGTGGGGAAAATGTGAGGTTATAAACTTTGGCAGGAAGAATAGAGGAGCTGAATATTATTTAAATTGAGAAAGACTGCAGAAGGCTGCAGCACAGAGAGATTTGGGAGTCCTTGTGCATTAATTCCAAAAAAACTAACATACAAGTTCAATAGGTAATAGGGAAGGCAAATGGATTGTTGGCCTTTATTTCAAAGGGAATGGAGCATAAAAATAGCTAAGTCTTGCTAAAACCACATTCCGAGGTGCTAGCCCTGGCATGCCAACATACTGAGATCGACACTGGCAGGTTGGCGGCCGCCATAGAGACCTAGGTGTTAGAATACCTAGAATACTATGAACTATTTTGGCCCCCCTATCTAAGGAAAGATATACTGGCATTGGAGGCAGTTCAGAGAAGGTTCACTAGATTTTCTTATGAGGAGAGGTTGAGTAGGTTGGGCCTGTACTCATTGGAGTTTAGAAGAATGAAAGATGACCTTATTGAAACATATAAGATTCTTAGTGGGCTTGACAGAGTAGATGCTGAGAGGTTGTTTCCCTTTGTGGGAGAGTAAGGGGTCGCCCATTTAAAACAGAGATGAGGAGGAATTTCTTCTCTCAGAGGGTAGTCAATCTGTGGAATTCTTTACCACAGAGGGCTGTAGTGGCTCGGTCGTTAAGTACATTCAAGGCTGAGATAGACAGATTTTTAATCAGTAAGGGAATCAAGGGTTATGGAGAAAAGGCAGGATAGTGGAGTTGAGGGTTACCTGATCAGCCATGATCTCACTGAATGGCGAAGCAGACTCGATGGGCCAAATGGCCTACTTCTTCCCCCACGTCTTATGGTATTATGAGTTTTCGTACCATATTGTCTGCTCCCTGCCTCATTAATTATGTGTGCATGTGAAACACATCGGGTCGTAGGCAAGTGGCTTCTGATTTGCCCGCTGTGCCATAAGCTCACCGCTTCCTCACTCCAAGCACCATATTTAAAGTGCAGGCATGCGCAGCCTCCTTAATGCCGGCAGTCCAGCACTGCTCCACTGAAGACATGGCCCCGAAACCCAAGAAAATGGCAGCCCCCAAATTCAGTGACGCCTCACTGGAACGCCTGCTGGATGCAGTCGAGGCCCGCTGCCTCTACCCCACTCGGGCTGCAGGGGGTCCAGCAAAGCGATCAATCCAACTCAGGAGGCAGTAGCAGCGCTGGTCAGTGCTAATGCGGTCCAGAAGAGGTCAGCCACCCAGTGAAGGGAGAGGATGAATGATCTCATCCCTTCCTGCATGATAAATCTACCATCTCATTATGCTCAAATCACACAATCACAAGCCCATCACACATTGTGCCAGCTCAAGGGGCATCACCACTCACTTGCTCACGTACCCCCTCACATCTCCATCTGGGCTCATCTCCTCTGGTGATCATGTCCTCACCCTGTCCATGGCTTTCCTCACCACCCACACATGCCAGGCATCCTGATCATATGCCCTAGCATACACTATGCTCACACTCTCTCTGTCTGTCTTTGTACAGGACAAGCTCATGCACAATAAAAGGAAGAGGTCCCAGACCCGAGATGGAGTGCCCGACATCAAGGTCCTCACAGAGTTCGAGAATTGAGCCATCAAGCTGGCCAGAAAGGACATCGACTGTGCCTGCGCCCACAGTGAGGTTGGCAGCACACACCCAAGTGAGGATCCTGCTCCAGCAAATCCCTCAGATAACCATACTGTAAGTGCTTTGTCCTGTTTCAGAATCTCTTTCTCTCATAGGCACCTCTGGAAAGTGCACAGCAGCATCCACAAGCCTCATCTCCTGCCCCGAGGGCACCTCAGATGAGAACCCAGAGGAGAGCACCATAGAAAACCCGTCACAGTGCTCACCCACACACTCCACCAGCGCAGAGAGACACACCTCGGTGGGACCTAGCTCTAGAGCAGGCTCGGGGTTACAATCTGGTGAGCACTGTGCATAGTCTGTTCCGCATCAGATGGAAGCAGGGACAGCAGAGGTCACTGGCACTCGGAGGACTGCTGGAGGCCACGATTCTGCTGAGTCCGAGTCAGCTGACGAGCCTCAGGGCTCGGTCCTAAATCAGTTGCAGGAGCTGCAGCGACAGACAAGGGAATATCAGGGAGGGATGTCAGCTGCACTCCTCAGATTGCAACATACGATGGAAAAGTCTGTCAACCTCCAGTCCGAGGTGCGAGCCCCGGCATGCCAACATACTGAGATCGACACTGGCAGGTTGGCGGCCGCCATAGAGACCTAAGTCCAGGACATCGGTCCTGCACTGCTGCAGGAGCAGCACTCCATCGCTGTAGCCATTGGTGGCATCCATACACCTAGATCTCACTCCAGTTGCCCCTTCTCCTCAAGGAGTCAGCCAGGGACACTCATGCACCCATAGGGAGGAGTATCAGCAGCTGGACACCCCAGGGCAATCCAGCCAGGTGACTCAGGGACTTTCAAGCCGATCCAAACTCCCTCCTCCTGTGACCCCATCACCTCCAGCTCCACAGGCCGAGGAGAATGCACCTGCCCCATAGCAGGACACCCAAAGCAGGCCGGGACCCTCCAGGTCTCGGCCCTCCAGAGGGTGCCCACCAAGGACATCACAGACAACATGGTACAGCAGTCAGCAGGCTGCCTCCACCTCCGCTATGGATGTTGGGGAAGCACCAAGACATAACGGTAGGGTTAGGAAAGTTTAAAAAGATTTAGGAGCACAGCAGTGGCACGGGTGTTCACAACATGTATGTAATGTATACAAATGTAAATAGAATCGCACCCATTTCACATCTCCTGTTGTGTATGTCTTCTTTTTACGATGTGCTGTGTTGCTGTCAATCAGGTGTCATACCATGGCTTCCCCCCACCCTCCAACGCTTATCGCACATGTCGCTATCATGGGCATCTCGTCTATGTAGTGTGCTTCCATATTACTGCACTGTGTGTCCCTTTTGCACATTGTTCTCAGCATCAGTGATGTCTCAAACTTAATGTAAGTGTGCTTGTGGATCAAACCTCGTTCACATGCTTTGCAGGATCATGTCATCTTTATTCTTGGCTGTGTAAGATTGAGGCGGAGGTGCTCCCCTAACTCGTCTGCATTCTTCAAAGGTGAAGGTGCAGTGCCTAAGGAAGCATGTGGTCACGCATGGAGAAGGGTCAAATATTGTGCAACTCCCTGTCTCTCGGCAGTGTTTTCATGATATGAGTCCATACTCAGAGCTTGTGTGTGCTGCTGTCAGCCAACCGCATTTTTCGACTTTCAGAGTATACAGCTGCTAAGCTCACCAATAAGTGGGGGCACCTTGCCACCTCGAAGTGATGAAACTTGGTCCTCTTAGCCACATTATAGTCCTGGCACTTGAATATCCACCCTTGAGCATCTCTCACCCTACAGTTGTGTGTCTTGCGGAGACAAGGCTCTCATCACAAACTATGGATGCAGCGCTGTGCGTCCTCTCACCTGAGCACTCACAGAGGTCACTGATGCTAATTTCAAATGATGTTTTCTGGCCACTGGTAGAGGCTTTGATCATGCTCTGGGAGCACACATGGTTGCTTTGGATGATGTGGAGGGGAGAAATGGGATAGGAACGAGGATGTACTGAAGCTGAAGTTTGCTCTTTATTCACAATGCCATGTGCCTTTGAGGGCTTCTTGGGGGTGTGTGCATTGTGGACTTGGCAAGGACTAGAGCTGGCCATGAGGACACAATGTCAGCGTTAAAGAAGAGCCATTTTTATGTCTGGTAGGCAAGTGTTTGACGTTGTCATGCAAAGTCTCCATATTAAGCTGAGGATAAATGCAGCCCAGGATCCCAAACTGAGAGTGCTGGATGTCAGTGTGATTTGGAAGAACGCACCACAGACGACTGAGTCATGTTTAAATGGATTCACAGCAGTGGAATGTCATCAGCTGCCTTATCCCAAATGTGAATCATCTGATTCAGCGTCGATGTTGTACAGAGTGTGTATTCCATTGCTTGAGCTGGATCTCCTTGACGAGCCATGTCACGTTGAAGGCATACAGCTATGAGACCACTGATGATCGACCGCGGTTCCTGCCCTTTATAAAGTGTTGCTCCAACTGGGGTGCTGGAGAAGCGCTTGAAGAGGCAGCACCATCTAACACCTGACGCTGGGAGCCGTCCTCCAGTTAGCACCTCATCTCAGCAAGGACACATGCTGCCAAGGGTTCACCATCCTTCAAAGGATCAGGGCAATGTGAGCCTGATGTGTAACTATTCACTCTCACATTGAAGTTCATGGGGGAATTGAGAGGAATTTCAATGCTGGTGCTCATGCTGGCCCATGATGGAGGGCACTTGTCCAAGGGTGTACTGACCACAACTCGTCATCCTCCTGGTGGAATCTGGTGGCTATCAGAGCCTTACATGCCTGCCTCATCTGGCTCATGCTATGGTCTCTTCCCCTGCAGCCTCGTCTTCCTCAAATTCATCACCCTCATCCCCTTCGAGGCCCTCCTCATTGGAGGAGACATGCAGCTCCTCCATCTCATCACCAAGCAAGTCCTCCCCCCTTTGCAGTGCCAGGTTGTGCAGTCACAATGATCCGTGAGACCCTCTGGGGAGTGTGCTGGAGTGCTCCACTAGTTCTATCCAGCCATTGGAATTGCATCTTTAGGATCAGAACCATTATACATTGAGCAAGTGGTAGCCTTTCCGGTTTAAGCACTGAAGTGCCTGTTGCCAGGGAGCTTTTATAGCCACATGAGTGCAGTCGATGGCACCCTGCTCCTGTGGGAATCCGGCAATCTCAGCAAAGCTCAGTGCTCTTGCCTCCTGGCTTGCTTGATCTCTGTCGAAGTTGAAATAATTGTGGGCCTTACAAAAAGGGTGTCTGTGACCTCATGAATGTATTTGTGCGTAGACGCTTGAGAGACCCCACTGAGGTCTGCAGTGGAGCACTGGAAGGAACCATTGGTGTAGAAGTTCAGAGCAGCTGTTACTTTCACAGCCACTGGCAATGGATGCCCTCCCAGTCCCCGTGGTGCCAATTCCTGGATGATGTGGCAAATGTGAGTCACCAGATCCCTGGACATGTGGGTGTCGGTTCTCATTCATCTGCAAATAAGACATGTGAATTCTGTAGCCCTTGGGTCTTGTGAGCTGCCCATGCACAGCGTGTCTGTGTGCCTCATCCCCTGGGTCCAGAGGAGGACCTGCTGGCCCTTGGTCATGAGGGTATTGTTCCTCCCTTTGGCCATCCACGTGATTCCATTGCAATCTTCTCCTTATTCTCTCCTGCTTGTAAGCGATAATGCAAGCAGCGATAAATCCAGCCTCTATCTTCCTGATGGTCTGCTCTCTGCAGTATCACTGAGAAAGAGACACGTCTCCAAAGGTCTTTTTCTGTCAATGACTCGTCAGTGAATGTGGGTTCAAGTGCTTTGTTCCCATGTCGAACAGTACTCGCCCCTGAAATGATGGCCAGTGTGGTGTGCGTATCAAGGTCTTCTGCCCCCTCCCCCTCCTCCCCCCAACATGAGTGGCTACTATGACATTCCCTTGGCCAAGCGCTTGGATGTGCTGCTTTCAGCCCAGGCACTGGGAGCCTCATTCACTGCACTCTAACACTGCACTCTTGCAAATAAGCATGAAGGTAAATGTTCATTCAGTAAATTAGATTATTTGAGGGAGACCTGAGGCTTTTCTTCAGTGAACTGTCCAGCACCAACTTTCCAACAGGCTTCTGGAGCTTGTCAACTCACCCAGTTGTTCTTACTCTGGAGAATTTCCATGCTGCAATTAAGGAGATCAATTAGTACCACTTTGTGAGATTAGTCTCGCATAAATGGGCATCATTGCTTCACTTTCTTGATTGCCTTCTCTGTCATTGGAAGGGTCCTAACATGTCTCAGCTGTGTGTCTCTCCTCATTTGGGAATGCACAGTTCAGTTGTGCGCCCCTTTAACCAGCCCTCCCAGTGCATGCAGCTGCCCTCCAGTCAGCCTGCAGAGCCCTCACCAGCAAAGCTTCTCCTCATTGCAATTTTGCACTGCACCATCACTCCAGGTTGGAAGATGGTGATGCAGAACTGTCACTGCCAGACCAGCTTGGACCCGCTCTGTGTGAGTATGGAATCCCTTCCCATCGCCCTGGAGGAGCTTCATGTTCCCATTTCCCTCCCTCATAGACCTCCCCATCCATCCCCTGTATTGCTTGTAAATGCTTCTGGTGCATTTCTGTTTGTTAGCCCCTGAACATTTTGAAGTGGATGTGCCAATGGCCCATGTGGACCTCACACATCTCCATCTTGAGGCCACTTACACTGTTCAACTTTCCAGCCCCAACACCCACCCCCTCCAATCATGTGTCTGAATGCAACCTTCCTCACTCGTAGCCCGCAGTATAGCCCTAGCCCTGCAGCCCCTTCTCCTGTGTGAAGCCACTAATGGCCTCACTAGTGCAGGCCTAACCCTGCAGCCCATGAAACGCCACCCCCGCCTTACTGCTGGCTTGGTAGATAGAGAGTTGCCTGTGACAACCCCCTGAAAGTGAAGTGGTGCTGCTTGCGAAGCCTGGCGCTGATTCCTGTGAGTGCTACACGATGCAAGATAAGTGAACTATCCTCGAAGTGAGGAGCAAAGTGCAGGTCGTCATTCTAATTGCACACTGATGTGTCTGGATGATCCAGCATTGGTGGGAGATGATTCCGGCGAGGAGACTTTATAATGACTTTCAAAAATATTGAAATGATGTTCTGCGGTGGGAAACGAGGCCTGCCATTGATGGCTGGAACTCACAATCGTGACCTGGTTTTACAACGCCGTAAAACCGATTGTCGGCCTTCTCACAATATTTTCCGATCTGGCCCGCCATAATGCCCACCGCAAATGGGAGCAGAAAATACCAACCTTAGTTCCTGCTCTCCTACTACGATGAAACCCAGTATAGTGATCGATTTGCCAGTAACAAAAATATCACTACAGCTATCTAGTCTGCACTGAACAGAAAACTCTGATTCCCTTTCCATCCACGCATTACAAGAGTACCAGTAATAATTTAATTCCCTGTTCATTTTGACCACACCCTAGTTTATCACCCTACACTAGGATGAACGTTGTTCTCCCCTTTCATGTCACATTTTTTCACATTCTCTTCAGATTGTAGAAAATTGTTTAAAGACAGTTCAATGTAATGCCAGGTAAGTGTTTCCAAAGGTGTGGCTTTATTGCATTCTTGTAATCAGATCATGGCAATTCATGGTTGCTGCAAGATGATGTGCATGATACAAAAATTAGTATTGCCACTTACAACTTATATGAGAATAGAGTGATTATTAGCTCTTATATTGCAGAGTTTATTCACATGTATGGATAGGGTAACAGGACAGAGTATGAAAGGAGTAAAGTAGACACCATAAAGTTCCCTCTTCTGAATCTTCACAATTGGTTAACTATTTGCCTATTGCCTGCAGGGGATTGGAGGAAGCTATTCAGTCAAACAGTGAACATCAATAAGTTACATCGTTCATGTTTCCTGTCCCATATTTGACTTGTTCGGTAGACACACCTGCAAACATTTAACAACACATTTCACAAAGACAAATACCATAGGAGGTGAAAGAACTTGAAGAGTGACACACACATACACATAGTCACACCCATACAAACACATCAGTACATATATCCATACTTCTCTTTTGAAATATGTAAAGCTTAACCATTTCTCTTTGTATTGCCTTTTGGTTGCACTGGTCATTACTTGTCCTGTCAAACTCATGCGTCACAAATTTAGTAATCTCAGCCAGCAGAAACTGACCAACCAGTAGCTGTTTGCAGTTGGCAGCTTCATATTTCTGAAGCAGCTAACATGCAGTTTAAACAGTTAACTACTTTAGCAAGTTAAAATTCATAAACCCGGTGATTTTTTTTCTCCTAAAAATCTAAGAAAATAAAGCGTTTTGCAAAAATATTATACACCCCATTTTATTACCCGGGATATTTATTTTCTCTTCAAGTAAACGTTTGCAGCCTTCACCCAACCATGCTGTCAATTTCTAGTTAATCCCAGAAAATAGTCCTCTAGTTAAATTCTGTTACCACTACAGCTCACTCAACAGACCCAACAGTCCACGACAAAATCTATGTTAGATCAATGTTGAACAACCCACCCTCAATATCAGACCATAACATCAAGGTCACACCAGACAGTCTCAATGTCAAACAACACTTCTAATGTCAGACCACTCATTTCAATGTTATATTATTAATATCCATTCAGACAAAATCTGTCTGGACTTTTAGTCGGTGTTTCAGAAAGTGCCTAGTCACTTCTTAGTGAACATAGGTTTTAACCTTTGCATTGACGGTAGTGACAAATAACTTTGAATCAATAATCTAATATGGACATAAACATTTGTAGCGGTTGATCTTCTAGATCTGCTGCTACTTACCAGTTAGTTATACATCTATCCATCTCTGCGAAGTTACACTAGGACCAACCATCTTCAGCTGCTTCATGAATGACCTTCCTTCCACCATAAGGTCAGAAGTGGGGATGTTCGCTGATGATTGCACAATGTTCAGCACTATTCACGACTCCTCAAATGCTGAAGCAGTCCATGTCCACATGCAGCAAGACCGTAACAATGTCCAGGCTTGGGGTGACAAGTAACTTTCAAGTCACACAAGTGCCAGGCAATGACCATCTCCAGCAAGAGAGAATCTAACCATCGCCCCTTGACATTCAATGGCATCACCATCACTGAATCCTCCACTGTCAACGTCCTGGGGGTTACCATTAACCAGAAACTGAACTGAACTAGTCATATACTGTGGCTACAAGAGCAGGTCAGGGGCTAGGAATCCTGCAGTGAACAGCTCACCTCCTGACTCCCCAAAACCTGTCCACCATCTACAAGGCACAAGTTAGAAGTGTGATGGAATACTCTCCACTTGCCTGGATGAGTGCAGTTCCAACAACACTCAAGAAACTTGACACTGTTCAGTATAAAGCAGCCCATTTGATTGGCACCCCTTCCTCAAACAGTCACTCCATCCTCCACCGATGCACAGTAGCAACAGTGTGTACCATCTACAAGATGCACTGCGGGAACTCACCAAGACTGCTTAGACAGCACCTTCTAAACACACAACTACTACCATCTAGAAGGACAAGGGCAGCAGAGACATGGGAACGCCACCACCTGAATGTTCCCCTCCAAGCCACACACCATCCTGACCTGGAAATATATCACCTTTCCTTCACTGTCGCTGGGTCAAAATCCTGGAACTCCCTTCCTATCAGCATTGTGGGTGTAAGGATGGGCAATAAATGCTGGCTTAGTCAGCGACACCCACGTCCCATGAATGAATAAAAAAATGTTAGTACGGCAACATGCACTGCTCTAATGGAAAAGGTCATGACACATGATACACAGCATTAAGCACATACACCACAACCAGTGTACAACTGAACAAAATTAATACCTTTTACTGTATCTTGCAGGATCTCAATCATAAAGAAAAAAGAGTTATTTGTCTGACAGCAAATAAGGGGCTGGTTTCTACGATGACTCTTTGACATAAAGATTAAGGCCAGTACCAGCCTTCAATGCGAAATCAGTCCTGTTGGACCATTAGGATATGAGAGGCAAGATGGGGCCCAGGTCGCACTCAAAAGACAGTGCATGAGGAATATTGAGTCCATAGTAAAACTGTGGGCCGAAAATCTAGAGGATAGTAAGTGGAGGCCAGAATGACATGCAATTTCAGCTTGGAGCATTCTCACTACTCCTGGCTCCACAGTTAGGTAAGTGCATTTTTTAACTTTCCTTTTTGGCTGCAAGCTCCTTTAGATCCTTTAAGAACAATTGATTTGGCTTCTTGAAGGGACAGAAAACTGCTTGGAGCATTCAGGGCATCCACTGTAAGACATACTTATCAAAATGGGCTGTAATAGGACCTCTATTGGTTCTCGGTTAAGGCAGGCACCAGGGATGACTGAGGGATGCCCTAATTAATGTAGCAAACACGTAGTCACATCTCGTGCCTTCAGGTCATATGGAATTGACGGCAAAAATCGGTAGGTTGTGGAGCTATTTCATAGCTGAAAAATGGGTGAAGCAAAATTAAATTTTACCTGTCAGTTGAAATGATTCAAATTTATTTCTCTAACAACAAAACATGACCCATAATGCTCTGGTACAAAAGCGCAGAAAATGACAACTAAAGAACATGCACACTGCCTTGTTTCAGTGAAGTAAGGCTCAAGTTCAAACACGTTTTGTCAGCAAATGCCCTACAACATAGAATGTATAAAAGGCTCAGCTATTAACAAAGCTTTTTGAGATGTCAGAAATGCAAAAATATTCAACAAGGAGACAATTATTTAAAAATTGTAGAAAGTTTAAAATAAGCAGATAAGTTAACATTCTGTAATGGGAAAATATGGCTACAGGTGCAGAGAAAGATCTTTCCCTGCCAACAATAAAATTATTGGGATAAAAATTAGCTTACACCATTTTTGTGACTTGCCTACAGAGTTCCCTTGGAGGTGCCCAGGGAGTAAATATGGTGCTGCCACCTCTTTCCCATGATTGTACCATACGGCTGAGCATCTGCCACGGTATTGATTGCCTCTGATCTCTGGAGGGGGCCAAACGGCATTGTGCTAATAACGCGTGGTGCAGCCACCCTCCTGCTCTTAAAGGCAGATTGTCCCTTGTCAACATGGAAAATGGAGCTCCAGGGCAGAGAGAGGATTCCACTGATGCAGCACCAGAGACATTTGTGGTGGCAGCAGGCAGGAGATATTGTATGTTGTGTGTTCAGCAGGTATTACGAAGAGGTTCTGAGTCTTTTATGGTTGAACATTGAGTTTTTATTGCTAACACATGATAACATTCATAACTATGTTCATATATGGGTATATATATGGGAACAGGGTATAGCCCAGGCTGTGAGCTAACTACATGCTTGCTTCTACACAGGTCTCTGTCCAGTCCACAATTGGTTCTACTCTCAGATCATGGGCTGAATCTTCCAGTCGGCATGCAGGGGCGAGCCCAACATTCCGACGCGTAAAATGACGCACAATGAGGTCGGGCATGCGCCCAGCATCATCGCGCATCATTTTGATATTTCGTTGAGCGAGTGCGTGCCGGAGGCGACTGCACACCCACCAGACTGTTAACGGCCTATGAAGGCCATTAAAAAAGTAATTACACTTGTTAAGAACGCTGCCCACCTAATCTTAAGGTTGGTGGGCAGGCGAAGAGCCCAAGCGGCCTTTGCGTTTTTCAGGAAACCTCATCCACAGGCAGGATGAGGTTTCCTGAAGCTTTGAAAAAATAAAGAAATAAATTTTCCGAACTTATCAAACGTCCCCTCATCTGACAGTGTCACATGAGCCGGGACACATGTTTAAATAAATTTTTACTTTATTTATTGAAAAGTCTTCTAATCCATTCAATCTCCCTGAGGCAGCTCCATGCCTCAAGGAGATTGCTGCACTGTTTCGCGCACATGCCCCAACTCTCCCTCCTCCCCCCACCTGCATAGGTAGTGCTGGGCACTACTGGCCGTGCGTTACGCTGGGTAGGCCTTAATTGGCTCGCTCGTGTAAAATGGTGGCGCAGGTGGCGATCGGCTCCGCGCCCACTCCCGCCCAGCCCACCCACCATAGGAAAAATTCTCACCCATGTATCTGCTTACATCACACTGTGGGTGGTACTATTTCCCAGTCCCACATTAACCCTTGCTATGCCAGATAACCTTACATCACTGTTGTACTAAGTAAGTTGGTTGTTTGGAGAACCATTGCAGACATAAATGGGCCGAATAGCCTCCCTCTGTGCTGCAAAGATTCTGTGAAATTCTGTGAATTCCGGAGCCTGCAATGTTAATGCTTTTCCAGGATTTTATCCCCACTCACACCCAAGCCCACACACTCACCAGTGTTAAAATTGTTTCTACCGCCAAATTGGGCAAAAAATAGTCAATCAGTCCTCGCCCTCCTCCATCCTCATGATCATAGAATGCTTTAACTCAGATTAAGGCCATTCAGCCCATCTTTGAAAAAACTATCTAGTTAGTCCCACTTCCCTTTTTCCTCATTGCCTTGCAATGTTCTCCCTTTAGGTTTTTATCTGATTCCCTTTTAAAAGTTACGATCGAATCTACCTTCAATACCAGATCAGAGCGAAGGCAAGAAATCGCTATATTTTCCTAAATACAAAAATGGCTGACTGAAAATTCCTTATGGCCAGATGTCTTCACAGTTCCTCTCCTTATGTAATATCTGAAGTTTGTCTGCAAATATAATTAGTGCTTTCATTAGCTACTAAGGTTTTATTGTTACATTTTTACTTCAGCGTTTTAAAAATTAAACATGTGGTTGATAAGATTATAGCTAGTCATGTTTTGCTGGTTTGTTTTGACTATTGTGAATAATCATGTACAGAAATGTACAACCAGGGAGACAATCCTGGGCAATATTTACAGTGCTCCTGATATTAAAATGTGGTTATATCATTACCCGATCATATGTACCTTAAAAATGTCTGAAACACACACACAATAATCCATAAAGTTACACCATGAAGATTTCAGAAAGAGAAGCAACATGGAACTCTCAGGATCCCATGACTACCATGTAAAACTATTTTCATCTCCGTTTGTTCCAGTGGCTTATTTCTTAGTGAATATGGGTGAATATCATCTATTCTATTTACATTTAACGCTGACCTTGGTTTGATCTTCAACTAAAACTCATTCAAATTGACCTGAGAAACAACACAGCCTCTGCTCACTGAAGTGCTACCTAGTTTGTATTTCAAAGTATTCGAATAAAGAGAACTTGCAAGGAAATGTCTATCCAGCACAGGCACTTTCCAAGGTCTAAACTAAGTCTAAATATTCAGTGCTCTCTTGTTTAAAGTTATGGTAAGAACAAACTCTAAAAGCTTTGAAGAGGGAGAAAGGTTATAACTGTAACCATTTCGGCTCCTTCCTTCTCTGTGTTTCCCTGTTTATTTTATGGGTGCAGCTATAGGCCAATTTTTGTTTATTCTTATACTCTGATCAGCAACACACAGGGGAAAAAATTGAACATAACTACCAACATTTCTATACTGATGAAACTAAAGGAAAATTCTCTGCTTCATTGTATATTGTGAATGTCTATTGGAAATTTCACATCCTCAACCCCTGATTTTCCATTCACCTATTTTAATTTGGAGATCTGCTTTTAAAATATAGACTTCACAAGGCTTAGAACCATGCTGGGGCTAGCAGGCAGGCCCTGGCAATCAGGAACAGTGCAGTTTGTGGCTTACAGGCAGTGACATTGCTGCACAGCAGCCATTGTCATGCACCATGGAGTGCCTCCAAAAATGAAGACCCCCCACCTCCAAGAGTCTGCTGGGAGGTCCCCGGTTTCACTGGGCAGTCTCCCCACACAGCAGCAGGCTCCCCAGCCACAAAATGCTAGCAGAAGTCGGCCATGGCCCTTTATTGGCCTCTTAAGTGGCTCATTTGGCACAGGGCAGACAGCCAATCTGCAAACTTTCCCACCACTAGCAAGATGGCATGGCAGAGACACTCTCTCATCACAAAGAGCTGGGAAAACACTGGCCTATGATGTTGCTCTGTGCGTGATGCTGCTTTGATGCCAGCGCTGTTGGAAGTTCACACTCAAGCCTATGGCTCCGATCTTAATGTCACACAGCCAAACGCATTTGACAAATGAAGGACCCCCCCACACACCGCCTCACCTCCTACCCGAACCAGCACTTCTTAAATGGATCATTAACTTTCATGGATTATTTCTTCTTGTTTTTGCTGGTGCAATTGCACATATTTTTGATGCTTTCCTATACTTGCATAATGTTTCTGTACTCCACAGGACATTGTATGGTTGGTGTCAAAGATTTTTTCTGGTGATCTAAAACCTTGCACTGCACAAGTTGGTTTCAGACATGGGTGTCCTGATAAGCCTTTGTCTTGGAAATGAGCATGACTAGGAAAATGAAGAGCCATGCTGAGCAAGTCAAGCTGCTGAAAGAGGGAAGGAGGTGAAGAGCTCTTGGCAGGAGGTCATAATCTGCCAGTGGTATTTAGGGAACAATTCTCTGACCTGAACTTCACTGAGGACCAATGCATAAGATGTCCTCACTGAAGTTAAAGAGGTTGTGACCGAAATATGCCAATTTCTGGGGCCACAACTATTACCTGGGCAAGGAACTCATTGCCTGTGGCTGTCAAGATGATCCAGCTCTTAACTCAAGTGCATTTACCTCCACCCAGGCTGCGGCTGGGGATACAAGCAATATCTCACAATTTGCAGTATTACTGCAGCATTAGGGAGATCACTGAGACTTACTACAAGAGAGATAGCGTCATCTTATTTGTTTTTGCAGGAGAGAAGGAGACAGTGAGCATGAGAGTTTGCAGAGAATGTAGGCTTCCCTATGATGCAGGGTGCCACTGAGAGCCCATAAATTGCCTTGTGTGCATTTCATGTCAGCACAACCATTTTCCTGAACTGAAAGTGATTTCACTCCCTCAATGTCCAAGAGGAAAAAGGAAGTGGAAGAAGCCCCACAGGAAGTGGAGGAACAAGTAGAGGAAGAGAGAATGCAACATAAGCAGATCCTTCCTGTCTGGGCTCTAGGTGAGCAAATAATTCAGTAAACTCGACAATTTCTCCCTGTTCACCAACAGTCCCACACTCCTCACCTTTCTTCTATCACTAATCATCACACTTCCCTCATTTTCCATCACTCTTTTTGACAACAGAAAAATAAAAGCCGACAGAAAACGTACATTCGATCCAATTTTATAATTCAATCACATCATAATGTATACAAAAATAAACTAATAGCTCTTGAACATTCCATTATTGCATGTCTTACAATTGTCTTTACCTCTCCTAATGTTGGGATGTGGTGTTTCCTCAACAGTTGCAGCATTGACGGTGGAAGGTTGTTGACCTTCAATTCAGGGGACTACAAATGGTCTTCGAGTACGACCACGGGAAATTCTGATTCCAGGGGCCTGAATTTTGTGCTCATCGGGCATGTGTGATTGGTGGACTCGGGAACGGATGGAAAACCATCCCCTAACCATGATTTCATGCTGGCTGGCCAATTAATGGCCAGCCAGCACGAAACGCGTCCTGAGAAAGGCTCAGCACTGCCGCTGGGGACGGGAAGAGGGCGGGCGTCGACGTCACAGTGGGTGCTGGTGAGCACTTCCACTGAGCTCCCTGAAGGTGCCTCAGGGAGCTAAAAACCTCCAAATAATAAAAGAAAACCCAAAAGTGCAGCAAAAAATGTCCACGCAGCACAATCAAGCACCTGAAAGCATACTTCATAAAAAAAAGTCTCCAGATATCTCTTTCTATTTTAAATCCTAACTGAGATTTCATCCTGCCCTTGGATGAGGTTTCATCAAAAATGTAAAGCCCGCCTGGTCAATTGGCCCATCCACCAGTCGTAAGGTTGGACAGGCCACGAAAATTCGCTTACAATTGGGCTGTCAATGAGTTTACTTGACCACTTAATTGTCAGCAGGTGCTCTTCCGACTTCTGCGTGTGCCCGCTGAGAAAAATTTTGCGTGAGTGTGCGATGACGGCGGGATGATCAGCAACGCCATCTCACGCGATTTTACGCCCGTTCAGGTTGGGCACGCACCCGCCCGTGGGATGTAAAATTCTGGCCCAGAGACCTGAATTCAAACTCCAGATACATCTGAGCTCGGATGCAGCAGTCTGAGCTAGCTGACCAATAGGTAATAACAAGGAAGAGTGGCAGTGGTGGGGGCAGGGATGTTGCCATTCTGAGAGGGGACATTTCATGGAACCTCTACAACTCCCCCAGAGTGCGCTTCAGAAATCCTAGTAATGTATTGGAATATAAATTAATAAACCACTGTGATCCCTTGGAAATCCCTTTGAACATTCATGTCCAGAGCCATGATGGCAGCAGTCCGTGCTTGCATGGCAGAAATATGAGGTTCGGCTGCAGCATTCAGACCTTTGGTGGAAGCTAGTTGCGCTGCAATGGAAGCTGAGACATTGGCCATCAGGTTCCACAGATGTGCTGATGGGATTCAATGTTGGAAAGGATGGGCTCCAAGGTCTAGGCAAGGCCCTTTGCTAAACTGATGCTGGACTCCTCCATGCTCCTTGACATTGAGCACATGCTTTCTGGCAGGTTTTCTAGTGTATCAAACATTTGTTAGTGCGTAACCAGCAACCCTCTGCTTTAGCGTGGCCCACCAAAGTCCTTGCAGCAGAACTAGTCTGTGACTCGCAACTGCAGCCAGCTGGCATCCACACTACCCTTTCAACCCATCCTGGCTCCTATGCACTTGTGCCTGTGGTTCACCAATGCATACGACGTCTCTTATCCTGGACTCACAGTGGGCTGATGGCTGCGATCGTGAGATTGAGTGATGGTGTCTCTTCATTTCACTTTCTTCTTTCCAATCCTCCACTGCCTAGCTTCAGATCAGTTCAGTTTTTGGATATCTGAAACAAAAAATGGAAAAGGGTTATGGAGATGAGTAAGAGAAGATAAGTAGTGTGTGCTTAAACCTCTGCACTTGTCAATCAGAATTGATTGTGGGATGAGGGAGAAGTGGAATGGAAGAAGGAGGATTAGGTATGCTGATACCTTCAATATAAATTGCTTCAGTGATGCCCCTTCTCATGATGCCCAGCACTGTTTCTTCCTTCAGTGTTCAAACATGGTGTGCGTGTCCTCCTCTAGTCCTTTGCTGCTGACTGCTCTGATGTGTCCTCTTTCCCTACAAGAATAGAGACTTGTGTCAGTGAGTGTTACGCAATATGTTTGGGTGATGCACCTATCACAATTGAATGGCTGACAGTGAGTGCAAGCTGTGAGTTGTGCTTGCTAGGCTTGCGATTACGCTAAGTGTGTGAAGATGATATGAAGCATATGAATGGTAGCATTGATTCCTGATTGATAGTTGGGTAATGGGAGGGTAGTGAGTTAAGCAGTGGATAAGGCTAGTAGCACAGTTGGTAGGAGATGGCATTTAAAGATGAACTCACTTACCTTTACAACTAATGTAAGATCATTAAACTTCCTCCTGTGCTGCATCCATGTTCAGGGAAGGTGGTTGTGGTTATTGAAGGCCTATGATTTCAGTTGCTGAGTTCCTCAGCATGGTCCTTGGCCCAACCACCTTCAGCTACTTCATCAATGACCTTCCCTCCATCAAGAAGGTCAGAAGTGGGGATGTTCATTGATGATTGCACAATGTTCAGTCCCATTTGTAATTTCTCAGATATTGGAGCAGTCTGTGTTCACTGGTAGCAGGATCTGGGCAATAATCAGGCTTTGACTGATATGTGGGAAAAGGTTTGCACCACACAAATGCCAGGCAATGACCTTATCCTACAAGAGAGAATCTAACCATCTCCCTTTGACATTCAATTCCATTGCCATTACTAAAACGCAACCTACCAACATCCAGGGGTTATCGTTGACCATAAATTTAACTGGACCAGCCAAATAAATACTGTGGCTGAAAAATCAGATCGGAGGCTGGGAAGTCTATGGTAAATAACTGACCTCCTCACTCCTCAAAGTCAGGAGCATGATGCACTTGCAGCCCCAAACACACGCAAGAAGCTTCACACCATTAGGACAAAACAGCTCCCTTGTTCAGCCCTCCACTTCTAGTCACTATTTTAAACAGTAAAAAATCAGAACGAAAACAGAAAAATAGTTGATGTATCAGTTATATTTTGTCGAACAGAATTACCCCTGCAGCACTGTTCGGTGCCACACCATACAGTGAGTTAGCCAGAATTGAGATTGAGTCAACTGCGTCTGTCTTTATGTAATATTCATATGGGTTCATTGACGTTGTAATAAAGTTCAGTTAAAAGATATGTTATATATTGAAACCCCTCATGGAATCACAGCAAGTTCATATTTAGCCTTAGCTGCATAAATGATCTTTCCTTTGTTCAGGCCAGTTTTACTCCCTTTTTTGTTTAGCTCATGTAGTAAATAATATATATTCCTACTCTTCCACCATCAAATACTGACACCATATATATTGCCATTTTCTTGGCAGCACAGAGATGTATTCTGTAACATGGCTGTCCATATTCACAAAGGTTTTCAAAGTTTCTTTTTATCTCAATCTAATTAATTTCGCCATTATGTGAAAGAGGATTACATGGAAGCTTCAAAGAGTCTATTTATCACATAATATCCTGTGGAGGAGTGTTGGGTTACGAGG
This sequence comes from Cetorhinus maximus, assembly GCF_964194155.1. Taxonomy (NCBI): domain Eukaryota; kingdom Metazoa; phylum Chordata; class Chondrichthyes; order Lamniformes; family Cetorhinidae; genus Cetorhinus; species Cetorhinus maximus. The sequence goes on along the minus strand of NC_135880.1, from coordinate 156,960,554 downwards.
CTGTGGACAACTTCTAGCAGCAGTCCAGGCTTCATGTTAATATTTCTGTCATGTCAGAAAATGAAGTAAGGCTTTCAGTGCTGGCAACGCCGGACACATTATGATTGTTTGATGAATTGGAACTCTATTTCAGCAGCAGGGGATGTCATCCAATGGATGGGATTTGATGTAAGTCAGACAATGGAGCTTTTTAAAGACTCCAGAAATCAGTCAAGTGAAGCAATTTATATCGTAAATATAAATTAGTTAAAAGGTGCTTTTTCAGGTATGTTCCCAGGATTTAAGCTGAAGCAGCAATGAGGCTGGAAAACTGGACAAAGGTATCCTTCTTTACACTTCATAAACACCAGGATCTGTTTTCAGGTTACCATGAAAACAATCCCCACACAATTCTTCCATAATTTAACAACATTAGATCCCATTGCATCTATGCAAAGGGGCCCTAATTTTAGATTTATTACTGTATTATTGAGACACTTATAATGGTGTTGATACACCTTACACCCATGTAGCAATGATGTTCATTACATATGTCGTTTTTGGGCAGAGGTGTGATTTTGCATTGAGTCACATTTAAGGGCCATCTATCTTTGATAGTGTTTTATTCCTGGTAATGTCATCATGACTGTTTTTGAATACATTGGATAGCATAGCTATATCTTCTTGGTTCTATTCACAGAATTACATTTTTGTAATACTATGAGCAGAATCCTACCACCTTAGCTTTTGATTGAGCATTGGGACTATTTTCGGGTTGGGAACCCAACATAAGAATAATTGGCTTTCAATTTGCTCTTTCCAGAAGGCGACCAATTAGGAGCTGCCTCCAGGTTCCCCAACCAATTAGAGAGGGCAGCCAGGAAGGTAGGCAGCCTTTTTGTCAGAGAGGGAATCTCTGCTTAAAGGGACCATGGCATGTTGTAAAGAAGCTCACCAGTTGGATTTGTTAGGTTTCAGCACCTACAGGAAAGAGGGGGGGATCTGGGAAGGCTGGCCCCTGGAGCCCCCATTCATACCTGGAGACCCGGGATCTGAGGGGCTGCAGCACAGTGAAATCTCCTAAGGAAGGGAGGAAGCTAAGTTGCAAGGATGGAAATGGCTGAGGAAGTTAGCAGCGGCACTGTGTCCTCGCGACCTGGAGACCGTGTACCAAGAGGATCCAAGACCTTCAGAGGGCAAGCACCTTCACGTGCCAAGCCCAATACTCCGCTTTGCACAGCATTCTTCTGCACTGCACCCCTCAGGTCAACACACATTGCAACTCCATTCATTCCCCTCCCTCATATCCCTGTCTGAGCAGTCAACTCTCACACTTGCCCCCAGCCTATTACCCTCTCACACCCATGCCCCTCAGTCACCCAAAACAAATCATGTCCTTCACGCCTCTGCAAGCCATTACAACTAGCCATGCCTCTCTGCTTTCTTGCCTTGCAGGAGAAGAGAGCACACAACTTTGCAAGAGACAGACATATGTCTGGGCAAGGTGGTGGGGGGGGAGGGGGAGGGTTGGGGGGGTAGGCTGGCGGGTGGCGGTGGTGGGATGCCAGTGGGTGAAGGTGTGGAATCTAATATCAGGCACCTAGTCAGGATATTATTGATTCTCTATCTTTAGACCCTCTGTTAGGAATCTCACCTCATTCTAGCTACATCTCAGTGACCATCCCCTCTTCCCTGTGGAGAAGCATGTGACTGAGATGGTGGTGTTCCTGCTGCTGCTGAAGAGATTAACTGTGGTAAGCTCCCTGCCCTTGTCCCTGGGAAGAGGTGGATAGTGGAGCTGCATAACCTACTCCCATGTCAGTCTGGAGGCTGGCAGCAGGGGAATGTAGCTGAAGGTGGGTGAAGTGCTGGACATGTGAAGTGCCTTCTAAACAGTGGGCAATCACATGTCAGGCAGTGATAATATTCTCGAACGTAGGAGTGCATTGCACAGCAGCCTCTCACTTGGATATGTCCGTAGCTCTTCAGTGAAAATGATCAAAGCATTGTCAGTTTCACTGAGGAAGCCCCTCCCACTGTGCTCTTGCCTTCTTTAGCCTGTCAGGTTGTAGACACAGAGTAGAACTGATCTCCTGTTGGAAAAGAGAGAATTTATGCATAAAATATTTTTTAATCGCCTGGTTAACAACTGTAATTAGCTTCTTGCTTCAGCCACGGGGTTTCCTGATTTCATTTCCTACCACTCCCCCACCCACCGGAAGAAACAGAAGAAGGCAGGAGCACAAAGTGATATTAACCCAATGCCATTTTTTCTTTACCATTTTCTTGCCCTCCACCACTTGCCCCCCCACCCCCCCACCCGCCTCTCTCCCCTCTCCCCTCTCCAATCTGCCTGCTTCTGCCAGCCTGGGAAAATTCCCCTACAACTCAGCTCCAGCCACCACCTAGTAATTATTTACACCAAATATCAAGCACGAATTCATGTTATTAAGCCTTGTCAAATATTAAGACATTTTCTTCCTTCCTCAAAAACATATAATTGTCGTAAGGCCCTGAACAACATGTGTCCAGCATTATATTGAATCCTCAAATGTGTGGCAACTCCTGAACAATCTATATCTTCAAATGATGAACTTAATTGTACTACTTAGCATGGAAGATTCAATGAAGACCATTTGCCTTAAAAAAAGTTGTTGCATCACCTCATCTTCCGACCAGGCACTTTACAGCCTTCCGGACTAAATATTGAGTTCAATAACTTTAGATCTTGAACTCCCCCCTCCATCCCCACCCCCTTTCCGTTTCTTCCCCCTCCCTTTTGTTTTTTCCAATAATTTATATAGATTTTTCTTTTCCCACCTATTTCCAATATTTTTAAATGTATTCCACCCATGGTTTATTTCACCCCACCCCCACTAGAGCTACCTTGCTTGTCCTGCTCTCCAATCTTAATTAGCACATTCTTTTAGATAATATCACCACCTTCAACACCTCTTTGTTCTTTTGTCTGTGACATCTTTTGGTTATCTCCTCCTATCACTGCTTGTCCCAACAACATCCCCCCTTCTTTCTTCCCCCCCCCACCCTTAAACCAGCTTATAATTCACCCCTCTCCTATTTTTACTTAGTTCTGTTGAAGGGTCATGAGGACTCGAAACATCAACTTTGCTGTTCTCCGCGGATGCTGTCAGACCTGCTGAGTTTTTCCAGGTATTTCTGTTTTTGTTTTGGATTTACAGCATCCGCAGTTTTTTGTTTTTATCTCTTGTGTTTAATTGACTGCCACCTCTCTTCAAGAAATGCCTACCTTGAATAAGTTTTGTACTACTCTCCGTCAGGATTTTCGAATCTCTCTTTTGCCTTGTTCACCTTCATTGCTTTCCATTTCTCTCCTGGTGTTTGACAAGATGTTTACTAAAACCCGCTTTCACAGCCATATTTCCTTTCTCAGTGACTGTCTCCGTCTCCGGCTTACCCCACATGGATTTCAACTGAAATTCCATCCCTCATGTTTCAAACCCACCCAGGATTACAGGTATCTCCGGGACATAAAACGTTTCTCGGACTGCTGTTCCCGTCACATTCTGAGATATACACTCAGTGCCATGCGCTGCCATATGAACACACTCGACCTCTCCCTCCAGCAGCACCGCCGCACCTTTTTTCAAAGCTGCACATGCCCCCAGTTTCATTTTATTCTTCGTCTCATCCAACGCCTCAACAAGAAACTTTTTCTCTTTCTCTCAAGTGCTAAGGAACGCAAGCTCCAACAACTCATCGACACCAATACCCATCTAGGACCCTCCACCCCTGCCTGTCCCTCCGTCCCCACCCCATCTTCCAATCCCAGCCCCGGCTGTGTATTCACTACACCCCCTGACCTTCCCCTCTCCGACGCTGAACATTCAGTGCTAAGCAAAGGACTTAGTTTCATACCCTTATGCCCTCATCTGAATGAATTTCGGGCTTGGCATGATGCTGAACTCTTCTTCCACCGCCTTCGTCTCCGTGCTCACTTCTTTGGGCAGGAGTCCTCTCCCCGTTCAATTGATCCTTTTACCCACCTCAAATATTCTCCCTCCACCTGGACCCCTCCCTCTGGATTCGTACCTTCTCTTGATCTTTTCATTGAGAACTGTCGCCGTGACATTAGTCGTCTCAATTTCTCTGCTCCTCTCACCCATTCTAACCTGTCTCTCTCTGAACTTACTGCATTCCATTCTCTCAGGTCCAACCCTAATATTGTCATCAAACCCGCTGACAAGGGTGGTGCTGTTGTTTTCTGACGCACTGACCTCTACCTCGCGGAGGCTGAGCGTCAACTCGCAGACACTTCCTCCTACCTCTCCCTGGATCATGACCCCACCACTGAACATCAAGCCATTGTTTCTAGGACTGTCACTGACCTCATCTCCTCTCGAGATCTTTCTTCCACAGCTTCCAACCTGATAGTCACCTAACCTCGGACGGACCGCTTCTACCTCCTAGCCAAAATCCACAAACAGGACTGTCCCGGCAGACTAATCGTGTCAGCCTGTTCCTGCCCCACGGAACTCATTTCTCGCTATCTTGACTCCCTTCTCTCCCCTTGTCCAGTCCCTTCCCAACTACATCCGTGATTCCTCTGACACCTTATGTCACATCAACAATTTCCAGTTCCCTGGCCCCAACCGCCTCCTCTTCACCATGGACGTCCAATCCCTCTACACCTCCATCCCCCACTGGGATGGTCTGATGGCTCTCCGCTTCTTCCTCGAACAGAGGCCCGAACAATCCCCATCCACCAGTACTCTCCTCCGTCTGGCTGAGCTTGTTCTCACACTGAACAATTTCTCCTTAAACTCCTCTCACTTCCGCCAAATAAAAGGTATGGCTATGGGTACCCACATGGGCCCCAGCTATGCCCGTCTCTTTATGGGGTATGTGGAACATTCCTTGTTCCAGTCCTACTCCGGCCCCCTCCCACAACTCTTTCTCTGTTACATTGATGATTACTTCGGTGCTGCTTCATGCTCTCATCGGGACCTGGAAAAATTTATTAATTTTGCTTCCAATCTTTACCCCATCATTTTCACATGGTCCATCTCTGACCTTCCCCTCCTTGACCTCTCTGTCTCAATTTCTGGTGATAGAATGTCCACCAATATCCATTACAAGCCTACCGACTCCCACAGCTACCTTGACTACAGCTCCTCACACCCCGCTTCCTGTAAGGACTCCATCCCATTCTCTCAGTTCCTTCGCCTCCGTCGCATCTGTTCTGATGATGCTACCTTCAAAAACAGTTCCTCTGACATGTCCTCCTTCTTCCTTAACCGAGGTTTTCCACCCACGGTAATTGACAGGGCCCTCAACCGTGTCCGGCCCATCTCCCGCGCATCTGCCCTCACGCCTTCTCCTCCCTCCCAGAAACATGATAGGGTCCCCCTTGTCCTCACTTATCACCCCACCAGCCTCCGCATTCAAAGGACCATCCTCCGCCATTTCCACCAACTCCAGCATGATGCCACCACCAAACACATCTTCCCTTCACCCCACCCCCCCCGGCAACATTCCGTAGGGATCGTTCCCTCCGTGACACCCTGGTCCACTCCTCCATCACCACCTACTCCTCAATCCCCACCTACGGCACCTCCCCATGCAAACGCAAAATATGCAAGACCTGCCCCTTCACTTCCTCTCTCCTCACCGTCCAAGGGCCCAAACACTCCTTTCAAGTGAAGCAGCATTTCACTTGCATTTCCCCCAACTTAGTCTACTGCATTCGTTGCTCCCAATGCGGTTTCCTCTACATTGGAGAGACCAAACGCAAACTGGGTGACCGCTTTGCAGAACACCTTCGGTCTGTCCGCAAAATGACCCAGACTTCCCTGTCGCTTGCCATTTTAACACTCCACCCTGCTCTCTTGCCCACATGTCTGTCCTTGGCTTGCTGCATTGTTCCAGTGAAGCTCAACGCAAACTGGAGGAACAGCACCTCATCTTCCGACTAGGCACTTTACAGCCTTCCGGACTGAATATTGAGTTCAACAACACTAGATCATGAACTCCCTCCTCCATCCCCACCCCCTTTCCGTTTCTTCCCCCTCCATTTTGTCTTTTCCAATAATTTATATAGATTTTTCTTTTCCCACCTACTTCCATTATTTTTAAATGTGTTCCACCCATGGTTTATTTCACCCCTTCCCCACTAGAGCTACCTTGCTTGTCCTGCTCTCCAATCTTAATTAGCACATTCTTTTAGATAATATCACCACCTTCAACACCTCTTTGTTCTTTTGTCTGTGACATCTTTTGGTTATCTCCTCCTATCACTACTTGCTTGTCCCAACAACACCCCCCCACTTTCTTCCCCCCCCCACCCCCAAACCAGCTTATAATTCACCCCTTTCCTATTTCTACTTAGTTCTGTTGAAGGGTCATGAGGTCTCGAAAGTCAACTTTGCTGTTCTCCGCCAATGCTGCCAGACCTGCTGAGTTTTTCCAGGTATTTCTGCTTTTGTGTTGCATCACAGTTATATGCGAAATGTTTTAATATTTTGATTAGGTGTGATGTGCAACGGATAACACAATAAATGATGGAACTGAATCTACCATAGATATCTTCTTAAGTATGGCAATGCCAGTCACCTGCATTAACAGACTGAGCCTCTTACTTTTATTGGAGTCAAATTACAGTGCCCTATATTTACTTGCATGATGGAGTAACCTAGGTATATAATAATAGTACTCTCTCATGAATGTTTGCACCTTCTAAATGTTCTGCAAGTGTTCTTCAATCTTTCCAAAGGTTAACTGAGGAAACACTTGGTGTGATAGGGACAGATACAAACCATTAAGCTGCAGTATTTAAAAGGGGAGGCGGTGGCATAGTGGCATTGTTACTGGACTAGTAATCCAGAGACACAGGGCAATGCTCTGGGGACCTGGCTTCAAATCCAATAAAAATCCGGAATGAAAAGTCTAATGATGACCATTGTCATAAAAAACCATCTGATTTACTACATGCCCTTTAGAGAAGGAAGTCTGCTGTACTTACCTTGTCTGGTCTACATGTGAAATGGCCTAGCATGCCACTCAGTTGTACTAAAGTGCTAAAATGTCAATAAAAAGTGATGAAATCAGATATACCACCTGGCATCGACCTAAACTTTGGAAATGGCAAACTCAGCCCTGCAAAGTCTGCCTTACCAATATCTGGGGGCTTGTACCAAAATTGGGAGACCTGTCTCAGAGACTAGGCAAGCATCAGTCTGTCATAGTCATACTCACAGAATCATACCTTACAGACAATATCCTAGACACCACCATTACCATCCCTGGTTATGTCCTTCCAACTGGCAGACCTAGCAGAGGTGGCAGCACAGTGGCACACATGCAGGATGGAGTTGCCCTGGGGGCCCTCCACATCGACTCCACATTGTGGAGACGAAATCCCAACTTCACATTGAGGATGCGCCCCCCCATCATGTTGTGTGGCACTACCACGGCTAAATGAGATAGATTTCGAACAGATCTATCAACTCAAGATTGAGCAACCATGAGGCACTGTGGGCCATCAGCAGCAGCAGAATTGTGCTCAACCACAATCTGTAACCTCATGACCCAGCATATCGCCCACTCTACCATTACCACCAAGCCAGGGGGTTAACCCTGGTTCAATGAAGAATGCAAGAGGGCGTGCCAGAAGCAGCAACAGGCATACCTAAAAATGAAGTATTAACCTGGTCAAGTTACAACATAGAGCTACTTGCATGCCAAACAGCATAAGCAGTAAGTGATAGACAGAGCTAAGCAATTCCACAACCGATGGATCAGATCTAAGCTCTGCAGTCCTACCACATCCAGCAGTGAATGGTGGAGGACAATTATATAACTCACTGGAGGAGGAGGCTCCACAAATATCCCCATCCTCAATGATGGGGGAGCCCAGCACATCAGTGCAAAAGATAAGGCTGCAGTATTTGCAACAATCTTCAGCCACAAGGGCTGAGTGGATGATCCGTCTCTGCCTCCTCCAGAGGTCCCCAGCATCACAGGTGCAGATGTTCAGCCAATTTAATTAGTTCCACGTGATATCAAGAAACAGCTAAAGGCATTGGATGCTGCAAAGGCTATGGGCCATGAAAATATTCCCACAATAGACCTGAAAACTTGTGCTCCAGAACTCACCGCACCCCTAGCCAAGCTGCTCCAGTACAGCTACAACACTGGCACCTACCTGGCAATGGGAAAAATTCCCAGGTATGTCCTGTACACCAACAGCAGGACAAATTCAACCTAGCCAATTATAGCCCCATCAGTCTACTCTTGATCATCAGTAAATTGATGGAAGGGGTCATCAACAGTGCTATCAGGCAGCACTTGCTTAGCAATAACTTGCTCACTGAAGCTCAGTTTGGGTTCCACCTGGGCCACATTACAGCCTTAGTCCAAACATGGACAAAGGAGCTTAACTCCAAGAGGTGAGATGAGAGTGACTGCCCTTGACATCAAGGCCACATTTGACCAAGTGTGGCATCAAGGAGCCCTAGCAAAACTAGGGAATCAGGGGAAAAGCACTGGTTGGAGTCATATCTAACACAAAGGAAGATAGTTGTGGATGTTGGAAGTCAATCATCTCAGTTCCAGGATAACACTGCAGGAGTTCCTCAGGGTAGTGTCCTAGGCTCAACCATCTTCAGCTGCTTCATTAATGACCTTCCTTCCATCATAAGGTCAGAAGTGGGGATGTTCGCTGATGATTGCACAATGTTCAACCCCATTCGCAACTCCTCAGATACTGAAACAATCCATGTCCAAGTGCAGCAACACCTGGACAATATCCAGGCTTGGGCTGACAAATAGCATGTAAAATTTGCGCCACACAAGTGCCAGGCAATGACATCTCCAATAAGAGAGAATCTAACCATTGCTGAATCCTCCACTATCAACATCCTGGGGGTTACCATCAACCAGAAACTGAACTGAACTAGCCATATAAATACTGCGGCTGAAAGAGCAGGTCAGAGACTAGGAATCCTGCAGGGAATAACTCACCTCATGACTTTCCAAAACCTGTCCACCATCTACAAGGCACAAGTCAGGAGTGTGATGGAATACTCCCCACTTGCCTGGATGAGTGCAGCTCCCACAACACTCGAGAAGCTTGACACTGTCCAGGACAAAGCAGCCCATTTGGTTGGCACCCCATCCACAAACATTCACTCCCTCCACCACTGACAAACAGTGGCAGCAGTGTGTACCATCTACAAGATGCATTGCAGGAACTCACCAAGGCTCCTTAGACAACACCTTCCAAACCCACAGCCACTACCATCCAGAAGGACAAGGGCAGCTGAGACATGGAATTTTCTGGGTGATGTGCAGGGGGACGGGTTCCATTCCAGCAGCTTTCTCTGTACTTTGAAGCTTCAGCTCACCAGTCTGCAGTCAGGAATCTTTATCGGGCCTGCAGCTTTCCGGAGGCCTCCATTTAACCTGGGTATGAGTTCTGACATCTCCACTGGAGGCAGCTACTCTGAGGAGGAAGGGAGAGATAGAATAAGGAGGAGGCCAGGAGTGGACAATCAGCCTCTAGGGGAGCCACCTTTGGGAGGCCAGACACTGACACAAGGGGCACAGGGCCAAGAGGTTGTCCAAGGTGGAAGGGGCCGCAGAAGATGCCACTATCCTGCTGCCAGGGTATACAGGCGGCGAAACAGCTACCTCAATATGACTGAGGTGCAGTGCCGAAGGAGGCTCCGACTGTCAAGGGAAACAGTCAACTACATCTGTCAGATGATTGGCCCTGAGATCTCTCCTAACTATGTGGATGGACACCCCATGCCAGCAGCTCTGAAGGTCACAGTTGCCCTCCACTTTTATGCCTCTGGCTCCTTCCAGGTCTCGGTGGGTGATCTTTGCAGTGTTTCCCAATCAGCTGTCCACACTTATGTCAAGCAGGTCAGATGCTCTGTTCAGGCGTGCAATGACCTTCATCCACTTTTGCTGCGACCAGGCATGTCAGGCAGAGTAAACCAGAGGCCTCACAGCCATTACTGGCTTCCCCCGTGTCCAGGGTGCTATAGACTGCACACATGTGGCCATCAAGGCGCCAGCGGGTGAGCTGGGTGCCTTTGTCAACAGGAAGGGATTCCACTCCATGAATGTGCAGATAGTGTGAGATCACAGGATGTAGATTCTGCAAGTTTGTGCAAGGTTCCCAGGCAGCTCCCATGACGCCCACATCCTTAGACACTCCCAGGTGTCGAGTCTCTTCAGTGCTCCAATTCGGCTGGATGGATGGCTGCTAGGTGACAAGGGCTATCCCCTGTGAAGATGGCTCATGACGCCTCTCCGCCATCCAAGAACAGAAGCTGAGCAGCGGTACAATAGGAGCCATGGCTCCACAAGGGCTATGGTGGAGAAAGCCATCGGTCTTCTCAAGATGCGCTTCCATTGCCTGGACCACTTAGGGGGCACTCCAGTACCCCCAGGTCGCGTCTCTGTGATAGTGGTAGCATGCTGCACTCTGCACAACCTTGCACTGGAAAGGGGGGATGCAGTTGACGATGAAGACCTTGACACAGTGGATGCGGCTGCACATGATGAATCCAGCAGCGATTCAGAGGATGAGGAAGCACAGGGCGATTATGAGGGGCAGCACGCCGACCCGCAGCTACACCAAGGAGGCAGGGACATCCGGGAGACTTTAATCCAATGACCCTTCAACTAGCTCCACACACATCTGCAGGACCAGCATTGCCTGGCACATCCATACACGGCACCTAGGTGCTACATCTTCAACTTCATCAGCTGCAACTAAGGGCTTAGTACATAAACATCAATGTCCACTCCAACACTCACGATATGTCTGTGAAACATACAAATGCAGCACAAAGGAGACACCCTCAGCCATGGTAACAAATGTGGATTTTATTTCCATCCATCCATATGGTGCCACAAAAATCAAAACAAAACGTTGTTTCAAAGTTGAAAAATATAAATTTCCGAATCTAGGGCCAACACAAAATCACCAGTGACAAAACCGTGGAGTGCCTAACGTGCCTTATGCTTACGCTTACGGGTGCTTCGTCTGGGTGCTGCCCCCATCTCTCGGAATGGCTTATGAGACAGCCTGCTCACTCTGCTGTCCTGTTGGCCTCGATGACCTTGGCGGCTGTCCTCTGGCCTTTGCCAGAGGAGCCTTTGCTGGCCCCGCCTGGGAGGGCGTGGCCAGTTCCAGAACTGGCACCTCCCCAGTTGTCGCAGCCTCACTGGATGCAACGGTCACTGGCAGAGGGGCGGAGGAGCTGCTGCCCTCACCCGGAGCCACCAGGTTAGTCTCCTAGAGGAGCCCACAGAGATGACAGGCAGCTGCTGCGTCGACTTTGGACCTCCCTGCTCACCGCAGATGGATGGGCACCGAGCTGGGACAGTTGGTGTCCAGAACATCTCCCACATTGCCAATGACCACCTGTAGCCAATAGCTCTGTGAGGGCTTGCAGGTCCGAGCGTACCCCCATCAGAAGCTGATCAATCCGTTGGAAGCCCCTCTCCATGACAGTCGCCAATCTCTCTATGAAGGAAGCCTGACGCTCTGACATGAGATTCATGCTATCACTGACACTCTGCCTGGACTCCTCCACCACAGAGACCAAGTGAAGCACACCCTCATGCAACCCTGCCAGATGCTCTCGTGCATCCTGCTGCTTGTCCTGCAGCTGCTGCATGGCATATGCCTCCAGAGGCACATCATCACTGCCCGACTCAGCATGTGCCTAGTCCCCTGCAGTCCTCCAGCTGCTGGTGCCATCGGCACTCTCTGTCTGTGCCATCTCCTCCAGCGATTGTGAAGTGACCCCTCCACTATGCCCCGGGACACTAGCAGACGTTATATTCCCCACCGATGTGGTAGTAGCTGCACTGGTGCCTGCCTCGCTGAAATGGTGTGACGCTGATGACAATTGACGCACCTCAGGTGTGGAAGGGGGCATCTGGACGTCTTCATTGCGGCCATGCAATGGTGATGCTGAAATTAACAACAAGGACAGTGCATCAGTTAGCGTTCAGTCAGTAACACAATTCATCCCTTTCCCCCCCAGGCTCATAATGCACTCAACTTTCAAGAACCTAAGGAGACGAACATTGGTGGGGTGAAGAGTGTGGAGTCAAGAGGAGACCCAAACTTTACACGCACATACAGACAGGCTGGTCAGATGGCCTAAGGAATGCCACATGGAATGTTATGTGGATAAGTGTGAGGTTATGCACTGGGGCAGGACAAACAAGGTACGGGAATACAGGAGAAATGGTAGGACCGATGAAAGTAAGGACGATTACAGGGACCTTGCAGGGCAGGCCCGTTAAGGTAGCAGAACAGGAACATAAGGCGTTTAACAAGGTAAAAGCCAGACTTGCCTTTATTAGCCGAGGAATAGAATATTGGAAAAGGGAGGTCATGTTGCAAGTGCAGAAAACGCTGTTGAGGCCACAGCTACACTTCTGCGTTCAGTTGTGACCTGCGCTTCATGGGAGGGATGGCATTGGAGTAGAAAGAGTGCAGAGGTTCCTGACCAGGATGCATGCTGGCCTGGAGAGTTGGAGTGATGAGGAAACATTGCATACACTTGTGACATTTGCCGTGGAACACAGGAGATTGACAGGTCACATTATTGACCTTCATACCGTTATGAGGGGCAAAGACCGGGTGGACAGAAAGCAACATTTCCCCTTGGCGCAGGGATGACTAACCTGGTGGCATTTATTTAAGTTGAGGGGCATGAGGTTGACAGGTGAGGTGCTGAGGACCTTTTGGACAGAGTAATGTGGGACGCACTGGCTGAAAGGGTGGTGGAGGTACAAACCCTCCTAAGATACAATAAGTCTTTGGATGTGCAACAGCAATGCCATGGCATGTTAGGCCATGGGGATAGTGGTCACAAATGGGAGAAGGCGACTTTGGAAGGTGCTAGAGACGCGCATCCTCAAGGAGCCAAGGGACCTTTGTGTATGACCCACATGTCTGACTGTATCAGTCTGTGAATGAGCAGTGTTGCAGCATTAATGATTGCAGCAGCCATCAGTGCTTTGGATGGTGGGAAGACAGACTGGATGGGACTGTGGACCTCAAATACCTGGCCGCTGCACCCAGCCTCACCGACACCTGCCGCCCTGGCACCTTTCCAGATCCACGGCCTGTTCTTCAAATCGGCTGAGGATGAGATGCATGGGCTGGCCACCACCAGTGCGCAAACGCTCATAGATGTTGTGCGCATTTTTCTCTTGCAGAACAGAGAACACCATTTATTGGGGCTGATCAGTCATGTACTATGCACGCGCACGCCGCACCCCAACCACAGTGACCCATCTGAGACCTCCAGCGGCTTCTGTCCACACTACTGGTGATCAGTCACCAGAAGATAGTACGGCTGCTCCCAACCCCCTCCCCCAACTGCCACCTTGGACACATTCGGTGTTCATCACTTTGAATAAAACACGGGTCTTAGCGCCCATGGCAAGGAGGCGCAACTAGGTGCGGCGCCGAGGCAAGCAGATGGCTGTTGGCCACGACACCTTGAGGCTCCCCTTCCACCATCTCATCACTATCAATAAGACATGTGTTGGAGTTATGAGTATGTGCCTAGCTGCCTCTCCTGCAGGTTGCCCCCAAACTACTCAAGTGCGATGAAGACCAACACATGGTGCAGGGATAACCCATCTTCTCCTCAACCACTAAGGCTGATGTAAGCATTGTCACTATCTGCTTGACCACCCAGCATGTGCTAAATGCCCAATGCAGTAACGACACTAAGACGTAGGGCGGGGGGGGCGGTGGGCATTCAAAGGCTAAGGCTACCTGCTAGGCCAAGGCCGACATGGTACTCACCTTCCAGAGTGCAACAAATTTTTGAAGCACTTCAAGGTTGGATCCATGTTCGCCGCACAACATCCCTGGAACTGACCATCTCCGCCACCTCCTGTCAGGCCCGTTTCATCACATGGGGGGCCCTCCTCCTCCCATCCTGGGGAAACAGGACCTATCATCATGCTGCCATCTCCTCAACAAGGGCAGCAAGGCAGTCATCAGAGAAGCATGGGGCACATTGGCCCCCCGCTGGCCTACCCTGCAGCCTGCCCTCCTCCTCTGGCCTTCCCCTACCACAGCCTGCTGTGCAGATACCCTGCAGTACAACCTGGAGCTGGCCATAGTGATCAGCCTAAAGGAGGCTTGCTGGCCTTTTTTTATCCAGTCTGCCGATTCCCCATTGGAACCAGCGGTCTGTACACGCCCGTCACAATTTTAAAAGTCCCGCTCTCCACGGGAGTGTGAAATGCGCTGGGCGGGCCTTAATTGGCCCACCCGCGCAAAATGGCGGCACGGCCCCAATCGCCGGTGGTGATTGGGTCCGCGGCCACCCGCGACTGCTTCAGCACCCGCCCGCCGAACAGAAAATTCAGCCCATGGGAACACCACCACCTGGATGTTCCCCTCTAAGCCACTCACTATCCTGATTTGGAACAATGTCACTGTTCCTTCATTGTCGCTGGGTCAAAATCCTGGAACTCCCTCCCTCACAGCACTGTGGGTGCACCTACACCACATGGACTGCAGCCATTCAAGAAGGCAGCTCACTGCCACTTTCTCAAGGACAATGAGGGATGGGGAATAAATGCTGGCCTTGCCAGCGACACCCACATCCCATGAAGAAATTTTAAAAATTAAAAGTGAAGTTAACCAACAGAACAGTAATTATGATCAAACTCAAGTTGTTCATTGTACAATAATTAAAATGAATATTCCATGTTTCTCCACATCAGTAGATCATCTTACCTGATTTAATCAAAATTGCCCCTAACTTATCTTAACTATCTCTAAAACTTTGGACTCCACCTAAACCCTTGCAGTTTTTCTTCTTAATAAACCTGATAGACGTAACAACCTTCCTGATTCAATAAAACGCTACTTGACTATGTCTTGTCTCTTGCTCCCCACAATCAAAAATGCAAGGCCTCCCAAGCCTTCTGCTGAATGCCTGGGATCAGTGACCTCCTAAGAAAAAGCGGGTGAGTATTGTATTGATTACTAAGAAATGAAAACAAATTACTCTTATTTCCAATGCATCAGGAAATAACATCAAAGGTGGTTCATTAGCAATTATCTACTGCCACTGCCTAGCTGGTCAGAACTGCAAACAACACTTAAACTAGGGTGTCAGCAATTTTGTGTATCACCCAGAGGTGGCAGGTCCGATTCAATCACAGCCCCGCTCCAGAGCAAAAATCTTGCATGCAGGGATCGTTTCCATGGAGACAGGCTCACCGAGTCAGGAGGTTTCTCAACTTGAGCCTGTCACCTCCACAGCAAAAATCCAGCCCTTAGAGTCAACATGGTGAATATCAGTCCTCAAAGCACCTGATTGGATGTTACAGTGGAATGAAACTTAGTTTAGTAAAGGACAGCTTTGAATAGCAGTAATTTAGTACATAGATATAGTCTTCTGATACTAGATAATAGAGTAGATAAAGTAGAATCTGGGGAAGGGAGAGAAAGAATGTTCCTAGAGTGAGTATTAGTTGAAGGTGGGAAACATTGGTGGTTGCACAGGATCCACACTGTCATGCAGAAAGCCTGTGATGTGACTAAGAGCACACCCTCCTGTGTATAACTATTGTAATGTGGAATGCATTTGCCAGAGTTCCCGCTGCCTTCTGTGACTCTAGGCGCTCTCCCTATGTATACTTGAATAAGGCAATTGTTAAACCATCTGAAGTCTCCACTGCATCTCCATTATATTCACTACATTGGAGATTCCCATAATTTTCTCCCATATTTTTGAAGGAACCTCCCTCAAACTTAAAACTTACAGCATAGAATGAGGCCTTACAGCCTGTTGTGCATGTACTGGTTCTTTGAAAGAGCAGTTGTGCTTAGTGTCACATCCCTGCTTTTGACCCATAACCCTGTAAGTTCCTTTTCAGATAGACCATTCCAGTTTCCATCAACTCTCTGAAGGAAAAAACTTTTCATTTCCCCTCTAGATCCCTTGCCAATGATTTTGAATCAATGTGCTTTAGTTATTGACCTATTTGTCAAAGGGAACGGTTTTTTCCCTGTGTACATTTCACCATCTTGAAAACCCCTTAGCTTGGCACTTTTCCAAGAAGAACAGTCCTAACATTTCCAGCCTCTACTCACAGTTGAATTCCCTAATCCCTGGTAACATTCTGATAAATGTCCTTTGTGCCCTTTCTAAAACATTTACATCTTTCCTGAAGTACTGTCCCCAGAATTGTCCACAAATACTCCAGCTGAGGCCGAACCAGTGATTTATAAATTTCTAGCATGATCTGTTTGCTTTTATGTTGCATTCATCTATTTATGAACCCAAGTAATCCATATACTTCTATCAACTTGCCCTGCTACCTTGAAGGATTTTTGTCTTTGGATATCAAGCTACGCTTTCCAAAATATTGCCATATTCCTGCCATAGTGCATCACTTCATATTTCCCTGTCTTCTTCCGGCAGTTGTTCTTTTATTAACATTTAGTTCTAAAAACATTTGCTTGCAATCTGACATTGGCACATCTTCATTCTGTACTCACTGGAGTTTAGAAGAATGAGAGGCGACCTTATTGAAACATGTAAGATTCTTAGGGGGCTTGACAGGGTAGATGCTGAGAGGTTGTTTCCCCTTGTGGGAGAGTCTAATACCAGAGGGCATAATCTCAGAGTGAGGGGCTGCCCACTTAATACAGAGATGAGGGGGAATTTCTTCTCTCAGAGGGTAGTGAATCTGTGGAATTCTTTACCGCAGAGGGCTGTAGAGGTTGGGTCGTTAAGTATATTCAAGGCTGGAAGTAGACAGATTTTTGATCAGTAAGGGAACCAAGGTTATGGGGAAAAGGCAGGAAAGTGGAGTTGTGAATTATCAGATCAGTCATTGAATGGCGGAGCAGACTCGATGGACCGAATGGCCTACTTCTGCTCCCATACCTTATGGTCTTGTGGTCTTCTTTTAACAGCAGTATAAACCATTGAATTAACACCTCCATTGAAGCAGATAATTCATTAGGCATTTGAACATCAATATTTCAAACAGTAATCTCTGTGCCTTTGTGTTTAACAGTTCAAAATCTTGAGTCTGCATTTAAACCTTTTTGAAGCTCTCTGTCTAAAGGAACTCATGTTGTGGATAATTTAATCTGAGATAGGGTACCTCACACTCTCAAAGACTGAGAATTCGACATTTTCACTTCCCCCAAGACATGTTATCAAAATTTGTGGCATTCAGGCAGTAGACTGCTATATGGGCTAAGGAGAGAAATCAAAAGAGATCTTTTCCTTTTCACATTTAACGTAACTAATTATCTGGCCAGAGCACCCAAAGGAATAGCAAGCAGTAAGAATCACGCCTATTCAATTGAGCCTACCCAATTTGATACCTATTCATGGAGTGAACAGAATATCAAGCAAGCTCTGTTAGAGACAGGAGATTCTCCACCCTCAACCTTCCTCGATGCACTTCACCCAGATACTTTTTATGCCCAAGCACAGAAGAAGAAAATCTACCCCCACTTATCATAATCAAAGACCATTGCATGGTGCAGTGGGTCAGAACATTGTTCTTTCACCCCAGGAAGTGAGTTAAAACACCACAAGCTACATGGAGGATAAAGAAAGAACTTGCGTATATATATATATATATATATATATAATAAAATATGTATATACATCTCACCTTACCATACCCCCAATGCCATTCAATAACTTTTGAAGTACAGTTACAATTGATACATAGGTAAATGAATAACCAGTTCCCACTTGGAGACAAAATGTCTCTTATTTGGAGACTTCCAAGTATATTTTTTATCATCAGCCAGAAAGCATTCAAGAGGAGTGTTTGTAGGAAACCCTCTCTCAGCAGGCCAAATCAGGGCATGCACCATTTAAGCAATCTAAGAAGCACAAGCTGCCCACCCAATCATGCAACCTAAGATGACATCTAAATCTTATTGAAAGGGAGGATTGGGATTTCTGGTAGACTGGCTCCTGTGAAATTTTGCGGCCATATATTCCATTGAGCTATGGAGAATATAGTGCTAACAGTGTCTAACTCACTCTTCAAACATGTTTCAACTTACAACTTCATCGTTTGCAAGTGGGGCTATCCCAAACCTGGCATATGGTTATCCACACTGTGCTATGGAGCTAAATACAAGTTGGTCATCATCTTTTGACCTATTCATATGTGGTGATGCTATTTGTTGCCCTGAGCTATACAATTACAGGCAAGCAAGACTTTTCAAAGCAAATCCGTAGTTTTAGTTAATGAATATTTTAACACAACTAGACCCCATGAGTAATTTGAATAGTGACCAAGAATTTTTACATATTATTGTCAGATATTAGGGATAATAGTCCAGTAGTCTCTGAAATCAAATCCGAATTAGTCAGAATTAATATCTTGTATGTGACTCTCTATTTAAAAAAAAGGCACTTTCAGGCAGTTTGGCAACTGGTGTGTTTGATAGGTATCATTTTTTGGAAGAGCCTGATTCCATGGTAGGTATTTTCCAAATCCGCGCTGATCTTCTCCCTAACATTAGTAAATAGAGGCAAATATACCTAGAAGTTAATTGGATCGTATAGTGCAAACTGAGCAATTTAATGCATTTTCTCCTTGTCAAACTAAAAGGTACCACTGCAAAAATCTCCATCAACTCTACCAAATATTGTCTGAATCCCTGTGTCACTTCAGTTGCCCCTATCACATCAATGGGCAGAATTGTCCCAGATTTGCATTAAGTGCGGTCGCAGGTGCCCGGCAGCTGCAATAGCGACTTTTAAAGCCATATCGTCACAAACCCGTCGCATCAATTATGCATTCCTGGGAAACACACCATTTCCATGGTGGACAGGCTTTCATTCACCCGCCATGCCATCACTTCACTGCTTCATCACACTGAACGCTATATTTAAAGCCTAGCTGCGTGCACACTTCTAAGTGCTTTCCAACCTATGACTGCTGCAAAGAAGACATAGCAAAATGACTGCAGCCACCAGGTTCAATGATACATCCCTCAAATGCCTTTTGGACGCAGTGGAAGCTCTCATGATGTCTCCTACCCCCGCTCTGGTTCAGGATGGGCAGCAACCTCACTAATCCGGCTTGGGAGGCGGTGGCAGTGGTGGTTAGTGCCAACGCCCTGCAAAAGAGGACAGCCACCCAGTGCTGCAAGAGGATGAATGATCTCTTCCATTCCACAAGGGGAAGTCACTCTTCTCATCACTCTGAACTCATCACACATCAACAGGGATCTCACTCACTGCCAGTACAAGGGACATCACTGCAGTAATTCCGGTTTTATTTAGTGTGTAATACACCTTTAAGAACGATACTTGTTAAGGAAGATCACATGATCTGTAGTTACCAATAGGAAAGTAGCACAGGCTACCTCAGCAGTCAGTGCAGAGATAGAGTTGGAGTTGAAAGCACACACATGTAATGGCTGCTGAGTATATTGTAAATAAACTTAATGTTTCCACCCAAGAAGTGTCTGCAGATCAACTCTATCATTAATAGCACAACTCAGTCACCCTACAACAATCACCATTCACTCTCTCACACACACCTTCATGTCCTCATCTCGTCCATGGGACCACTCACCGCCCACACATGCCAGGCATACTTATCATCTGGCCTAGCAAGTGTCCTGCTTACACTCTCTCCATCTTCTTTTACGCAGGACAAGCTGGCACACAACAGGAGAGAGAATTTGCTTATTGGTGGAGGAGTGCCTGAAATCAAGGTCCTCACGGACTTTGAAAACAGAGCCATCCAGCTGGCTGGCAAGGATCTGGACCGGCCCTGGGCTGATGATGAGGTTGGCACTGCTCTACCAAGTGAGGATCCAGCAGTGCAATATCCATCAGGCAACCATGCTGTGAGTGATGTGTCCTATTTCACAGGCCACTGCCATGTGCTAATTATCTCCCCCTGCTTTCACAGGCACATTGGGAGACAGCCAACAGAGTCCATGACCTAGGGCCTCCAATCAAGACCCGAAGAAACCTCTGAAGGGGAATCTGGAGGCACCCTGCTTGAAGTTTCATCACAGCGTTCACCTACACCCTCCACCAGCGCACAGACCTCAGTGGGACCGAGCTTTAGTGTAGCCTCGGGATCACAATCTGGTGAGCACATTCTGATGCACAGCAAGTGGTGGCAGGGACTTCCCAGGTGTCCAGCTCTTGGAGGATTGCTGGAGGCCAGAATGTTGCTAAGTCCAAATCAGATGACGAGCCTCTGGACTCAGTTATGTCTCAGTTGGTGGAGCTGCAAAGGCAGTTTGGGAAGATCAGGAAGGGATGTCCGCTGCACTCCTCAGATTGCAAGGCACGATGGAGGAGCCCATCTGCCTTCAGGCTGCGGTGATTGTGCCAGCATTGCAACGCACCGAGGTCAACACTGACAAGATGGCGGCCGCCATGGAGACCTTGGTCCAGGATGTCGCTCCTGCACTGCTACACGGGCTAAACTCCATCGCCAACACCATAGTTCACCTCCAACATTGTGTATGCGAGAGGCGTGCCGGGCAGCTTGATCCCACTCCAGCTAACCCTGCTCCTCAATGAGTCAGCCTGGGGCCCCCAGGCACCCATAAGGAGGAGGATCAACGGGTGCACACCCCAGGGCCATCCACCCAGGTGTCTCTGGGAGTGTCCGGCCCATCCGAACCTCCTCTTCCTGTAACATCAGCAGCACCAGCCCCACAGGCCGAGGAAGGTGCCACTGCCATACAGCAGGTCCGCGAAAGCAGGCCGGGGCCCTCCAGAGGACACCCGCCAAGGTCATCACAAATGGGATGTAGCAGTCAGCAGGCTGCCTCAACCTTCGCTGTGGATGTCTGGGGAGCACCAAGACATAGCGGCAGGGTTAGGAAGGTTAAGAGGATGCAGTTGCACAGCCTGGGCATGGGTGTTGATCACTTGCACACAATGCTCACTATTGTCAATAAACTCCCAAGAATGTCTTCCTGCCTATGGCTCCTTGTTCTAGTGAGCAGTGTTCTTGTCAGTCAGATATGAAACCTTTTTGCACAAGATAAAGATTGGTGCCTCAGTCCAGAGCCTCTTCCCTGCGCTTTGTGCAGCCTTCAGACCAAAGTGATGGTCCAGCCTCACACTCGCTGAAGACATTACTGATGCCTGCACCTCGAAGAGTCTTGCTATTGCTGCTAGAATGTCATGAGCAGGCATCACAAAGTTCTCTCATTCTCTCTGTGTGCTCTCAGCACCTTTAAGGTGGGGCTGACCCCCATCTCTTCAGCATCTATGACCAGTGACGCTGTGCTCCCAAAGGGCTCAGGTGCTGAAGGTGGAAAAAGGATCAGATGCTTTTAAAGTTTCATGGCTGTGTCTCTATGATATGACCCTGATCACAGAGCGCAAGCGAGCTGCCCTCAGCCAGGCAGGAGTCAGCCATTCTCAGAGGCTATGTGAAGATCTATGGAGTGTCCTCGCTGCATGTTGTCATCATCCTCCCGCAATTAAGCGACTATTAGGGCTTCCACGACAGGAACATTATCACAGAGGGTATCTATGCTGCCATGAGCCAGACTAGAGTCAAACATTCGCAGGTGCAATGTGAGGATCTCATGGTGTCTCCTCACTGCATGTCGTCATGATCCTCCACAAATCTAGCAGCTATGGGGGCCTCCTGAGTGTGCCTGCCTCGTCTGGCCAATGCGAGGCCCTCATTGCCATCATCGTCGCCTTCAAGGACTTCATCACCATCATCCCCATCAGCGTCCTCATCAGAGGAGACCTCCAGCTCCTGCATCTCCTTCTCAGCCAGTCTCTCTCCCCATTGCAGTGCCAGGTTGTAAAGAGTGCAGCAGACAATGACAATGTGCGACACCCTCTGTGAACTATATTGCAGGGCTCTATCAGACCAGTCCCGGCATCGGAACCTCATTTTCAGCATCCCAATGGTTTGCTCCACCAAGTTGCGAGTTGCAGCATGAGCCTCTATACACTGTCGCTCTGCTGCAGCCTGAGGCTGCCGCACGGGTTTCATCAGCCACATCCCCAAGAAGCCATCCCTGCAGCTTCTGTGGACCCTGGAGGATATCTGGGATCTGTGACCGACTGAGAATGTAGGAATTGTGCACACTCCCTGGGAACCGTGCGCAGACCTGCAGGATGCAGGCCGCCAAGTGCACACCTTTTATGTGCTGTTGTGAAACACATCAGCATGCAATCACATCGATGTGGATGGACGATCCAGTGGTGGGGGGGTGGGTGGCGGGGATGATTCTGGCAGACTGGCCTTATAATAATATGCTGCTGTATTACAATGAGGTCCCTGGCATCCGGTGGAAGGGAATACGGCCTGCCATTGGGTTCAGCGGACGATCGCAAACTGGCTTCACAATGGCATGAAACCGATTTTTGGCCTTCTTGCCATTATGTCTGCTCATGCCACCGAAAACACTGAACAAGGTCCCACATGGGAGACTTATAAAGAAGGTAAAGGCACATGGGATACAGGGTAATTTGATAAGGTGGATTCAAAATTAGCTTAGTTGTAGGAGGCAGAGGGTGATGACAGAAGGCTGCTTTAGTGACTGGAAGCCAGTGTCCAGTGGCGTACCACAGGGATCTGTGCTCGGTCCCCTATTATTTGTCATTTATATAAATAACATAGATGACTATGTGGGAGGTAGAATTAGTAAGTTTGCGGATGACACAAAGATTGGCCGGTGAGATTGAGTGTCTTGGGCAAAGGAAGACATAGACGGGATGGTCAAATGGGCAGATAAGTGGCAGATGGAATTTAACCCTGAAAAGTGTGAGGTGATACACTTTGGAAGGAGTAATTTGACAAGGAAGTATTCAATGAACAGCATGGCACTAAGAAGTTCTGAGGAACAAAAGGACCTTGGCGTGTGTGTCCATAGATCTCTGAAGACAGAGGGGCATGTTAGTGGGGTGGTGAAAAAGGCATATGGGACACTTGCCTTTATCAATCGAGGCATAGATTACAAAAGTAGGGAGGTCATGTGGAGTTGTGTAGAACCTTGGTGAGGCCACAGCTGGAGTACTGTGTGCAGTTCTGGTTGCCACGTCATAGGAAGGATGTGATTGCACTGGAGGGGATGCAAAGGAGATTCACCAGGATGTTGCCCGGGATGAAACATTTAAGTTATGAAGAGAGGTTGGATAGACTTGGGTTGTTTTCGTTGGAGCAGAGAAGACTGAGGGGTGACCTGATCGAGGTGTACAAGATTATGAGGGGCATGGACATGGTGGATAGGGAGCAGCTGTTCCCCTTAGTTGAAGGGTCAGTCATGAGGGGACATAAGTTCAAGGTGAGGGGCAGGAGGTTTAGTGGGGTTTGTGAGGAAAAACTTTTTTACCCAGAGGGTGGTGACAGTCTGGAATGCGCTGCCTGGGAGGGTGGTGGAGGCGGGTTGCCTCACATCCTTTAAAAAGTACCTGGATGAGCACTTGGTACGTCATAACACTCAAGGCTATGGGCCACGTGCTGGTAAATGGGATTAGGTATGTAGGTCAGGTGTTTCTCACGTGTCGGTGCAGACTCAACGGGCTGAAGGGCCACTTCTGCACTGTGTGATTCTGTGATACCAGCGGGCACGGATGATTCTGCCCAATGGCACCTCCATTCTGTGAATACAATGAATTCAATGTTGAAGTCTGCAATAAGGAAAGTTGTGAGTTGTGGATTAACATTCATTTCAGGAACTAGGTGAGACTACCTACATCACAAATCTCTTAATCTATTCAGAGCATTTAGAATAATCAATGCTTACTCCGACTGTTGGATGCAAATCTCCTGGTTGCACTTCTGCATTGGTCTCTCTGTAGGTGCGTAGTCAGGAGTCTTGCCAGCAAATAAGGGGTTTGAGCTGGTACAACTAATCCAGGATCCTCTCGGATCATTTGCAACATATACAAATGTAGGATACAGGGAAAGCCACATTCATCAGCTGAAGCTTTATAATTGATACTGAACACCACCCAACTCTTAATTTTCTTTTTTTGAAACCTGCTGGATCATTCACTGTAACCATGAATACAGGGATTAGGGTGAACTACGATAATATAAAACATTTCCTTCCTTTATTTTTTATGACAGCCAGGGATTAGCATTTATCCTCAGACACCACTTCTTTGTTCTTTGCTTTAATGTTGACTCATAAGGGATTTAGCTCTTCAATCCAGATGATTTAACCAGGAATTACCAAATGTTGGCCTGTCAATCAGAGCCTTAGACATTGCCCCAACCTGGATGGATTCATAATCATTGTCTTTCAGAACACATGGAAGCAAACATTAGAGTCAAGGCAGGAGAGGGAATTTTGTGTGGTGGGGTTTCAGGTTTAAAATCTTTGGGTGTGATAATATTCCTGCTGGAAACATTAACAGAATTCATTTTTTGCACTCAAGACAGCCTTTATGCTAAAATTATGGCAGGTAAGAATTATAATTTCATCGTGTCCAAAAGATTATTTAAATAGAAAATCCTTCACAGTATTAGACCTATTTCATTCTTTTCTGAATGCATGTTTAAGATGGCGTAATACATGATGCAGCAAGGGAAAGGTATAAAGTCAGGGACTTTGAAGGCTTGATGCTGAAAGATCTCACTGGATTGTTCATGAGGCAATAACAAATTAAGAAGACAATATTAGTTCACCCATGACCCTGATCTGTCATCATTGTAGCATTAATTTGTTTTGTAACCCATTACAGATTTTTGCCTCCACTGAAATATTCTGGCAGTGCATTCCATTGTTATGAGCATCATCTGGCACATTGATGAGATATGTCAATTTTTCCCCTCAATACACCTACTGGTGGATTTTTGAAATGCTACAAAGCTCAACTGGATTAGCAAAGACCTCAAATACAAGGTTTTCATTTAGTTTATTTGCAGTTACCTGGCAAACGTCACTGCAGCTTCAGTAATTTAGCAAATGACCCTTTCTGGCCTGCCCCAATAATAAATATATAAAATTCAGGCTGAAGTACATTGCAAAACAGTAATGTACCAGGATCACAGTAACATTATCGGGGTAATGTTTTGAATTTCCACGGCCAGAATTTGAGAGCTGGTGAATCTTGAGTTCCACACAGCAAACATTCAGGAAAGGGAAAGAGTATGATTATGGAAGATGATTAATTTGTCCCTGTTTTGGTTTATCCTGTTCTTAGAAGGCAAGAGCAAGAGATCTGAATTGACAGAATGATACTGGCACTGGAATATTGGAATCTATCTAGGAATGTTGTTCAGATTTTTTTCTTCAGCATTAATAGTATAAAAATGATCATTTCTAATCTGACACAAAAATAAAAGCTTAGAACATTTGTAGTTAATTGTGCTGCATGCTGGGGGCTGAGGGGTGCCATTAAAATGGCCTCACCTCATCCTCATCCCACATACTCTTCTGGTTTATAAGTTGCACATGGTGGAAGCAAGCACTTCTCATTCCTATACCTTCCTCTCAGCACAACCTCACCCTTGTCCCTTTTAGAGGAGAATTGCAACCTGACCAGGCAATGGAGGGAGAGCAAGAAGAAATTGACGATGAAGACACACTATCACTTGATTTTGCACTCCGAGAAACCAGCTCAGGTTGTACGTAGAATAGAATAGTGCTGCACTGAAGGAGGCCATTCAGCTCATTGAGTCTATGTCAGAATTTTATGATGGGAGATTTAGATTTGCGCTGTGAATGAATTCTCATGCTTTCCCTTCAGACTTCAGGGGCTTGATCAACATATCCTAGGAGGATGGCATGGAGGTAGAATCTGCACGTGGTAAGGCCTTAGGCACATTACACTGTAACAAAGGTGTGAGGCAAAGATAGTGCTGGTGTCAACTTGCCGGAGGATGAAGTTGCATACGAGTTCTGCTGCAGAGGACTCAGATGACGAGTTTGATGGGCCACCTACAGGAAAAGGCTGATGGATGTACATCCCAAAATGCTTGGTGTATTGGAAAGTCTGCTAGAAAACCTGTGTTATATGTCAAGGAGCATGTAAAAGTATGCCACCAATTTGGCATAAAGTTTTCACAGAGCTTGGAGACCAACCTTTCCAGAATTGACTTGTGGACTCAATTATGACGCAATGTCTGCTGGTTGCTTTCTAAGTTTCCATTGCCTCACAAGCAGTTCCCACCAGGAGTCTGAGAGCCGCGATGAAAGCTCAGACTGCTGTCATGGAAGCTCAGCTTGTTGCAATGCAAGTTCAGTCTGCTGCCATAATGGCTGCAGAAACAGTGAAGCTGAGCATCTGAGGCCCAGAGGCACTCAAGGTTGTCCTGTAAGGCCAGCTGCAATCTTCTCCATTGAAAGTCAACAGCCATCCATCAGCCATGCAGCAATCGCTGGGGTAGCGCTTCATAGGAGCAGCAGGACAGGCAAAGACACACGCAATTCAAGCACCAAGGGAATTCATGTAAGGATAATTAGTTTCATTCTGTATGTAATATGGAAGGCTTTTAATTAATAAATTTGCTTCAGAGTGTATATTTTGTATTGTTTTTGTTTTGCATTGTGACCAAGAGGACAATACAATGATCAGTGATAGAGGTAAGGTAAGGAGTGTTGGACCTGTTGGTGAATGAGGAATCGGGATGCACATCATTGGTATCATACTTGAATTAGTTTTTTACAAGGTTATGAAGCATACCATCACAAACCTGGAGATCCGCTCAGCTTAGTGGTGCAGAACTCTTCCAGTGTGATACGAGCTGTTGGAATTGTTGTTTCAGCACACCAATGGTCCTCCCTATCACATTTTCAGTGACAGCATGGGTTTCAATGTGCACGTGTTGAGGGGGTGCAAACT
This sequence comes from Cetorhinus maximus, assembly GCF_964194155.1. Classification (NCBI taxonomy): domain Eukaryota; kingdom Metazoa; phylum Chordata; class Chondrichthyes; order Lamniformes; family Cetorhinidae; genus Cetorhinus; species Cetorhinus maximus. The sequence continues at coordinate 156,933,747 of NC_135880.1, read as the reverse complement.
AGAGTCATGAGCTATGTTCATCAGCCAATAGTTCTTGTTGTCTGGTAGCCACCCTTTGGTTTGCAGTAGGTGCTGAAATACAGCTGACATTGCAGACTGCCATAGAATGAAGGCATCATAACTGCTGCTAGGATAGTGGGATAAAAACAAAAAACTGCAGATGCTGGAAATCCAAAACAAAAAATAAAAACTACCTGGAAAAACTCAGCAAGTCTGGCAGCATCGGCGGAGAAGAGTACAGTTGACGTTTAGAGTCCTCATGACCCTTCAACAGAACTAAGTAAAAATAGGAGAGGGGTGAAATATAAGCTGGTTTATGGGGGAGAGAGAAGGGGGGTTGGTTGTTGGGACAAGCAAGCAGTGATAGGAGGAGATAACCAAAAGATGTCACAGACAAAAGAACAAAGAGGTGTTGAAGGTGGTGATATTATCTAAAAGAATGTGCTAATTAAGAATGGATAGCAGGACAAGCAAGATACAGATAGCTCTAGTGGGGGTGGGGTGAAATAAGACTAAAAGGGCATAAAAGCTACATATAAATGATCGGTGGAATATATTAAAAATAATGGAAATAGATGGGAAAAGAAAAATCTATATAAATTATTGGAAAAAACAAAAAGGAGGGGGAAGAAACGGAAAGGGGTTGGGGATGGAGGAGGGAGTTTAAGATCTAAAATTGTTGAACTCAATATTCAGTCCGGAAGGCTGTAAAGTACCTTGTCGGAAGATGAGGTGCTGTTCCTCCAGTTTGCGTTGAGCTTCACTGGAACAATGCAGCAAGCCAAGGACAGACACGTGGGCAAGAGAGCAGGGTGGAGTGTTAAAATGGCAAGCGACAAGGAGGTCTGGGTGATGCCTGCGGACAGACCAAAGGTGTTCTGCAAAGCAGTCACCCAGTCTGCGTTTGGTCTCACCAATGTAGAGGAAACCGCATTGGGAGCAACGAATGCAGTAGACTTAGTTGAAGGAAATGCAAGTGAAATGCTGCTTCACTTGAAAGGAGTGTTTGGGTACTGGGTTATCTCCTCCTATCACTGCTTGCTTGTCCCAACAACCACCTCCCCCCCTTCTCTCTCCCCCTTAAACCAGCTTATATTTCACCCCTCTCCTATTTTTACTTAGTTCTGTTGAAGGGTCATGAGGACTCGAAACATCAACTGTACTCTTCTCCGCCAGTGCTGCCAGACTTGATGAGTTTTTCCAGGTATTTTTTATTTTTTGCTAGGATACTGGGCATTGATCTGCATGATACACTGTCTATGGTCACATACCAGCTGCATGTTGAGGGAGTGGCATCACTTTTGGTTGCAGTAAAGGCAGAGTTGACATGCGACCCCTTTGCAAACCCTTGTGTACACTCTGCGTGCCTCTGGCAAGAGGCAATGGAATTAATTTATCTGGCTTTGAATAGAGAGTCTCGGTGACATCCCTTATTCAACAGCAGATTGCAAACTGTGAGATATTGCTAATATTGCCAGCAGCAGCCTGAATTATAAAAGTTCATAGCCATGGTCACCTTCACAGCCACTGGCAATACTGCCCTTGCCCTGTTCTAGTAGGCAGATATCGCTGAGGACCTCCTTAGCAAAGTGTAAACATTGGCCATCTCTAAGGCTCAGATAAGAGAATTGCTCGCCAAACGCCCAGGTGGATATGGCCTCGTGCTGAGAGCCCATCTCCACTTCACCCTCCTATTACCTTTTGCTGCATGCTTCTGCTCATTCTCCCAGTCATGCTTGATTCCATAAGGAATGCCTACTAGTATACCATGCCTGGGAGTAACGGTCTGTGCAGAAGCCATGCAGTCAATGATCTTGTAAACTGTAAACTTTTGAAATTTGAATCATAGTAACAGCCAGGAGAAATCAACCAGCAAATGACCTGCACTGCATTGGCATCATGTCAGCATTGTACTCTGATTATTACCATAAGCTGCCATTGCATATTTCTAGAAGATATTAAATTTGCACAAACTAACCCCTTTATCAAAGTGGCATCCAGTGCACTTCATGTCAGAAGTGTGCATGGATGCTAGTTTGGAAACCTAAGGGCATTTGTGCTGCCCAATAAGTGGGCACTACCCAACCCAATTTTGCCCAGGGGTGTCTTACCGGGTTTCAGACAGTTTAAAAAGACTAGCCTCTCTATTAACGACCATTGAGCAGGCAGGAAACCCTTGCATTTGCTTTGCATACTGCAGACAAGTAATATTATCACTAATAATATGCTTCCTGCTCTATAATTGAACACCCTGTCCATAATGTCACTGAAATATTGTAGTTTGAAGAGATGCCAAAAAGCAGAAGCGTGTGTAAAAGCAGATAAATTCTAGAATAAAATGGATGTGCTGAATTCCTGAAAAATAAATGCTTTTATTAGTGTTAAATATTTACTAAAACTTGTCAGAATATTTCAAGTTGTCTGTTCACTATAACATCTGTTGGTATTCTTGCGTTGATCTTGCCCTGAAGCTCTGAACATATCATTCCCAATGATGATATTTTACAATATTTACTGGGAGAAAGTATCTCTCACTATCACAAGAAGGAAAACAAGATCGTTAGTCGAGTCATCTTATTATCTCAATGCTGACCTTAAGCATTCTTAAGTTTTCTTTCGTTTGGATGTCAGGAGACAATTTAAATAATGGTAAAATAACACTTAATATAAGGTTGCTTCAAAAATCAATCACATACAATGAGCCAGTTCATCGTAAAGATCATATGGTTGCAAAATCAAACCTGTTGACCTTGTCATCTCACCCAACTTCCAAACTATTTAATAAGGAATTCTTTTGAAATTCTTCCTACCTGCACTACTAAATCATATCAGCCTGTTACACTAAGTAAACACCCACACATAAAAGCACATTTGTAAAATTTATCGGCAATAATGTACAGAACAATGGACAGCTTGGGGTGAATAACAGATGTGTATGTGGCTCAAAATTGGTTTTGAACAAGTCATCACTTGCACCCCTACAGACCCTAAATTAACAAGAATTCCCACAACTGTCATTTATTCCCTGAGACTCTCTGTTATTTTTTATCAATACAAATCTCTTTACTGCTTTGTCCCCTTGAGACTTTACTGTATATGTGAAGAAATCCTCTTGACATCAGGATAATTACCAAGAGTACGGAGTTAAATTCTCTGATTGAATTTCTCTAGTGCAGAATCTCAGTCATAAAGAATTGTATATATTCAACCTATGTTCATTTTAACTGATTCATCAACTGCCAATCTCCCCATCCTGTGTCATGCTCCCTAGGCTCCCAGGCCCCCAACCTCCCCTTTTCCCAATGTCTGAAGCCCATGAGCCTCCTGAAGCCCATGATCACCTCTCCAAAGACCCTGAACCCTCCAAAGTTCATGATTACCCTCTCTGATGTCTTTCTTTATTCTCCTTCCCTCACACATACTGACTTTCTTTCTCTCTCACAAAAACAAAAATACCTGGGAAAACTCAGCAGGTCTGACAGCATCTGCGGAGAGGGATACTGTTGACGTTTCGAGTCCGTATGACCCTTCATCAGAACTAAGACATAGAGAAATGAGATGAAATATAAGCTGGTAGAGGGGGATGGGCAGGACAGGTAGAGCTCAATAGGGGGCCAGTGATAGGTGGAGGCCAAGAAGAGACTGCCAAAGATGTCATAGACAAAAGGACAAAGGGGTGTTGACGGTGGTGATATTATCTAAAGGATGTGCTAATGGGGACATTAAGGATAGAAAGCAAGTGGCAGATAGCCCTAGTGGGGGTGGGGGGAAGGGATCAAAATGGGCTAAAAGGTGGAGATGAAACAATAGATCGAAATAAATTTAAAAATAGGAGGGAAAAGAAAAATATATTTGTAAAAAAATTATAAATTATTGGAAAAAGGGGGATCGGAAAGGGGGTGGGGATGGAGGAGAGAGCTCATGATCTGAAATTGTTGAACTCAATATTAAGTCCGGAAGGCTGTAAAGTGCCTAATCAGAAGATGAGGTGCTGTTCCTCCAGTTTGCATTGAGCTTCACTGGAACATTGCAGCAGGCCAAGGATGGACATGTAGGCATGAGAACAGGATGGTGTGTTGAAATGGTGAGCGACAGGAAGGTCTGGGTCGTGCTTGTGGACAGACTGAAGGTGTTCCCCAGTCTGCGTTTGGCCTCTCCAATGTAGGGGAGACAGCATTGGGAGCAGCAAATGCAGTAGATCAAATTGAAGGAGGTGCAAGTGAAGCATTGCTTCACCTGAAAGGAGTACTTGGGCCCTTGGACGGTGAGGAGGGAGGAGGTAAAGGGGCAGGTGTTGCATCTTCTGCGAGTGCATGGGAAGGTGCCATGGGAGGGGGATGAGGCTTTGGGGGTGATGGAAGAGTGGACCAGGGTGTCCCAGAGGGAATGGTCCCTACAGGATGCTGACAGGGGGTTGAGGGGAAGATGTGTTTGGTGGTGGCATCATGCTGGAGTTGGCGGAAATGGCAGAGGATGATCCTAAGATGGTAGACAGGCTTTGGGGAGTCAGGTGGTGAGTTGCTCAAAACAGAATTCCCAGCTTCTGACCTGCTCTTGTAGTCACAGTATTTATAGGCTGTCCCAGTTCAGGTTCTGTTCCATGGTAACCCCCAGGATGTTGATAGTGGAGGATTCAGCGATGGTAATGTCAAGGGAAGATGGTTACATATTCTATTGTTGAAGATGGTCATTGCCTGTCACTTGTGTAGTGCGGATGTTGATTGCCACTTAGAAGCCCAAGTCTGAATGTTGTCCAGGTCCTGCTGCATATGGGAAAGGACTGCTTCCGTATCTGAAGAGTCTTGAATGGTGCTGAACATTGTGCAATCATCAATGAACATCCCCACTTCTGACCTTATGGTGGAAGTAAGGTCATTGATGAAGCAGCTGAAGATGGTTGAGCCTCGGACACTACCCTGAGGGAATCTTTCAGTGATGCCCTGAGACTGAGATGCTTGACCTCTAACAACTACAAACATCTTCCTTTGTGCTCGGTATGACTCCAACCATTAGAGAGGTTTCCCTCTAATTCTCATTGACTCCAGTTTTGCCAGGATTCCTTAAAGCCACACTTGGTCAAATGCTGCCTTGTTGTCAAGGGCAGTCACTCTCACCTCACAAGTTCAGCTCTTTTTTGCATGTTTGGACTAAGGCTGTAATGAGCTGAGGTCAGGAGCTGATTGGCCCTAGTGAAACTCAAATTGAGTGTCAGTGAACAGTTTGTTTCTGAGTAAATGCCACTCCATAGCACTGTTGATGACCCCTTCCATCACTTAACTGATGATCAAGAGTAGACTGATGGGGTGGTAATTGGCCGGGTTGGATTTGTCCTGCTTTTTGTGGACAGGACATACCTGGACAGTTTCCACATTTCAGGGTAGATGCCAGTGTTGCAGCTGTACTGGAATGCCTGCTCCCCTGCCAGACACTCAGCTGGTCTGCTTGTGAATACCACATAGCTAGCTGGGCCATACTGTCCCAGTCCTTGCTGAGATGCTACAGTGTATATTCAGGGGACTTCAAGGCCTAGAGCTGCTCGAGGTCATCTACAATAGCCATCTGAAGTAACTTCAACGAAAGCTCCTGGTGTAAAGAACTTTGGTGAACTATCTGATATAGCAGTGGGCTGCAAACTGCATAAATTGTTAATTCCACCTACTCCAGCTTGAAAGGAACCCATGGCATAAAAGGTGAAGCCCCCAGAGTCTATAGGCAGTGCTGTTCATGGCAAGATGCAAAGTTTGAGTTGCTGAGAGCAGAAGCTAAGATAGCTTGGTGACAGTCTCATTTTCGAAGTGAAGGTGCTTCATACATTGCTTCTCCGAAAAGGTCATTTTAAAAACGTACTCCCAGAATCTCACTTTGGGCATGGCCTGCTGTGTAGTGCCCTTGTCATCCCTCTTGTCCCAGCTACTCCTGCTCTCTACCACCTTCCTTGCTGCGCCACCACCCCCCCACCCCCCACCCACCCTTCCAACATCAAAACCTGCTTTCAAACAGTTTATAAAGCATCCAAAAATTGTGCAGCAATGTCTTATTGTTAGCTGTCAAAATTAACTTTCCAGAGTCAGAATAATGGGCCAAGAACATCCGGAAGTCTACCAGAGACCGAAATGACAAACCAGCAACTAACCACACAAAGTACACGAGTCCTTTAAATTGCATTAGTGAAGAATCTTTCTAACCAGCCAGGAGACATTGGGCGGGTTTATCACCTTGCCTAATATAACAAAAAGGTCCTACAACATGCATAGGACCTTATTTACCTAAGTTATGTTATTTATTGCTTTAAATAGTTCTGACATACACCCTGGAAGCCCATGGAAATACCCAATCCAAGTGGATGGCACATTTCCAAATTGTGATAAGTGCATGTTTCCTGCTAATCGTATAGGACCCTAAAAACCAACAGTTATGACCAGGTGAGGAGGGGTAGAATGGCCCCCCTCTTTTCCCACTCCTCGTTTGACCACAGCAGGTTTTTAAAAAATAATATGCTTGCCAATTCAACGAGTGTTTAATTGATTAAGTGCTGTGGCTGTAAACAAATAGGTTTCCTTGTAAGTTGTTAGAAGAAAAGAGAGTAGTATTTATTGTACTTGACATCCGATCTAAGTAAAAATAATCGAGAACCCTCTGTCTCTCACACACATGTGCATTCAAGGGTTCTCTCTCTCTCTCACACACACACACAGACACACACACACACGCACACATGCATGTTTGGTGAATGGGTCAGGAGATGGTCCATTCACACTCCTTCAAGGTGATTGTCTCTGATGGGGTTTTCTAGACAGGCTGATTCCATTTTAATGGTTTTGGAATTTATTAGGTACAGTGATGCAAATATTTCGGCATCTTAGCAGCTGCTGTTTTGAGTCATGGGAATAATGTTTCAGTCTTTTAAAATTCAACCACTGATTTTCAGACCAATAAATACGTAGGCCAGAATTTTACATTCGTCCGGCGGGCTCAGCGGGAGCAGGCGGGGGCGGTCAGGGAGCCAACTGCCGCCCGTGATCAGCTCCGTACCATAACTTCACGCAGGTGGGCCAACTCAGGCCTGCCCTGCATGGATCGCAAGTGATAGCGCTGAGTGCAACTATGTAGGCAGGGGAGGAGGAAGAGTCGGGTCCAGTGCACAGTACGCGCATGCATGCATGGAGCTGCCTCAGGGAGGTTGAAGTGCTTTTTAAAAAAATAAATAAAGACATTAAAAATTTAATGTCACATGTTTTTATTTTCAAAATAAAGGTTTTATTTAATTAGTATTAGCTTCAGGAAACCTCATTCCGCACGTGGATGAGGTTTCCTAAAAAATGTTATGGCCACTTGGCCTCTTCACCTGTCCAACAACCCTAAGGTTGGACAGGCAGCGTAAAATTCAACTAAATTACCTTGTTAATAGCCTTAATAGGCCTTTCAATTATCGGCAGGTGCACAGCCGACTATGGCGCGCGCCCACCAAACGAAACATCGCGCAAGTTCGCAATGACATCGGGAGGTACGGCTGATGTCATCGTGCATCATTTTACATTCTGGCATGTCGGGCGCGTGCCCGCACGCTGAATGTAAAATTCTGGTCATAAAGTCATTTTCGATATAAAGCATGGTTTTATAACACCGTTTCAACCTGATCGCATTTTTAAGCCCCACAACCAACCTGGAAAATTAGGCACATGAATTTTGTTTCAATGCCGCAATTCTGTTCACAGAGGAGCAAGTTGGATCAAACCATCAAGACCAAGGCTTGAATTTCTGTGTAAATGGAGCTTAGATCCACCTTAGCAAAAATGGCGCCGGAAGCTTGAATCTGGAAGTCCTGCCCCTGAATTTTCCCCACACTATTTTTGTGGGGAGGGGGGGTGGGAATGGGTTGTACTTTGCACATCTCTGGTTCATGGAGGCAAGTGCACATATTAAATTGCAACTGCCTTCAGTCAGACCCAATTTTGGTGAATGTGATGTCTGAAACACAACTTATGCACTTTAGACCTATCAGGAGGAAATTAAAGTTAGTGGAGTTCTTTGGAGAGCTAGGTTACCCTGTGTGACAGGTAAGGTGCACTTTGGGATCATTAAAAGTAGAAATAATATGCATGAAAAGTGGATAAACTCAGTGGAACTGTCAACCTCATCGGAACTGTCAAGGGAGCTGTCAAAGGAACTATCAAGGGAACTGTAAAGGAAGCTGTCAAGAGAGCTGTCAAACTCTCATGGGAACTGTCAAAGCTCATTTCAACTGTCAAGCTGTCAGGGGAATTAAATCTCCTGGCTTTTAGCTTAAAAAAATGCCAGTTAAAAAATCAGTGCTTGCTATTTCAGTCTGTCAACTTAAGCCTGAGAGTTATCATTATAGGATTTTAGCTACTTGACTGATTTCACAACCTGTCATCACAGTAGGGTGCCTGTTAGTTCACATTTTGATTGGCAGTCCAAGTTGTTAGAAAACATTTAATGTGGGGCTATGAATACAAATGCTTGTTGTTATAAGGGATTAAGTAGTTGAAGAAATTTAAATGTAACGTGAAAGGTGTATAATGAGAATATTTTTCTTCATCTAGGGAATTCACCAATCGACACTTAGAACTTTATTTTATTCCCTTTCAGCATGGGTCCTGAGGTCTGCCCGTGGTGAATACTAGATGAATTGGCATGGAGGGTATAACATGAAATGGCGGTGTGTGGGGGGCATTGGTTGGCATGAGTTAGCACCAAGTTGGCATAGGGGCTATAAAGGGTGGTGATTAGAAGGGTATAAATTGGCATGAGTTAGCATGGATGGGGCATGGGGAATGTGTGGGAGGTGAGAGGGGATGAGGACAAGAGGGCTGATTTCTTTTGTTTAGCAACAAACCTTAATAAAGCACTCAGTGTCATCACCAAGTGTTCAATCGGCTTAGTCTCTTCTCATAGGTATGGAAGGGTCCGAGTGACAGCTGGAGAATGACTGCTTGTTCCTGAGTGGAGGCTGAGTATTGCCACTGAGCTTGTTGAATGGCATTCTGATTCCACCATTACAGGGTCAGATATAAAGTACGGAATTCATATTCATTTGAACAGCCAAGTGATTTCTTACAGATCACATAGCAACCGTCATACTCTACACTGTTAGAGATGACCGCTCTGTGGATTGCATTAAGCTCCATCTTCAAGGGAGACCTCAGGAACACTGGTGGAAAACACAATTGGAGTATCCCTCAGGAATAAATCCACTGAAAGATGATGGAGCAACAAAGTCTACATTTCATAGGAATTGGACCGTGGACATCATCTGCATACTCATGGTCTCTCTTCCTCTACCAGTTGGCCTGAAGGTAAACAGCAATACAGGGCCACCTGCCTCACTGGCAGCAGGTTACAACAGACACGGGATTAAAATGGTTACTGCTAACAGTTTTTGCAGACTCCAAAGAATTCACATCTCAGAATAAGCCTTTGATTTGCAAAGGTTTGCGGTGGCCATTACCCGTAGCTGAAAACCTCTCTCTCACACATTCAAAGCCAATAGCTCAATACATTCCAAATTCCAATTTCAATTCAAACAGCCTTGTCCTGGAAATACTTTAAAAGAATGGGTTAGATTAATTGATATATCACATCCCTTGCACCCCTGCCATCTCTGATCCTTTGGATTCAGCCAGGAGCTCAGAAGTTAATGCCCATTTGCTTCTTCCACCAGAACATCCATTTACTTGCAAACAAAGCTGTTGCCATCTAGGACATTATTGTGAATGCTTACATGTGCAATATGGCCTCAATGGAAACTTGGTTCATGAGTTTGATACCATCCTGCTGAAGCCTCGCCTCTTGGCTATACTTTACACTACTTTGCCCTGCCATGGTGGTGGTTGCACCCCTTATTATCAAATTTCACCTCAGTCACCTGTGGCATCACCCCTCCTTTGAGCAACTCACCTTGTTGTTTGAGGTAAGGATGGAAGGGCAGGGGAGTGGGAGTTAAGCAGATGATTTTAGTGAAGAGAAGCCAGGGGATATCCTTGCATTTGAGGATAGCCCTGGAGCAGTGAGCAGTTTTGATGAGGAGGGCAAGACCCAATAGTGCTTTATGTCGTCCAGCCAGATGTGGCGATGAATGGCAGTGAATCAGTTGCCTGCCATAACATTGAAGTATGCGTCCTTTGGATTTATGGGAATGGAAATGAGTCTGTACTGGGAGAACAGCCAGGGTAAGAAACAGTAATTATTTTAATAGGGTAATGGGCATCGAAAATGGAGGTGAGGGATTGATTGAAAGCAAGGATGAGAGTTTAAAACTCCCTGTCCTTGCCAAGCTATGATGGTTCCTGAACTCATCAGCTGCTGAACCCATCACCCATGAATTTGATATTTCCAGACCAGATTATTTCAAAGCTCTCCCTGGTTGGCATTCCATCCTCCACCTTCTATAAAACCTGAGTTCATCCAAACCTGTTCGCCCTACCTTAATCCGCACCAAGCTCCAATTCACCTATCATCACCTCAGTGCTCGATGACCTACAATGGCACACGATAAACCAATGCCTCAATTTAAAATTCTCATTCAAATGTTCAAGCCCCTCCATGGTCTAGCTCCTCCATATATCTGTAACGTCCTATAGTCCATCTTGAGTCAATTTGTGAGAGTAGAAGATTAATAACTTTTTGTAGTCTTTTTGTTGAAAAGTAACCAGAGGTACAAATTCTAGCTTTAAATTTAGGCTTTTTTGCAATCTGCTCAAAAATCAGTCTGGCCCCATCAGAGAAATGAAGCTAATTACAGGGTTTGTGGTAATGCCATAGCTATGTTGGAGTAACTATGCTTCAAGGGTTAATATTATCTTGAATGTTAGTGCAGGACAAGCATCTTTATTGCTTTGGCATTTCAAGATCAGTAGAGTTTGTAATTGCAGTAAATATGCTACTTGTACTCAAAGTTGTTTTGTAACAGTACAGAGTTGAAGGTAGTTGCTCAGATTGGCAAATGGTGGGAAGTGGTGTTTCATGAGGATCAGTGCTGGACCACTGTTGTTAACCATTTGTATAATTTGGACTCAGGAATCAGAATTACAATTCCTAATTTATGCAAAATGAAGGATGTAGACGTTACGGTGGAGGATTTCAATAAAGTACAGGAAGCCATCAATAAACTTGCAGAATGTGTGTGTAAATTAGCAAATGAAGTTCAACTGTGAGGTTTTTTTTATTCATTCATGGGTTGTGGGTGTTGCTAGCTAGACTGGCATTTATTGCCCATCTCTAATTGCCCTTGAGAAGGTGGTGGTGAGCTGCCTTCTTGAACCACTGTTGAACCTGTGGTGTAGCTACACCCACAGTGCTGTTAAGGAGGGAGTTCCAGGATTTTGACCCAGTGACAGTGAAGGAACTGTGATATATTTCCAAGTCAGGAAGGCTTGGAGGGGAACCTCCAGGTGGTGGTGTTCCCATGTGTCTGCTGCCCTTGTCTATCTAGATGGTAGTGGTCGTGGGTTTGGAAGGCACTATCTAAGGAGGTTTGGTGAGTTCCTGCAGTGCATCTTGTAGATGGTACACCCTGCTGCTACTGTGCAACAGTGGTGGAAGGAGTGAATGTTTTTGGATGTGATGCCAATCAAGTGGGCTGCTTTGCCTTGACAGTGTCAATCTCCTTTATTGTTGTTGTTGCTGCATTCATCCAGGCAAGCGGGGAGTATTCCATTAAATTCCTGACTTGTGCCTTGTAGATGCTGGGACAGGCTTTGGGAAGTCAGGAGGTGAGTTACTCACCACAGAAATCCCAGCCTCTGACTTGCTCTTATAGGCACAGTATTTATATGGCTAATTCATTTCAGTTTCTGGTTAATGATAACTCCCAGGATGTTGATATTGGGAGATTCAGCAATGGTAATGCCACTGAATGTCAAGGGATGGTGGTTAGATTTTCTCTTGTTGGGGATGGTCATTGCCTGGCACTTATGTGGTGTAAATGTTACTTGCCACTTGTCAGCCCAAACCAGGATATTGTCCAGGTTTTGTTGCATCTGGACTTGGACTGTTTCAGTATCTGAGGAGAAGCGAATGGTGCTGAACATTGTGCAATCATCATCCCTACTTCTGGCCTTATGATGGAAGGAAGGTCATTGATGAAGCAGCTGAAGATGGTTGGGCCAAGAACACTAACATGAGGAACTCCTGCAGTTACAATCATGTAACTGCGATGATTGACCTCCAACAACCACACTATCTTCCTTTTTGCTAAGTATGACTTCAACCAGTAGAGAGTTTTCTCCCTCATTCCCACTGACTCCAGTTTTGTTAGGGCTCCTTGATGCCACACTTGGTCAAATGCTGCCTTGATGTCAAGCGCAGTCACTCTCACCTCACCTCGGGAGTTCAGCTCTTTGGTCCATGTTTGAACCAAGGCTGTAATGAGGTCAGGACCTGAGTGAATCAAATGTATTTCTTTTAATGACAATGATTTCATGGTCATCATTAGACTTTTAATTCCAGAGTTTCATTGAAATCAAATTCCACCATCTGCCATGGTGGGATTCAAACCTGGGTTCCCAGAGCGTTACCCTGGGTCTCTGGATTACTATACCAATGATAATACCACTATGCCACTGCCTCCCCCTATGGTATTTTTTGGTAGGAAGACTAAGGAGGCCACATCCCCCTTGGAAAATCAACGTCTCGGTGGAGTAGAGGAGTAGAGGGATCTGGAGGTAGAGTTGTAGATATCACAAAGTAACAATGTAGGAAGGCCATTTTTTAAAAAAAAGCAAACAGAACAGTGGGTTCATTTATAGAAGGATAAAATTGAAACAGAGAGGCTATGTTTTAATTTTTATTGAACCTTGGTTGGACCCTATTTGGAGTATGCTCAACAGTTCCAGTCTCCATATTATAAAAAAGGTGTAGGAACACTGGAAAAGATGCAACAAAAATACTAGAAAAATACCAGAAATTAGAGATTATACCTATGAAGAAAGATTGAACAGGCAGGGGCCCTTTAATCTTGAAAAGAGAAAATGAGGTGACCTAATAGTGGCTTTACAATTATGAAATGGTTTGATAGAGTAGACGTAGGTAAGTTGTTTTCTTGTGCGGCTAGAAACTGGAACTCGGGGCGATAAATATAAAAATGTCACTAATAAATCCAAAATCAGGAAAAAATTCTTTACCCAAAGTGTGGTTAGAATGTGGAACTCACAACGACAAGAAGTAGTTGAGGTAAAGAGCAAAGACGCATTTCTCGGGAAACTAAATAAACACATGAGAAAGAAAGGAATAGAAAGTTGTTTTAATAGTGTTAGATGAAGAAAGATAGGCGAAGGCTCACGTTGGGCCATATGGCCTTCTCCTGTGCTTTAAATACTATGTCAAACTATATAAGCACCTTTTACTCAACCCCACGATCACTGCCTGAAAGGGTGGTTGAGTCAGAAACTCTCATAACATTTAAGAAGTATTTAGATATTCACTTGCATTGTCATAGCCTCCAGGGCTATGGGCCAAGTGCTGGAAAATGGGATTAGTGTAGTCAGATCTTTGTTGGCCGGTGCTGACATGATTGGCCGAATGGCCTCCTTCAGTGCTGTAGACGTCTATAATTCAGGAATTACCGTTGACCAAAAATTCAACTGCTGGGCCCGCTGAATAGATGGCATGGCTACTGGAGCAGGATCAGAGGTTAAATATGCTATGGCAGGTGGCTCACCACATATCTTCCCAAAGCTCTCCATCAAGTCAGGAGTATAATGGAATACCCTCCACTTGCCTAGATGGGTGCAGCTCTAGCAACACTTAAAAAAGTCGACACCCTCCAGGACATAGCAACCCGCATGATCAACACCCCATCCACCAGTTTAGACCCACACTCCATCCACCACTGATGTACCATGGTTGCAGTGTACACCATCTGCAGGATGTTTCACAGCAACTTATCAAGCCTTCTTCAGCAGCATCTCCCAAACCCACAGCCTCCAACACCTGGGAGGACATGGGCGGCAGATGCGTGATCTCCAAGTCACACAGCATCTTCACTGGGACATATATCATCTTCCTTCATTGATGTTAATTGTATATTAATTGGATGTTTAATTGTATTCAGGTGGTTGACATGAACTCGAGATTCACCTGTGCTCATATATATTGGAGCAGGCTGAAATTGTGGTTGTTGAATTGGAGGTGCGCAATGTGTAATGTACATCTCTCCAAATAAAAGCTTGTAACTCTATAAAGACTAGGCTCCTGTTCTGTCCTTAACCAAATGGTTATCTGAGTTGGAATAATTATTGCTGGGTCAAATCCTTGCAACTCCCTACCCCACAGCATAGTGGGAGTACAGTCACTGCAAGAACCACAGCAGATCAAGAAGACAGCCCACCACATTCTCAACAACAACCAGGGATGGACAATAAAATTTAGCTTTTCCACTAATGCCCATATCCTGAGAAAGAATAATTTTTAAAAATCTATTGAATGTTCAATAAATTTATCTAGTGCTTTTCCTAAGCTTTCACTTGATAGCTATCAAAATGATGGAGAATGTGTGACCTATGGGATATAACCCATAAGTAGAGCATAGTGATTAATGTTCTCTGTTCAATCTTTTTTTATTCTGTTTACTTGTCAGATTGTGTATGGTGGTTTGTAAAGGACTTATGAGAGAGGTCAGTAACTGTCCCTTTTTCCTCCAAAATTTATTTCACAACTCTGCCTTTGATTCCATCAATCACCCTGAACACTACCTCAACCTAGGCCTGATGATGAAGAACCCAGGGATATTATCCAATCTCATTGTCAGTTTCTCCCACACATCTAACTGGTTACCAGACTGACTTTGTCCACCTTTGAAACATTGCCTGCCTCTATTCCAATCTCACCTCCTTTGTCAGCCTTTGTTTCAACCCTAACACCCTCCTCACAAGCTGCATTTCCCAGCATGTCCAAATGAATAGACTTCAAGATCCTTGCCTCTAGCTTTAAAACCTTCCCAGCATCACCCTATTCCTGCCCATTTGCACTCTTTGCTCCTCCGGCATCAGTTGCTCATTTCCTACCTACACCCCCCCTACCCCCAACCCCATCCATGGCTGCTTTTAAACACCCCATGAATGCTTTATGATTGTGCTTTCATGCCCCCTTCACTTTTCCTCTTCCGCTGTGCCCATTTTTTTTATTCACTGTCCTGTGAAATATTGAGATTACTTTTAGTACAGGCAGAATGCTCTTGAAAAATGCAAGTTGTTGAGCTCACCCCGAATGATGTTGCTGAAGGAAGAGTAAGATGTCGTTTCTATGTTGTGAGGGCGTGCCAAAATGTTGCAAGTTCTTGACAATAGCGTCACATGAATTAACATCTGGCTTCCAATTCTTTTCAAAGCAAATTACATAGGAGATAACTGAGGGTGTTAGAAAATGCATGAGGAATGAGAATAGCAAGTGATAACTATACATTATGTGAAAGTGAAAGTGTTTAATTGAAATAATCACTTTTGCTGTTAAGCAATCAAGGAGGGTAAAATTGCTTTGGTCTCTTTGTGTTAATGACATAAGCATAACAGATTTTGTCTGGTTGCTATTTCTAGCTAAATTGTAAACAAACTGTTTTGGAGTGTTCTAGTGATTTTGCTGGAAATTGAGAAAATGCGAAATCTTGCTGCACATTATTAATGTGAATGTAAAATGCCCGGAAGCTACAGCAGGAACAAAATATATCAAACAGCAACACCATCAATAGGATTGTTTGTTAATATGCGGCTAGTCACTCATCCTGTCTGGAGTATCCTATTAGACACAATTTCAGTAAGCAACTACCACATTGCAATTTACAAAGGCCCATTTCTCATTCTTCCAATAACAGAAGCACCCTTATTGCAATGGCAGCTGCTGGCAGCCATCAATAGATTCACTGGTGCCTGCTGCTCAGTTTGTTTAGTCAATTCAAAGAAAGACAGATGCCACTAACAGCTGCAATTGCAATTCTACATGCCAATCAAATCAATGAGCTTGTATTGGTATGCCAGTGGTATAAGTGACTAATGTACAGAATACAATGGGAGTTCCATTTGGCAATTTATTACCTCAATAATGAAATTAGAGTTTTATGTGTAAGTTCTTCAATACTTAAATGCAGAACAAATAGTTCTTTCACTCAACTTTTTTGCAATTTTCTCTGTTTTCAATATCCCTTTTCACATACTGAGAAAGGAACAGATCACCTATCGTCCTGCTTTTTAACTGATCTTTAGGTTGTTAAGAGTAGTAGAGGCTGCCTTGTCTTGTGATTGCCTTTCCTTTATGAGAAAGTATTTGTGATTCAATCTCCGTTTTCCCTATATCTACACTCAGAATCAGTAACTCACAGGATAGGATATTGCGCAGAGACAGCTGAGTCTTACCATGCTACAGCACAATATTTGATCTCAAACACATCGTGCCCCTCTTACACATGGGCAGGATTCTATGTTCGTCAGGCGCCCGACCTGATCGGCGTAAAATCACGTGCGGTGACGTCGGGCGAGCATCCCGATGTCGTCGTACATTCTCGCGATCTTCTGCTCAGCGGGCACGCAAGAGAGTTGGCGGCGCACCCGCCAACAATTAAGAGGCCTATTAAGGCCCTTAAGCAATTAATTAATTTGTATTTTTCGCTGCCCATCCAACCTTACGGTTGGCGGGAGGGCGAATAGGCCAGGGGGCCTTTGCATTTTTTACAAAACCATAAGGCTTTGTAAAAAACCGCAGGCGGGAAGAGGTTTTCAACAGTAAGTAAAAAAACGCAAAAAAAAAAAAAAATTTCCACTTCATTATAAACATGTCCTTTTTCATGTGACTGAGTCACAAATGGGGACATGTTTATACCATTTATTAAATCTTTATTTTCCTTAGTCCAAATTGGCAGCTCCCTGAGGCAGCTCTGTGCCCTCAGGGAGCTGTCAGCGCGCCTTTCCCCGCGCGCATACGCAGACTTCCGCACTCACCTTCCTCCTCCTGCCCCCATCCCTGCAGCACTGAGCCTTTAATTGGCCAGCCAACGTGAAATCGTGGCTGGGGCCCAGCCGCGGGTGGCAGTCTGTTTCGCGGCTTCTCCAAGGCCCGCACGCCAAAGGGAAAATCCTATCCATAGAATATTTAATATTGTTAATATAATGCCGATGTTTATAATTTTTCCTGGGTTCACCCTTTACCACATATTCTTATCATAAATATCACAAACGTAGATTTTGTCTAATTAATTGAAAGCATTAAATATGGAATTAAGTGATTTAATTAAGTATGGATTTGAATAAAACAAATATTTGTAGTTTTAGATTTTTATTTGTGCATTGCATTTGTGCCATAGGAGGTACATTTGAAGTAGAGTTTACTACTATACAGACAATGTTAGGTAGGATTGTGGAGCAACATTGGGAAAGATCTGAAAGTTGACCATTCAGCTTTACCTGAGGGAATGTGCAACATGTCCCTGCAGTGATAACACGTAGTGATTGTTTGTGATAATACGGATGGTCAATACATGGAGATGGCTGCATTCAGTTATATCTCATCAACTTATTCCATATGTATGTGAGTTCTCAGTGCGTATTTGCTATTTAATATCCCTCTCACACTGTCCAAAACTCCACCCAGTGCTTGTTTCCATGGAACTATTCAAAAGGCTATTTCATGTGAATTATTCTTAGTGCCAACAGTCCCAAATGAAATTTCTTGTCCCATGTGTTAAAATCAGTCTAACTTGAAGTGTGTCGGCGCCATCAAGTGGAGGCACAAGTCTTAGGTCATTCTTCTGTTCTTCATCAAAGCGGTAAAACCGTTAACTCTTCGATTACTTGACTGCTACAAAGAAATTGTTTGAACTTCAAATTAAAAATAAACCTTTATAATTCATTTTCTATTTGATATTTTTGTATGTTAAAGGGACAATGTTATGTTTTGGAATTTCTCATTATTTGGTGTAATTTATTTTAAAGTGATGGTTATATGAACGTGGTGTTATTGTAAAGTGGTGAAACAAAATTAAATTCTGCTCACAAGAAATTAAGTTCACAAGGCAGCAGCTTCTGGGAACTGTGGATAAATGACAAGGTGAAATAATTGTCTTGAAGGAAGCTTCCCACATTTCACTTCAACTTGAGGCAGCAGAAAGGGTGAGGCAGTGGCGTAGTGATATTGTCACTGGACTAGTAATACAGAAACACAGTGTAATGCTCTGGGGACCTGGGTTCCAATCCCAAAACAGCAGATGGTAGAATTTGAATTCAATCAATAAAAATCTGGAATTAAATGTTTAATGATGACCATGAAACCATTGTCATAAAAACCCATTTTGTTCATTAATGCCCTTCAGGGAAGAAAATCTACCATCCTTACCTGGTCTAGCCTACATGTGACTTTGGATCCACAGCCCTCTGAAATGGCCTAGCAAGCCACTCAGTTGTATCAAACTGCTAGAAAGTCAATAAGGAATGTGTACCTTTACCACATGGACTGCAATGGTTCAAGAAGGCAGATCGCCACTACCTTCTCAAGGGATAGGCAATAAATGCTGGCCTAGCCAGTGACACCCACATCCCTTGAATGAATTTTCAAAATTATTTAGCCATCCCAGTAAACAGCCATGCTCATTATGTGTTGGAATGCCTAAACATTTGAGCTCAGAAGGATTTAGCTTCTAGAATTTCTTAGAAGTGTGCAGTATCTGATCTAATTGACACCCCCAACATATGCAAAAAAAATGGGGAAGGGGGTGGTCAGAAGTCAACCTCTTGGCTTCCTGTCCAGCTGAAAAACAAGGGATCAGGTGAACACATGGCCTGCAGAGACAGTCAATTTTAGACTAACAGGGGACCCAAGGCAAGAGAATGAGAAAATTTTCTTTTAGGTTAGTGTTGACCAATTTCCAAAACTCCTCTGTCCAGAAAAGTTACCTTCAGCTGCCTAAAAGAGAAAGTGTGGCATATTTTCTTTTTTTACAAGGAGACAAGTTAAAATAGGATACACTATAGATATTACACTTCTCATTTACCCTTTGTGAAATGAACCAGCACATCGATTTACATTTGGTCTTGACTCACTAAAGTGTTAATCAGTCCACCTTTCAGAAGATTGGAGAAGTTAACCATCAGTTACCCATTATTGACTGAACCAAGTTTGTTGGAGTATGAATTAGGATCTGGAACATCTATAGTTCACCAACATAACTTCTCCAAATCTTTCTGCATTTCAAGCAACTGCCATGTCAGTTTCACAGTACTCCTTGCTGAACTCTGTTTTATGCTACCTTAGAATAAGGCTGATAGAATTCTGCTTGAGCTTTTCTGTTTCACCTTGAGCATGGGGTCTAGATGGGATTTCTTTAGGGTTTGCTGAATGCTACTACTGACTGTTATTTGTACAATCCATTCTCCTTTATTTACAGATCTATGCACATCTCAGTACTCTACACAAAGTTGTACTTCTACTTAAAATGACATTGTAGTCTCCCAGTCATGTGACATTGCATCATAGTTACATCAGTAGTTACATCAGTATCAGGTGCTCCTGATGTTAACCCTTTACTCTACATCTACCACCCTGCCCCTCCCCCCACCACCCCCGCAAGCATTTATCCCAACTAAATATATACTCCTACATCCCCCCATCAGCAAAGTCCCAGACTTCACAGGGTTAGTCTCTGTCGTGTCTTGAGCAAGTCCCCTGAACTGGCCTTGATTTCATTTCAAGATTGAGGGAAAACTGCATTCTCTTGTCATTCAATAGTAGTGTCTTCCACCTGGGTGGTTGTACAGTTGCTATTTGCTTCTGGTTCCTTGTCTCCATCCAAATCTAAATAGCAAGTCCAAGGGTCCATCGGTTTCCTTCCCAATTATATCAAGACTCTTTGGTTCCTTCTGATATTTCCCTGATCTGTCCCAATTCATGGAGCTCTTTCTATTACTCTGCCTTCATTCTGTTAATCCTATATCCACACTCTTTCCCCGGGGCTGTAGCACTTTCAAGTTTCGTGCTCTGTGGCCAAAGTTGAAGTTACGAGCTTGACTGGCTCTTTGTTGCCCTTCATGCTTCCTAACTTTCTCACAATCATCTGAGATAATGTTAGGTTGTCGTGTTTGTTATCGAGCTGGAAGTTGTGTCTGCAGCCAGCTTCCCATCAATAGTTCTGATATTGAAAGTCCGTTTTAGTAGGGAGATTCTGTAGTTAAGAAGGACTAAGTTATTATCGTCTTTCTTTTTAATCGATTCCTTGATCATTCAAACTTCTCTTTCTGCTTCTCCATTCAACTGAGGATATCCAGGTGAATTAATCACATGCATGAAACCATATTCCTACACAAAATTGTAGAACAGCTTGTTAGAAAACTGAGGACCGTTGTCTGACACCACAATGTCTGGGTTACCATCTGCCTTGAAGATTCTTCTTAGTGATGCAATGACTGCCTCCACCATGGTGCTATGCAGTCTACTCACTTCAAACCATCTGGAGTAGTAATCAATGACAACGTTGAAAACTTTGCCTTTGAACTCAAATAACTCAATTTCCAGGCGTTTCCAAGGCCTCGAAAGAAAAGTGGAGGGTGCCTGTAGTTTGTTCTGATGTTGGCTATTCACTGCACATGTAAGTTCATTTATGATTAACTCTTCAATGGAGAGACTGATGATGGGCCACCAGACTGAATGCTGGACTGTTGCTCGGCAATTCACTATTCCCAAGTGACCTTGATGGATTTTCTGGAGAAGGTCGAGTTGAAATGTTTTATGGATGACTAGTCTGTCATTAAAAATGAATAAATCATTGATGATTGTGAGATGTTTTCTATGTTCAAAGCATTGGTGAAGTATTGTGTTTTTTGGAGTGTAAGCTAGCGATCCATTCTGGCAATACTCTTATTTGGATGCATTCATCAACCTGCTGTTATGCTTGCTTATTTTCTTATAATCTCTGGATGATAAGTGTTTAGTAAGGAGCAAAGTACTTTCTCAATAAAATGTAAATCTTCCAGTTTGACTCCATCTGCTGGTATTCTTGATAATGCATCCGCTGTCGCCTGGTACCTCCCTTGAACATACTCAGCAACTGAATCGTATCTCTTGAGTCTCAGACTAAAATGTTGAATTCTAGGTGGCTGTTTTGCAATTTCCTTTAGGTTAAGAAGAGTAATGAAAGGCTTGTGGTCAGTTTCAATTTTAAATCTCAATCCCATGACATAATTAGAGAACTTCTTGTGGGCCCCTGTGGCTTCTTTCTCAATGGTTTCATACCTCTACTCTGTGTCCTACCGCAATCTTCAGGCATAATAAACTGTTCTTCTTTGTCCATCTTTTTGGACTTGAAACAGTACTGCACCCAAGCCGGTAGGTGATGAGTTGGCTGCTACAAATGAAGTCGATTCTGGTGAAATTAGGAGATTTTTGATATTGTCAAAGGCATTTTGCTGGTCCACATTTCAGCACCATTGTTGACCTACGGCTCATAGGTTTCTGCCAAGCTTGTTAGGAACTTGTCTACATGATTGATCATCCCAAGGAAACTTTGTAATTCAGTAATGTTTTTAGGTTGTGGGAACTCAAATCATCTTTGTTTTCTACAGGTCGGCAGTAATTTCCAAAACTTGCACAACGTGCCCTAAGAATTTTATCATGGGCTTTGCAAATTCACATTTGCTGGTTAATGTCAAGCCTGTTTCTTGTAGAACTTTGAGAACTATTCTCCCTCGACAGCCATGTTCATTGTTAGATGAACGTATATAAGAATGTTGTCTATATGGCATTGTATGCCTTCCTGTCTTCCAGGGTCTGAGACATTGGTCTTTCAGGTGCCGAAGCAATTCTGAATGGTAACATGTTAAGTAGGGTGATAAAATTAGTTAGAATCCTGGATTCTTTGTCCAGAGACAACTGCCAAAAGCTGCTGTTAGCATTGAATTTTGTGAAGAGGGTGCTTTTTGCTAACTTAGTGAGGCTTTCATCCACTGATACCATCGGATGGATTTCATAATCTACTGAATTGTTTAATTGAGAAAAGTCCATACTGATTCTGATTGAACCATTAGGCTTTGGTACTGTGACCATTCCAAGATACCACTTCATCGGTATGGCTACTGGAGAGATGACCCCTTGTTGTAACATTTGTTAAACCTTGCTCTTGACTTTATCCAAGAATGAATGAGGTACCTTCCTTACTGTGAAGAGACATATAGGCTTAGCATTCACCCTTAGGGTGGAATCATCCCAGATTTGCACTAAGTGCAGTAACGAGCAGGTAAAATGATGTTTTACCCACCAGTTGAAGGGCGGCTTTTCATGCCATATCGTCCAAACTCATCGCATTAATTATGAATTCCCCAGAAACATGCCATTTCCATGGTGGGTGGGTTCTCATTCACCCAGCACGCCATCACCTCACCATTTCATCACATCATTTAAAGCACAGCCACGCTCAGTGCTTCCAGACCAGGACTGCAGCAAAGAAGACATGGCCCCAAAAGGCAAGAAGACTGCAGCCCTCTTACACCTTTTGGACGCCATGGAGTTCTGCTGTGATGTTCTCTATCCCCACTCTGGCTGCAGGAGGGGCAGCTGCATTAGTACTCCGGCTTGGTAGGCCAATGATGAGTGCCAATGCTGCAGAGAAGAGATTGACCATCCAATGAAGATAGAGAATGAATGATCTCATCAGTGCAACCAGGGTATGGTGACCATCTCATCACTCTAAACTCACACACTCAAGTCCATCACACATTCACTGGCATCTCACTCACTGCCAACTCAAGGGACATCACTACCCATTCTCTCACACACACCCTCACATGTCCATCTGGCCTCATCTCCTCTGGAAACTGCCTCCTCAGCCCTCACCATCTTGAGGCCACTTGCACAGATCAACATGTGCCCCACACACACCCTGGGTTATCCTCCTTCCCCAGTACAGCTCTCATCCTGCTGCATCTCCCTTGCCTGAGGCCACTTCTCCCCCTTCTCCAAACAAGACCTTCCCTTGCAGCTATTGAAAAGCCACCCACATACGGCTGGTCTGGTAGGTAGAGACCTACCTGTGAGCCCCATAGAAGTGCTGTCTGTGAAGCCTGGCCCTGATGACTGTGAGTGCTGACCGAAGCAAAGTAGGCAAACAAATCTAAAGTCCCGAGCGAAGTGCAGCCCGCCAGGTGCATGTCACTTATGTGCTATTGTGAAACACGTCGTTGTGTTTTACCACCGACACTCTGTCCTCTGCCACCATGTTTTGTCTTGAGTTTGGGTCTAGATGGGGTTTCTTTAGGGTTTGCCTGATATCCTAAGAATGCAACCATAGACTGTTATTCACAAAAAAACGTTCTTGTTTATTTTCAGATCTATGTACATCTCAGTACCCTACACTGAGTTGTACACCTGCTTCCTACCAGATCACAATCACTTAGCAATGCAACATTGTATCATAGTTACATTGGTAGTTACATCAGTATCAGGTGCTTCTGATGTTACTCCTTTACCCCACATCTCCCCCCAAGTCTTTATCCCAACTATATACATACTCGAACAATTTCAATGGGTTAGGGAGAATGTTAGGGATTTACTTGCTTGAAGTTTCTCCCCTAAGAACTGAGAGTAGATGGACTGAGTCCATATTTTAAAAACAAAAAGCTAAAAGCTACTGCGGATGCTGGAAATCCAAAACAAAAACAGAATTACCTGGAAAAACTCAGCAGGTCTGGCAGCATCGGCAGAGAAGAAATCAGTTAACGTTTCGAGCCTTCATGGCCCTTCGGCAGAACTGAAGCATAGTTAGAAGAAGGGAGAAATATAAATTGGTTTAAGGTGGGTGGGGTGGGGGGGTGGAGAGAGAGACATTGAGGGTGTGGTGATTGTGGAGATGAGCAGATAATCAAAAGATGTCACAGACAAAAGGGTCAAAGAGGTGTTGAAGGTGGTGACATTTGTCTGAGAAAAGTGCTAATTAAGAATGTATTGTACTGGGGAAGGAGGATAACCCAGGGTGTGTGTGGGGCACATGTTGATCTGTGCAAGTGGCCTCAAGATGGTGAGGGCTGAGGAGGCAGTTTCCAGAGGAGATGAGGCCAGATGGACATGTGAGGGTGTGTGTGAGAGAATGGGTGGTGATGTCCCATATTATGTCCATTGTACATGATTTAACAAGAAACATTCTTGTTTGGTCTTCTCACAGAATCACAGAATTCACTGAATTATTACAGCACAGGAGTAGGCCATTTGGCTCATCAAGTCTGCACTGGCTGTCTGAATGGGCAATTCAATTAGAGCCATTACCCCACCTTCTCCTTGTAACCCTGCTTATTTGGAGTAGTAGGATTTATTACTTATAAATTAATTAAGAAATAAAATTAATTAATTAACTCATAATAAAAATGGCAGGGCAGGTGACATGTTGCACTGCAGAATGTGCGAGCCCCGGAGGCCAGTGTGATCCAGGGCAAACATGACTGCAGTAAGTGTCTGAGGCTTGAGGAGCTTTGGCTCAGAGTTATTGAGCTGGAGGCTGAGTTGCAGACACTGTAGTGCATCAGGAGCAAGTAAGTTACCTGGACACTTTGCACCAGTAGACATACGCACCCCTTAGGATAGGGTCTCCTGATTTGGCCAGTGGTCAGGGACAGGAGGGTATGAATGTAAGTGAGGCATGTATGGGGTTTGAGAGGTAGAAGTGGAAGAGCCTCAGCCTTTGCAACAAGTTTGATAATCGTGCAACCTTTCTGAATGAAAGCAGTGGCTGCAGGATGCATGAACAAACTGACTATGGTACAAGAAGCCATTCAAGGTGGGGGGAGGGAATGTGATGGTAGTAGGGGACAGTATAGTCAGAAAGATAGACATAGTTCTCTGCAGCCGAGAGAGAGAGCCCAGAAGGTGGTGTTGCCTGCCTGGTGCCAGGGTTTGGGACATCTTTTCTGGGCTGGAGAGGAACTTACAGTGGGAGGGGGAGGATCCAGTGGTCGTGGTGCATGTAGGTATCAGCAACATAGATAGAACTAAGAAAGAGGTTCTACTGAGGGAGCATGAACAGACAGGGGCTAAATTAAAAAGCAGAACCTCAAAGGTATTAATCTCTGGATCACTACCTGAGTCATGAGCAAATTGGCAAAGGGTAAATAAAATGAGTGAGTTAAATGTGTGGCTCAAAGATTGGTGTGAAAGAAATGGATTTTGATTCATGGGGCACTGGCACCAGTACCGGGGAAAGTGGGAGCCTTACCGTTGGAATGGTCTTCACCTGAACCATCTGACAAGTCGTAATACTAGGCGGTAGGAGAGCTTTAAACTAAATAGTTGGGGTGAGGGATCATGTTTGGGAAGATCTGATAAATTAAATAGAGAAGACAAGGCAGGAGAGCAAGGTAGCAATAAGGGAAATGATTATCAGAATATGCCAGGAAGAGACAGAATGTACAAACCTAAGAGTACACGAGCAGATGAGGCTAGAATTTACAAAAAATGTAAAAAGACAGAACTAAAGGCTCAGGATCAGAATGCATGTAGCATTCATAGCATAACAGGTGAATTAACAGCACAAATAGAAATAAATATGTATGATCTGATAGCCATTACAGAGACATGACTGCAGGATGACAAGGATTGGGACCTTGAATACTCAAGGGTACAAGACATTTAGGAAGGGCAGGAAGTGAGCAAATGGTGGAGGGATAGTTCTTTAGATAATTAAGGTTGACATTGGTACAATAAAGAGAGATGACCTTAGTTCTGGAGATCAAGATGTCGAATCAGTTTTGGTAGAGATGAGAAATAGTAAAGATAAGAAGTCACTTGTGGGGTTGGTTTACAGGCCTCCTAACGGTAACCACACTGTGGGATGCGGTATAGAGGAAGAAATAATGGGGGCTTGTGAGAAAGGTATGGCGATAATCATGAGTGATTTTAATCTGCATATAGATTGGATAAATCAGATTAGCAAGGATAGTCTGGATGATGAGTTCATAGAGTGTTTTCAGGACAGTTTCTTAGAGCAGCATGCTCCAGAGCCAACCAGACAGCAGGCTATACTACATCTGGTAATGTGAAATGAGACAGGATTAATTAATAACCTCATAGTGAATGTGTCCTTAGGATCATAATATGACTGAATTTCACATTCAGTGTGAGGGAGAGAGGAATGGATCCAAGACTAGCGTTTTAAGCTTCAATAAGGGCAATTATGAGGAGCATGAAGATGGAACTGGCTAAAGTGAACTGGGAAATTAGCTTAATGGATAGGTCAGTAGAGATGCAGTGGCAGACATTAAAGGAGATATTTCAGAATACTCAGAAAAGATACATTCCAGTGAGAAATAAAGACTCTAAAGGAAGGATGCACTTTCCATAGCTAACTAAGGAAGTTAAAAGATACTGTGGTGTCAAATTGGAAGAAATAACATATAACTCCACTAAGATGAGTGGCAGATCAGAAGATTGGCCAGAATATTAAGAGCCACCAGCTCCTGTTTGTTTTGTATTTTGATCAGGATTGAATTCTAGAAGTCTTTGAAAGAGGAGAGCTGAAAACCATGCTGTTGCAAACTAATGAATAGTTATTGACTATTTACAGATGCAGGCTGATTCAATGAGAGCCTTCTTTCCTCAGACTCCAATTACATGTGATCTGACATCATCTGACATCACTGATGATGCACTTGAACAATTGGTATAACTGCTATTAACCCTTTATACCACATCTTGTTGGCATATCACAAAAGAATTATCTAGGTTGTCTGTGCTCCATTTAAGTACAGGACCAATTTCCCAGGACACCTTGTCTACCTTAAGGTGGAATTTTCCATCCCCATGGCCATTGGGCATGAACAATATTGCGGGAAGGCCAAAAATCGGTTTCATGCTGTCATGAAGCCAGTTTGCGAGTATCCACTCCGCCCGTCAATGGTGGCCCCCATTCCTGCCACTGATGTCGGGAACATCATTTCAATGCACCTGCATATAATCATAAGCCCAGTCACCGGAATCATCCCCCCACATCAAATGTATCACGCACATTGGCAGGAAAACATGGCGGTGCAGAACACATCTTGTCAAGTGTGACGTGCAGAAGTCGAGACTTACTGTCAGGCCTTTGCTCACATCGTGGACATCCAAAGGGCAGGAGATGCTGGAGCTTGACAGCAACCGGGCCCTGGGGAACACATACGTTGCATGCTGGTTGTATTCTCATCGACATTCCTCCACCGCGAAGCAGCTCACAAAAGGTGGAAGGTCATTGTTGAAGCTCTGCTTCAGGACATCAGTATCATGGCCATGGCCTGCTATGGATGAACATCGATGGGGTGGAGAGGAAGGCCCAGCTGTGAGTGGGAAAGGATGGTGTACCGGGGGTTGGGAGAGGAATGTCTAAGCTTGATTGGGAGAGGAAGGTATACCAGGGAGGGGTGAGGTTGGGAGTGGGGGAGCAATGGGGTTGGGGGGGGTAAGGGTGGGAGGGAGGGAACAATGGTGTCAGGATGGGGTTGAGTTTGGAGAGAAGAATGATGGTGGTGCGGGAATGAAGTTGGGAGAGAGGGAGGGAGTACAGGCAGAGCAGGGTGTAATGGGGGAATATGCAGCAACTGCGGAGGTAGGTGTAATGGGGGAGGAAGGTGTAAGGGAAGGAGTTCGGAATGAGGAATGAATTCGAAAGCGGGGCAGGACTTTGGGTGGAGGAAGGAGTTCAGAAGGGGAAAGGAGTTTGGAGGGGGCAGGATTTCAGAGCGAGGAAGGGATTTGGAGGGTGTAAGAATCCACAGACTCCTCCCTTGCAGATTCATCTGCATACCATCCCCCCCACACCCCCCACCCCGCCCCCGACTCCTTCCTCCCTCCTTACTCCTTCCACCCCGCCAGGTAAAGTGCAAGGGATGGGTCTGTGGAGTCAATGGCTGCCTTCTGGGGAGTGAACTGGGCGTGGTAGGAGAGAATGGTGAGTATGAGAGGGGCCAGAGTGAGGCGGTAGGATGGGAGGGTGAGGGTGCAACTGTAGCAGTAGAAGGGACGGCAAGGATGGTTGGTGTGGACTCGGAGGCAGACACAGACCCTGGGGGTGGGAGGAAGAGGTCGGGGAGGTCAATGCGGATGGAAGTGGGATTCTTGGGAAGATATGGAATGTGCACATTCACCTGGACATCCTGGAAAGAAAAGGGTTTTGGCTGGTAGGTGATGGTGACGAGGTGGAAGGTGATACCAAGGGGGTCAACAGTGATGGGAAATGGCATGGGTGACTGGGGGAGGGAAAAGGATGGGGAAACTAAAGACAAACTTTACCGCAACCATCTTGCAAAATCGAAGGTGAAAGAAGCCTTGTCTTCAGTAGGCACAGGTGCTGCATGGGTGTGCAATCAGTGGGTGGGCGGAGATGCAGGTCAGCTCAGATAGACAACTGAAAGAGAACCCCAGCAAGGAGCATTGAAAATGCTTGGGAGATTGAGAAGAGTGTGAGGAAGGAAGGATCCCAGTGCGTGAGAGGGTGTTTGCATGAGGCTCCGAAAGGCCCTGCCCCACACACACTTCTCCCTCCAGAATCACTCATGGTCTGGCTGCGTGCAGCTGAACTGCGAGTTGGGGGTGGTGCAGGGGGAGGATTTGCTAAGCCTGTCAATGAAGCTGAAAGATACCATTACTCATTATTCAGTGAAAGTGAATATATTTTCCGATTATAAAGTGACAAAAAGTGTTCACCTGTGCAACCATCTGTGATCAGAAATTCTTAACTTTTCTAGGCCTACCACTTCTTCTAGGTGCTGCCCTGACATCCGCAGCAAGGGTAGAGACAGCCTGAGCAATGTTTGACCCTGTTGCCTTTGATAACTTTGGAGTGGGTCCTCTGGAGGACAAGGCCTTGGGGGCACCAGCTTGCTTTGGCTGTCCTCCTGTGGGCCAGCTGCTCTCTCTGGAGTGACAGAGGATGAAGTTGAGGGGTTCACAGGCAAAGAGGGCTCCTTAGTAGATGACCCAGCTGCAGCTCTTCCTCCCTTTGGGGTGTCCAAGGACCCCAGTTTGACTAATTCAGTGGAAGGAGCATCTGAAGAGACATTGAGGTGCCCCGTTTCCCTCTCACGTTGCCACTTCAGGAACTCACCCATGGCTGCCGCGATGGAGTGCAGGTCTGCGTGCATTTCTGCATTCTGCTGGCGCCTGCCATCCTTTCCATGGCGACCTCCATACGTGCACATGTGGACACCACTTCATCAGAGAGCAGGCGGACGCACTCCTCCAACTCATGTGATGCTCTGTTGAGGGCTTCCAACAGCTCTGCGTGGTGTTCCCTCGCCTTCTTCTGACTCTCCAGGATGTGTTGGAAGGCTGAATTCAGAGACTTGTCATCTGGCCTGGACCTCATAGACGCCTCTTGCCCAGCAGTCCTCTGATTGTGGGGAGCTCAGCTACACCTGCCTCCTGCTGCTGCTGCTGACACATGTTCATGCGGTGACCACCAGATTGTGAACCCAAGCCTACTCTAGATCTAGGTGCCACCAAGGTGTGTGTCTCTGTGCTGTTGGAGGGTGTAGGTAAGCGCTGTGACAGGTCTTCCAGTCTGCTTATTTCCAGCTCTTCAATGGAGGAGGTGTCCTCTTGGCGGGAGGAGAGGACCTGGATGGAGCTGAGGGACTGACTGGCTGAGAGTGTCTGTCACTTGGCAGACCTCTGTGATGAAAGTATAATAATTTTCATAATATTTTTCTGGTTTATTGTGAAGTAGGTTTATGGGGATAAGTATAGTTGGGTCTGTGTGCGATTTAATTACATTTTGTAGTCAAGTACACTGCAAGTTTTAAATCATCAAAAGAAGCTAGGTGTTTGACATGCTAATGAGTAAACATGGATGCTGGTTTAGCATGTAAGGTGTGAAGGGAATTTGCATTTTTAGATAAATGAAGGGATATTTGGATTTCAAAGGGATCTTGGGTTGTTTACAACTAGCTAGATAAGCAAGACTAAGGAGTATGTTTATTTTTCCCAAAGGTTACTGACAATATAGACTGGCAACATGAAAGTTTTTATGTTATGAGGGAGATATGGTTTCAAAGACATATGGAACAATAGAATTGACATATTAAAAAGAGAGAAACATATATAAAGGAGAATGAAGGTTATGTGTGAGAAGGCCATGTAAGATCTAATATGAGTGTGTGAAAGCCTCCAGCATTTGTGCATGAGTCTGCTATGCAACGAAACAGAAGTTGGGGAAAAGCCATTTGGAATTTCACTGTCCAGAGTATTGTGTTAACTTGCTGAGTTTGGTTTAAATCTAAGATCTATTTTTGGACCATTGCCTTAAAGGGGGTGTAACTGGGAGTCAGGTTAATTTGGAATTTTAGGAGTTATTATAGGAGTAATTGTAGTCTTATCTATGTGCTTGAAACCTTTTATTTTGATAATAAATATTTAGTTTACTTTTTTTAATCTCTAAAGGTCTCGGTGGACTTATTACTTCTGAATTCAATGCACACATCTCGTAATAAATACAAATCACAAAGCCGCTGTGGTAGCGTGACCAAAGTTTCCCTCATGGATTTGGTCCACCTGGCGCACATCATCTCCCATGTCATAACAAATTGGGGGTTCTTTGCAGCATTTTTGAAATTCCTTGATTGGTTTGGAGTTGGTGAATCTTAAGGTTATGAGTACAAGAAGCATATTGAATTCAGGAGTTGGTGTGAGGGATTTTAAAGTGGTAAGACTGAAAAAATGGCTGTATCGATGACTAAAACTTTTTTGGAAGTAGAAGATATAACTCTGCTTGTGTTACAAAAAGTATCTAAGGCTAAGTTAACAGAATTGGTGGATAAGTTACAGCTGAGGTTACCTGTCAGGGCAAGGAAAGCAGACATAGTTGAAGTCTTAGCACAGCATTTGGAGTTGGAAGTCACAGTGAGTCACAGCTGGAGGGAGTGAGACTTCAGTTACAAATTAAGAAGCTTGAATTTGAACAAGCAGAGGAACTGAAAAAACTTGAACTAGGGGCAGCAGGAAAAGAAAGGGCAGCAGGAAAAGAAAGGGCAGAGAAAGAGAGAGAAAGAGAAGAGGGAGTATTTAAAAGAGGGGGTATTTCAAAGAGAAATGGAAATGTGAATACCTCTAGAGGGAAAAGTTAGCAATGGAGGAGAGGGAGAGGAAAGACAAAGAGCATATCTACCTTAAAAAGGTGGACTTTAAAAAAGAGACCTCAGATGCTGAGGAAGGTCTGATAGTGAAAAAACTTCAACCTAAAACCCAGTGGGAAGATGTTTAAATTTGTGCAAGCTCTTCCAAAGTTTGAAGTAAGGGATGCAGAGGCATTCTTGATTTCATTTGAGAAGATAAATAAACAGATGAAATGGCCACAACAAAACTGGACATTGCTTTTACAGTCTAGTTTATTGGGTAGAGCTCATGAGGTTTATGCTTCACTGTCACAATAAGTGTTGGTGAATTATGATGTGGTAAAAACAGCTATTCTGAGTGCTTATGAGTTGATTCCTGAGACGTACAGGCAGAAATTTAAGAATAAAGAAACAGCCTGGGCAAACTTATATTAAGTTTGAGAGAGTAAAACAAAGTAATCTTGACTGGTGGATACGGGCATTAAAGGTAGAGACAACATATGAAACTCTTAGAGAAGTAATTCTTTTGGAAGAATTTAAATATTCAGTTCCTTCAGTAGTGAGAACTCATGTGGAGGAACAGAGGGTTAAAATGTTAAGGTAAGCAGGGGACATAGCCGATGATTATGAGTTAATTCATAGATCTAAACCTTTTTATCATCACCCTTTTAAATCAGAGAAGGCTAGAAAGTGGGAAAGTGAAAGGAAGGTAGGTAGTCAGGGAAGAGAAGGAGTAGTTGGAAATTCCCAGGAAGTTGGAAATTCCTAGACTAAAAAGGAAGGTGCTGAGTAGAAGCAATGCTCAAAATTTTTTTAAAAGATATGGTTTACCAAAGGAAATACAATCAGATTCAAATTTCATGTCACAGCTGTTTAAGGAAGTAATGAACAGTTTGGGGCTAAAACAGTTTAAATCAATGACTTACAATCCTGAATCACAAGGGGCTTTGGAAAGACGGCATCAAACTTTAAAGACCATGATGAGGGTTTATAATCAAGATTATTCACAGGATTAGGATAGGGGAATTCTATTCTTTTATTTGCTATGAGGGACGCTCCTAATGCATCAACTATATAGTCCTTTTGAATTAATTTATGGTCATGAGGTAAGGGGACCACTAAAGTTAATTCATGAGAAATTGTTGGGTCAAAATTCAGAAACTATTCTCCTGGATTATGTATCAAACTTCAGAGAAAGATTGAACAGAACATGTGAGTTAGCTAGGGAACATTGAAAGATATCCCAGCAAGTGATGAAAGTGAAGGCAGATAGGAGAGCCACAGCTCATAGTTTTGTTGCTGGGGAAAAGGTGTTAGTTTTGTTACCAGTACTGGGTGAATCAGTAAAGGCAAGGACTAGTGGGCCTTCCAGGATTGAAAAGAAACTGGGTGAAGTAAATGATGTAATAAGTACTCCGGATAGAAGAAAGAAGCAGAGGGTGTGTCATGTAAATATACTTAAAAAGTACTTTGACAGGGAAGAGGACCAAAAGGAGGTATTATTGGTGGTAGATAAGGAGAAAGAGGTAGAAATGAAGGATTCTGAATAATGAGGGGGCACTTAAAAATTTAAATATAATATTGAGTTACCTTCCAGACAAGTGTCAAAGTGATTTGGAGAAGCTATTACAGTCACACAAATAAGTGTGGAAATAAGCCACATCATAAACAGCTCCCTGTGAACCAAAATAGTGCATGCCAACAGACTCAAAAGCAGGAGAGAGAGCGCTCACAGTTGTGTCGAGAGAGGGATGACGTGATGCAGGATCCTCATGTGAGTGTTCGCTGCTGACCTCACCGTCGCCGCAGACACGGTTCACGTCCTCACCATTCAGCGTGATGGCACACTCCTCAAAGTGAGTGAACGGCCCAATGTGGGTCACTCCACTCCCAGCCTGGACCTCTCCCTGCTGCTGTGACCCAGCTTCTCCTGCATGAAAACAGTTGGAGAGAGTGTGAGTAGGACACATAGCACAGTATGGAATGTTTGTACGGAGAGCAGAGCCATGGACGGGATGAGGACACAAACTCGAGAGGATAGGAGCCTGATGGAGATGTGAGGGTTTGTGTGAGATTAGTGATGTTGTCTCTTGAGGTGTGATATCCCTGTGGCTGTATGATGGGTTTGTGAGTGTGTGAGTTGAGAGTGATGGGAAGAGTGACTTACCCTGGTGGAACAGATGAGACCATTCATCCTCTTTCTGCACTGGTTGGCTGTCCTCTGTTGCCAGGCATTGGCACTGACCACTACTATCACCGCCTCTCATGCTGGATTCTGACCTTGCTTGCTGGCCTTTGCCCAGTTCGGGGGTAGAGGACATTGAGGCGGGCCTCCACTGCATCCAGTGGGCGCTCGAGGGAGGCATCGCTAAATCTGGGGGCAGCATGTTTCCTCCCTTTGGCAGCCATCAGTTCCCAGCAGCTTCCCATTGCAATCAGTGGGTAAAATGTTGTTTTTCCTGTCCGCTACTGCACATAGCACAAACCTGGAACAATTCTGCCCTTAGTCACCCTCGTTCAAATCTGTTTTATGCCATCTCCAATGTACAGAAAAAAATTGTCAGTTTCTCAAGACATTTAGTCTTATCTTGATTAACACCCAACTACACTTGGAATTAGAACTGTATTTATTGTCCTCCCATTTGAGGTAATTGACAGGTTAATGTGTCGGTTTCTCTTTTTGTGCTAGAAATGTCTGCTGTGAA
This sequence comes from Cetorhinus maximus, assembly GCF_964194155.1. Classification (NCBI taxonomy): domain Eukaryota; kingdom Metazoa; phylum Chordata; class Chondrichthyes; order Lamniformes; family Cetorhinidae; genus Cetorhinus; species Cetorhinus maximus. The sequence continues at coordinate 156,899,987 of NC_135880.1, read as the reverse complement.
ATGGGGAGAAATGAGGAACTGCAAAGGACATATGGGCATGTTCAAGTTTTTTGCAGCTGGAGCCTGAATATTCCTGTCAGAACTAGAGTAGGCCACATCTGATTATGCAAGGAGAAAGATCCATACATAGAAAAGTGATACCTCTTGTACACAGACGAGTAATTCCAGTTTAGGGCCTGGTTGAAAGCTGCAGTAAGGAATAGGCTATTTGTTATCTCCCCTGTCTGATTTTCCCTTCTATTTCTTGGTTTCTGCAACCTCCAAAAGTAAAGATCAAGATTCCTCATCCATAATAAAGTGAGACCACAAGGCCATCCTGCCTCCATTCTCCTCATTATCTGGTTCTTTCACTCTACTCATTTTCTTTACTTTCCGCTTTCCATCTCTATTTCTCCTCTTCCCTCTTCAGGCAATGTAAACCTCAAGAATATTCAGTTATCTTCAAGAATACAATCTTCACCTTAAAAGCACGTGTTAAGACTCAGAATTGGCACTATACTGGCAGCACGCACCCAAACTGGGAGGCCTAAGGTCAGCCCAAGTTGGGCCTTGAGCCTCAATTCAATAAGTTTAGCCAGCTTCCAAAAGCAACTCAGATAAAAACAAAAAACTGCGGATGCTGGAAATCCAAAACAAAAACAGAATTACCTGAGTTCTGTTGAAGGGTCATGAGGACTCGAAACGTCAATTTTTTTCTTCTCCGCCGATGCTGCCAGACCTGCTGAGTTTTTCCAGGTAATTCTGTTTTTGTTCCAAAAGCAACTCAGATCGCTTGCCTTCAGGGCCTTACTCCTGTTCCTCCTGAAATAAAATTAAATATGCCTCATGCCGGCTGTTTACTAGTCCACATCAGTTTCTAGGAAACCTAGTGGAGCAGCTAGGCCAAAGTGCTTATCTTCAGCACAGTGCAATTTCCCTAATGTATCCAAAAACTGGCATAGGCCTCCCATTGTGATGTGCAATCGCCTGAGGTCAATATGGTGTTGGACATGTTTTAGGTGTTCTTGGGATGCAGAGCGTAACACTGGTCATTTTCTCCCTCATTTTCCAACCAGAAATGGGTACAACAATCATGAATTTCTACTCCATATCTATTCACACTGGAGTCCAGTACCTGTATGTTCTGCAAGAGGGACCTAAGAGGTTGTCAGATTCCTGTAATTGTTCTATTTATAAGTTATTTCTATTGCTGGATGGTATATTTTTTTTAAAATGTGACATTTTTTCTTTCGAGTAACAGACACTTTTTTGGAACCTAGGACAATGAGGCAATAATTTCCCTAAGATGTAGTGCATTCTAAACTACCCACTCTTGCTACATACGAACATATAAACAAAGAGCATTTCAGCCCCTCGAGCCTGCTCTGCCATGTAATAGGATCTGACCTGAGCTGACCTGATAGTAACCTGAAATCTGCATCCTGCCTACCCCGATAACCTATCGTCCCCTTGCTTACCAAGAATCTATCCACCTCTACCTTAAAAATATTCAGACTCTGCTTCCATCACCTTTTCAGGAAGAGAGTTCCAAAGACTCACAACCCTCAGAGAAAAAATTTCCCCTCATCTCTGTTTTAAATGGACAACCCCTTATTTTTAAACAGTGACCCCTAGTTCTAGATTCTTCCACAAGAGGAAACATCCTCTCCACATCCACCCTGTCAAGTGCACTCAAGATCTTATATTTTCAATCACGTGGCTTCTTACTCTTCTAAACTTCAGCGGTTACATGCCTAGTCTGTTCAACCTTTCGTCATAAGACAATCCACCCATTCCAGGTATTAGTCTGGTAAATCTTCTCTGCACTGCTTCCAACTCATTTACATCCTTCCTTAAATAAGGGGGCCAATACTGTACACAGTACTCCAAATGTGATCTCTCTAGTGCCCTGTACAACTGAAACATAACCTCTCTGCTTTTGTATTCAACTCCCCTCGCAATAAATGATAATATTCTATTAGCTTTCCTAATTATCTGTTGTACCTGCATACTAGCCTTTTGTGATTCATGCACCAGGACACCCAGGTCCCTCTGAATCTCAGAGTTCTGCAATCTCTCACCATTTAGATGATATGCTTCTCTTTTGTTCTTCCTGCCAAAATGGACAATTTCACATTTTCCCACATTATATTCCATTTGCCAGACCTTTGCCCACTCACAACCTATCTATATCTTTTTGTAGCCTCATTATGTCTTCTTCACAACTTACTTTCCTACCTATCTTTGTGTCATCAGCAAATTTGGCAACCATCCCTTCAATGCCTTCATCCAAGTCATTTATATAAATTGTAAATAGTTGAGGTCCCAGCACTGATCTCTGTGGCACACCACTCGTTACATCTTGCCAACCTGAAAAATACACATTTATGCCTACTCTCTGCTTCCTGTTAGCCAGCCAATCTTCTATCCATGCCAATAAGTTACTCCCTATACCATGAGCTTTTACTTTCCACAATAACCTTTGATGTGGCCCTTTATCAAGTGCCTTCTGGCATCCAACAGTTCCCCTTTATCCACAGCACATGCTACGTCCTCAAAGAACTCCAATAAGTTGGTTAAATATAATTTCCCTTTACAAAACCATGTTGACTCTGCCTGGTGACCTTGAGCTTATTCAAGTTTTTAAAAATTCGTTCATGGGATATGGGCATCGCTGGCTAGGCCAGCATTTATTGCCCATCCCTAATTGCCCTTGTTCAAAGGGCATTTACAAGTCAACCACATCACTGTGGGTCTGGAAGTAAGGACAGCAGATTTCCTTCCCTAAAGGACATTAGTGAACCAGATGTGTTTTTAATGACATCAGTTTGATGGTCATCATCAGACTTGTAATTCCAGATTTTTATTGAATTCAAGTTTCACCATCTGCCATGGTGGGATTCAAACCCACTTCCCCAGAATATTACCCTGGGTCTCTGGAATACTAGTCAGTAACAATACCACTATGCCACCACCTCCTCAAAGTGCCCTGTTATAACTTCTTTAATAATAGCTTCTAATATTTCCCCTATGACATATGTTAAGTTAACTGGCTCCTAGTTTCCCGCTTTCTGTCATTTTGAATAAGGGAGTTACATTTGCTATCTTCAAATCTAATGGGACCTCCCCCAAATCTAGGGAGTTTTGGAAAATTAAAACCAATGCATCAACTGTCTACTGGGCACTTCTTTTAAGACCCGAGGATGAAGTCCATCAGGACCCGAACTCTTGTCAACCCACAGCTGCAACAATTTACTCAGTAGCACTTACTTTTCTGGTGACTGTAAGTTTCCTGACTTCCTTCCCCACTTCCATTTCCTGGTTTATAGCTGCTTCTGGGATGTTACTTATATCCTCTATAGTGAAAACTGATGTGAAATACCTGTTCAATTTATCTGCCATCTCCTTGTTTTCCATTATCAATTCTCCAGAGTCACTTCCTATTGGTTAACTCATTTCTTTTTTAAATATTTATTAAAACCTTTACTATCTGTTTTTATATTTCTAGCTAGCTTTATCTCATACTCTAATTTTTCCCTCCTTATGAGTCATTTAGTCGTTTTTTGCTGTTCCTTATATTCTGTCCAATCTTCTGGTCTTCCACTTATCTTTGCACAACTATATGCTTTTTCTTTAAGTTTGATAATAACTTTAACTTTTCTAGCTAACCACAGATGGTGTGCCCATCCCTTGGACTTTTTCTTACTTGTTGGAATGTGTCTATTCTGTGCATTCTGAAATACCCCCTTAAATATTAGCTACTGCATCTTTATTGACCTATCCCTTAACCTAATTTGCCAATTCACTTTACTTAGTTTTCATGCCCTCATAATTACGTTTATTTAAGTTTAAAAGCATAGTCTCATACCCATTCCTCTACCCCTCAAACTGAATGTAAAATTATGGTCCCTGCTACCTTGGAGCGCCTTCACTATGAGATCACTAATTACTCGCATCTCATTGCACAATACCAGGCATAGTATAGCTTGCTCCCTGGTTGGTTCCAGAACATGTTGTTCTAAGAAACTATCCCAAAAACATTCAATGTACTCCTCATCTAGGATATCTTTGCCCACCTGACTTTTCTAGCCTATATGTAAATGGAAATCTTCCATGATTATTCTGACAAGCTCCAATTATTTCTCCCTTAATGCTCAACCCTACCATGTGGTTACTGTTAGGGGGCCTGTATGCAACTCCCGCAAGTTACTTCTTGCCTTTACCATTTCTCATCTCTACTCAAACCATTTCCACATCCTGGTTTCCTGAACTTAGGTCATCCCTCTTTATTGTGCTAATACCACTATTAACTAACAGAGCCACCCCTCTGCCTTTTCCTCACTTCCTGTCCTTCCTAAATACCCTGTGCCATTCAATATTCAGGTCCCAATCCATGCCCTCCTGCAGCCATGTCTCTGTAATGGCTATCAAATCATAATTATTTATTTCTCTGTGTGCTTTAAGTTCATCTTCAGAATTTCTTTCTGACTTTATACATTTAATTTGATCAGGAAACATGTCACTGCACTTTATTTAAGGTTGCAGGCACTGATTCAAATCTGGTAGAATCTAAAACAAACTATGGGCAAGAACACTAGAATAGACCAAGAGCAGAACAAATGAGAATGGGTGTTAACCAAACACACGGAAAATGTCTAGATTTACTCTTTTCAAAAGGCAAGACACATAAACAGTTCTTTGGCAAATACAATTTAATATTTTCATTTGTGAAAACAAACGGCCAAAGTACAATGTGTGCTACAGTGCCTCTGTATAATCAGGCAATCCACTTTTAACTTTATCTTACTGCTCTTGATGTGCTATGCGTAATTTGGACTTTAAACCTATTTTGCTCCTTTAACAAGCACTGTTATAGCTACAATTGGTTATACAAAATACTAAAACCAGATTAGATTTGTGTTGCTGTGGGAATTCACAATGTAATATATAAATAATCCTCCTGCTTCATGGAACACAAAGATAAATAATTAATGGTGTACATGATGACATATTGATAAACATAGTTTCAGTTCTCAGATAGAGATTTACAATGAAATGGGTGCATTCTGTACATTATAGTTCATTTATACTTATATCTCAAAATAATAAATACTTTTAGCAAGCACTTTTCATATCCTCAGGGCATCTCAATATGTCTCTGTCAATTAATGACTTTAAAACTGTAGCCATTTTTGTTATATAGGCCAGTTCACATTAGGACACCAGAAGAGGTGGAGGAAGCAAGCTCTGCTCTTTGAACTGGGGCCTATTTTTCCCTTGGAATATATCTGACTTAACTTTTTATATAAAAGACAATGGCTGGGATTTTCCGGCCCTGTCGCGGGTGGGACCCACCATGGGCAAGGCAGATCCCCAGCCAGATGTCCATTGACTTGCGATGGGAACAGAAGATCGCAGCGGCGGGCAGGTGCGAAAAATCCCGCCCAACAACTCCAAGGATTCAGTGCTGCCTGAGATGCTGAAACACTAGCCTAGATGCACAGTGCTGCTTGAAGAAAAACCTACTGACAGAGGCAAAAGTTATACTGAGGCAGCTCTAAAGCACCTGTATAGCTTTGCAACATTCTTAACTTTTACAAAGCTTCTGGCAGTGCACTTTTTTCTTCACTGGGGTTCTTTCAGCTAGACAGGATAAGGAGCAGCAACAGATCAAAAAGAGTGGTACTTACAAGGAGACCAAGAAACGAACAAGGTGTGTTCTTAAGGGCCTCGGGTGTAATTGATAGCATCTGTGTCTACCTGAGTGCTCCTTTAAATGATCCCAAGGCCTTCACGAATCACAAGGGCTTGAAATTTATTAATATATGACTGATATGTAATAATCAGCAAAGGCCTCTGTACACATTGTTGGCAGCTGCCATGATGTTTTTATATATTGACAATATTTCATTTCCTCCAATTTTTCCCCCTCACAACAATTAAGAGGCTGCCTGCCTGAGAACAGGGGCTATCCCTTTCACATTCTGCTAATGGTTCCTCTCTAGATCCCATGTTTGACAACTAAACAGCACTAGAATCAGGTCCAAGGCTTAACACGAGCACCAATAGAATAGACCATTTGAGTCCTTGAGTAATGATTCTACTGCCTGGACAGGTCAAGTGGCTTTCTCAAATACAGCCTACAAAGAGAACCTCATATGATTGTGGTTTACTGTATGCTGAGACCTCATGGCCTAAGATCAGATCAATAGGTAATTGTGCCAAAGAGCGCCAGCAAACACAAGTATGAAATTATTTTTGTGGGAGTATTCCTCCAGGTCCCACTTAAATAAATAGCAGAGTCCAGCTCGGTGGAGTACTGCTGGATGGAGTACTGACTTAATTCTGGGAATTTGGTGAATGAGGGAATTTGGTGCAGTGAAGGAGAAGGTACTGTTCTAGTATTTTACAAAACAAGAGTGTTCCAATAGAGAGAGCAGCACACAATGAGATCTGAGAGCTGCAGTCCAGAGGCATTAATTAGGTAAGTAGTTAGGTGACAAGTTGGTGAATTTTAAGGTATATTTTTTTCTAAACTAGGGCAGCAGTTTAAACTAGGACTGGGCAAATATTAAATAATAGCTTAACTAGTTAAACTACTTGATGTAACTACAAATAATCATCAAATAAAGGATTTTATTAATTAAATAAGTCTAATCTAAGATATGGCAGAGCAGGTTGTGTATTTGGATAGCAGAATATGGGAGTTTACAGATGGTGAGACTGTACCCGAGCAAACACATCTGCAGGAGATGTCTCCATCTCAAATCTCTCTGGCTCAGTCATTGAACTGAAGTGTAAGTTGTAGAGACCCCAGCACATAAGGGACGGAGAGGAGTTTCTGAATAGTTTTATCCAGAACACAGTCATAGCCCAGAGGAAAACATAGGTTCAGGAATGAAGATTGCAGGAAGGGACAGCCACAATGCAGACCAAGGCACCATGGCACAGAAGGCTGTCCAGGGAAGGAGGGGGGAAGGGAAGAATAGAAATTTGGTAGTAATAGGGGACTCTATAATTAGGGGAATTGATAGCATCCCCTGAAGCCAAGATCAAGAGTTCTGAAGGGTGTTGCCTAACTGGTGCCAGGGTAAGGGATTTGTCATTGAGGCTGGAGAGGAACTTGGAAAGGGAGGGGGTAAATCCAGCTGTTGTGGTCCATGTTGGAAGGTGGAGGAGGTCCTGCTAAGCGTATCAGGAGTTAGGGCTCTAAATTAAAAGGCATTACCTCATAATCTCTGGATCACTGCTCAAGCCATGTGTAAATTGTCATAGGAACAGACAGAACAGAAGAAATAATATGTGGCTAAAGGGCTGGTATGGAAAAGAGGGAAACCTTTTCCTGGGATACTGGAACCTGTTGTGGGACAGAAAGGCACTATATGGATGGGACAGGCTCCACCTGAACTGGGATGGGATCTGTGTCCTGGTGGAAAGGATAAATAAGGAGGTGGCAAAGGCTTTAAACTAGTAATGGGGGGAGGGGATCTACAAGAAATGTAAGCAGCCTAAATGTAAACAAAACAGGGCAGGAAGCATAGGAAAGAATAAAATAAGGGAGGACATTGAAGGCATGGGAATAATTAGAATTATAGGATGGGAGTCTAAAAAGGTGATTAAAGATAAAGTGAGAGGAGTTGCTATTAAAATGAGTTAAAATGTCTGTACCGCAATAAAAAGGGGGAGCTAGAGACAATCATACATTGGGAGGAAGCAGAAATAGTTAGGATTACTGAGACATGGCTACAGAAAAATCAGCCATGAATTAAATTTTGCAGAGTATAACATATTTAGAAAAGACAGAGAGAGAAACTGGGGAGGTGGGGTAGCTGTACTTATTAAGGAAAACATAATTTCAGTAGAAAAAAGAAATGCAGCTATCAGCAAGACAATGATAGAATCCTAGTGGATAAAGATAAAAATAATAAAGCATCCATCATGCTAATAGGTGTTGTCACCTAAAAGCAGAATGAAGGTGGAGAAAAAAAATGGAGACACATTAGTGAATTGAATAAAGACATAGAATAATAATCATGGGGAATTTCAGCTACCATGATATTAATTGGATTAAAGAGATAGGTAAAGAAGAAATGGGAATGGGGTTCCTACAATGTGTACTGGATGCCTTTCCAACTCAATATGCGGATGACACAAAGATTGGCCAGGTGGTTAACAGTGAGATTGAGTGTCTTGGGCTACAGGAAGATCTAGACAGGATGGTCAAATGGGTAGATAAGTGGCAGATGGAATTTAACCCTGAAAAGTGTGAGGTGATGCACTTTGGAAGGAATAATTTGACAAGGACATATTCAATGAACGGCATGACACTAGGAAGTTCTGAGGAACAAAGGGACCCTGGCGTGTGTGTCCATAGATCTCTGAAGGAGGAGGGGCATGTTAGTGGGGTAGTGAAAAAGGCATATGGGACGCTTGCCTTTATCAATCGAGGCATAGATTACAAAAGTAGGGAAGTCATGTTGGAGTTGTATACAACCATGGTGAGGCCACAGCTGGAGTACTGTGTGCAGTTCTGGTTGCCACATTATAGGAAGGATGTGATTGCACTGGAGGGGGTGCAGAGGAGATTCACCAGGATGTTGCCTGGGATGAAACATTTAAGTTATGAAGAGAGGTTGCATAGACTTGAGTTGTTTTCATTGGAGCAGAGAAGACTAAGGGGCGACCTGATTGAGGTGTACAAGATTATGAGGGGCATGGACAGGATGGATAGGGAGCAGCTGTTCCCCTTAGTTGAAAGGTCAGTCACCAGGGGATATAAGTTCAAGTTGAGGGGCAGGAGGTTTAGGGGGATGTGAGGAAAAACTTTTTTACCCAGAGGGTGGTGACGGTCTGGAATGCGCTGCCTGGGAGAGTGGTGGAGGCGGGCTGCCTCACATCCTTTAAAAAGTACCTGTATGAGCACTTGGCACGTCATAACATTCAAGGTAATGGGCCAAGTGCTGGTAAATGGGATTAGGTCGGTAGGTCATGTGTTTCTCATGTGTCGGTGCAGACTCAATGGGCCGAAGCGCCTCTTCTGCACAGTGTGATTCTGTGATTCTGTGAAGTCCAAAAAGGGAAAATTCGCTATTGAATCTAGAAATGGGAAATGAACCAGAGCAAATAATAGAAGTAAAAGTAGGGAAATATCTAGGCAATAGTGACCATAATATAATATGCTTTAAATTATGATAGAGATGGACATAAATATGATGAAAACCAAGTTGATAGTTGGAGAAAAGTTAAGTTTGAGGGGAGAGACTAGAACTTAGTAAAATAAAATAGGCAACTCTATTGGCAAAATCAATGCAGAATACCAATGGAAAACATTTGAAGCAGTGTTCAACAGAGTGTAGAAAAAATGTGTTCTGCTAAAAGGAAAGAACAAACTAAACATTAATGGGAATTCATAGATGAGCAAAGATCTAAGGAAGCAATTGATGGTTAGGAAAGAGGCATATATTATGTATGCAGAGGTCAGAGGAGCGCAGGGTAAAAGAAAATCTGAAGAGGTTGGGAGAGAAGTAAAAAAAAAATTAGGAAGGCAAAGAGGAACTATGAAATTAAATAATGAAGGAACCATAAAACAAAATATAAAAATATTTTACAGACAACATCAATTGAAAAAAAAGGCTATGATGGGAACAGGACCATTATGGTATAGACAGGATAATGCTACTGGTGACGATAGAGAGATGGCAGGTATAGAAGTACTGGAGTGGGTGCAGAGAAGATTTACAAAGATGATTCCAGAAAAGTGTGGACATGCATATCAGGAAAGGATTGCCAGGCTCTTGAATTAAGGGTGCTGTGGGGTGACCTAATGGAGGTCTTTAAAATTGTGAAAGGTTTTGGGGAAGAGCATAGAGGCCAGAAATATAAGATAGTCACCAAGTAATTCAATAGGGAATTCAGAAGGAAATTCTTCACCTAAAGAGAGGTGAGAATGTGGAACTTGCTACCACAGGGAGTGGTTGAAGTAAATAGTATAGGGGCCGGATTTTAGGTTCCTCCCCCGGCGGGTTTGAAAGTGAGGTGAGCTTGTAAAATCCAGTGTGATGGCCTTCCTGCCGCATATTCTGCACAGGCAGCGCGCACTTGGGTCTATTAAGGCCCTTAAGTAGCCAATCCCTCAGCCGGTATTGTTACCAGTGCAGAGAGAAGCCTATGGCATGCAGGAAGACCACTTGCTTTAACTGCAGCTGCTGATGTCAGACAAGGGCGGGGCCCTCCTTTGCGGGTTCCCTTGAGTCATCAGAGGTAAACCTCCCTCAAGGTCATCCTCCCTTTAATCCTCCCCCATCCCCTTGAACCAGGCAACCCACCCCCTCACCACTCTCACTGAGACACCAGACCCTGGACTTACTTTGATTCCTCACATGCCTGTAGTCCCAGCAGAGAACACCACTCTCTGGCTGGTGTTGCATAGTTGCCAATCATCCAATTGGCCAGCAGCTCTCTAAGGCGGGACTTCTTCCCGAAATAGGGGCGGAGGTCTCACCTTAAAGTAATTAATGTTGCTCCCAGCATTTAATTGTTGCGGAGTAGCCATCGGGATTGTGAGCAGGCTCCCCTTGACTTTTTAGCCAGTTAGGGGGATTCAGGGACTACAGTGCCACTTAAAATTCAGTCCTAGATGCATTTTAGGGGAAACTAGACAAGCAGAAGAGGGAGATGGGAAAAAATGGTTACGATGATAGATTTAGAGAGGAAGCTCAAATGGAGCATAAACATTGGCATGGACTTGTTGGGTTAAATGGCCTATTCTGTGCCATATATCCTATAAATGTGAGGAATCCAGGCCACTGTAGCACCACGACCACCACCCTTTCCTTGCACACTTTCCTTGCTGGCAGGTGGCAACCTGTGCCAAGAATCCCATTTCATAGAATGGTTACAACACAGAAAGAGGTCATTCAGTCCTACAGGCTGCACAATTCTGCATGAATCAGCATGGCAAATACACCAGTGACACCTCCTTGATCAAAGATTTGGAATGGTAATCATTACAGCAAATGAGGGAGAAAATTAGACTGACCATGTTTTATAAAATATTATATGAACCCGGTGGGAATTAACAGAAACAAGCACGTGATGCCCTCTGACAATGACAAAACACAAAGGTAGCCATCCACACAAACTACAAAGACCCTAGACCGCAATGTCTGTGCTCCAGGGCAGTGTAACTGGAGGGTACCCTAAAGTTGTGCTGGGGAACCCTCCCCCCAGAAATTCACAGATAAGGATTGCATGGCAATTACCCAGGAAGTGCAAACTTCCTTTGGGCAATTGTCCTGCATTGGGAACCATCCAAAAATGCAAATGAATTCGCAAACTTTGGATGGTTCAGATTGTGTTACATCAATAGTTACCCATAAAAAGTTAGAAGAATTAAAACCACTTCTAGCTTCTGGGTAGCTATTGTACAGACCCACACGAACCCCTCCCCACCACCCCCCATAATAGGACTTTCCCTCCAACCATGGGACTTCCCCCATAGGACTGCCCCCAGCCTTTGACTATTCCCCGCCAACTTCCCAACCTCCTCCCACTGATTGCCCGACATTCCCCCACTGACTGCCCGACCTCCCCCCACTGACTGCCCGACATTCCCCCACTGACTGCCCGACCTCCCCCCACTGACTGCCCGACATTCCCCCACTGACTGCCCAACATTCCCTCGCTGACTGCCCGACATTCCCCCACTGTGGTAATCAAGGTTTTATCTGATGTGTAATGTACCTTTAAGAAGAATGTTATAAAGGAAGATCACATGATCTTATTGTCCAATAGTAGAGTAGCGTGGGCTATCTCAGTGTTAGTAGTGTAGAGATAGAGTTTGAAGTGAAAGCTCATGTTTAGTTGCTAATGAGTACCCTTGTAAATAAACTAAGAGTCTCTACCTAAGAAATGTCTGCTGATTAACTCTATCAATAGTACCAACTCGGTCACCACTCACAACAAGCGTGCAACAAGGATCCACGCGATCCAACACCCATCTGCTTGACCTTCCCCCACCAACTGCCCGACAATCCCCACCGACAGCCTGACACCCCCCGACTGCCCGATCTTCTCCCGCCGACTGCCTGACACATCCCCACCGACTACCCGAACTTCACAACCCCAACTGCCCGACACCCCCACCTGACTGGCCAATTCCACCCCCCCTCAACTACTGATCGATCCCTTGATTGATGCACTCCCCGCTAAGCTCTGCCCCCCCCACCAATTGGACAAACCCTGAACCCCAGTCAGTGCTGTAAAAAGGGGAGCGAGTGGCCTCCTTGCATCCGACTCTGAAGCCTTCGACAGAAGGCCCCAGAAGTGCACTGCCCTGCACAGTTCTTGCTCAGTCTCAGTCAGAAGGTCAGGCAAGGCAGGATCGAGAAGGCTTGAAAGTAAAAAGTAGGAGCGAAGTGGAAATCCGACTCTGATTGCCACTCCATGGAAGTTCAGGTCCCATTTGCTTCCAAGACAGTGTATCAACAATCTTTCTTCCCAAGGACAATCCCACAATAGAACAGGCCAATTAAGTCCAATTAATTGCTGAGCGCTCCCTGTGGGGCGTGGGGGGGGGATTTCCCTGAGCCAGGAGTGCGTTCTTTCACGCATGCACGCGAAAGAGCGCACAGATCTCCCTAAGGCAAAGTGCCGCCTCAGGGCGATTGTTGGAAGTTATAAAAATGTTTTAAAGGGTACCAAAAAAATTTTCCTGACATGTTCCCTCATGTGACACTGTCACATGACCTGGGACATGTCCATTGCTTTTATTTAATAATATTCTGAAATTTTAAAATCCCTCATGAAACCTCAACCCACCCGTGGATGAGGTTTTGTGCTTTCTCTGAAGGTCGCCTGGGCTCTTCACCTGCCCGCCAATCTTAAGGTTGGACGGGCAGTTCCATTAACGATGTCAATTACTTTTTCAATGGCCTTAATAGTCCGTTAACACGTCAGTGGGTGCACAGCCGAGTCAGTTGTGCGCCCACCGAGCTGAAAATCTAAATGACGCAAGGAGACGTTGGGATGCACGCTCCACGTCATTTTACGTGTCGGCGATGGGCTCCGCCCCCGCTCGCCGACCGGAAAAAGCTGCCCATAATTTGCAAACTTTTCACAAGCCCCTGTAGCAGTGAGTGCTTCTTTGTCTATCACTGCATATCTCTGTCCAGTCTCTGTCAGTGAACGGGATGCGTAGTAAACTGATCTGTGCTTTCCATCCATCTGTATTTGAAAGGGTACAGCTCCCAGTCCTGTAGAAAATGCATCTGCAGCGATGATAGTGGGTAGCTCCGGGTCATAGTGAGCTAAAATATCATGTGATATCAGCATCTCTTTGGTTTTCTCAGAAGGCCTCTATTATGCTTCCTCCCAGTGGTTGCAGCATAACTGGTGGAAGGCTGCTGACTTACACTGCAGGAAAGTGTAAAAGGCCTTGAGCAGCCCTGGGCCTGGGGGCCTGTTTTCAGACTGTAGCACCTTGGCAGGGGTACTAGGAGTCTGGCCTGGCTAGCTGAAAGGCAACAATAAGGACACTGTCGGATTGGCAGTGATAGACGCATGAATGCTGCCACCCTGGATCTACGGTGTCACTGCCACTCTCATAATGTGGGCCTTTAGCACTCCTCACCACCTGCAGGAACACAGGTTGCTAGACCACTGTGAGAACCTGCATATCCTATCAAACTCTGAGATCCCCATCCATGATGGCAGCTGTCTGTGCCTGGATGGCAGCAGTTTGAGATTGGATGGCTGCAGCTAGGGATCTCAGGATATCTCAGAGGCAAAGGGGTACGTTTTTGTTTTCATCCCAGGGAATGAAAAAAATACACGGCTAAGTGCTTTAATTTCGGACGTGTGTTGCTGGCACATGAAGCCCTTCACCAGGAGCACTAGTGATGAAAATTTATCTCATGATTTTTAAGTTATCAGCCGAAGTGTTTATTGTTTCAAATTAATCCCACATTACAACATAATCCATGATTTTAAATAATAAGGGATAGATGAAGATAGGCTTTCCTATATAAAATTTGAACACAGAGAGATTCAAGGATCACAAAGTAAAACCTAAATTTAAACCGAGTTCTATACTTCTGGAATTATTAATTTATGCAAGACTGCCATCTAGTGCAGAGACTCAACTGAAGCATTCAAAATGGGATTGTATATCGCAATGCCAATTAAAATGGCAGGAATACAGAATCAATTCGATAAGAGCTGTTATCCAAAATGACAATGGGCTAAAAAGTTGGATTCGGGCCATTTTTGGACACGGGATCGTGATACTTAATTTCCCCGCTCCCAGCCAAGTTGAGGCAGGCAGCAGAAAACATCATGCTGTGGCTCATCAACATGGGGCTGAATTTTCTCCCCGTTGGGGGCTTTGTGCGGGGATGGACAGGAGAGTGCACAAACCTGATCGGCGCCCCAGATCGGGTCCGCCCTGCCATTTCACGTGGCAGCCTGCCCCTCTTAAAGGCAATGTGCATTCAGGCTACAGCAGCTATTGCAACTTTTTCAGAAAGGCTATGCTGGAAGGAAGAAGACTGCAAATGGAGCAAGAGACCAGAGAGAGGGTTCCCAGCTTCTTTAACGCACCACTGAAATTTCTATTGCAGAAGATTGAGAAGAGGAAAGGTGCCGTTTCCTCAGGGGCCAGGAGGACCTCAAGGAACACCCCTGAAGAGATTAGGAACAAGTAGCTATGGTGGTTAATTCTTACTGCAGTATTGGAAAAAAATCAATGTCTTGCAGGTGGACAAGGTTGGTGAATACAGCTTCAAATGACAATTTCTACCTAATGCTCTACAGCCCCATCACTGCCCATCAACAATTAGGGCTTATACCTGACATTCAGGTACTCCACCCTACCCTCACACACTTATCAATTCTGCCAGCCTAACACCCACCTCTCACAGCCTCCACATACTTCCAGCTATTCAACTTTGGCAGGTCCATTACCCCCCCACACTCAGACATTTTTCCTCTCCCTTGCAGGACAAGGTTGCAACTAACAGGAGGGAACAGCAAGGTCAGGCATGCCTAAATATTCTAAGCCCTTTTGGCGAGACAATGTCACGAAGAACAATCAGGATGACGGTCCAGCTGATTATTAGGATGGCTGAGATGCCACCTTAAGCATTGGTGGCTGTCCTCTCTCAGAATGACAGCATTCATGCTCCAATCACAGCCACTCTGCCAATGCCCTTACTGTTGCTTTTCAGCAAGCCAGCCCATACTGCTGCCATCCAGAGTGTATAGCTCAGTTTTTAATATATTATTGAACGTTTTGCCAGATGGAGCTGTAATGGAATGATCTTTTCATGGCTTCTTTCATTTCAGGATTTTGGCCAAGGGGACACTGTGTTGGATGGGAGGGTGGGAAATTGTGGATAAAAGTTGATGAGGGGATGAGATTTCAGGGAAAACAGAATTTAAGTAGCCAGTCATGGACAATCCTTCTTAAGTGAAGGAGTCCTGGATGCTTTTTCCCTTCCTCTTCCTTCTCCTCCTGAGATGCCCTCCCTGGTGGCAAGGGCTGCACCGTCATGAGAGAGATTGTACAGGCCACCAAATCATGAGACATTCTCTGGCAAAGTATTAGAGGACTTCTCCTGAGTTTCCCAGGCTGTGGAACCATTGTTTTAGAACAGGGATTGGTCACTCCACAATGTTGCTGGTGACAGCAATATAGGTGCACCATCTGCACATGATCAGGCCTTAGTGGGGAGTTAAGAACCAGGTGTAGAACAGGTGGTCCTTGCCACCTCTACCTCATAGTGGTGGCCTGCAGATGGCAGGTATGGCTGTCTGGCATAGGATGAATGCTTTGCCTGCCAGGATAGTGCATTCACTGGCGGGATGTATCATGTATGGTCGCATATGGTTCATGGAGCATTAGCCACTGTGGTACATCTCCCTATTAACATTTGGGGCTCGCAGACTGTGTGCAGTCGATGGCACCCTGCACTACTGGGGGAATCCCACTGCCCTGAAAAAGTCATGTGGCTGCTCTTCCTGCTTTTTTCTGGTAAAAGCATACAAGCCTAGGTAGGCCAAGGTTACTCAACTATAATTTGGCCTAGGTATATGAAAGAAATAATGAATATTGATATGTTAGATTGTTCAAGTATTAAATTAATATTAAATTGCTAGCAGCCCACTTGATCTGCAGCCTCCAGACTCTCTGGTGGCAAAATTTGTCTCAGCGCGACTGAAGTCTGAACTCCAAAAATGTCAGACAGATCACTTCTGGCACACCATGGTTGTAAGGGCACGGGTATGTCATACATTAGCTGAGAGCATGCAGTAGGCAGATTGTAGCATAAATAACGTCTAACACTGATTTGACTCACAAACTGCTTTTTTGGACCTCGCAGGTCCTGATAACACTGTCTCCTAAACAGTGCCAGATGGACATGCTTTCAGCTGCACAAAGGATCCTACCCGAGTACTACTTAAAAGTAATGCCATGTGACTTCCAGGAGCAATGCTTTTAACTTTTTCTTTCTCAGAGCGAATGGAAGTACAGTGTTGTCATTGGAGGATTTTGGAAATATTTTTGGATGCACGAAGGAATGGTGCTGGAAGGCTTGCCAGCAGAAAGCCTGCTTTCGCTAATGTGGGCTATAGTTGCAAGCAGGCCCTCTTGGGCTGCAGTGAAACAGGGAGATGGAGCACAGGCAGTAGAGAGGGGAAACTATGCACAAAGGGAAGAGGAGGAGGAGGAGGAGGGCTTTCAACAGAAGGCCATATCCATCAAGCGTCTTCAGAGAGGTCTTGAAGTGAAAATATTATTTACAGGGCAACTTCAAGGGCTTTAAGAATTGTGTGGATTCTATCAGTTCTTCAGAAGCAGGCACAGTCAACTGATCAGAATTCCTTCAGTTTCTGTGCCCATGCTGGATGACATGATGATACCAAAACAGAGTTCCTAGAGTTTGGTTACATGGCAATTCTCCTATATTCTCACCATTACAAGACTTACTTGTTATTTATCTCATTGCTGCTTTTGGAATCTTTTGTGAAAACTGGCTGTTGTATTTGTTTATATAACAGGAAGCCGTGAACTTCAAAGCTAATTCAATTACACTCCAACACCCTAAAGCTGGACCAAATCTGCCGAAGTAGGGATATGAACTGCTGTCTGTGCTTTGAGTAGCTCAGCAGTATCGCATAGGTAAAATTTAGTGTTTGGGGCAAGAAAAGTTGAAAACTGATTAAATCAGAGTGGAGGAACTGAATAGGTCTCTATTATTTCTGTACTAATGGGCATACAACATATTATTTAAAAACAATGATGGATACTATCTTTGTCACACAGGTAATTTATTGTTTTTACATTTGTAATGTCAGTGAGAAAACTGATCAAGTCAAAAATGGCTGGTGTAGAACATTTATTTTTATTCAAATACCAATGACAAAGTACATTTCTTAGCATTATAAAACTAAGTCTTTACAATTACCAAGACTAGTTACTATTAACAGAAACATGTCTGTACACTACATTAAAGTCAAAAATAGATATATTTCAGCAGATTTCATATACTAAAGTCTGATAGTAGACAGCATATAAAAGAAAAATATCCTAAAATGACTGTATTACACAGGTTTAGCTTCAAATTCTTGTCCATAGAAGTTGCTAATCCCAAGGAACAGTACCGTTGAAACTAAATCCAGGAACTTTGATCAAATAATTGTAAAGAAGACAGCTATAACATTTATCTTTTAGGTCTATATAAATATATAGTAAAATACACTTGGTTAGTGTTAAAATGCAATATTTATCAAAATACACAATTTTAACCCAAACACTATTTTAAATTGAGTTATAATACTGTTAAATTCATATGGATAGATTTTCGTCTTCATCTGTAGACCATGAATTGGCAAAAATTAATCAGCTGTCTTTTATAGAATCTGCCTGATTCTCATTCCATTGAAGTGAAAGGAATAACAACTGGTGGGCTTTATATAGGGTAGGTGATTTACTTTGCCAGATTACCTGCCAAGTTGTGAAGACAAAAATCCATCCCATAGAGGAGAACTTAGTTTCTATACTGAGCTGGTTAGCTCGGTGCAGTCTTAATACACTGTTACAGCTACTGAATTTGCTTGGTAAGCAGCAGACTTGGGTGAAAATATTTTTTCCCCATACATTTCCAAGAATTCAGGAGCAGGCACAGTCAACTGATCATAGCTAAAATATTTAGCCAAAATGCATTATTTGGAACTGCAAATCTTATTGTACATAGTTCATTTTCCCCCTTTCTTCCAAAAGAAAACAAATTAACTGATCATTAAATTCATTGCTGTTTGTGGGATCTTGCTGTGTGAATAATGGTTGTTGTGTGGATAAAGGTCGCTGTGATTTAGTTACATAACGACAGCCGCTGGGGTTTAAATGTGTCGACACTCAGGTTCAGGCATGAAGGACAGGATGCAGGTCCAATGTGCACCTGAACTGGGAAGCTCAAAGCAGGCCTGAAATTGAGTTCAGGTTCATTAGTCGACTTGCAGGTGCCTTTGTGGGCAGTTTAACCATTTTTTAAAAATTGCTTTTGGTCACTTGCTTTGCCCAAAGTTTGCTCCTGGGAGGGAGATTGCAGAACATTAAAGGAAAGGGGGAAGAGGACAGAAGGCAACTGGGATACTGTAGAGTCGCTGCTGCTCCTTATAGTTCCACAGCAATGATTTTGAATTTAAAAAAAAAATCTTACAGCTCCTGCTCTGTGATATTGAATATTGGTGAAGAGCCTATAATAGGCCTTCAGTGCCTCAGTTACACCATTATAGTCACCCACCAGGGACGCCTGAAAAATCACACAACCTAATTTAGTTGCTGAATTTGATCATTGTTGCACCTGCAAAATGGACATAGAGATCCAAACTTTACCTCACTATATTGTAAAATAATTCAATCTGTATATGAAGTATTTCTGCTGTTTCCCACACACTTGATAAAGTACTGTATAAAGTTTTTTCTTGTTTTTATCTGATTATCGTTGCCATGTTCACCCCCAACTTGATTTAATTTCTCCAATTTTCCTTTCTGAATAACACATCGAGGAGTTAAAACTTGAAGCTAAGTCTTAAATAAAACCTGCACTCTCTCCTAGGACTTAAAACAAATATTTTTCCTCAAATAAGCCAATTTCAGCATAATCTAGTTTTGATAACAAATGAGCTTGATTTCTGCAGCAAGAGATTGAATCGTTGTTTATTTCCATTCTTTGCTACAGCTCTTCCATAGTACATAACTATTTTCAGGGTGAAAAGAAAAAAAATTCACAAAAGGGCAACCACAGCTGAGGGAGGCAATTCAGTTCATCCAGCTCAGCTTTCCGTAGAAACCTATCATGACATCTGACTGTCTCTAATAATTCCAGAGTATTGCCTCCCCTACTGCCATTCTAGATATGAACACTCTGACAGTTTTTAAGCAGTACCTAGAGATGATCCATCATAATCAGCTATTTCAAGATAACTCAACGTTTCACAGAAAAAAACTGTTAATGAGCTGTAAAATGTGAAAATCTAATGCAGTTAAATTGCAGCACATGTAGCACTATTTCTTCACTGAAATTGCTCAGTGGCAGGTCCTCCACTACATAACAGACATATTGAGACAACGAATGCTTTATTTAATCCAATTAACTGTTCAATTGCAAAATATTTGGTGATGATTTTAAAGCAGAAAACAACAGAAATTACACAGTAATTCTTGAACTATGTTAAAGCCTAAAATGGGCAAATATGTAAATTTGGGAGCAAAATTAAAAATAATGTTGCATCTGAAAAAGTACTGTAAACAGCATGTGGTATCAAGGTAAAGTAGTAACGTATATCCTACAATACAGCTCCTGAACATGATGTACATAAGTACTATGGCAGCCTGCTATGTTTTTAAATTTCTTCAATTTCGCAATACACTTTTTCTTGGTTATTTGATTCCAAATTAAAAATAGAAACATTTAATTGACACTAGCTAAACATTTAATCTTTTTCATCCGTTTCTTATTTAGCCCACAGGGCATATTTGTAATATCGTCTTTCTTTTTTGAAGAATGCCTTTGCGCATTATCTAATAGTCCTCAGCAGAAGAAAGCCATATATCACAAAATGCACTCTATAAATTTAGTAGAGTTGTTAACTAAACACAACATCCCATTTCCATTCTTGTTCATCATGTCAATATACTAAGCATTTGAGTCTTCCCTGGAACAACATACATTAGGAAAGTACTGTTAGTGTAACTGTCCCCTTTGTGCGCTTCAGAATACCAACAGCTTCTTCATGTGTAACACCCTCAAGGCTTTGCCCATTGACAGCAATTATTTGATCTCCACGTTTCAGACGTCCGTCTTCAGCAGCTGCCCCCTAAAAGTTAAAATATCTTTAGATCAGAATGGGTTTACCATGACATTATACTCATTTTGTAACTCATGAATCTGCTAAATGATGTATAATAATAATCTGGCAGATGCGAGTGACTAACATTGTATCTAGCTTAATTTCTTTTGTTACATGATTGCATGGAAATTGATACTTCTGCCACAGTGAATTATGCAAATACCACAATGTCTTTCCAAATGAAATTTATGGAATACATTCATACAGCTTGTTGCCACCTGCAATTAAGAAACAAACTTCTGCAAATTAATTTTCCTCCCATTCCTCCAGAAGGTTAGGTTTCATGGACACTCATCAGTATCACTCCCAAATAATTATTCATCATATCTGAGCCTGGTAGTGAGTGTTGACAAGCTGTTTAGTCACACAAAGCATTATCACATTCTGTCTCCAGATGCACTCCAAGGCTATACCTTCCACTATGGTTAACTGGATTGTATTAAGAACTCTTTTCCTGGCTGATTTCCCTCCCCACCCACCTTTCGCCGCACAACTCAGGAACATTGAGTTTAACTGTAGGATTCTTACTCACTGCCCTAGCTGAGATACAGTAGCTCAGCCAAAGGGCTTTAATCAAGTGTGAAATATGAATACTTCTGCATTATGGGCAGAATTTTATCTTAACAGAGCTGCACAAAGTGGGGGTGTTGCTGGCTATGGGTCAGGAACCACAGTATTAGCATCCGGTTTCCGGGTTTACTGATAAATTAGCAAAGATGGGCAGGATGACATGCTGAACCTGACAAAGGGGAGATTTCTAGTTAACAGGACCTTGGCAGGAGTCAGAATGACTGGATTGTACATTCATTCCTGATGCTTCAGCAACCACAGGAATGAAAGGAGACCTGGGAAGGCTGTCCCCAGGTTTCTGACTCTGAACTGGAGATCCTGCTGCTGGATCAGAGTGACTAAAGTGAGTACATGTTTGCTAAGGGAGGAAGAAGTCAGCCTCTCAAACGTAGCAGGCATGTATGGCAGTGGCCAATGAAGTGAGCAGCAGGAGTGTGATCCCTTGAAACTGGAGACACTGCCCCAGGAGATTCAAGGGAAGGTGAGTGGTGTAACCTGCTCAGGTGCCAAGCCCCATAATCTCGCCTTTTCAGCATTTTCCTGCACTACTCAGACCAAAACATCTTTCAGCTCCACTCATTTCTCTCTCTCCAGACGCCTCCTCTCATCCCCATCTGAACAGCCAACACGCACACTCACCCTCGTCTTTGTGCCATTTCACACCCATGCCTCAGCCACCCTTCACAAATGTTGTCCATCCTCTCTGCACAATCTATTTCTCACACTCACAACTCTAGTTTCTCTCCTTGCAGGAAAGTGCAGGTTTCCAGGGAGAGGCAGAAAAGTTGGAGAGGGGTGAGGGCCCTCCAGTGACAGACACCTTAATGGCCACTGGCAATGTGTGCCCACCTGATCCACCAGGAAGGAGGCCTTGTTCCAGGAACCTGCAAATGTCAGCAATGTCTGGCCTGAAAGCCTGCGCCTCATGAGGCGCTGGTTCACACATGTCAAGAGAGCTGATTCTCAGCCTGTAGACCCTGTGTTGGGCTCTTGCTTCCTTTAAGCTGGAGTTCTGTGTTCTTCCCCTTTGTCCTGTGGAGTGGCATGTAACTGAGGAGAAGGCAACTGGCATTGCTGCTGATGTTGCTCCTGCTGCTTTTGGCACTGTTGTGTTGCTCCTTTTGTTCCTCAGAGGTCCAAGATAAAGCTGCATAAGCTACTTCCATGCTGCAGTGAAGGCTGATAGCAGTGAAGATCAGATCAAGGTGAGTGAAGTGACTTCACCTGACAACCAGTGAAATTGCTGTGAACAGCAGCATCTCATGTAGGCATGGCTGCAGCTCCTCAGTTTCACTGCCTGAAGGCTTCCCAGCATGTCAGTTTCACTGAAGAAACAATCCCTGCTAAGCGCTCGCCTGGTTGACCCTGGCGAGTTCCACATACCTTAGGAAACCTGTCACTGGCTGTTAAGATCAGAATGCTGGATTAAATTCTTGGTTAATTGGGGATTTCCATATTGAAATTATTTGGCTGACAGCTCTACTGGAATTTCCTGCTCGCCTGCAAACCCGCCTAAACCCAGAAGTGGATGAGATCATATTGGATTTCTGGCCTGATGTCACTTTTTGGGGCTTTAGTGCCCTGCTCCCACTTGAACCTGCCCCTTGTTGGCAGTTGAATTATTGACCTATGCCTCAGGTTAGTTTAATGATAAACTAAAATGCATTGACATGCCTCTGAGCTGTATGAAAAAGACATAAACAGTACCAGAGCTTCAGAATTCAGAACATCCTCACTGTCTGCTTACCTTTGCAAATACTGTCTTGACATAAATAGGCAGGTCTCCATGAGGGCTGCCATATCCACCAACAATGCTAAAACCCAGACCATCAGCACCTCTGTCCAAAGTAATTGTTTTATATTGTGGAGGACTGAAGGATAATAGAAACAATGATGTTAAATAGTGCACATCATTCCCTCAGCCTTTTCCTCATCCCAACCCCACCACATGCAACCTTGAGCTTAGTTTTTTAAACTTCATAATTTTCTGGGGTTGGTGGCATTGTTCATTTCTTGGGAAAGCTCCATGTTATTATCCAAATAAGATAAATAAATATTAGTAAGAGTGAAGCTGCTATCTTTGGTCCCTGGCACAAACTCTGCTCCCGAGCCACTGTCTCCATCTTCTTCCTAGACCAAGGGTTTTCAACCCGTGGGTCGAGGCTCCCTTACATGCGCATGCAGGATTCTTAGCTTTGAGGCCCTAGAGTCTTCAAAATGGTTGTGGGCAAAATCATTAGCCCCTGCTCAACAACTCTCTTTCTCTCCTAAGAACATAAGAAATAGGATCAGGAGTAGACCACATGACCCATTGAGTCTGCTCCGCCATTTAATACAATCATGGCTGACCTTGGGCTTCAACTCCATTTTCCTGCCCGCTCTCCATATACCTTAATTCCCCGAGAGTCCATCTCAGCCTTAAATCTATTCAACTTATCTCCTCACTTTGCTCAACAACTCTGTACTCCAACCCTTCCCCTCTGGAGTTGCACCAATTTTCATGCATGGGGTCACAGTGGGAAAAATATTTAGGAAGCACTGCCTTAGAAACAGTCTGAGGCTGAACCAGACTGCTTGCAACCTCGGTGTCACAGTTGATACGAAATGAACTTTCAACTACTTATTCACACTAGATTGCCTATGTACACTTCTGTAACATCTCCCCATTCTTTCCCTGCCTCAGCTACTGAAAACCTCATCCATGCCTTTGTTACCTTCAAACATGACTATTTTAACACATTGCTGGTTGGCCTTCCACAATCTACACTCCCTAAACTTGAGGTCACCCAAAATTCTGCATTCTGTGTCCTATTCGCACCAAATCTCATTCACCCATCATCCCTGCTCACTGACTTACACTGGCTCCTGGTTAAGCAATGCCTTCATTTTAAAATTCTCATCCGTTATTTTCAAATTCCTCTCTGGACTGCCGCTCTTTCTCTGTAATCTCCTCCAGCCCTACAATCCTCCAAGGTATCTGTACTCCTCCAATTCTGGCCTATTGAGCTTCCCCAATTTTAATCGTTGGTGGCTGTACCTTCAGCTATCTAAGCCCTAAACTCTGGAATTCCCTCCCTAATCCTCACTTTCCTCCTTAAAGACACTCCTTAAAACCCACCTCTTTGACCAAGTTTTTGGTCATCAGCTCTAATATTTCTTTATATGGCTCAGTGACGTATTTTGTTTTATAATGCCTCTGTGAAGTGCCATTGAAGGTGCTATATAAATACAAGTTGTTGTATGTCATGTGAAACTTTATTCTCTCCTCCTAAATCTCTGTAATCCAGTCTTCATTCAAAAGAGAGGTGGGGGTGAAGTCATCAGTATACATGTGGAACCTGACATTGTATTTTCAGATGGTATCATCAAGGGGCAGCATGTAAATGAGCAAAAGGAAAGGGGCCAAGGAAAATCCTAGGGGGGACTCCAGAGGTTGTGGTATGGAGCAGGAATAGATGCTATTACAGGAGATTTGCTGGTTACAAATGGAACCAGGCAAGTGTTGTTCAATGCAGCCTTTATTAAAAATCGTTGTACTTGACGTTGCAAAGGACAGTATGGTCTACACCAACCCAACACTTCAGTTTTCTAACAATACTTCTACCATATATTGTGTGCAGTAAATACAAAATACTTACCCTAGGTCATCATGAAGGATGCTGCTTGCTGTCAGCCCTGAGAGAGAAAGTGTAGTTGCAGTGTGTTCCTGTTGCTGACTAGTTATCACACTAATATCACCGCCTGCAACCACCTATGAACAATCATTACAGCTAGATTTAGAAAGCATAGAGATGTAAGGGAATTTTAGCAGTGTAACAGTCAAATAATGTAAGAATATTCTGACAGATATAATGGCATCAAAAATAAAGTAGATCAATCCACCAATCAAGATTCAAAAGAAACAAAAGATTGTTAGCAAATGGCAAATTCACACTCAAGTGCATGATGCTTTGCCATACCTGTAATTCTATATGACCTGAAGCACTCTTCAGTATGCTGACAGCCTGGGAATGAGTCAATCCTTCTGTAGGTTTCCCACAAATACTTACAATCCTGTCTCCAACCTATATTTAACAACAAAGAATTAAAAATTAGTTGCTCTTACAGCTTGTTAATATATCTCTTGGATTGAAGTTACACTAAATATCTCAAACTGGTATCTAAAGTACAGGCAGGAGACCTGAATTATGCAATCAGTTGCCCACAGACTATGTTTATTAATGACAAAGAGAACATTTCAGGATAGCTTGCTGCAAGACCTTCAATGCTAAAATATTCTTTTTGGATGATTTCCTGATCTACGCTGGCTGTGGTTGAATTTTAAACATTGAAATTCAGTTGTAATTTTTTTGAGGGGGGGTTGCGGGTAAAGTTTGTGTTGAAAGACATTTGCTTTGATATATATTAATCCATCTGGATAACATCTCTCTAAAATAAAACAAAGTCCCATGTACAGATGATACCCATTTGCACAGTGAATAAAGTTCAGCATAGAGAAGGCAAAGAACACACAAAGCTGTTATGAGTACTGAGGTGCCATTCCTGAAGAAAAGATAGGTAATTTATGGGAAAACAAGAGCAGAGATCAGAAGTAAATTCTGATGGAAAAAAAATCTGCATTTAACACTATAGTGTTGTAATGTTTTAATAAGACTATATCCTAATATTTAGATAATCCTATATTATTGAAAGCTACGCTTAGGTAATTCTTTATATTAACTTTTTGATATTTAAATGAGGCAGCTTGACTCTGATTGGTTAAGGCATTGTCCTGAGAAATTAACCAACCAAATGGCTGTCACTTATTTAGCTGAAACAGGCGCAATGTGAGTACATGTTCTTTCTGTCTGCAAAGAACAGGGCCCTGTGTATTAATATATGCAGCTTCCAGCACACACAAATACACCATTGTGGCAATGTCTTGACCAATTTTCCCCCTGTCGAGGGGGAAGTTTAAGAGCGGGCGCACGGAAGCGCGCCTCCGATCGGCGCCCCCAATTGGGGGCGTGCCGCCATTTTACGTGGGCGGGCCAATTAAGGCCCACCCAGCGTGACGTCCGCATGGAAGTGCTATGCGCTCCCTGTGCGGGCGGGAGGAGGGGGAATTCCCTGAGCCGATAGTGCGCTCTTTCGTGCATGCGCACGAAAGAGCACACGCATCTCCCTGAGGCTACGTGCTACCTCAGGGAGATCGGCTGTACGGTAAAAACTCTGAAAAATAAGAAAAAAAAAAATTCCCTGACATGTCCCCTCATGTGACACTGTCATATGAGTTGGGACATGTCCATAACTTTTAAATACAGTTTAATTACATTTTTTAGAACCTACATGAAACCTCATCCCGCCGTGGATGAAGTTTCATGCTTTTTCCAATGCCCTCCAGGGCTCCTGGCCTGCCCGCCAACCTTAAGGTTGGACAGCCAGGTCCATTAATTACTTTAATGACTCTGTCAATGGCCTCCATTGGCCATTGACAGGCTGGTGGGCGCACAGCTGATTTTGCTGAGCCCCTGCCTACCTGAAAATTTAAATGGAGTGCGGTAACATCAGGAGTTCCGCCTGACGTCATCCCACGTTGGCGAGCGGGCCCCGCCCCCCGCCCGAGAAATCCTAGCCATTAACTATTTATGATAGATGTTGATATGAAAATAGGAAAAACAATATGCATACAATAGAAACTTCTGAAATAGTTCTCAATAATTGAACAGTCAAAAATTTAAAATACAGACTTACCCGCAGCTTCTGGGTCTGGGCTGCTACTCCATTTGGCTGCATCATTGCAATGAAAATGGGAACATCTCCAAGAGGACTACCTACTCCTCCTGCAATGCTGATTCCCAGTGAATCAATCGGCCCCTATTATCACCAACACCACATGAATTATAATTTGGAGGAAATAAAAAGATTTACACATTTATTCATAGGTTTAAAAGGGCTCTTAACAATGTTAACAAATGGGACTGTTCTTGCTCTGTAGCAGTGTCAGTCTTTGCAAATCTCATTTGCCAACAATCTCTTTTTCTCTCATGATAGTCTATTATAAATCTTTTGCACTACACTTACCTGCTTCCACTTCTACTACTACTACTCCTATGACTATTGTTATGCTCAGTATAAATGTGATATTGGATATTGAATATCATGGAATGCATCATACTTTGTGAAAGCAGCCACAAACTTTGTTAAGATGGCTGAAACTTAACACATGACTATGGACATTTAAACTGTGAACAGTGATTCTGTGGCCATTATTTAGTTAAACATGGGCCTGAATAAGGGAACTTTGCAGCCACCTCTGAAATTTAAACATCCCATTGTGTAAGGATGAACCAGTGTTTGAGGAATATGGAATCTATAGACTGTTGGCTTCAGAATTTCAAATTGAACAAAGGAGACTATTTGATCTCAAATTGAGTGAATGACCATTGTCAACTGCTATTGTATCATGGTGGTCTGGTTTCCAGAGTGTTAACCTTGCAGTCATGTGATGACAACTACTTGCCAGGGACTGCAGTATAATACAACCTCAACAAAGCAAATGTGTGTATGTGAGAGAAACATCTGAAGAACCAGGAAACATCTGAAACAGCTGAACCAGTGTTTGAGGAATATGGAATCTATCTTCACCTTCAGGAAAAGCAGTCAGAGAGACAGACCTGTGGGAGATACACGGAGCGGGGAGAGAATAAATTCAGCCTGGGGAGCGCAGCCTGCATCACTCACCTTCGGGAAGAGCAGTCAGAGAGATGGACTTGCGGGTGATACACGGAGTGGGGAGAGAATAAATACAGCCTGAGGAGCGCGGCCTACATCACTCACCTTCGGGAAGAGCAGTCGGAGAGATGGGCCTTTCAACTGCTTGGAACCGGCCCACGCTGAGTTCGAAAGGAGACTGAGAAAAAACAAATTGTGACATCACAGGAAAGAAGCAATGTGATTGGTTGGAGAAGAAGCTAGCTGTTTGGTGACTATCTGGTGAGCATCTAGTAAGTGTTTAAGATTTATTCTATTCCTAAGGTTTGAATAAAGTAGGAATTGTACCTTTTGGTAAGTAGGGCCAACTAAAATAATTTTCTACTTGGATAAAACAGCGAGAGTTCCGGAGATAAAACAGCGAGAGGTCGGGAGATAAAACAGCGAGAGTTCTGGAGATAAAACAGCGAGAGGTCGGGAGATAAAACAGCGCGAGTTCTGGAGATAAAACAGCGAGAGTTCGGGGGATAAAACAGCAGGAGTTTGGGAGATAAAACAGCGAGACTTCAGGGGATAAAACAGAGAGCGTTCGGTAGATAAAACAGCGAGACTTCAGGGGATAAAACAGCGAGAGTTCAGGGGATAATACAGCGAGAATTCAGGGGATAAAACAGCGAGAGTTCAGGAGATAAAACAGCAAGAGTTCAGGAGATAAAATAGCGAGACTTCAGGGGATAAAACAGGAGTTCAGGAGATAAAACAGCGAGAGTTCAGGAGATAAAACAGTGAGAGTTCAGGGGATAAAACAGCAGGAGTTTGGGAGATAAAACAGCCGAGTGGAGAGACAGTTGGGAATTGAAAACAGTGCGAGTACAGAAACATAAATTTCTAAACAAGCACACGGAAGGTAAGAATTTATAGGTACAGGAGAGGGAGCTGATTTGTGAGTAAGGGCGAAGAATTTCTACTTTCTACTAACCAGTTCATAGTTAATAGTACAAGAGTAAGGTTAAAGTAAGTAAAAATAACTGAAGTTTAAGCAAAAAAATGATTTAAAAGCTTAAGGTTAAGGCACGGCAGGACAGCTCAGCTAAGTGGAATGACCCTTCAACAGAACTGAAGTATAGTTAGGAGAGGGGTGAAATATAAGCTGGTTTAAGGTGGGGGGTGGGGGGAGAGAAGTTGAGGGTGGGATGGTTGTAGGGACAAGCAAGCAGTGATAGGAGCAGATAATCAAAAGATGTCACAGACAAAAGGATCAAAGAGGTGTTGAAGGTGGTGATATTATCTAAGAAAAGTGCTAATTAAGAATGGATGCAGGACACTCAAGGTACAGCTCTAGTGGGGGTGGGGTGGAAAGACTGACAAGGTATTAGTTGTAGATTTAAAAATAATGGAAATAGATGGGAAAAGAAAAATCTATATAAATTATTGAAAAAAAAAGGGAGGGGGAAGAAACGGGGTGGGGATGGGGGGAGGGGGAGTTTAAGATCTAAAGTTGTTGAATTCAATATTCAGCCCGGAAGGCTGTAAAGTGCCTAGTTGGAAGATAAGGTGCTGTTCCTCCAGTTTGCGTTGGGCTTCACTGGAACAATGCAGCAAGCCAAGGACAGACATGTGGGCAAGAGAGCAGGGTGGAGTGTTAAAATGGCAAGCGACAGGGAGGTTTGGGTCTTTCTTGCGGACAGACCGCAGGTGTTCTGCAAAGCGGTCGCCCAGTTTGCGTTTGGTCTCTCCAATGTAGAGGAGACCGCATTGGGAGCAACGAATGCAGTAGACTAAGTTAGAGGAAATGCAAGTGAAATGCTGCTTCACTTGAAAGGAGTGTTTGGGCCCTTGGACGGTGAGGAGAGAGGAAGTGAAGGGGCAGGTGTTGCATCTTCTGCGTGGGCATGGGGAGGTGCCATAGGTGGGGGTTGAGGAGTAGGGGGTGATGGAGGAGTGGACCAGGGTGTCCCGGAGGGAACGCTCCCTACGGAATGCTGCCAGGGGGGTTGAAGGGAAGGTGTGTTTGGTGGTGGCATCATGCTGGAGTTGGCGGAAATGGCGGAGGATGATCCTTTGAATGCGGAGGCTGGTGGGGTGATAAGTGAGGACAAGGGGGACCCTATCATGTTTCTGGGAGGGAGAAGGCGTGAGGGCGGATGCGCGGGAGATGGGCCGGACACGGTTGAGGGCCCTGTCAACGACCGTGGGTGGAAAAAAATTTATTAATTTTGCTTCCAATCTCCACCCCTCCATCATTTTTACATGGTCTATCTCTGACACTTCTCTTCCCTTCCTTGACCTCTCTGTCTCAATTTCTAATGATAGACTGTCCACCAATATCCATTACAAGCCTACCGACTCCCACAGCTACCTCGACTACAGCTCCTCACACCCCGCTTCCTGTAAGGACTCCATCCCATTCTCTCAGTTCCTTCGCCTCCGTCGCATCTGTTCTGATGACGCTACCTTCAAAAACAGTTCCTCTGACATGTCCTCCTTCTTCCTTAACCGAGGTTTTCCACCCACGGTCGTTGACAGGGCCCTCAACAATGTCCGGCCCATCTCCTTTTGTTAAGGGGAGGTCATGTCTGACCAATTTGATTGAACTTTTCAAAGAGATGACCAGGTGTGTAGATGAGGGCAATGCATTTGACGTAATCTACTTGGGCTTCAGCAAGGCTTTTGATAAGGTCTCGCATGGGAGACTGATAACGAAGGTAAGAGCCCATGGGATCCAAGGCAATTTGGCAAATTGGATCCAGGATTGGCTGAGTGGCAAGGAGCAGAGGGTGATGATTGAGGGGTGTTTTTGTGACCGGATGCCTGTGTCCAGTGGGGTTCCACAGGGATCGGTGTTGGGTCCCTTGCTGTTTGTGGTATATATAAACGATTTAGACTTGAATGTAGGAGGGTTGATCAGTAAGTTCATGGATGACACGAAAATTGGTGGGGTGGTAAATAGTGAGGAAGGTAGCCTTAGATTACAGGAAGATATAGACGGGCTGGTCAGATGGGCTGATCGGTGGCAAATGGAATTTAATCCGGATAAGTGTGAGGTGATGCACTTGGGCAGGACAAACAAGGCATGGGAATACACGATGAATGGTAGGACCCTGGGAAGTACCGAGGATCAGAGGGACCTTGGTGTGCATGGCCACCAGTCCCTTAAGGTAGCGGGACAGGTAGATAAGGTGGTTAAGAAGGCATATGGGATACTTGCTTTTATTAGGCGAGGCATAGAATATAAGAGTAGGGAGGTTATGCTGGAACTGTATAAAATGCTGGTTATGCCACAGCTAGAGTATTGCGTGCAGTTCTGGAATCCGCATTATAGGAAGGATGTGATTGCGCTAGAGAGAGTGCAGAGGAGATTTACCAGGATGTTGCCTGGGCTGGACAGTTTTAGTTAGGAGAGATTGGATAGACTGGGGTTATTTTCCTTGGAGCAGAGGAGATTGAGGGGGGACATTATTGAGGTGTATAAAATTATGAGGGGCAGAGGGTAGACAGGAAGGAACTTTCCCCCTTGGTGGAAGGATTAATAGCCAGGGGGCATAGGTTTAAGGTTAAGGGGCAGGAGGTTTAGAGAGGATGTGAGGAAGGATTTTTTTCACCCAGAGCGTGGTGAGAATCTGGAACTCACTGCCTGAAAGGGTGGTAGAGGCAGAAACCCTCATAACATTTAAGAAATATTTGGATGTGCATTTGCAATGCCATGGCATACAAGGCTATGGGGCTAGTGCTGGAAAATGGGATTAGAATAGTTCGGTACTTGTTTGACTGGTGCAGACTCGATGGGCCGAAGGGCCTTTTTCTGTGCTGAAGACTTCTATGACTCTAAGGAAAGTCATTGATGAAGCAGCTGAGGATGGTTGGGCCAAGGACACTACCCTGAGGAACTCCTGCACTGATGTCCTGGAGCTGAGAGGACTGACTTCCAACAACCACAACCATTTTCCTTTGTGCTAGGTATGACTCCAACCAATGGACAGTTTTCCCCCTGATTCCCATTGACTCCAGTTTAGGGACCAAAAAGGGGCTTTACACACAGAGGCAACAGGCATGGCTGAGGTGTTAAATGAATACTTTGCATCTGTCTTTACCTATGAGGTAGATGCTGCCCACGCCATGGCGACAGAGGAAGAAATTCAGTCACTAGAAGGGTTTAAAATTGATAAGGACTAGGTATTGGATAAGCTGTTGGTACTTAAAGTTGATAAGGCACCAGGACCGGATGAGGTGCATCCAAGAATATTGAAGGAAGTGAAAGTGGAAATTGCAGAGGCACTGGCAATAATCTTTTAATGTTCTCTGGATTTGGGGGAGGTGCCGCAGGGCTGGAGAATTGCAAACATTATTCCCTTGTTCAAAAAAGGTTCTAAAGATCTGCCCTGCAATTACAGACCAGTCAGTTTAACTTCGGTGATGGGGAAACTTCTAGAAACAATTATTTGGGATAGAATTAATACACGTGGAAAAATGTGGATTGATTCAGAAAAGACAGCATGGCTTGTTAGAGAAAACTAGTGTCTAACTAACCTGCTGGAGCTTTTTGAAGAGGTAACAGAGATGGTTGATGAAGGCGTTCAATACGGCACTGTATTGAACGCCTTCATCAACCATCTCTGTTACCTCTTCACACAACAAACTTGTGAGGGAGGTTACAGTTCATGGAATAAAAGGGACAGTAGCAACGTGGTTACGAAATTGGCAGAGGGATAGGAAACAGAGAGTAATTGTTAATGGGTATTTTTCAGGCTGGAAGAAGGTTTGTAGTGGAGTCCCCTAGGGGTCGGTATTGGGACCCTTGTTTTTCCTGATATATATAAATGATCTAGATCTTGGTGTGCAGGGGACAATTTCAAAGTTTGGGGATGACAGAAAACTTGGGAGAATTGTAAACTGTGAGAACTTCAATGCGGAGAAGTGTGAGTTGAAACACTTTGGTACAAAGAACATGGAGAGTATAAAATAAAGGATACTATTCTAAAGGGTGTGCCAGAGCAGAGATACCTGGGTCTATATGTACATAAGTCATTAAAGGTGACAGCACAGGTAGAGAGAGCTGTTTCTAAAGCATACAGTATTCTAGGCTTCATTAATAGGGGCATAGAGTATAAGAGCAGGGAGGTTTTGATGAACTTATAAAAGACACTGGTTAGACCTCAGCTAGAATGTTGTGTACAGTTCTGGGCACCACACTATAGGAAGGATGTGAACGCATTGGAGAGAGTGCAGAAGAGATTTACGAGAATGGTTCCAGGAATGAGACACTTCAGATTGGAGATTGGAGAAGTTGGAATTGTTTTCCTTGGAGAGGGGAAGGCTAAAGGAGACTTGATAGAAGTTTTCAAAATCATGAGGGGTCTGGGCAGAGTAGATAGGGAGAAACTGTTCTTGCTCATATACGGATCGAGAACCAGAGGGCACAGTTTTTAAGTGTTTAGCAAAAGAAGCAAATGTGAGGTGAGAAAAAACTTTTTCACACAGCGAGTAGTTAGGGTTTGGAATGCACTGCCTGGAAGTGTGTGGAGGCAGGTTCGATTGAGGCATTCAAGAGGGCATTGGATGATTATTTAAATAGAAACAATGTGCAGGGTTACGGGAAAAGGCAGGAGATTGGCACTAAGTTAAAATGCTCAGAGCCGGTGCAGACAGGATGAGCTGAATAGCCTCGTTCTGCACCGTAACAATTCTGTGATTTTGAACCATCATAGCTGAAAGTTTTCTAATGCAGCCAAAGTACTGTACTTGTTCCAGCTTCCAAGTCCATCTGAGAACCAACCTCTTGGCTATTCATCTACAAGAGGCTTTGCAGCTTCATGAGAATCCTTTGTTTCTATAAGAACTTCACTCCAGCTAAAGTATCAACTCAACCAACATAGCCTGCATCAATGTAAGGACTGAGTTATAAATTCCATTTTTATAATTATGACTTTAGCTTCATCTGGATCTAATTTTTGTGTGTGTGATAGTGTGAATGAGACGAGTGATTGAGACATTGTGTTCAAACATCCAGGGCAAGTTTGTAATAATAAATAACCTTCGCTTATTTTTAAAAATCACCAGAAAGCCTGATGCTGGAATTTATTTTAAATTAAGAAAAATCACTCTCAGGGTAAGGAAATACACACGCCTTACACACAAACATCCTGATTTCAGACTGGAAGGGACCACGCAAATCCTGTCCATAACATCATAATTACTTCTGCAATTTGCATTTATATATCACTTCACAGAGGCACAAGGAAAACATATTAAGCCAAAGGAGAAGAGATCAATATTGATGATCAAATGTCAGAGGTAAGTTTTAAGTGAAGTCTTAAAAGATGATACAGAGATGTCACAATCAATCCAGCCCCTTTTCCAGTGATCTCCTACATGGCAGAAACAATCTTATATTCGGTCAGATCAAAATAATTATCGGTACATCATTGTAATGACTACGGTTTCTATATCAAATAAAGAACTCATCCTAATATAAAATAGAAACAGAAAATGCTGGAAAAACTCAGCTGGTCTGGCAGCATCTGTGGAGAGAGAGAAACAGAGTCCGTATGCCTCTCTTTCAGAGCTAAAGAGAAGTGGGGGTGGAGCAGGTGGAGCAAAATAAAAGATCAGGGATAGGTAGGAGCCAAGGAGAAATTTGACAAAGATGTCATGGACACAGGACAAAGGGAGTGTTAATGGTAGTGTTAAAGATTAAAGAAGGTGCTTATAGTGTCATAAAAGTAAGAGAACAGAATGTGTTAATAGGAGAACGAGGGTCAGTGCTCAGTGAAAGCAAAACATGAAAACAAATGACAGATGGCCTTGTTTGGATGAGGGATAAGGGGGTTGGGGAAAAAGCATAAAACAATTAAAAAATGAATAAATAAATTGTAAAAATAGATTAAAAAAAGGGTAAAGATAGAGGGGAGAGTTCATGGTCTGAAGTTGTTGAACTGAATGGCCAGGATTTTATGGCCCCTTGCTGCTCGATGGGATACTATGGCCCTGCCGAATTGAATGGAGATTTAAATGGCTTGCCACATCTGCTGGGTGCAGACACGTCGTGGCAGGGCCCTAATACCCTGGTTAATGTAAAATCCGGAAGGTTGTAAAGTGCCTAATCGGAAGATGAGGTGCTGTTCCACCAGTTTCCGTTGGGCTTTTGCTTGTATCAAAGAGCTCACCCTGCTCTTGCTACAGTTTTACTTGTAAGTACTACTTATCATATCAAAAGGTTGAGATTATTAATGCAGAAGAGCATGAACAATATAAAGTGGAAGTTTTAAATTGGAAGAGGTCTAACTTCAATAGGACGAGAGAGGGTGTAGACAGGGTAAAATGGAACAAAGACCGGCAGGGAAAACTTTAAGAAACGTTTCAGGTACGGTCTAAGTACATTCCCACAAGAAGGTAAAGAAAGGAAACCAAAACCAGGGCACCTTGGATGATGAAGGAGGTAGAGAATGTGATGAAACAAAAAAAAGTATGTGATGCATGTCAGGTAAATTCTTCAAGTGTGAACCAGGTCTAATACAATAAGTTGAAAGGAGGAGTGAAGAGGAAAATAGGATTAGCAAAGAAAGAATATGGGAATAGAATAGCAGTTAGCATAAAAGGAACCCAAAAATTTTCATGTAAATGGAATGTAAATAGTAAGCAGGTAGAAAGAGACTAGGCGGCACCTGTGGGGGCCAAAATGGGTGATATATATTTAAGGGTGTAGCGGAAGTCTTGAATAATTAATGAGTACTTTGCATCAGTATTTACTAAGGAAAAGGATGCTGACAAAATAATGGTAGAAGCGGAGATCATAGAGGTAATGGATGGGGTGAAAATTGACAGACATGATGTACCAGAAGACTGGCTGTGCTGAAAGTGCATACTTTGCCTGGTCCAAATGGCTTGCATTCCAGGTTGCTAAGGGAAGTGGGGGTGGGGATAGCAGAAGGTCTTGCCACAATTTCCCAATCTTCCCCAGATATGGGGAAGATATCAGTGGATGGGAAAGTGGCAAATGTGACACGCTTGTTCAAGAAAGGGTGTAAGGACATTCCAAGTAACTACAGACCAGTCAGTTTAATATCAGTGGTGGGTAAGGTTTTAGAAGTAATAATCATGGAAAAAAATCAACAGGCATTTGGAGAGGTTTGAGTTAATTAAAGTGAACTTGCATGGATTTGTAAAAAAAAGATTGTGTTTGACTAATCTAATTGATTTTTTTGATGAAGTAACAGAAAAGAGAATGAAGGGATGAAGGGAAGACAGCGGATGTTGTCTATATGGATTTTAAGAAAGCATTTGACAAAGTACCACATAAAAGGCTGGTTAACAAAGTTGAGACTCATGGAAGTAGAGGGTCAGTGCCAGCTTGATAAAGACATTGGCTTAAGGGCAGAAAACAGTGATTCGTGATAGTTGGCTGTTTTTCAGACCAGTAGACAGTAGTGTTCCCGAAGTGTCATTATTAGGATCACTGCTTTTTGTTGATGTATTTATAAATGACTTGGATATTGGAATATGGAGTGAAATTTCAAAATTTTCCGATGATACAAAACTTGAAGGTGTGACAAACAGTAAGGATGATGCCAATTAACTAAACAGGACACAGATAGACTAGTAGAATGGGCAGATAAGTGGTAGTGGAATTTAATACATCAAAGTGTGAGGTGATGCATTTTGGCAGAAGAAATAGGGAGAGGCAATAGAGACTTATTGGCACTTTTCAGAGCAGGGAAAGGGGACCTAGGTGGCAGGGTTTATTGAGATAGTAGTTTACAAAGCATATGGAACCTTGGGCTTCTTAAATAGAGGTATTGAGTACAAGGCAGGGAAGTCATACTGACACTTTACAAAGCTCTGGTTAGGCCACAACTAGAGTACTGCGTCCAGTTCTGGCCACTGCATTTTAGGTAGGATGTGAGGGTCCTTAAGAGGTTGCAGAGGAGATTTACCAGACCTGTTCCAGGAATGAAAGATTTTAGTTGCAAGGTTAGATTAGGGAAGCTGGGGTTGTTCTCCTTGGAGCAAAGGAGATTGAGGTGATTTTTTTGAGGCGTACAAGATTATGACAGGTTTGTATAAGGTAGAGAAAGAATCGCTGCTACCATTAGCTGAAGGCACAAGGACTAGGGGGTACAGAGTTAAGGTTTTAGGCTAGGGATACAAGGGAGGCGTGAGGAAGAACATTTTACTCAGTGAGTGGTAATGACCTAGAACTTGCTGCCTGTGAGGCTGGTGAAAGCAGGGACAACAGTTTCAAAAAAGGAACTTGAAAGGTGCTTGAGAGATATGGAGATAGAGCGGCGGGGGTGGGGGGGAATGGGGCAGATTGAAGTGCTCTACGAGAGAGCTGACATGGAATCAATGGGCTGAATGGTCTTTCTCTGTGACGTCATAACTCCATGATTCTACTCAGTTTGGTGTCAGCTGTGGCTCACTCTTGTCTCCGAGTTAGAAGATTGTGGGTTCAAGCCCTACTCCAGAGACTTGAGCACAAAATCGAGGCTATGTTGTATTGAAGGAATGCAGTACTGTTGGAGATGCTGTCATTAATTTGAAGAAGAGCAATGGAGTATTCCCTGGTGCCCTGGCCAATGTTTATCACCAAACAGGTTACAGGAAACTAGAAATCTGAAATAAAAATAGAAAATGCTGGAATTTCAGCAGGTCTGGCAGCAACCGTGGAGAGCGAAGCAGAGTTAATGTTTTAGGTCTGTGGCTATTCTGATGAAAGTTCACAGACCTGAACGGCGATTTCTGTTTCTCTCTCCTCAGATGCTGCCAGTGCTGAGTATTTTCAACACCTTCTGCTTTTATATCACTAAGCAGGTTATCTGATTATTACTTTGCTGTTCATGGTTCTTTGTTGTGCACATATTGGCTGCTATGTTTCCTGCAGTGACTACTTCAAAAATATTTCATTGGCTGCAAAGCACTTTGGGATATCCTGAGGTTGTGAAAAACACAATGTAAGTGCACAACTTTATGTCTTTCCAAATAAGAATTAGCTGACTATCAAAGTTATTTTGGGTCAACTGCAGTGCAGTGCATTTTCAAGTCAATTCTCTATTTTGGAGAACTTATTCACAGAATTAGCCCATCAGAAACAATGATAATTGAAGCATTTTTTAAAAGTGAGATCTTAAACTCTTAACTGCAGCTTCCTGTGGAGTTAAGACACCAAATTACCACTTACCTTATTAAACTCTACTGTTCTTAATCCTTGAATCTCTGTCCCTTGATGAAAAAATGAAAAGAGAGCATATTATGAACAAACTTTGTTTTGAAATCATTAGGTTTAATTATGAGTAATTCATCTGTAGAACAGAGGAAAAAAAATGATGCAGGATAGAGAATTGTGCAATTTGCATGCTTCTACATTTCATGAATAGCTTATTAAGTTGTTTGACAACTACACTACAAATGCAGTGTCTATCCTTTCCAGAGTAAAAATGTCTACATATATGAACACTTACAGTTTCCTGCCTACCATTAACTCTTGCACAATGATTGATCTGCCTGATTCACTTGGAAAACTGAACGTTCTGTTAACCTTAAGGAACAAGGGGTCATAATCTACTCTGAGGCATAGGATTGCAATTAACGGCAAACTCTGGACTGATTAGCCAAATAACACTTAACAATGTAAATGCTTAGGCCAAAACAAACTTATGCTTTACGGAAGAATTATCAAGCAATCTGGTTCTATTGAAAAAAATATTTTCAGTGCCCTCAGAAGTTAACCCTGTACAGGCTGATTTTGCATATGCAAAACATAAGATTAAAAATGGCATCTGGACAGAAAAAAAACACAAGGGCCAGGATTTGTTCGGCGTGCGGGGCAGGCCCCACACACTGGTGCATAAAATGACATGCGCTGACGTGGGGCGTGCGTTCCGAAGCACCACGCATCATTCCGATCTTCCGTTCGGTGGGATGAGGTTTCATGAAGGGTTTATTAAATTAATAAATATTTATTAAACATTTGATAAACATGTCCGAGCAAATGTGATGCTGTCACATGAGGGGACATGTATAAATGATTTTTTACTTTTTTTATTTTGAAGTTTTAAATTCAACTATCTTCTGAAGCACGGAGCTGCCTCAGGGAGATTTTTGTGCTCTTTTGCTCCCTCCCCCCACTGCCCATACAGCTAGCGCTCAGTGCTACCGGACGTGCATCATGCTGGGTGGGCCTTAATTGGCTCACACATGTAAAATGGTGCACAGCCGATCATGGGTGACGATTGGCTCTGCGCCTGTCCACGCCCGCTCCCGACCAGCCCACCCAACGGGGAGAAAATTCTCCCCAAGGGGTGGAATTTTATGCCAGCTGGATTTGACGGTCCCACCGAAGTCAATGGAGTTTAGAATGGCATTTTACGGCTCCTTCCCCGTTGCGACAAGTCCGTAAAATTCTAGCCAAGGGGTTAGGATCATCATCACTCTTTCTAGTGAGAGAAGAATACTGGGAATAAGTAAAACTGCAGAGACAAATTAGTTGCTCAACAAAAACAACAGTTTGTTCAATCTCATAAAATTTGAACAAATTAATCTTCCGGGAGACAACATTTAAAACAAACATATTTCTCAATACGCCAATGGATAGAAAAAAATCTTTGGAAACTGTATTTCTTTCTGAGCATGAACCAGTAAATAACTAAATTATTTAGCTAATATACCAACTACTTAATAAAGTATCAATGGTCATAACATCCAATAACATTAAAGCTTCTTGAAGCTTCCTGACAGAAGTATAAGGATTATATTTCCTTCTGTAATTCTAGTATTAAGCCTGATGTAGACAAAATATTGCCAGAATAGTTGAAAGCAACAGCTTTTAAATTAGAGGTCCAGCGGTGGTTCCGATAAGGGTTTCTTTCTGGATGTGTCAGCCATAATAACAATCAAGAAGTTAACAACATACTCAGAGCAGTTTTACCCTGCCACTGGGCACATTGTCCACCACTCCATCATTGGAGCACTGTGCCACAGTATGTTTCATCCACATGATAAACTGCAGAAGCTCAACATCTTGACAGCACCTCCCTCCCCATGACCTCTACCACAGAGAAGAATAAGAGCAGCAATGTTGTGGAAACAGCATTACCTCCAAGTCACACACCATCCTGACCCTGAATTTATTACTGTTCCTTCAGAGTCACTGGATCAAAATCGTAGAATAGTCCACCTAGCAAAGGGACCACAATCACAAAAATTGTAGCAGTTGAAGGAGAAGATCCATCTCCATCTTCTCCGCAGATGCAGAGATGGGAATAAATGCGGTATAAACGACACAAACCAGGGACAATATTTCAAAAGTGTACTAAGCAGAAATAGGATTCATACCCGCTAGGGGCATCTTCTTATAGTTATCTTGATTTGAAAGATTACAGATAATTCAGTGGTAGCACAAGATGAAAAATTTCAAGTGTAACATGTTTCTGGATGTGATATTATTCTACCTCTGCTAGTACAGGTGATATGTGGCTTTTCTGGGTCTGATCCAGAAGTACAGATAGTGAATTCTGAGAAAATAAGTAGAGATGGCTTTCATAAGACATGAGGCATCAAGCTAATTCCTTTAAATGGAAACTCAGTTCCTGAACAAATGAACATCTTGCCTATCTTTCAGATTCCTGTTCTGAAGAAAGGCATAAAACTGAACTGTTAACCTAAATTTTTATAGAGGCTGACAAACCTTTTGTGAATTTCCAACATTTACAGCATTTTCCTTTTTGTTTGTATTATTTTAGATGGAGTGGGCAGTCAATACGTGAGGTTCTGATCACACTGAAATGGCAAAAATACGGTCGCAGTTCACCCTGCTAATGACCTGGCATTACTCCTAATACAATGCAGAGGAAAAATAATGCCTATACAATTCACTCTTACTGACATTAGCCTTTCCATAGGATAAAGGAATGCAGACACATTCAAATATTTTTGAGGCTTGTTTACATAAATGTTGATATCTGTATACAAATGTCAATTGAATGGGCTGAAGGCATCACTTTCGGCCCTGAAAAGTGCCCAGTCTACCTCAGATTAACCTGGAAGGGCAAGATATCTCAAAACTTTGAGCAACAGGTGAAGCTAGCTGTTTCACGCTGCTACTTATGCAGTTGCAACATGAGTGGTATTTGCCACTGACTGGATGCTGCTGTCAAGCCAAAAAGACGTTCTGCCTATCACACAAATGAGTAATGTGGTATATGAATTTCAGTGCCAGTGTGATGCTAGGCATGTAAGCTGTACATCCCAAATACTGGCAGATTGCATTAAACAGCATGTTCCAGCTGCTGTTCGCAATCCCAGCCGCTGACCGTACCCAACCAGCCCATGCTTGCAAAACTCAAAACCCAGTGCCCAACATTAGATATGATTCCGCTATTGGACAACATTTGCTAAATAATCCTCAATGTCCTAAGAATTACGCTGACAACCAATTTAAAATTATCAGTCAGGCTCGCAGTGTGGCGCATTTGTGCGTAGTTACATATATTAATACAGAGGGCCCTGTTCTTTGCAGACAGAAAGAACATGTGCATACATTGTACCTGTTTCAGCTAAACAAAATAAGTAACAGCCATTCGCTGATTCGTTCCTCAGGGCAATGCCTTGACCACTCAGGGTCAAGCTGCCTGGTTTAAATTTCAAACAATGGTTGGCAGTTAACTGTCATTTACCATCACTGGTGCATTCTTCATGGCAACACCTCTACCAATTAGAGTCCACCTGCCAACCAATCAGCACCCTCTTCACTACAGTATAAATTGTTGTTTTTCCCCTTATATTGGTATTCTTGCAAGTGTCCTGATGAGTGCAAGATGAAAAGCTTCGATGTGTCTTTTTCCCAGCAATACTCAAGTTCTGTATTATCAAATGACTAAATGTCAATTGTTAATATTGATAAACTAGTTACTGCCAGTTTAAGTTATGCATACTTACTAAGCCACTGATATACCCAATTTGTTAGTAAACTACTGGCTTCACTACAATGGAATAAAACAATAAAAACATATTTATATTTTAAAAATACAATGTAGCTGACTCCTTAAATTAGCATTCATGCATAAAAAGGATTTTTTTTTGCAAATTTTAATTAAATACAACAGAAAGGCAAGATATTACAGCCAAGTACAGAGACAGGACCATCTTAGCTTTTTAAGGCTCACTAAAACCTGTATAAGTGATATATCGCAACACTTTCTTGGGCTGTTGTGGATTCTTACCCTTTAAGAGTACAGACTTGGGTCACACTCAAATAATACTACCATCAAGAATAATACTCAAGATTAACCATGCAGGATTGAATAATTCTTACAGGCATGTTTTCTGTATCCAGTTTCATAAAGATCAGGTTGGGTAGATCCAGAAGCAGTAGAACAGAATGTGGTCAGTCCACCACCACAGCTCCCTTCACTGACCTGTGAGAATAATCACAATTGAGATGAGTGCAATTGTATATTAATATTCTTATAAGTATGTTTTAAACTTTGTTTTGCATATCCAGTGTATGTCAATTACCTGATATTAAAATCATGGTACAAATTGGTGTTATTCTTTTGAGCACTGAGCCACTTAGCTTTTCAAAATGTACAACCCTTTATTCGTAGCCCTAAACTTCAAAAACATACTGAAATAAAAGGTCCATGTTGTATATTTTGTGAAAGGCAGGAAAAAAACATTCTTGCTATCAGTTTGCAAAGAAACTTCCTTCAGGTGATAAAAATCTCTGCATTGTCCACCAATGCCAGAGGCATCATCAAAATACAAATAGTTTTTTTTTGGACAGGAAGTTTTGTTTTAATAATTCCCACAGCCCTTTAATGCTTTTCGGAGAATTTTAGATAGTAACACAAGTACAGGGTTCAGATAACCATAAAAGGCTTAGCTTCATGTTTGTAACTTTATGATGTAATTAATCCTTTGGCTCGATTGAGACCATAAGACCATAAGACATAGGAGCAGAAATTAGGCCATTCGGCCCATCAAGTCTGCTCCACCATTCAATCATGGCTGATAAGTTTCTCAATCCCATT
Organism: Cetorhinus maximus; assembly: GCF_964194155.1. NCBI lineage: Eukaryota > Metazoa > Chordata > Chondrichthyes > Lamniformes > Cetorhinidae > Cetorhinus > Cetorhinus maximus. The sequence goes on along the minus strand of NC_135880.1, from coordinate 156,857,310 downwards.
CTCCCGCCTTCTCCCCGTAACCTTTGATCCCCTTACCAATCAAGAACCTATCTATCTCGGTCTTAAATACACTCAATGACCTGGCCTCCACAGCCTTCTGTGGCAATGAATTCCATAGATTCACCACTCTCTGGCTAAAGAAGTTTCTCCTCATCTCTGTTCTAAAAGGTCTTCCCTTTACTCTGAGGCTGTGCCCTCGGGTCCTAGTCTCTCCTACTAATGGAAACATCTTCCCCACGTCCACTCTATCCAGGCCTTTCAGTATTCTGTAAGTTTCAATCAGATCCCCCCTCATCCTTCTAAACTCCATTGAGTATAGACCCAGAGTCCTCAAACGTTCCTCATATGTTAAGCCTTTAATTCCTGGGATCATTCCGATTAATGCCGTAAAAAATCAATTATGATTCAATTAATTAAAATGCTGAAGTATAAGAACTAATCCTTATAAGTGCTCAGCACCTCACAAATAAAAATGTTTGTCACCAGCATATGACAGTATCCTATCACCGATGATTAGTTTTAGGGTTATTTTGTAAATTATAGTGATTATCAATACCTGAAAAACAAGTGTAATATTCTAGGGAATAGCAGGAAAAAGAGAAGGATGAAATGCACAGATCTGGAGGATAAACTTATTCTGGCAACTTTCCCATTCACTGGCCAGAATTTTTACCTTGATGGGCGGGCGGGCCCCACTGGCTCGGCAACGGGCGGGCAGCCGAACTCCGCCGCTGAAACGGGGCCCGCCGGCATCAAGGTAAAAATTCTGGCCTAGTTACACATGTTTTAAAGAGTACATAAGTCGATAGAGATACTTACCAGGGAAACCCACAATTGCCAGGATTGGATGGAAACCTGCTATGCACTTCCTGTGCGGGGGGTGGAGGGATTCCTCATCTGTCAAAGTGCGCTCATTCGCACATGCGCGCGAAAGAGCACACATCTTCCGGAGACTAAGTGCTGTCTCAGGGAGATTACTGACAGTATAAAAATCTTTAAAAATATTAAGATTATTAACATGTCCCCCTCATGTGACAATGTCACATGAGATGGGACATGTTAATAAGAAGCACATAAACTTTATTGAAATTTTTAAAAACGGACATGAAACCTCATCCCGCCAGTGGATGAGGTTTCATGTAGTATCAGAAGCCTGCTGGGGCTCCTGGCTTACCGTCAACCTTAAGGTTGGACGGGCAGGGCATTTAACAAGCTTAATTATCCTGTCAATGGCCTTAATTGGCCATTGACAGGTCGGCAGACGGACAGCTGATTTTGCTGTCAGCACGCCTTCCTCAATATTTAAATGGACCGGGATGACGTCGGGGGTTCCTCCCGACGTCATCCCGCATCATTTTCCTGTCAGCGAGCGGGTCCCGCCCCCAAATCGCCGACGGGAAAATTCTGCCCACTGTCTGTAAACATCAATTATATTAAATTGAAACTACAACACAATGAAGTTGGCAAAAAACTTGTTGTGAGTTTTTCCTTTATTTAAAATTACCGAATACAAATATTACAGATCTGCTGTTACATACCACTTAAGTCTACAGACTTAATTTTCTAATGCTGATGGTGCTCATTACCAGTTTAAATAGGCTGTTCTTGATGACAACCAAAAGAAAAATTAATGGTACGCTGATTATCATCAGTATCTTCTCAAGAGCAATTAAGAATGGCCAACAAATGCTGGCCTTGCCAATGATGTTCACACCCCATGAACGAATAAAAAACATTCATCCTGAAGTAATATAAAACAAACTCCCTGAAGCTTCCTATTTTCACAGAATACATTATCAGTTTATGTTTTTACCCTCAAAAACAAATCTCCATTTTCTTCCAAAATTGAAAACATAAACCTGGCTAATGGGGTAACTGTCTGAGAAGCCAGTTCAAGACAAGGCCTGTGTTTTAGTCTGGAAACCAGTTCCTGAGTGGGAGGAGAAGGGTTGGCAAGGGAAACAGCGGAGGTGGAGTGTTGTTATAAAGGAGCATCACTCAACCATTCATTTTTCTAAAACCTTTATAAAGCATGTTTTAAAAAATGGCAAATGATGAAGTTAACTGAAAAAAAATTGGTAGAAGGCAACTTGAAACTGCACTGTACAGAGACTCTTCAAAACTGAATAGTCCTGCTTCAGATTAAATTATTGTGAACATATGTGGAAACCAATATGTGGAAACCATTTCCTAAAAAAGATGCAAGGGAACCTTATCTGACACCAGAGCATATTGGAAAATTAAGTGAAGCTGATGCTTGAGTTTCCTACAGCACATGTTTAAAGATTTGTCCCCATGAACTTCATTTAGTTAGAAATAAAATAGAGGTAGGTTTAGATCTCTACTCCTCTAACATAACAAATCCAAGATTAAGAATAATCAACGTACTCAATTCAACCCAGTAAACTCTGCATTTTAGCACTCCTTTTTGAAAGATATTTTTTAAAAATCATAAACTTCCAAGAAGCTATTTAAAATCAACAAAACATTTAAGGAACACATAAAAGCATGATAACATTAGATCCATAATTTGATTTTATACACTAGAGCTTTCAGCATCATTTAATTATACTTGAGCGAAATGATCATCACTCCAATAGTTTACAGTTGACACAAACTGAACGATAGATGAATAAACTCCTGCCCCTATAAACCAACTTGTTTTATTTTGTTGTGAAAAAGTTCAAACATGATCTTAGAGGCACAAACCTGGCTACTTTGGGAACCTCTTCTATCAGGTGAGAACGATCCAGCCTTCACCCTGCCAACCTCTAATCTTACCGTGCCTTGTGCACACTAAAAATCAGAACATAAAGGTTACTTTATTTTTTGAATGTCTGAGAATATTTCAACATGTACAAATAACAAATGCAATGAGGTACTTTGGTAGGAACTTTATGCTGTGTATTACATCATATAAAATCACAAAAATGCATGCATCTTAGAGCAAACTGCTTTAAGGTTACTTTATTTTACTTAACTGATAACTGATACAGAAAAGAAAACATATATGTATTATGTTCTCACAAGATGTGAGGTTTTTGGCAATCAGTTTGTCACATGTGTCAGAACAGAAGGCATAGAGGACCAATTTTCCTTGTGCTTGCTGGAACTGAATATTTCTTGGGTGCACAAGTTAGAATGGGGTTGAGACCTGGAATGTTGGGCTTTTGTTCCTTCAATGCTGCAATGGAAGTCCAACACCCTTCCTGAAAAGAGGTGGGGGGGGCAACTTGCATTTGAATAAAATGCAGGTCATAAAAGAAACATTGCTGATCTTGCAGCATGGGGCATCACAGCCCACCCAAGCATAAAGTCACTCAGAAAAACCCAGTGATGTGGCCTGTCCCTGGGCCCCAGCTGACTGGAAGGTCCACAGGCAGGCTAAAGATCTGCACGTATACCTACACAGAAATTGGAGTTCAATAAAGATCTGTGGAGGTTGCCTGAGGCCACTTAAATGGCCTAGGACAGTAAATGGGGAATCCCAGGGCTAGATAGGTACAGCACACTTCAGATGCTCAGCATCCAGACAGAGATGCCCACGTAACTGGTTCTAGTATGCTACAAAAGGAAAATAATGCCTTCATTCTTGAGCAACTCATCATTGCTTTAATTATTCTTTTTCATGTTTATAAAAGTCCCTGCTATCTCCTTTTATATTATCTGCTCCTAGCCCAAGTAACTACCCTTTTCACCCCTGGACTACACTATATTACTCATAACTTGCTTCAGCATTTTTAGCACTAGAATCAAATGGCCCTCTTTTAGTTCCAGTTTAGTTTTAAGTTTTTCATTTATCAAAACCATTCTGCTCTTTGATGAACCCATTCTTTGCCTTATAGGATATATCTCTGTTATACACCATCCATCTCAGATTTGAAGATTTTCTGCTGATCAGTCATCCTGTTTGCTAACTTCTTTGCTGAATTAACTTGGGCCAGGTCCTTTATTATTTGCTAAACAGCAAGGCTATAATTAAACAGTCTTGTAACTGTAACTCTCTATTACAAGGCTACTGACAACAGAAGCAAAGATTGCATAATCATTGTAAGTTATGGACAAGCATTTATGTACATCACGGAAGAGATGAGGGTAGGATAGTTTAATAAAGATTTGTTTTTATTCAAACAATATTTCAAATGATGAGCTTCCTGCAGCAGTAATATCTGATGCTGTATGTTGACCGACTAATGCAATATCATATTGGTCATATGGTGTTTGAATCCATGATTCAGGCCAAAGCAGAAATACATAATGAAACAAATTCACTGAGTCTATGCTCCCATGGGGGAGTCAAACTAGAAGATCAATAAATGTATCAGCATATCCTAATTTTAAGACATTTTTATAGGCTGTGATCCTTACAATAGATGAATTAATTGGGAAGGAATAACAAAAAGGTGCAAAACAATCAGGAGGATTGAAAGCTCAACAATATTTTTATTTACAGAATTTATGGGCTGGATTTTAATATGGGGACACGCTGAGAGCAGAGCACTAATAGAATGTAAGAAATCTGGAAGTAAGTGCAATGCAGCTGTCGGTGGCTTTTTAAGAACCACTTCGTTATCATTTTACTTCCAGGCTTCCCATTCAGTTAGCATCAGTGTTTGTAATGATGACATGCATGATGCAATTTCAACCTAATGATTTAAAGGGACACTCATAACATGCAAGTTGAAGGAGTTTGGAATTATCATGGAGAGCTACTGGTCTCCTACTCTGGGTTGAGATGGGCAAAGGCTGGCTGCACCCTGCTTCAACAAAATCTCCCTGGATGTGCTATTGGGGGCTACATGGGCCTGAAGGAGATTCCTAGTGATAGGAGGGAAAAATTTGCAGCTGAGTCAAAGAAGGTGTGGTTGGAGGTTACTGAGGAGGCTATGCCCCAGGATCCAATGCAGGAAGTGATTCAGTGACCTCAGCAGGGCAGAAAAGTTGATAGCAATGGCACATTGTCCTACATACTGATGTGCCTTATCACCCTCTCTCCCTCTGCCACCTCAAGACTACTCCAGCACATCACTTCTCACATCACCCTGTCTATGTACTTAGTCACATCTCTATCTATCTATCCTCCAGTGGCACTCACATTCATCTTATGCAATGTCATGCCATTCATTGGGTGAACAAATCTCATTACTTTCACTCATTGCAGAAGAGAACACAGAACACCACGGAGAGGTAGAGAACTGGAGGTGAAGTCAAAAGAGGCGGCACTGGAGGTCAGTGGAGTCTCGGCATGCTTGGCTGTTAGAGATGAGGAGATGGGGTTCTCCTAGCTACCTGACAGAATTAGATGTCAAGCAGCCATGGCATACAACACTCAGTCGTGTTGACTTGATGTCAACAACCACCGAAATATGATCATGTGCATAGCGGTAACTTCAAACATTTTTACTTTCACTTTATTCATTCATGTCTCTTATCTGCCAGAGGGCCTTCATGTGCCCAGCAAGAGATGGTCTATGCAAACATACAAATTAGGAGCAGCAGTAGGCCAGTTGGCCTCTCAAGCCTACTCGACCATTCAATAAGATCATGGCTGATCTGATTGTGACCTCAAACTCCACTCCCTATGTTTCAATAGGGTCACTATTGTGACCACAATGATGACGATTCTAGAGGGGAGCTCACTTCCTCCGAGGGTGCTCTATCATAGGACTGATGCAGACCATGTATCAGCTCAGATTTTCACACTTCTGTGATCATTGGAATTTCACATGGTAACTTGTGTTTGACAAGTTACTAACAGCAGAATCAGGGGCAGGAATGGTGAGCCCGAGTTGGAGAGTGCAGGATTTTCCAGGCTCTGCTTGGCTGAATGCAGATGATGAACCCTGGGGGCTATTGACGTAGGGGCATTTCTTGAGCAGCAGCAGAGAATGTGCGATGTACTGGCAGGTGCAATTGCAGAGATTAGAGGAATCTATTTCAAGCATAAGTAGTACAATGCTGAAGGCTTTTTTTGATGATATGTTCTTTCATGAAAACATGAGGCGCACCAGTGCTTGAAGGCATTTTTAATAGGTTGCATGCTCTCAAAGCCACCTCAAATAGGATGAATTATATCCTACTATTGGTCTTTCATTGCCTCACTGATCTGCAGCAAAGTGTGCTCCAGTGACATTGCTTGCAGGGAAGTGCCGCTGGGCCACAAGTGCCATGAAGGTGAAAGGGGAAATGGAAGTTGGAACACAGCTCAGAGTGTTTTCACTTCTCAGCCATTGCTCCTTCCCCCCAGTCAATACCCAACACCCTATGTCCCAGTACAGGTGGAAGTCTTTTGCAGGGCCTCCAAAACCCTGAGGATGTTGGCCAAGAGCACCTCAACATTCAAAACAGGGATCTGAGCAGCGTGCCTCTTCCTCTACGTAAAGGCACGGGTTGGTTGCACTACGTGGATGTGCTAGGAAAACAGTAAAACTTTGCAGTTGCATAAAGGTATGCATGTGGGTCTGTTATACTTTGTTGAATTGTTAAGTTTATGTTGCCTATTTGAACCTAATAAATATTCTTTTGCACCACTTACTCATCGTGCCCTTTTTTGATTGATAACTGGAAATGTGATGACAAATGGCAAGAACATGAATTGACTTGGAACAACAGAGGCCTGTGAAAGGAAGGCATGGCTGTTTGCAGGACCACTTATATATGTGGTTTATAGATGAGTGCACCAGGGTGAAACTCACAATAGTGAGGGCATGCCAGATAGCAATGTCTGCCCGTGTCAGTTTCCACCTCCTTGTGTTCCTCCTCCTACTCCTGGTCTTCCTCCTCCACAGAATTCTCTGAAGAGCATCTGCGTCCTGCCCCTTGGGGTGGATATTACACCCCTCCCTATCGGTGAATCTGAAGGTGGGAGTGGACTTGGGGCTCGTAAAATTGTGGGCGGCATTTCCACTACCTTTCTGCCCACCCTTGACTTGTCTCCAATATTATGGTGGCTGGGGAAAGTGTCAGGCAGCTCCCCCACCCTTAGGCCTATTGAGGCCCTTAAGAGGTCAATTAATGGCCATTTAAGGGCCTCATTCTGCCTCTGCCACTGTTTTACATGTCGCAAGGGGAAGGCTGAGGCAAGGCAGGTAGCCCGGTAACTTTCACTGCATGGGCTGCTGTTGGGCAGGAAGGGGGAATGGCGAGGGTTACCTCTCTTGGGGGGGTCCCTCCTTTGCCCATGAAAGGCAATCCCCCTAAGATTATACCCCCTTCTTTAACCTTCCCCCTCTGGCCTCTCAAACCCAGCCCAGAATCCCTCCCCACCTCGCTGGGGTCTGCAAGTCAGGGCCATACAAAATCTTAGACTTAACTGTTTCCTGGCTCCATCAGTCTTCCTCCCTGGGGAATGCCCTTATTCCCAGCATTGGCCACTGCTCGATCCTACCACTGCTGGGACTACTCCCAGATGGGGGAGGAAGTCCAACTCTGATAAAATTAAGTTTGCTCCAAGCATAATATTGGGCTTTGGGTGGGTGGGTTGACAACCTGCTTTATGGTTTGTGGGGCGTGGGGGGTGGTGGCATAGAATCCAGCTCCTTGCTACACTTGTAGGTCCAAGTGGGTATCCCTTACCTACAGGTAGTCAGCCAGTAACTTTGCTTTGAGGAAGAGATCAGGAAGCGTGGACTACCACAGATTGAAAGCATCATGACAGCTTCCCGGAATCTTGTGCACACCTGTATAAGAATTATTTTATGGTTGCACGCTAGCTGCACATTGTTCAAGGCCTTGTGGTTGATGGAATGCTCTTGGCTTATCTGTGGTGCCTTAAATGCCACATGTGTGCAATCGATGATGCCCTGCACCCATGGGAAACCAGCCAGAGCTGCAAATCCAAAAGTTTGCTCGTTTTGACTTGCGTGATAGTGGGCATAGTTGACATCATTGGCAGTTCTGGAAAACAAGCCATCAGTCACCTATCTTATGCATTTATTCATCACTGATTGCAAGATCCTGCAAATGTCTTCGGCAGATCCCTGGAAGAATACAGGGGAACAACCATTAAGGGCAGTGGTGAATTTGGCTGCCACTGGTAAAGTGAGAGCTCCTAGTCAAGTTGGCAGCAGGTTTTGTTCAAGCAGGATGCTGCCACCTGATTGAATACCCTGAGCACACTGGTGTTTAGTCGTGTCAAAAAAGCTATCTTCTGCTTGTAGACCTATGTACTGGATATGACGTCCTGCAAGTTGCACCTCTCTGCTGTGGAACTACAGGACTGTCAGCAGCAGCCTATTGCCGCTTCTGGTCACCTTGGTCCTCATGTGAGGTCCAATCTAACACAGTGCAATGACACCCATGCTGATCTGATAGATCAGAGCTCTAAATTGCAGGACAGGCCTCCAAAAGATCAAAGTGTAGCCCCCTCATTGTCACTGTGTTCTTGCCTTGCTTTTACTGCCGAGTTCTAGGAAGCCTGGGAAACCTATGGTCCCAAAATTAACATGCAAAATCCATTTCAATATTGCTCTAGCTGAGTGATTAACTTATGTCAATTAACAACACGCATCTCCCTTGGGAGTTGTATACAGTCTAATGTGTTGGGGTAAATTGCAGCAGTCGGTGGGTTGGGCTTTCTGATGTACTCGTGTTTGTGTTCAATTTAACCCTCTCCCACTTCATACAACCCCAGACACTCTTCCAGGTTAAAAATACCCCCTATGTCTCATGAGGAACATTTCAGACCGGCACTTGAAAGACTTACATAGGTTGCTTTTGTCATTTACAATAAATGGCTGGAAAAATGAACAACTTACAGGCTAATGCTCCAACAAACATTGATTCATTTACATTTCTCTCACTCTGAAAAGCAGGGTGTGGCATAAAGGATGCAGGACAATTGCATTTGGATAAATCAGGAGCTTGAAAGTTATTTGGCTGAAGCAAAAAACACTTGCTTGCCAAAATTTTAAATACATTCTAAAAATGTTTTTCTCCATTAATTTTGGAAAAATTATAAAACACATCACTGATTGTGCGCATAACGAGAATACATCACCATCAAAATACATTAAATTTTTTACTGCTAAAGTTACAGGTCTTGGTCAAACTTGCTGTTTACAAATCTTTGCCAAGTCATAATTTCTGCATTAGTCAGACCTTCAGCATAGCAGCAACAGTCTCCTGAGTTGCATTTCGAACATCCTCCCCATTCACAGATAGTATCTGGTCTCCTTGCACAAGTCTTCCATCCAGATCTACTATTCCTCCTTTTACAATGTCTGACACAAAGACCCCAGTACCATTTCTGTCGAAAACAAGTACAGACTTTAGTCAGATTCAACAAATGCTGGGGAACTGCTTTGCCCCTAAAGGGAAAAAAAAAGCCTCTGTTAACATTATGTTCTGAAACTGGTAAAGATTATTTTAATGATCTGGGCTTGGTGACAAATATCCCATAACTTCTTGTGCGAGATTTTTTTCTGCGTTTGTACCAGGAATATTGAATTGTCTCTGTACAGTGGAAAACTGGGCATTTTAAACTGTAAACCTGTAAAACAACCTATCGGTTTTCCTCTATTAATTTAAATGGAAGGAAAATCATGTGGTATTTTTGTTTTATTAGCATGCAGTCTAATCGACTTAAATTCCACTGCACCCTAGAAATCCAGCATGTCTGAATACAGACCCAGGAGAATCTTGTCTTGTGTGCAAATTATGCATGAGTTATAACATGAAATAAGTTAACTGCAAGAGATTTAGAAACAAGGCTTGTTGAAAACTATTAAATTTTGTGTTACATTTGTGAGTTGGGATCAGTTATACCTGAATTATGTCAGCATACACAACTGGTTCAAATACCTACTACACACCATGAGCTTCCAAAACTCATTACTTGCACCTGATCTTCAGAAGTCTCTGCTACTGAGTACTCTGTACAAAACCAATGTCAAGTCATGTGTTGATCCTGCCTCTATACTACCCTCTAAAGTTCACATAGTGCCAGTATCTGAGTTGGTGACTGTGAGTATAAGATCAGGGGTAAAGGTTTTAGCTCGGTGGACGGGTGCCTGACCGAGCGTAAAATGACGTGCTATATTTCGGTGGGTGTGCACGCATCGGAATCAGCAGCGTGCCCGCTGACAATTAAAAGGCCTATTAAGGCTAATAAAAGGTAACTAATGTAAATTTTTCTCTGCCCGTCCAACCTTATGGTTGGCAGGCAGGCGAAAAGGCCAAGCACTTTTTGGGAAACCTCATACATGGGTGGGATGAGGTTTCCAAAAGCAAATAAAAATCAAATAAAAACTTTATTTTTTCATTAATAACATGTCCCTGCTCATGTGACAGTCACATGAGGGGACATGTTTCATAACATTTATAAAATCTTTAATTTTTTTTTGAAATCAGTTCATCTCCCTGAGGCAGCTCTCTGCCTCAAGGAGATTATGTAGTGTGCACTCGCGTGCAGGTCGCGCTCGCCTGGCTCACACTCCTCCTCCTGCCTGCGCAGGCAGCGCTCAGCGCTGCCGCTAGAGTTTCGCGCTGGGCGGGCCTTAATTAACCCACCAGCGTGAAATTACCTTCCGGGTCCGATCGCAGGCAGTGGTCGACTTCCCGGCCACCCCCACCGAGCCCGCACACCTAGGGCAAAATTCTGCCCCAAGTGCCGGCGCTTCTTTACCAGATTTCTGCTCTCCTACTTCATTGTGAGGCTACAGTGGCTGGCCAGGTGGAAAATCTTGGATACCTGAAAGCATAAGTGCAAAATGATAAGGTTGGGGTGACGGAATTGAGGGTGGGTTGAAAACAAGGGGCTCATGGTCACACCATCTGCAACTTGTGCTTCACACCAGATAGTGGGATGATGGTGAAGAGAGATTTGACCAGATCATAAGGTAGCAATATACAATTGTTCTGGATGGTTCAGCGACAACAGTTGCAATAGCCTCAATGAAAGCTGTGCCAATAATTTGGAACACCATCGCCTCTAAGGGGTTCAGAAGATGCAACCTTGCCAGTCCTCTACCAAGCCTCTGAACATAGTAATATAGGAACAGGAGCAGGCTTTTAGCCCCTTGACCCTGTTCTGCCATTCAATGAGATCATGACTGATCTACAACCTAATTCCACATGCTTGCCTTGCCCCATTGCAAAATTTTGATACTACTGCTAATTTTTGGGGTTCTATGTTGATTTGAAGTAACATTTTAGAATTGTACCTTAGCCATTTTTTTAAATAGTCCAGTTTAATTTCTGTCTGCTAAGTAAGACAATTTACAATTCAAAGCAAGCTAAGAACAGGGAAGCAGCTATGCCTGTGAGGATTGCTGTTCTTCTTGATAACCTAATGAACTTAAAGGTGCTGAAATGTCTAGGAAACTTAAAGGCTTAAAGAGATAAGCAAGTTTTGGGCAACAGTTTGAACTCAACATGGCTTCTTTATCTTGATAATTGTTAGACAAAATCTTGTCTTTGAATTAAGACTTACATTTGCTAATACCTTTAGTTCTGTTGAAGAGTCATGCGGACTCGAAACGTTAACTGTGCTCCTCTCCACAGATGCTGCCAGACCTGCTGAGTTTTTCCAGGTATTTTTGTTTTTGTTTTGCTAATATCTTGATCTATTAACTATATCTACGGCACAGGAACAGCAGTGTTTTATGAAGATATCTTACTAGGAATCACTGCTAATGTATGTTCTTAATTTCCTTAGTATCCATGGGAATAGGTTAATTTGTCAATGTGAATTGTCTACAATAGTTTGAATTATTGATAAGAGGATGTATCATTTGATCACAATGGAATGTAACCTCTGGGGCCTAAAGGAAATAAGAGATGGACATTTGTCTCATCCTACATGGCTCTAGTTACAGGGGTGGGGTAACACCAGGTGACACCCTACCCAATGAAAGGGGTTAATTCGGATTAATCCCTAATAAGGGAAGAGGTACAGGATTAGGGATAAAAATTGAAAACTCAGAGCCTTCCTTGGCACAGTTCCACCATTGCTTCTATGGTGCAATTCTTCTGTGACAAAAGTTTAACATTACTTCAGAGACAGAAGAAAGGCATCATCCATGCTGTCAGCTCTCAAAGAAGCCTGGGCATTGAGGGAAAAGAAACTTGCATGCTGTCTTCATAGTTTTTTGCTGAGTATATATAACATCTTGCTTCATAAATTTCACGTGATTCATCAATACTGGTCATTCATACCTTGTTAGGTCAGTCATAACTGAGGACCCCATTGTTATAAATTAAGAATTCGGAACATAGATATTTGAAATAAAAGGGTTTCATAGCTCAAACCCATAAAACTTACACCACATCCTTTAATACAACTGGGTAACACAAATCTATCAATCTCAGATTTAAAATTTACAATTGATACAGGGTCAACTGTAATTTAGAGCCATAGAAAAGTTACAGCCCATCATGTCTGTGCCAGGCAAAAAGAGAAAAAAGAAACTAGCTGCTCATTTTAATCCCACTTTCCAGCACCTGGTCCGTAGCCTTGCAGGTTATAGCACTTCAGATGCAGATCCAGATACCTTTTAAATGAGCTAAGCATTTTAGCCTCAAACTACAACCACCCTTTGTATGTAGAAGTGTTTCATAACTTCGTTCTGAAAAGTCTGGCTTTATTTTTTTGAAGTATGCCATCACCACATACTACCTCCCTCACCCCCAATTCCTAGGCTCCCTAATCAACAGTAATAGTTTCTAACTTAATTTCCAACTACCCCTTGTGTTATCCTTAATATCTTGAAAACTTTGATCAAATCACCCTTAATCTTTAAAATTTCAGGGGATACAACCCTAGTTTATGCAATCTGTCATGATAATGAAGGAAAAAACACCGAATTGCATCCAGAAACATTGGACTTTAAAAATAAGACCTGAGTTTTTAAAAATGCACACAAGCCACAGGCTGGAATGCTGCAGGGTGACTCTCTAAGAGGTAATGGAAACCTGCCCTTGTTGCCAGACAAGGTACTTCTAAAGACATTCAGAAACTAACTGCTCCCTCCGGTAGAGACAATGGGACATAATGGGAGATGAGTATCATTTCATCAAGAAATGAGCACTGCCCAAACAGATTTTTGGAATATACAAAGAAGGGGTTAAAGGCGAGCTGAAAAGCTGCCGTGGTATCTGTCTATTGGTGGGTGTTCTGAGAGGGAGCAAGTGCTGTATGTTTGACTCAGATGTAAGAGCGACACACAGTACCCCTGCAAATCACCATTTTGCAGGTATCCTGATCTCTCTCCCTCTCTGAAAAATTCAACACTACTGGAACCTCGAATTTGACTATTCATCTACCTGAGTCAATTCTTCTGGGATCTCGAATCACAACAGCCGCAACACTCAATCACCTACTCCCCAAAAGTCAAGGACTGCTCCGTATACTTTAAAAACTATATATATATATTCACTTACTTCAAGCTAACTTCTTCCTTTTAACATGCTTGACCATATATGCATGTGTTTTATCCTTTCTTGCCTTTAGTGGTTAATAAACTTATTGGCCAGAACTTTTCCCTCATCGTGCGGGCTCGGCGGGAGTGGGCGGCCGGGAAGCTGACCGCTGCCCGTGATCGGTTCCGTTCTGCGATTTCACGTGGGTGGGCCAATTAAGGCCCGCCCTGCGTGAATCGCAAGTGGCAGCGCTGAGCGCTGCCTGTGCGGGCAGGGGCAGGAGGGACAGCAGGCCTGGCGTGCAGTTCGCACATGCATGTGACAGAGTGCTTCAATCTCCTTGAGGCACGGAAAAAAATTAATAAAGACAGTAAAAATTTAAAATAACACGTCCACTCATGTGACTCTGTCACATGAGCTGGGATAAAGTTTTTAGTTAATGTTTATTTGCTTTAGGAAACCTCATCCTGCTCGTGGATGAGGTTTCCTAAAAAATGTAAAGGCCACTTGGCCTTTTTGCCTGCCTGACAACCGTAAGGTTGGATGGGCAGTGTTAATTTGATTTTAATTAGCTTGTTAATGGCCTTAATAGGCCTTTCAATTATCGGAGGGGGCGCAGTCGACTCAGCCGATATCGCGCGGGCACACGATGACGTTGGGATGCATGCCCGATGTCATCGCACATCATGTTACATTCGGGCATGTCGGGCATGCGCCCGCATGCCAAACGTAAAATTCTGCCCAATTTGCTTTTAACTCAAGAAAGTCTCATCAAATTAGCTCCTTCAAAAGCAGAACAATTGGGTCTGGGAAGAAGGGATCTTTTTTAGATTAAATCTTGTTGCGACCAACAAAACGTGGGTGATGAGGTGGGGGACTGAATTAAGTCAGGAAGCCAGTTCATCCCTCCTCACCAGGGGCATAAAAATTCGGGGGTGCCCCAGCCAGACGATGACAAATTGAGGGGTCTCGCCTGGATCAACAACTTTGGGGAATCTCACCTGGGGGTGGGTCATAACAAATCTCTGCTTGTAATTTAGTTCTTGGAGACCAGGTATCATTCTGGAAAACCTATGCTACACTCCCTTCATGGCCAACATATCCTTCCTCATGTCTGGTGTCTAGAACTATTCACAGTACTCTAGGGGTAGAATTTTCCCCCTGTCGTCACCCCGCGCCATTTTATGCCTCGGCAAGTGGGCCCCGCCCCTGCTTGTCGAGCCGAAGATTCTCCCCTAGGCGTACCTTTCACCCAAAGGTCACAAGCAGAAATGTTAATTCTGTTTCTCTCTCCACAGATGCTGCCAGACCTGCTAAGTATTTCCACCTTTTTCTTATTTTTACCAAATGTCTTCTGAAAATGCATATAATAGCATGGAACATTAAAGTCAATACTCTTGGAAAAAGGTCATCGACCTCCACAGATGCTGCTGGGCATGTTGAGTGTTTCTAGCATTTTCTATGTTTATCTCAGATTTTCAGTACTTGCAGTATTTTGCTTTTACATCTGAGTTAACTTAGCTTAATCAGGATGACACAATTAATTTTAGCACCCTGGGTAAGAGATGACAAAAGATACCAAAGGCCTGCTTTTAAATAGCAACCCATTTTGGAAATGTAATTTCTAAATCTGAAGATAGGATCAGGTACAGGTACAGGTACAGGGGATATGCAAATTGTTATTGCAGTTCAACAGCCTGCCCACACTCACTGTCATGGCATGGAAGATGACCATTCAATGAAGTACCAGAGGATGTCCAGTGCCCACAGTGCAGTCATCCTTCAGGAGAAGGAAGAAGCATTGGCAAAAAAGAGAAATATTAGTGCTAATCAACAAAATTTTAACTATTTGTGTTAGTACAACCAATGCAGTACTATGTTCCAGTTTACAAATATTTACACTAAATACAGAAAAGCTAAAAAGTACAGTACACTCAGTCGCAGAGGTACTGTATAGGTTAATGAATGCAAGTAAAAGGTTGCTTCATCATAATCAGAATTGTTATAACCACCTTATGCTTCGTGTTTGCTCATTTCTCCTGTTTGGTTATGTGTTTGCCAATATCATACACTAGACTGGAGCTACTATATCCCTTTATAACTGTATCATTTGTATTTTCAACACTTGGCTTTGCCATAAACGGAGCCATAATTTTGTATTTCTGCAATAAAATCTTAAATGGGTATTACATTCAAAAGATTTTATGGGATTAGCCCTCAAATGCACATTGTCTCCATCACAAATCTCCCATGCTTCCATCACCGTAACATCATCTGCCTTCACTCTCATCTCAGCCCATCTGTTGCTGAAACCCTCAGTCATGCCTTTTGTTAACTCCAAATTTGACTATTCCAATGTTCTGCTGGCCAGCCTCCATAAACCTGAGATAAAAGCAAAATGCTGCAGATGCTGGAAATCTGAAATGAAAACAGAAAATGCTGGAAAAACTCAGCAGGTCTGTGGAGAGAGAAACAGGGTTAACGTTTTGAGTCCGTATGAAGAAGAGTCATACGGACTCAAAATATTAACTCCATAAACCTAAGCTGTTGCAAAATTCTGTTGCCCATGTTCTAACCCGCACCAAATCTCACCCGGTTCTCACCAACCTATATTGGCTTCAGGTTCTATTTCCCAACAGCTTCAGTTTAAGATCTCAGCCTCATGTTTAAAATCTTTCATGGACTAGCTTCTCACTATCTCTGAATCCTTCTCCAGCCCTACAATTCCCCCGAGCTCTTTGACTGACTCTGGCTTAGCACCCTCGCCTTTGAATCAGAGGGTTGTGGGTTCATGTCCCACTCCCGGAAACCAAGAACTGTGATTGTACTCAAAAAGAGTTGTAATCTGTGACAGTTGATAACTCGAAAAAGTTTCCTCCCTCCTCCTCTCGCCTGGACCCCATGCTTTGGAATTCCCTCCCTATTCGCCTCCACCTCACGCCCTCTATCTCATCCTATGAGGACCTCCTTTAAACTCACTTTTTTGATCAGATTTTTGGTCACACCTTCTAATATTTCCTTCTCTGGTTCAGCATTCCTTTTTAATGTTCACGTTTTTATGAAGCAGCTCAGGGTTTTTTTATACACTGAAGGTGCTATATAAATGCAAGCTGCTTAAATTAAACTTGCACCAAGTGCTAACATCTATAACGTACACTGACTGAATATCAGTAGGTACTGTAATAATGGGATTTCTAGTGTTATGAATATCTGATTTTATAATTCATATTTTTTTAGAAGAATAACTTTTAGATTGGGGACTGGCATTTTTAAATATAAGTGGAAACACCTGGGCTGAGGAGTTCATCAAACAAGCCTCAGGTAATTACAATTCAAAAGGGAAGTCTGATTGTGTTACTAGGACGGTGGTTAAAGGTATTCACATCTAGGATTATAGTGCCCACTCTGAATCTCTATGGAGGAGATAGTTTGTCTCCAGGCCTCTCGAAGAAGACTTTGAAGCTTGGGTGTAAACCGGGGAGGTTTAAATTATTCATGTAGTTACCCCAGGTCAAAAAAGCTCTGAAAACAACCGGTAAACAATGGGCATCTTGATGGGACCAGTGAGTCTATTAAGATCGCAACTGTCCCCATTAGAGATATAAATTTTAAATGTGAGTCCCAGAATCAAAGGGATGTTTTGAAGAGAAAAACAAAATTAGTTTTGGAACATCCTAGATATGCCACATTGCTACAGAAGTAGGCTACGCAAGGAGGTACTCTTTTGTTTTGGGTTTTATCTCCGTGATTCCACACAAAGGGCAGAATTTTCTGCCAACCGGGCGGGCAGGCCCGACCCAATCTCTGGCGGGCGGGGAGCTGATCCCCGCTGGAGATGCGGGCCCCGCCGCCATTTTAAGTGGGTGGGCCAATTAAGGCCCGCCCAGCGTGACACCCGGTGGGAAGCGCTGTGCGCTTCCTGTGCGGGCAGGGGGGGGATTCCCCAAATGCGAGAGTGCGCTCTTTCGTGCATGCGCACGAAAGAGCGCACATCTCCCTGAGGCAAAGTGCTGCCTCAGGGAGATCGCTGACAGTTGTATAAACATGAAGAATAGAGAAAAAAAAAATCCTTAACATGTCCCCCTCATGTGACAATGTCACATGAGATGGGACATGTTAATAAATTTCATTAAAACTTTATTCAACTTTTTAAATCCCTACATGAAACCTCATCCCGCCAGTGGATGAAGTTTCATGTTTTTTCTATTCCCCGCTGGGGCTCCTGGCCTACCCGCCAACCTTAAAGTTGGATGGGCAGGTCCTTTAATTGTTTTAATGATCCTGTCAATGGCATCAATTGGCCAATGACACGTCGGCAGGCGCACAGCTGATTTGGCTGTGCCCCCGCCTTCCTGAAGATTTAAATGGGGCGGGGGTTCCCCCCCGATGTCATCCCGCATCATTTTGCGTGTCAGCGAGCGGGCCCCGCCCCCTGCTCGCCGACGGCAAAATTTAGTCCAAAGTTTCAGTTGGAACTCTGGAAGCAGCTAGATTGCAGCTTGGAGAAGGCAGAAGGCCAGAAGTTGTAAAACAGCTGGAAGCATAGCAGAGGACTATCAGGAACCAAGGCGGCTTTCGGATTTAAAAGCCTCTAAGCAAAGAATGCGAGTGAGGCCCATGCTTGAGCTGGGGGAATCCACAATCGTGAGCTATTGAAGGAGAACTGGAGGGTCGCTTAGCTGAATGAAGGTCACCTCAGAGAATAGCTGGAACAATGAGGAGAAATTAAAGTGAATTCCAGAGAGCTGTGGCAAACCTTGGTTTGATCCCAGGAGAAGTGAATGAACCATCAAGATCCTTTAACATATATGGGACCTCTTGGGTGGTAGTAAAAGTAGAAAAGGGTTAAAGTGTCAGTGTTTACGCTTTGTTGAGATTTTCAAGTCTGAAGTATTAACAAGCTATGGTTCTAAGTTAGCAGTGATTGCTTTGTGATTACTCTTGTACAGTAAAGCTCTTTTTGTTTAAAACATGAAATCTTGTGGCATAGTTCTTTCAGTTAATAACTGGGAGCTCGAATTTATCTTTAAATATTATCGGTCGCAATGGAGATCATAACACTGGGAAATTGTCCAAATGATCGTTTTGCGCAATCAAATTTGTATCTAGTGAATGGAATTTCTTTGATACCTTTTTCCAACAATACTCAGTCCAAGCCCTTTCCCTGGTTTCTTTTGCAATTCAACAATTAGCAAGTCATACATATCTTCCTCCTTATAATGGCCTTCATCCCTGTAGACTGTCAGTTGTACTTTTTGCGGAGTTTGTCTCAAAACATTTATTGCCTCATCGTGAGTGGCAACTCTCAAATCGATTCCATTAACCTATGGAAACATAATGAAATTTCAAATTACATTGTCAATATAAAAATAAATTCTATGATCTGGAATATCTGCTAACTGGAACTAACAATCAAGTGCTTTTGATGCTTCTTGTGAATGTAAAGCTTTGTTGGAATTTTACTCTCATGTTAAAAACCCAATGATAAATGCATATTAAAGATTGCAACATACTGAAAAGCTTTCTCAGTCACAATCTAACATCTGTAAATTAGATTTCAAGACCTCTTCCTTTACCTCCAATATTTGATCTCCTGCCCATAGTCTGCCATCTTTGGCTGCAGCTCCTTCTTCATAGACTTCATGAATAATTATGGCACCCTGTAAATAAAATTCAAATAAAACAGCACTCAACATAGATCGAACAATTTAATCTATTTGATCGGCAGCTGTCAAAGCTTCCTCTTTGGTCATTACCTTTTCAAAGGCTGATGGAAATAAACACATTTGCTGCCATTTGCAAATCAGCGGTACCACAAGTTTAAAGATGTGTGAAAAACATGAAGAAACTTTTACTAAAGAAACTTGGTGCTATTAGTTATAAGATATCCAGTCATGAGATTACCCCATAAAGCTGCCACATTTAGTATTAATTGTTATGAAGTTTTAAGAAAATTCTGAGCGGTCACAACAAACCTCTGTCTCCTGAGTTGACTAGTGACTATAATAATCCCTCTTTAGTTACACTGAGCTGGGTTAATTCCAAATGTTGAATTTGCTCAACATTATTTCTTTTTAGTTATAGGGATTAATTAACTTATCTGAATATAGGCATTACATAAGCCTGTTTCCAGTCTACTGGTAACTCCCTCATAATGAT
Source organism: Cetorhinus maximus (assembly GCF_964194155.1). Taxonomy (NCBI): domain Eukaryota; kingdom Metazoa; phylum Chordata; class Chondrichthyes; order Lamniformes; family Cetorhinidae; genus Cetorhinus; species Cetorhinus maximus. Next base: position 156,837,792 of record NC_135880.1, on the reverse strand, counting down.
GGTCAATACCTGACTGATCTCCTCTCTAGTCTTCTTCAACACTTTGGGATGAATTCCATCTGATGCTGGATAAATTGGTTTTGAGCCCTACAGCCTGTTTAAGACTTCCAACATGTTTATATCTAAGTTGATCTGGGCAATCTCTATTTTGTGATGGCATGTTTTTCTTATCTTTCCTTGTGAATACTTAGAGAAAATAATAATCAGAATGTTTATTGTCTTGTGCTCAACCTCTATTTTCAGGCTATTTGCATGATTTATGGATCTTGGTTCTTCTCTGACTGTTTGCAGTGCTTTTTAAAAAAAGGATTTTCAACTGAAGCGCAGGGTTCGAAATGTAGTGCTCTGTTCCAAGGGCACTGGTTTATATACTTCGAAAAGTACCAAGAGGCGGAACTTAAACCTTATTTCACAATAACTTAGATTCACAGACACTACTATTGACTTATTTTAACCCTGGTTTGTGGTCAGGTGAGATGTTAAAACTTAAATCCCAACTCACCCGCTTCCAGGTTTACTGGAGACGGGACAAGGAGCAGCCAGCCAACCTATTCCCAGCAGGCAGGTTACCACCTAAATATTATAATGAGGCAAGTAGCCTCCAATCTAAAGTACTTTGCAGGTTTAACTCTGGCTAGGTGGGTTTCTCAGATCTTAGAAAACCCAGCAGCTAAACTGAGGCAGGGACAGCTTCAGGGAAAAGCTAGGCACCTTTCCAGCACTGTGGGAGGAGCAGGAGTGTCATCTGGACCCCCAAGCATATCATCTTGCTTTGGATTGGACACCCCCACACAAAGACCGCAGTGGGTTAGGGGATTGGATCCCCTCACTTGCTGGTGTTAGGGATTGGATCCTCCCACTGACTGGGGTCAGGAATTGGACACTCTCAGCTTCATGCTACTGCTTTTGCCGACACTGGGGTGCTGTTTTGTGTGCATTAGAGTGTTTAAGTTGAAGTTTGGTGAGTGAGGGAACTGGGAGGGTTAATTTAATTTAAAGAGTAATTTCTATATAAAGTCTAGTCTTTTCTTTAATATAGCAATTAGCTTAAAGTTGCTCTTTGGGTTTGGATAAGTTGAGGCTTAGTCCAGCTTTAAATCAGGGGTATATAGGCTTTGCTAGGAGCTGCAGCCAGCTAATTAGATAACTGGCTTAAATTGATTTTCAGAAGCTCGAATCAGGGAGCATAAAAACAGATGTTCTTCAGTGCTGCTTATTTCAGTGCTGTTCTGTGTGTATTAGAGTGATTAAGTTGGAGTTTGGTGAGTGAGGGAGTTCAGTGAAGAAGGAAGGGGATGATCCTTTCATTGTCTACCTTCCCTTAGCCTCCGTAGCTGGCTCCTTACTTTGCTATGGGGGAAGCCCATTAACCAAAGGAGGTTTGGAGAGGGAGCCCATAGAGCAGAGGGCAAAGAGAGAGCTGGAAATTTACAGATTAAATGTAAAAGTGACATCACAGGAGTCCCTTAAGTTGATTGGTTGGTAAGTATAGGCCTTTTTGAACTCAGTACAAAGGAGACGATTTTGGTTGGTAAGTATAGGCCTTTCCGGACTCAGCAGAGAGGAGACGATTGGTGAGTGACAGGTGAGTTATTATATTATACTATTCTGTAGTAAACACTTTATATAAGGTTTAAGGTATGTCAGCGCAGTTCAGCCATGCGGAATGTGCATCCTGAGGGATGTGGGAATTCATGCAGGCACAAAGCGCTCTCGGTGACAACAACTGCCGGAAGTGTCACCAGATGCAGAAGCTTGAGCTCTGGGTTGCAGAACTTGAGTGGCAGCTGGACTAACTGTGGTGCCTCCATAAGGCTGAGGATGACATGGAACATGTTTAGAGAGGTGGTCCCAAGAAGTACATAGTCAGAGAGGGAACAAGTGACCGCCAGAAAATCTAAGAGAAACAGGCAGGTAGTACAGAAATCCCTTGAGGCTATCTTGCTCTCTAACTGCTTTTCCATTTTGGATACTGGTGAACGAGATGGTTCCTCACAGGGCTTGTAGCAAGAGCCAAGTTTGTGGCACCACGGGTGGCTCAGCTACACAGGAGGGGAGTAGGAAGAGTGGAAGTGCTATAATGGTAAGGGATTCCATATTCAGGGGAGCAGACAGGCATTTTGTGGCCGTAAACATGACTCCAGGATAGAAACTAGGAGCAAGAGTAGGCCATTCGGCTCTTCGAGCCTGCTCCGCCATTCAATATGATCATTGCTGATCCTCTATCTCAATGCTATATTCCCGCTTTCTCTCCATACTCCTTGATGCCCCTAATATCCAAACAATTATCAAATTCTTTCTTGAATACGCTCAGTGACCTGGTCTCCACAGCTTTCTGTGGTAGAGAATTCCATAGGTTGACCACCCTATGAGTGAAGAAACTTTTCCTCATCTCAGTCCTAAATAGCCAGCCCTGTATCCTGAGACTGTGGCCCCTTGTTCTAGACTCCCCAACCAGGGAAAACATCCTCCCTACATCCAGTCTGTCTAGCCCTGTTAAAATTTTATTTCAATCAGATCCCCTCTCATTCGTCTAAACTCTAGTGAATACAGGCCCAGCTGAACCAATCTCTCCTCATACGGCAGTCCTGCCATCCCAGGTATCAGCCTAGTGAACCTTCGCTGCACTCCCTCTATGGCAAGTATATCCTTTCTTAGGTAGGGAGACCAAAACTGCATGCAATACTCCAGGTATTGGTCTCATCAAGGCCCTGTATAACTGCAGGGAGACATCCCTACTTCTGAACTCAAATCCTCTTGCAATGAAGACCAAAATACCACAGAGCAGCTGCAGGATATTCTTTTGTTGGAGGGTTAACAGACAGAAGTTGTGGTCCACACTGGGGACCAATGACATAGGTAAGAAAAGGGATGGGGTCCCGAAAGCAGATTTTAGGGAGCTAGGAAGGGAATTAAAAAGCAGGACCTCAAGAGCAGTAATCTCAGGATTACTCCCAGCACCACATGCTAGTGAGCATAAGAATAGAAAGATTGAGCAGCTCAACACGTGGCTGGAGAAATGGGGTAGGAGGGAAGGTTTTCGATTTCTGAGGCATTGGGACCGGTTCTGGGGCAGGTGGGACCTGTAGAAGCAGGGAGGGTTGCAACTTAACAGGACTGGGACAAGTGTCCTTGTGGGGAGGTTTGCTAGTGTTATTGCGGAGGGTTTAAACTAGATTGGCAGGAGGATGGGAAACTGAGGGGAAATTCAGAGCGAAGGGGAGAAAACCTGGCAGTGGAGAGTAGAGAGGTATTAACTAATAAGGAGTTCATATCAGAGAGTAGTATCAAGGTTAATAGAATACTTGGAGAGTTTGATAAGAATTAGAGAAGGCAACAGTAAGTCATTAGAAGGGGTCAGAATAAGGGGGGGTGGGGGGGGGGGAGTAAAAAAGCTTAAATCAGGGCTAACGTGCATGTATGTGAATGCACGGAATGCGGTTAATAAGAATGGTGAACTACAAGCACAGGTGGACAAATGGAACTATGATAATATTGCTACAACAGAGACCTGGCTCAAAGGAGGGAAGGACTAGCCGTTAAATATTCTTGGGTACAAGGTGTTTAGAAGAGATGGGAAAGGAAGAAATGGGGGGAGGGGGAGTGGCAGTATGTGATTAAATATGGCATTACAGTACTGGAGAGAGAGAATGTTCCGGAGGGGTCAAGGACGGAATCTCTCTGACTAGATGTAATGGGAAAAGTGCAATAACGTTAATCCGTGTAGTATATAGACCACCAACCAATGAAAGGGATGTAGAGAAACAAATTTGCAAAGAAATTACAGAGAGGTGCAAGAATTATAGAGTAATTATAATGGGGGATTTCAATTATCCAAATATAGACCGGGATAGGAATAGTGCAAAGGGACAAGAGGGGCACGAGTTCCTGGAACAGTTCAAGATAATTTTCTGCAGCAGTATGTTTCCAGTTCAACAAGAGGACATGCACTGTTGGACCTGGTTATGGGGAATGAGTTGGCCCAAGTGAATCAGTGGGACAGCATTCTGGGGACAGTGACCATTGAGTCATAAGGTTTAGGTTGGCCATGGAAAAGGACAAGGAACAATTCAGAGCAGGGATAATTAATTGGGGAAAAGCCAACTTCGATGGGAAGAGAATGCATCTGAATCGAGTGAGTTGAAATCAAATGTTGGCTGATCAACGAACCACCTTCAAAGAAAAAGTACTGCAGGCAATGTCAAGGTATATTCCCTTGGAGGGAAAGGTTGGAAAAATAAATGCATTGTGCTCAGGATGATGACTGAGATAGAGGTAAAGATGAAAATGAAGAAGTGTGCGTATGACAGATGTCAGGTAGAAAATACAATGGAGAATCAGGCAGAATATAGAATGACCGGGGGTAGTGAAGAAGCTAATAATGCTCTCGTCTGGACCTGAAATTTGTTAATTTTGCTTCCAATTTCCACCCCTCCATCATTTTCACATGGTCCATCAGTGACACTTCCCTTCCCTTCCTTGACTTCTCTGTCTTTATTTCTGGTGATAGACTGTCCACCAATATTCATTACAAGCCTACCGACTCCCACAGCTACCTCGACTACAGCTCCTCACACCCCGCTTCCTGTAAGGATTCCATCCCATTCTCTCAGTACCTTCGCCTCCATCGCATCTGTTCTGATGATGTTACTTTCCAAAACAGTTCCTCTGACATGTCTTCCTTCTTCCTTAACCGAGGTTTTCCACCCACGGTGGTTGGCAGGGCCCTCAACCGTGTCTGGCCCATCTCCCGCGCATCCGCCCTCACACCTTCCTCTCCCTCCCAGAACCATGATAGGGTCCCCCTTGTCCTCACTTATCACCCTACCAGCCTCCGCATTCAAAGGATCATCCTCTGCCATTTCCGCCAACTCCAGCATGATGCCACCACCAAACACATCTTCCCTTCACCCCCCAGCGGCATTCCACAGGGATCGTTTCCTCCGGGACACCCTATTCCACTCCTCCATCACCCCCTACACCTCAACCCCCTCCCACAGCACCTTCCAATGCAACCGCAGATGCAACACCTGCCCCTTTACTTCCCCCCTTCTCACCGTCCAAGAGCCCAAACACTCCTTTCAAGTGAAGCAGCACTTCACTTGCACGTCCCTCAATTTAGTCTACTGCATTCGCTACTACCAATATGACCTCCTCTACATTGGAGAGACCAAATGCAGACTGGGTGACCGCTTTGCGGAACACCTTCGGTCTATCCGTAAGCATGACCCAGACCTCCCTGTCACTTGCCACTTCAATACACCACCCTGCTCTCATGCCCACATGTCCGTCCTTGGCCTGCTGCAATGTTCCAGTGAAGCTCAACGCAAACTGGAAGAACAGCACCTCATCTTCCAACTAGGCACTTTACAGCCTGCCGGACTTAATATTGAGTTCAACAACTTCAGATCATGAACTCCCTCCTCCAACCCCACCCACTTTCTGATCCCCCTTTTTCTAATTATTTATATTTTTAAAATATATTTTTCTTTTCCCACTTATTTTTTAAAAAATGTATTCCCATCCATTGTTTCATCTCTACCTTTTAGCCTATTTCTATCCCTTTCCCCCCACCCCACCAGGGCTATTTGTCACTTGCTCGTCCTGCTTTCTACCCTTAATGTCACCATTAGCACATTTCTTAGCTAATATCACCACCGTCAACACCCCTTTGTCCTTTTGTCTATGACATCTTTGGCAATCTCCTCTTTGCCTCCACCTATTACTAGCCCTCTATCCAGCTCTACCTGTCCCACCCTCCTCAACCAGCTTATATTCCACCTCATTTCTATTTTTCCTCAGTTCTGATGAAGAGTCATACGGACTTGAAATGTTAACTGTGTTCCTCTCCACAGATGCTGTCAGATCTGCTGAGTTTTTCCAGCTATTTTTTTTTTGTTTCAGATTTCCAGCATCCGCAGTATTTTGATTTTATAATTAAGGAAAGCAAGGAGAGAGCATGAAAAGAGATTTGCAGCTAACATAAAAGGGAATCCCAAGGTCTCCTATAAGCATATAAATGACGAAAGGATGGTAAAAGAGTAGGTCCGATTAGGGATAAAAAAGGGGACTTGCACGTGCAGGCAGGAGAAATAGTGGATGTATCAAATAAGTACTTTGCATCTGTCTTTACAAAGGATGAAGATGCTACAAGGTCGAGGTGTAACTGGCACACTTAAAAGAATTTATAATCGAGAAGGAGGTGGTGTTAGAAAAGCTATCTTTACTTAAAATAGCTAAGGTACCAGGACCGGATGAGATGCATCCAAGGTGAGGGAAGTGAGAGTGGAAATTGCAGAGGTACTAGTGATAATCTTCCAATCTTCTTTAGCCACAGGGGTGGTGCCGGAAGGACTGGAGGATTGTGAATGTTGCACCCCTTGCTCAAAAAGGGGTGCAAGGATAAAGCTGGAAACTAGACAGGTAGGGAAACTTCTGGAAACTATAGGTCGGGGCAAAATCAATAATCATTTAGATAAGTGCAGTATAATTAAGAAAAGCAAGCATAGATTAATTAAGGGAAAATCATGTTTAACTAACTTGGGAGTTTTTTGGGGAGTTAACAGAGAAGGTTGATAAGGACAATGCTATTGATGTGGTATATATGGATTTTCAAAAAGCATTTGATAAAGTGCCACACAATGGACTTCCGAGCTTATGGAATAAAAGGGAAATAGGCCCTTGGATAAGAAATTAGCTGAGTGACAGGAAACAGAGAATAATGATAAATGGTTGTTTTTCAGATTGAAAGAAGGTTTGTAGTGGAGTACTCCAGGGGTCAGTGTTGGAAGCCTTGCTCTTCCTGATATATATTAATGAACTAGACTGTGTTGTGCAGGGCATGATTTCAAAATTTGCAGATGATACAACATTTGGAAATGTTGTCAACTGTGATGAGGATAGCCCTGAACTTCAACAGGACATAGACATGTCGGTAGTCTGGGCAGAGAAGTGGCAGATGAAGTTCAATACAGAGAAGTGTGAGGTGAAGCTTTTGGCAGGAAGAATATGAAGAGACAATAGTCCAATGAAGGGAGAAACTCTAAAGGAGGTGCAGGAATAGAGGAACTTGGTGTATATGTACATAGGTCATTGAAGATGGCAGGGCATGTTGAGAGAGCATTTAATAAAGCACATAGCATCTTAGGCTGTATTAATAGGGGCAATGAGTACAAGAGTAAGGGCGTCACATTGAACTTGTATAAGACACTCGTTAGGCCTCATCTGGAGTACTGCATCCAGTTCTGGGTGCCATACTTGAGGAAGGATGTGAAGGCATTGGAGAGAGTACAGGAGATTCACAGGAATGATTCCAGAGATAAAGAACTGTAGCTATGAGGATAGATTGGAGAGGAAACTTGATGGATTTAAAATCCTGAGGGGGTAAGCACAGGGTAAATAGTGAGAAACTGTTCCCACTCAGTACAGCATAAAGAACTAGAGGACACAGATTCAAAATAATTGGCAAAAGGAGTAAAAGTGATGTGAGGAAATTTTTTTTCACCCAGAGGGTGGTTGGAGTCTGGAATGAACTTCCTGAGAGGGTGGTGGAGGCAGGTTTGATTGAGGTATTGAAAAGGGAATTGGATTGCTATCTGAAAAGAGAAAATGTGCAGGGTTATAGGGATAAGGCAGGGGAGCGGGGCTGTGTTGAATGCTCTATCAGAGAGCCAGTGCAGACTCAATGGGCCAAATGGCCTCCTTCTGCACTGTAAAGATTCCATGATTCATAGGGTGGAATTTTCTGCGCCCGTTGGCGTCAGCATCATGCTGGGCGTGAGCGGACAATATGGCGGGAAGTACAAAAATCAGTTTTATGACGCATTAAACCAGTTTGCAATTGACCGATGCGCCCGTTTCCCGCCGCTGCACGTCTGGAAGTTCATTTTAAGACATCTGCATATCGTTATAAGCCCTGCTCACTGGAATCATCCCCCCACGCTGGATCATCCGGGCACGTTGGCGTGTTTCATAACTGAACATAAGCAACTTGCACTTGGTGAGCTGCACTTTGCTCAGGACTTTGGGGCTTATTTGCCTGCCTTGCTTTGGGCAGCTCTCGCGGTCATCAGCACCAGGCTTCACAAGCAGCACCACATCACTTTTAGGGGTCTCACAGGCAGGTCTCTACCTACCAGACCAGCTGTGAGGTGGGCGTGGCTTTTCAATGGTTGCAGGGTTATAGCTTGCTTGGGGCAGCGGTATAGCTGGCCTAAGGTAAGGGAAGAGGTTGCAGGGCTGGGGCATTACTGGGAAAGGCGGGTATCCCAGAGTATGTGTGGGGACACATGTTGATCTGTGCAAGTGGCCTCAAGAGGATGAGGGCTGAGGAGGCAGTCTGCAGAGGAGATTAGTCCACATGGAGATGTAAGGGTGAGAGAGTGAGTGGTGATGTCCCTTGAGCTGGCAATGAGTGAGATGCCAGTGAATGTGTGGTGAGCTTGTGAGTTTAGAGTGGTGACATGGTTGCCCTACCCTGATGGCAAGGATGAGAACATTCATCCTTTTTCTGCACTGGATTGCGAACCTCTTCTGTGCATATTTGGCACTGACCACCTCTGCCACTGCCTCCCAAGCCGGCGTGGTGACACTGATTAGCCTCCTGCAGCCAGAGCCAGGGTAGAGGACATCACGGCAGTCTCCAATAGTGTCCAGGAGTCCCAGGGATGTGTCACTGAATTGGGGAGCCGCAGTCTCCTAGCCTTGTGGGGCCCTGCCTTCTGAGCAGCAGTCCTGGCGTGGTGGGCGAATCAATGAAACAGCATGTTTCCTGGGAATGTGTGATTAATGAGGTGGGATTGGGACAATATGGCGTGAAAAGCCACCTTTCCTGTCCGCTACTGTATTTAGTGCAAATGTGGGACGATTCCACCTATGGACTCCAGACTGCAAGTATCAGCTGCAGCCTCCCTAACTGGGGCTGTGGCCTGCTCCAGAGAAGTCCCCACCCAACTAGCAGCCAACCTTGTCAAGGGGCAGGAGACCTGGCAAAAAAAAGTATCCTTGTGGAGTCAAAACTTCATAGCACACAGTGAAATCCTTTCCCATTTCAAGCTCTGACCTCCTGCCTATGCAACTAGCCTCTGTCAAGCTTGGGCCATGAGAGCACATTTTCCTCTTATGCTTTGCTGTAAAAGATCACCTGAGCACAGGATATTGAGTGAAGTTGGGCAGGGATGGTCTTGGAGATTTAACAGAGACTTAGTTTTGCATTCATTTAAGCTAACAGATGAAAAATTGGGCAAGCTCTGCCAAATGTATGTGATCCTCCATGGCCAATCTTCTATGGGCTGCATCCAGCAAATCATTTACACTCAAGTGCAAAAAGGGAAACATTTACCTCAATGCTTTTCTACTCTAAGCATCTGAAACTTCCATTCATTTGCTTCTGCATTTCTTCTTCCTTCTGAAATTTTCCATCACATTGTGGCTGATGATTGGTATGTCAAATTAATTTCAAAATAGTACACAAATACAAAAGGAATCTTGCAGAAGAAAATATACTGGCATTAGGAAATATCAGACTAATTACAATAGATAACATGCTTTCTTTCCAAATGCAGTATAAAATACAAAGCAGTACTGATCATAATCTTAGCAAACAACATATTCGATGTGCATTTGTACTGCTTTACAAAATGAACAATAAGAAACAATTTGAAAAGTGTGGGTACCAAAACTTAGGGGATTAATCCCATCAATTATACTCACCAATAGTGTATCTGCCCCTCCGACAATGCTCAGCCCAAGTCCAGTGCGTCCTTTGGAAATTTCAATGGTTGTTTCTCGTCCAGGGACAATTGGACAAGTTGACATGTCTATTGTTGATGAACCAGGGGTTGAAGCTCTGCTTGAGCCTTCAATTACAATTAAAACAAATTCTATTCTCGTTGCATGAAATGACTAGAATATAAACTATTTGACTCAAAAATGTGTCTATTAATAAATATCTGTCAATTTGGAGAAACTTTAAAATAATCTTTTCTTTAAGATATGAAATACAATTAAAAGCACACTGGTTAAGGGTACACTGTTCACATCTTATTTAAAGAACCATAGAAAAGTTACGACGCAGAAAGAGGCCATTCAGCCCATCATGGCTGTGCCAGCCAAAAAAGAGAAAAAAAAAAGAAACTAGCCACTCATTTTAATCCCACTTTCCAGCACCAGGTCCGTAGCATTGCAGGTTACAGCATTTCAGGTGCAGATCCAGGTGCTTTTTAAGTGAGTTGAGTGTTTCAGCCTCAACCACCAATTCAGGCAGTGAATTCCAGTCACCCACCACCCTCTGGATGAAAACGTTTTTCCTCATGTCCCCTCTAATCCTTCTACCAATCACTTTAAATCTATGCCCCCTGGTAATTGACCCCTCAGCTAGGGAAAACAGGTATTTTCTGTAAACCCTATCTAGGCCCCTCATAATTTTTTACACCTCAATTGGGTCACTGCTCAGCCTCCTTTGTTCTAAGGAAAACAACCCAAGCCTATCTAATCTTTCCTCATGGCTGCAATTTTCAAGCCCTGGCAACACTCTTGTAAATCTCCTCTATACTCTCTCCAGAGCAATTATGTCCTTCTTGCAATGTGGTGAACTCTACATAAAATTCCAGCTGTGGCCGAAGCAGTTCCTTATAGAGTTCCAGCATTGCATCCCTGCTTTTGTATTAAATATCTCATCCAATTAAGGAAAGCATTCCATATGCTTTCTTTACCACCTTATCCACCTTTCCTGCCACCTTCAGGCACCTGAGGACATGCAATCCAAAGTCATCACTTCCTAAACCCCTCTCAATATCCTCCCATTTATTGAGTATTCCCTTTCTTTGTTTTCCCTCCCCAAATGCATTACCTCATACTTATCTGGATTGAATTCCATTTGCCTCTTTTCCGCCCACTCAACCAAACCACTAATATAATTATGGAGACAACAGCTATCGTCTTTACTATCAACTACACAGTCAATTTTTGTGTCATCTGCAAATTTCCTAAGCATGCCTCCCATGTTTAAGTCCAAATCATTAATACATACAACAAACAGCAAGGGCCCTAACATTGAGCCCTGTGGAACATGACTGGAAGCTACTTTCCATATGCAAAAACATCCATCGACCATTACCCTTGGTTTCCTGTCACTGAGCCAATTTTGGATCCAACTCGCCACCTTCCCCTGTTCCCAGGGGATCTCACTTTTCTCACCAGTTTGCCATGTGGGACCTTGTCAAATGCCTTACTAAAATCCACATAGATAACGTCCACTACACTACCCTCATCAATCTTCCTTGTCACTTCTCAAAAAATTTGATTAAGTTAGTAAAACACGATCTTCCCCGAACAAAACCATGCTGACTATCCCTGATCAATTGGGCCTTTCTAAGTGACAGTTTACCCTGTCTCTCGGAATTGTCTCCAATAATTTTCCCACCACCGAAGTCAGACTGACTGGCCTATAATTTTCTGGCCTATCCCTCGCACCCTTTTTAAATAATGGTACAACGTTCGCAGACCTCCAATCCTTTGGAACCTTGCCTGTATCTAGAGAGGATTAGAGAATGATCCTCAGATCATCTGCTATTTCCTCTTTGGCTTCCTTCAACCGCCTGGGATACAATCCATCCAGCCCTGGTGATTTATCCACTTTCAAGGATGCCAGTCCCTCCAGTACTTCCTCTCTCACTATGCTTACTGTATCCAATATTTCACATTCCTTTTTAACTAGAATGTCTGCATTATCCTTCTCCTCAATGAAGGCAAAGACAAAGTACTCATTGAGAACCCTGCCCACATCTTCAGCATCAACGCATAAGTTACCATGTACATCTCTGATAGGTCCTAACCTTTCCTTAGTTACTCTCTTGCTCTTATTGTACTGGTAAAACATCTTTGGGTTTTCTTTGATTTTATCTCCCAATATCTTTTCGTATCCTCTCTTTGCTTCCCTAATTTCCTTTCTTGCTTCACCCCTGTACTTTCTATAGTCCTCTAGACCTTCTACAGTGTTAAACTTTTTGTGACTGTCGGAGCATGCACGCAAAAGAACGCTTCAATCTCCCCAAGGCAGCTCCGTGCCTCAGGGAGATTGAAGGGCTTCTGAAGTTATTAAATAAAAGGTTTAGAAATATATTTCAACATGTCCTCTCACGCGACTGTGTCACATATGATGGGACATATTTTTATATTTATGAAAATTTTAAAATTTATTTAATAAAAGCTTTAGGAAACTCATCCCGCTCGTGGATGAGGTTTCCTAAAAAACGCGAAGGCCGCTTGGGCTTTTCGCCTGCCCGCCAACCTTAAGGTTGGACGAGCAGCGTTTACAATAACCTTAATTAGATCCTTAATGGCTTTAATAGGCCTCTTACATATCGGTGGGCGTGCAACTGACTCTGTCGCGCGCCTGCCGAGCGAAACATCGCTACTCAGCACGATGACATCGGGATGCACGCCCGACGTCATCGCACATAGTTTTAAGCGTTGTTGTGTCGGCCCTGCCCCCGCATGCCGACTGAAAAATCCTGCTCTATGTGATTTGACTGCTCCTATGTCCCATGTGACATATGCAATTTGATGATTTTAGTTAAGTTTATTTGTCACAAGTTGATACCTCCCATCTTTGACACTGAAAATTTTACAATCGAGTTCATCTAACCTCGACAGAGTAGATGTCAGTACGTCAGTTCTTACTGATGTCGTTCAATGTAAGTGAAATATAATTTGCAGTGACTACCAGAAGTAGGCAATTAACCCAAAAGGTTTGAGTAGAATATACATTTTCACACATACATATGATTATCTCATTATGATTCTCTGCCTTTGCGGCAGTGATATAGATAAGGAACAGATTCAAGTTTCGAAGTCAGATAAGACTAGGAAGATGGCAGTGACCAAGCAACATCAGCCTCTGAGAGCCACCAATGCAACTGAAGGTAAATCAGAAAGTACAAATGCCCTGGATCTTTCTCCTTAATTTGTTCATAGAAAGTGGGCACAGAAGGCAATTCAGCCCATTATGTCAGTGCCGGCTCTCTGCAAGAGCAACTCTGCTACTTCCACCCAGGCCCTTTCCTTGCAGCCATGCATTCTTTTTTCTCTTTAGGTGCTTATCTAATTTCCTTTTGGAAGACGGAATCATTTTTGGATTGAATCTGCCTCCACCACACTCTCGGGCAGTGCATTCCAGATCTTAACCACCAGCTGCATAAAAAATTTCTTTCTCATGTCACGTTGGCTCTTTTGGCAATCACCTAAAATCAGTGTCCTCTGGTTTTCCAACCTTCCAACAATGGAAAATTACTCCTATCTATTCTGTCTAGACACCTTATGATTTTGTATACCTTTATCAAATCTCGTCTCAACCTTCTCTTCTCTAAGGAGCTTCTTCAATTTATCCATATAAGCAAAGTACCTCATCTTGGAACTATTCTCGTAAAACTAATCTGTACCTTCCTTGAAGCCTTCAAATCCTTTTTAAACTGTGGTGCTCAGAATTGGACACGATGCTCTAGTTGAGGCCGAACCTGTGTTTTATAAAGGTACATCGTAACCTCCTTTGCTTTTGTACTCTATGTGTCTATATATAAAGTCAATACATTTATTGCCTGTCCTTGGTTGCCCTGAATTTGTGATAGTGATTTTCCTTCTTTACCCACCGCAATCCTTGGTGATGATGCTCCTTTATTGATTAACTTTATTTCTATTTATGTGAGCCATCTGTTGTGTGGAGGTAGGGTAATGTGGGCTATGCGGGTGAAAAGGTCAATGATAAAAAAAATCAAATGTCATGCTTGTTGACACTTGATCCTACTACAACACTTCCACTGTTGTAAAATACCTCAGGGGTTAAACTGCATAACCCTCAGATATGACAGCAGGGATTGTGACGTGATTAAACTGCACCTGTTCTTTGAACTACAGGCAAGATACCAACTTTGTGCTGCCTGCTCGCATCTGTGATTTCTGCATGCATGCATCACTTCCTGTGCTGTTTATTGGCTGCATGCATCAGCAGAAGGCTCAATATCATTTATGCCTAGCACTATCTAAAGCTAGCCTGCACCACCAAATGGGGAAGTGCATTGCAGATGCTGGTCATTCTGAGTTCATTAAGGCTATTATGCTGTGGACGAATTGACAATGGCTGACCATGGGAGAGCGCATGCACTCAGATTTTCAAACGCTGCATTGGATGCCTTCGTGGAAAGAGAGAGATGATCCATATCCTTGGGGGTGGACTGGAGGCCCTCCACACACATACTCAGAGGCAGTGACAGTCAAAGTCAATGCCAGGAGTGAGCCTCAAGGACCTAGGTGCAGTGCCGCATAACTTTAAAAATCTCATGTAAGTTGTCGAGATCAGTGCATGCATCTTCAAATGCCGTATCCTACCAACTGCACTACTAGCCAATCCACTGCTCAATTCACTCCATCTCCATTACTCAGCTACCAACAATCTTTGTCAATCAGGTCTAATAGCGTTGTCACATCTAAAAGCCTGTCCACATTGGCAAGTACTCAACAATGACACTCACACCACCCAAACAAATTGCATGACACTCACTGACACACTCTCCTCTTTCTTGCAGAAGGTGGCCCACAATATCTTCCAAGGTTCATTGAATTGTAGCAAAAGCCAGGAAAAATATTCCAGAAACAGACCTGTGAGTAAAAACAGAAAGTGCTGGAAAAACTCAGCAAGTCTGGCTGCATCTGTGAACAGAGAAGCATTGGGTGGAAGCATCCCAGATTTGCACTAAGTGGTAGCGGGTGGGGAAAAAGACGTTTTACCCGCTGGCCGCAATGGCAGGTTTTCGCGCTGTATTGTCCCAGTCCCACCTCATTCCCAGGAAATACACAATTTCAATGGCAGGCAGCCTCTGATTAACCTGCCACACCATCTCCTCGCCACTTCCTCACACTGGGTGCCATATTTAAAGTTCAACCGTGTGCGCACCTCTCAGTGCTTCCAGCCCAGGACTGCTGCACAGAAAAGCAAGAAAACTGCAGCCTCCGATTCAGTGACACATTCCTGGGATGTCTTCTGGACACCGTTGGAGCCCGCCGTAATGTCCTCTACCCTTGCTCTGATCGCAGGAGGCTCATCAGTGTCACCACTGTGGCTTGGGAGGCAGTGGAAGTGGTGGTCAGTGCAGGCGCTGCACAGAAGAGGCTCGCAATCCAGTGCAGAAAGAGGACGAATGATCTCATCCTTGCTGCCAAGGTAAGGCAGCCATCTTATCGCTCTAAACTCACATACTCACAAGGCCATCACACATTCACTGGCATCTCACTCACTGCTAGCTCAAGGGACATCACCACTCACTATCCCACATACACCCTCACATCTTCATGTGGACTCATCTCCTCTGGAGACTGCCTCCTCAGCCTTCACCCTCTTGAGGCCACTTGCTCAGATCAACATATATCCCCACAAACACCCTGGGATACCTTCCTTCCCCAGTAATGCCCTAGCCCTATAGCCTCTTCCCTTGCCTGAGGCCACTTCTCCCCCATCTCCAAGCAAGCCCTAGCCCTGCACCTGTTGAAAAGCCACCACTGCATTATGGCTGGTTTCGTAAGGAGAGACCTGCATGTGAGCTACCTTCTTTACAAATATGTCAGAAATGTGAGATGTGTCGTGTTTGCCATATTGGTACTTAAAAGGCCTCGAAGTAGCCATAATACAGTTACTATAGAGTGCTTTTTTACCCTCTCCTCTTCATGTTACAGGACACAACAGCATACAATGGTGGTTACAGAAGATATGACTGTCAATACAGCAGAGAAACTTTGAGCAGACAAAAAGATTTTTGGAAGTGCACTGAAGCTGTAGCGCAATCTCAAAGTTTGGACAACAAATCATTCAAATCTTCTGTCATTACTTTATGTCATCCACTTAAGTCTGTTACAACCTTCTCAATAAACAGTAAATCCTCGTTTAATGTTAACTTGCTTAACGTTGTTTCACTTGAACATTGTTAATAGTGTTAGTATATCCATTTAATGTTGCCACTTTCACTTTGAAGTCATTTGCTACAGACTTCCTCTTCTGTGGCCTGCCTAGGCACAAAACTTTCCCTGCAGCTCTCCGCTCTCACCCTCGGTCCCTCTTTCCCGCCCCGCTGCCGCCTTTGCCTCGTGACGTTGCTCTCCGGCTTGCCTACACCACCTCCCCCACCGACCGACGTTACTCTCCAGCCTGCATCCACCCTCTTGAAGTTGCCCTCCAGCCTGCTCCCAACTCCCTGATGTTGCTCTCTGGCCTATCTCCCCATCATGCCTCATGCCCTCTGTTTTTACCAGGTCTATTTTCAGCTGCTCGGCTCTAGGCTTCACTGGTCTCGTCATTCCTGGCTCTGGTTCTGAACTGTAGTTCCAGGGCTGCATCTAGTGGTAGAAGTTAGTCAGTGCAGGTAGTGCCAGGATTCCAACAGCTTTCTGCACCCGACCAAGTTCTGCTAATAGATGGTGCCTAGTCAATCTAAAATTACTAAGTAATTTTAAATTTAAAAAATTGTAATTTAAATTGTGTAATTTAAAAAAAATTATATCATGTATTGCATTTATTTAATATTTAATAATTTATTTTATTTTGTACATTATTTCAGCTAGGAATGCACAGTACTGCACACGTACGGTACTGTATGTCAACTTATACTTTTTTTTCTGGGCAAAAGATGTCAGAAGGAACCTTACTCCAGCTTTAACATTGATTCCTATGGGAACCCACAATTCACTTAAAGTTGTAATTTTCATGAATGCAACCACAATTTTAAGTGAGGACTCCCTGTACTCTCAATCTGTGCTCATCATTTAGACTAAAGTGTTCTGTATAGATCCTAAATATTTCATTAGGCTTTAGTCTACATATTGGAAAGCTTGGTTCCTAACCACTGAGAAAACATCTTTTTAGAATGATTCTCTATGACTAAAAATAAAAACAAGCATTTATACAACGTCTTTAACACAGTAAAATATCTCAGGGTCTTTCATAGGTGAGCTGTCAATATTTGATACTGAGCCACATAAGAAGATATTAGGACCGGTCACCGAAGATTTGGTCAAAGAGGTAGGTCCTAAGAAGCATCCTAAGCAGGGGAGAGAGGTGGAGAGGGTTAGGGCAGGAAATACAGAGGTTAGGGCCTGGACAGTTCAAGGCATAGAGAATAGAGAAGCAAAAGAAATTGGGGATGCACAAGAGACCAGATAACACTTGAAACACAAAGTATTTGTATTTTAGATTGTTACTTACCCTTATTGATAGGATCTGTATCAGGTGAGACAGCAATATTGTGCACTGAAGGAGACTGAATGTTTTTAGAATCTGACAAAGCAGTGACCGTAGGTGGTGTCTGAGATAGCTGCATATTCACATCATCCAAACTGATGGTTAGTTTCACTGTATTCTTTGCTTTCTTCAGCAAATTTATAACCTAGGAAAATCCCAGCAATTTATTAATACTCAAACGTAACTAATTTAAATTAATTGATGTGTTGAAAAAAGAGACAAGAGAAAAGTTGACTGTACTCAACTAACCAGTGCTTGCAAACTCAGAACATAATGTCTAACATTAGATGCGATTCCGTGGTTGGGCAGCATTTGCTGAACAATCCTAATTGTGCTAATTAGACTAATAACCAATTTAAGATTATCAGTTGTGCTCGCAATGTAGCTCACTTATGCTTGCTAGAAGCTACATATATTCATATGCAGGGACAGTCTCTGCAAACAAAAGGAACATGTCTAGATATTGCACCTTCTTTGAATAAACAAAAGCACGGAAGATAATAGCTCCATAGTGCATGTGCCATGGCAACATCTTGACCGTCTGAGCTGACTTGCCAACCAATCAGCACCCTTTTTCTCATGCAGTATAAATTGTTGATCCCTTTGAAATTTGGCATTCTTGCGTCTGTCCTGATGAGTGCAAGACAAAAAGCTTCGACACCAAGTCTCTTTTTTCAGCAATGCTCAAGTGATTACAAGCTTATAAAAAAAATACTGAAATATTTCATAGTAATCAATTATGGAATATCATGCAATCAGCTTAAAGCAACATTACAATCATTATTCCTTCAATGTTGATGTCATCACACGCCTACACAGAGTGCACCGCTGTCACCCATCATTGCATATACTGTAATCAAAATTAATCAGTTCAAAGCACAATACAATCATGAGATAGTGGCACATATAATCAAACAAAAAGAACACACTGATTTCAAGATTGCAATTTGATCTCTGAGTTTAAATTGTGGTTGTAAACTACACTGGTTTCTCTGAAATAAAATGACAGGAACTGTAGAAACATACAACAGGTTAGTTCAGTCAGCATCTGAAAGGGAAAGGCAGGCTAATGTTTTAGATGGGGCTCTTCACCAGAGCAGCTAAAATTTCTCTTTAAAGTTATACTTGATGAGATCATTGTTTCGCTGCATCATTCCCACATACTCAAGGCCTATTCAGGCCATTAAAAGGGTAATTGAATGAAATTTTTCGCTGCCTGTCCAACCTTGCGGTTGGCGGGCTAGCAAAAAGGCCAAGTGGCTCTTTGCATTTTTTAAGGAAACTTCATCCACAGGCGGGATGAGGTTTTCAGCAGCAAAAAAAAAAAAAAAATTAATTAATAACATTTCCCTGCTCATGTCTTATAACATTTAAGAAAAATTTATTTTTAATTTTCAAAACTCTTCATCTCTCTGAGGCAGCTCTGTGCCTCAGGGAGCTTTTCCAGCGTGCACCGCGCACATGTGCGAAGTTCACACTCGCCCTCCTACACCCCCCACACAGCCAGCACTCACCACGACTCATGTGGGTGGGTCTTAATTGGTCCAGCAGTGTGAAATCGCGCTCCGGCCCCGACTGCGGGCAGCGGTCGGCTTCCCGGCCGCCCCCACCCACCCCTGCCGAGCCTGCCCGACAAGGGAAAAAATCCTCCCCAGAGAACTTATGAATGCCAATCATCCAGCAAAGCACTGAAATAAGTCAAAGTCATTGGGGAGAATTTAAATGCCCAAAAATGGATAGGATGTAAAGATGTTAAGAATCTATAAACTGACCCCAACACACTTACTTTGGTTTTAATGAAGGCAGGAAGATGAGGTGGGGGTTTGTGGGGGGGAGTTGCAGGAGGTGAGTTGGGGGTTGGGGGGGTTGCAGGAGGTGAGTTGGTCAACTAAACATTATAATATAGCTCTGTGCCTCACAATTAACCGAGACTTTAAACTTAATGTTGGCCAGATGGGTTTCCTGAGTCTCTGGGAATTTGGAGGCTAAAAAGTACGGAAGACTGCTGGACCCACGAGCTAGGTGTCGTTCTGCTTATGCACTGGGTCTAGTTTATGATTTACTCAACCACAGGGATCAGACACCACAGCACCCCCATCTCAACCCCAACGTCCATTCTAATTCAGCCCACCACGAACCTTCTAATCTCTCTCCCCGCCCTGATCCTTCCAACATCCCTTCTCCTGCCGACCACAACTTTCTTCTAACTGCAGCCTCGAATCTTGCCCCCACCCCTGCACTCTAGCCTTGCCAATCGCTCTCTCCCTCCCCTCCTCTCCCCTGCTGTGGCCTGTTGCTGAAAGCCTACCTGCCCAACAGCCATCCAGCTTCTCAATTTGGCTGACTGCTGAGAGGCGGAGCTGAAAAATATCATTCTGTCGTGCCATTAAATTCAGAAGGGCCTGTGGGAAACCTATTCGTCAGGTCACCCAACCGCAAAATTGCCCCCTTGCTCCCTTATCACCGTCACAATAAGATCCGGGGCATTATTTACTGTCATATTTTTCGTTTTTTCTTTCCAGAAAAATAGTGCAAATTCCACTTTTTCACTAACAAAATAGTGAAAGTATGTAATTTTGAAATGTATGCATTATTTACTGGGAACAAAGCAAAACCTTTAATTCCTCTGAAGCAATTAACCACAATTTAAATGAAACAATTTGGTGATCCAAATATGGCGTGCACCTTATGGGCTGAATTCAGTGTTCTGGTGTGGGTCTTGGAGGAGGACCCGGAAGCGGATGCTATTGCCCAGATGAGAAATGCAGCCATCTGACCACAATCACGCACTGGCCAGGCAATTAACGACTTGGAGTCATGGGGACCGTAAAATGCTGTTGCAGGGGCAGGCCAGGAGGCACTGATCTCATGTCACCTGATGTGGAGATAGCAGTTGGCACCATTTTTAAAGGCCTTCCAGTCCTCCCTTAAATACTGTAAATTTGCAGCAGCACTCCAGAAAGGACACTTCCTCCAAGTGCACCCCGCCAACCTGAAGGCTGACCAGTGCTCACAACAGGAACCCCAGAGCCTTTATTAGAAAAGGGTATCATGGTTGTAGGATCCGAATAAGATTGCCCGAAGTCTCCCTTGCAGGCTCTCAATAGCTCTTGCCTCTAGTAAAGGGGGTTCATCATCCTGTCAAACCTACCCTGCCCCCTCCTCCACATTATCCTCTTAGTATGAGGAGTGAGGCTCATTTATAGCTTCCAGATGCAAGGCCTTCACTCTCTGGAGTGTGAGGTTATAAACAGTACAGCAGACCACAATAATACTTCGCTGTGGCATACTGCAGAGTTCCACCAGATTGTTGTAGGCACCGGAATTTTACCTTTAGCAGCCCAATGGCCAGTTCAATGACCACTTGGGTCAACCGTGGCAGGCATTGTACCCTTTCCTTGGTTGCAGAATGAGGTTTCCTCACTCGGGACAGTAGCCATGTTTTCAATGGGTAATCCTTCTCCCCAAGGAATCATTCCTAAAAGTGCATGGGTGGGACAGAACACTGTGGCACCCAGGACTGTCAAAGTATATAGGCATCGTGACTGCTCCCGGGGAACAAGGCACCCAGCTGCTTACTGCGCTTTCAGTGGTCATAGATGTTCATGATGATTGTTGGCTGGTCCCAGGGAGTCTTGATAGCCACATGCGTGTTATCAATGACATATTGTAATAGTCCCAAAGCTGATGAAAGGGTCAGTTGGGTCCTGCACGTAATAGCTGGCCCTCTTAAACAAGGCATTGGTCACATCCTTGATATAAGGATGAGCCGGTGCCTGGAACACCCCACACATGTCCCCAGTGGATCTCTGGAAAGAACTGAATGTGTAAAAAATCAATGCAATTGTGACCTTCAGGGCCACAGGCATTTGTGTCCACTGAGACCCATGGGTCGCTGCCATCCTGCACTATGGTGCACAGGATTGATGATGGCCTTCGTTGACATATGCAGTCTGTTGCTTTGACATCTGCAGTACACTCTCAGTCACAGTTGGACCCTTCATGGCTTACTGCTGGACCCCTATGTGCCCTTCTGTGGTTTGCCTAGCCGGAGGCTGGCTCTCTTGCTGCTGCTGTTGCAGTGGCGTCTTTGGAGAGAGGTCTTCCCTCCCTCTGCTTCTCCTCCACATAGGGGCCTCGGAAGACTGGAAAGCTGACCTGTGCGGAAAAGTCAACACCATAATCTGCTCCTGCTGCTCCTGAGTCCAACAGCAGACAGTTGTCCCGCTGTTCTTGTGAGTCTAACAGCAGACTGCTTCCCACTGCTCCTGTGAGTCCAATAGCAGACAGCTGTCTGGCTGTTCTTGTGAGTCTAGCAGCAGGCTGCTGTCCCACTGCTCCTGTGAGTCCAATAGCAGACAGCTGTCCCGCTGTTCTTGTGAGTCTAACAGCAGGCTGCTGTCCCACTGCTCCTCTGAGTCCAACAGCACACTGCTGTCCCACTGCTCCTGTGAGTACAACAGCAGACTGCTGTCCCACTGCTCCTGTGAGTACAACAGCAGGCTACTGTCTCCTTCTTAGAGGCTTGCAGCTGCAGTCCAGTAGTGGTCTCCTTTCCCCTCTCTTCCATTTAATGTCAAAGACAAATGATGGCAACCCAATGTATTATGATGGCTGACTTCCACATGTAGAACAGGTGGAACTGGTGATGTCGCCAGCTTTAAGTGTTGAGGGATCTGATGGCCTGTGATCTCCATGAACCACTCATTACATTCCAAATTCTGTACAAAATTACACACAATTGCGTGTAAGGGAATCTCAATTACCTTGTCAATGAGCTCAATTGCCTTCTCGCCATGTCATAGCGGCAATGTTGGCTGGAGGCTTCCTGCCTCTGGCAGAATGCGGAACCAACATCATGATATCAAGGTTTTGGTCCAGCAGGTCTCCTTCCAATTCTCTGCCACCTCACCCTGTATTGCAACTCGCCTCCCAGGGCTCCATCAAATTCCACCGTGTGAACTAACAGAGGCAACTTAAACAATATTTTCCATGGTGACCAACATGTGCGTGTGAACTGCACATGGAGAAAGGGCAGGGCATAGGTTTGGGTGGAAGGAAAGCTCCAAAACATACTGAGAAGGTAACTATGAAAATATGTCAAAGATTGTGAACCCAAGGGCAGGAATTTTGCCATAGGTTTGGATGTGGGGCAGGTGGGGGGGCATGAAAATTTGCAGGCCTGCAGGCTACCTGAGACGTTGGGGACATGGCCATCTGTTTGGAGGCAGTCTCGTGATGTCTAATTGGAATTCCACATACCAAGCAGGCTTTGAGGCCCTCTTTGTCTGCCTGGTCTTAACTGCTGCTACAGGCTGCTTTGTGCCTTCACATTGGTGGCCTTGCTGCCGAGGCCACTTTTGAATGTAAAAGTTTTAAATTATGCAGAGAGGGCACTGCTGCTTTTCCCAAGCTGAAGGACCTCCCATTGGTCCTCCAGGTTCAAAAGCTCACCTGCCACCCTTATTGGATGGCGATCCCATCCTCTGGTCACTAATTGGCCAATTCAGGGAAAATCACTGTCAGGTGACTGTTTCCCCACAGTGCAGGGTTGTGACCCTGATTGACATTAGCCATCTGAGGAGTAACAGATGCACAAGAAGTTGAAAGAAGCAGAGGGGAAATTTGGACAGGATTTTTCCTCCAAGGGCGGGTTCGGCACTCAGAAACATGCAGTCCCAAACTCTGTTTCCCTCCCTTGGGAAACAATCACTTCTTGTGATTTTCAAGGGGGCACCCTTTCATTGGTCTGGAAATGTACTCGCTGTCCAAATATAGTGGTAGGTGGCTCTCAAACTGGAGGGTCAATCAGAGTATTTCAGCTTCAGAGGTGCAGCAGGCTGCAAAAAAGAGTAAGGGAGATGGCACTTTCTCCCACTTTTGTAAACCTTATATTAAAAAATGGATCTTACAGCCAGGACACCGCTGTGGTGGTGGGGGTTGTGGAGGGAGTGGTGGAGAGAGGCCCATCACAGGCCAACCTGCCATTGCTCCTGCACCCAGGCAAGCAGGCCGGGCCTCTAGACTTGTCTGGAGTGCTGACTTCCTGGCTTGCTGCCGGGTGGCCTCCTCCATGCATCTAAACTGATCATTGTCGCCTGTGGAACCTGAAGACAGACTGGAAAATCCTAGTTGGTCTCCTTTGATTGATCTCAATAGGCTCTTCATGAAATGACTACTCGCTGCGTGCCACCCATCCTGCCTCCACAAAAATGGCCATAGGTGGGAAACCGGCATGCTTGTGGCTAGGCAATTTTCAGTTCCAGCCTGCTTCTGTTTCCAGCCCTGGCTTCAGTCTGCAGAATTTACAAGGTTTAACAAGAAGAAAAGGTAAGAATATAACCATAAAGAGGCAGCATAGGAGACATATAGAGATAAATGAAAGTTGCAGTTGTTGAATGTATTTGTAGAAGATTTAAGGCAATACAAAGTTATGAAAATAGCAAGGTTATGAAATTATAATGTACCTGCGTACATGCTATGATTGCAAGAGAAATGCACTGTAGAAAAGATTTTTCAATGACCAAATTACCCTGAACTAACCCACTTTGCTGAGTTAAACAAAAAAACTTGTACTTACATTGCACCTCTAACATAATAAAATGTCCTAAGGAGTGTTACAAAGCAAAATTTGACACCGACCATATATGGTTATGGCAATATTAGGGAAGATAGCCAAAAGCTTGAGGTTTTAAGGAGCATCTTAAAGGAGGCAAGAGAGATAGAGAGGTTTAGGGAGGGAATTGCAGAGCTTAAAGAGGAAAATTTGCAAATAACAGAAAAGCAAAGTGCACTGCTAGTGGACCATATCACAGGAAACCTTTTACTAAATATGAGGAGAGAATAGAAGATTCATTCAAAAGGGAGGCTTTGGAAGGTCTCGGGACTACAGATATTGGAAGAATGCACAAACAATTGGTTTTGTGCCATATTCATCATGTGCCAGAAATTGCACTGCACAATTAAACTGATTGTTACCGCCACCTAAGTAGTGGACAATGTAATTTCCTATTGCTTCATGCAGTCAGTGGTTAAAATCTGGAATGCACAGCCAGAGAGTGTGGTGGAGGCAGATTCAATCATGATTTTCAAAAGGGAATTGGATTAGCACCTGAAGAGAAAACATTTGCAGGGTAATAGGGAAAGGGCTAGGGAATGAGATGGACTGATTTGCTCTTGCAGAGAGTCAGCATGGATGCAACAGGCCAAATGACCCTCTTCAGTGCTATAACATTCTATAATTCATATATTATTCATGTGTTCAATATTTGTCTAATATCGTACTTACTATCGAGATTCATAGCTTTAATGATTTGCATGCTATCTGGGATTCATGCACACTGACTAAATAAGCAGATAACCAATATAAAAATCACACGAAAGGACAGCTCACCACCACCTTCTCAAGGGCAATTAGGGATGGGCAATAAATGCTGGCCTAGCCAGCAACACCCACATCCCATGAATGAATTAAAAAAACACTGCTTAAATAAGCAGATAACCAATAGAAAAACCATACCAAAGGGGGATTTTATCAATTGGGTATAAGCTGCGAATGCACAAGTACACTAGAAGCTGAGCTAGTATGTGTAAAAAACCTGCTTTCTGAGCAGTGTATTAGGGATGCCATGATAAGCATCTCAACTTGCAAATGGTACGTAACCCAGATAGCACATTGAAAATGGAATTAGTGGCTCCCTTGGGTACCAATGGCCATAATTAAATTCAATGTAATCTTGGATAAATCAATACTGCAAACCAACATTAAGGGCAGAATTTTTAGGTCGGCGGGCGGGGTTGGCGGGCTCAGGATTGGCAGGGGAACGGGCCTGTCGACGGCGATCGGCCCCCGACTGCGATTTCATGCTAGCTGTCCAATTAACGGCTAGCCAGTGTGAAATGTGCGCTGGGAAGCTCAGTGTTGCCAGGGTGGGAGTGGGTAGATGGTGGGCGCTGACGTCAACACGGGCATGGGCCAACAGTGACAGAAAGCTCCCTAAGGCAGAGAGCTGTCTCAGGAAGCTGTGGGCCTGAAAATCCTCCAATAAAGTTTTGAAAAGCAGAAAAAAAATGTCCAAGCATCCCAATCAAGCACCTGAAAATAAAGATGATAAAAATGCTGTCCACCAATTTTTATTTTTATATTATTTCATCATGGAAACCTCATCCCACCTTTGGATGGGGTTTCATGAAAAATGTAAAGGCAGCCTGGCTGATTCGCCCATCCGCCAGGTAAGGCTGGACGGGCAACGTAAAATTAAAGACATTTGTGCCGTTAATGACCTTAATTAGCCTCCTAATTGTCAGCGGGCAAACTTCCGACTTTTGCACGCACCCGCCGACCGAAGTATTGCACGAGCACCAGATGATGTTGTGACGCTCACGCGATTTCACGCCAGATCGGGTTGGGCACGAACCTGCCCGATCCGGTGTAAAATTCAGTCCTAAGAGGCCTTATTTGAAAAGAACCAAATTCAAGAGATGAGCTGCAATGGTTTAGCTCTTGAGGACGTCTTAAATTGAGAAAAACTATTGCCCGTGGAACAGTTATTTTTCCAGCTGGAGCCCCTCATGTGACAGAAATTTTGTTTTACCCACTATTCATCATGAATTGTAATATAGATACAAAATTAGTTGGTGCCTAAGCAAGGCTTTCTTTGAACAAATATTTACATTAGGTGGGGACTTATTAACTAATGCGATGTAGAGAAACAACTACATGATATAATAGATAAAATGCAATATTAAACAGATACAGAACCTTTTCAACGGGGTGACCCACAACAGGTTCATCATCCACTGCCAAGATACGATCCCCAACCTTAACCCTTCCATCCTGTGGAAACAAGAATCTATTAGACATTGATTAATAAAACAAATGTTGTGTCTTACATAAAAGGATTGCATAGGATATATGACACAGAAACAGATCATTCGCCCAACCATTCCATGCCAGTTTATTTGAATAGCCTCCTCCCGTCTGTGCTCATATGAAAATGTCAATGTAACCCTCTATCTCTTCTTCATATGCTTGCCTAGCTTCCCCTAAAATGCATTATTCATTTTTTTTTGTTTCTAGATGTTCTTCCATTCTCTCCTTTAGTAGCAATTCTATTACTCTTCCTATCTTGAATGTTAAGCTGACTGGTCTATAATTCCCTAGACATGTTCTATTCCCCTTCTTAAATGCCGGTATTACGTTAGCTATTCGCCAGTCCTCTGGCACTACATGTTTCCAACAAATTATTAAATCTGTGTAATAATTCCTCTGCTATTTCTTTCCTAGGTTCTTTGAAAACGTGTGGATATAATCCTAATTGTTCAGGGGTTTTATCCACTTTGAGTTTGCTTAGTTATTTAATAGTTCCTTTTTTTATTTTAAATGCACTTGCTGTATCTCATCATCAGCTCATCATCCAATGTCATGTTTGCCTGTTCTATCTCAATAACAACTTATATTTATATAGCACCTTTCACATAATGAAACGTCCCAAGGTGCTTCACAAGAGCATTATAAAACAAAGTATGACACCGAATAATATAACGAGATATTGTGGCAGATGAACTAATTTATGTTTAGCTGATTAGGTTTCCTTGTTAAATGTCAAAGCAAAATAACTATTTAATATTTCTGCCGTCTCTCGACGATGTCTATCATCCCATCCCTACCTTCATTTTTTTAATTGATGTGCCTGCAAAATATTTTGCAGTTTTATGTTCCTTGATAATTTAATTCCTTAGTTCCTCTTTGCCTTACAAGTAATTTTTTGACTTCTCTCCTAATCTCTTTATATTCTCTTTTATCATGCACTCCTCTGCTGTCTACGTACTTAATTAATGCCCCTTTCCTTACCCTCAATTGTTCCTTTATGTCTTTATTCATTCATGGTGTCTCATTAGTGCTTACAAAAAATCATTTACCCTTATCACATATATGCATGTGTGTGTTGTCACAGAATACTGCAAGCAGCCAATGTTTCAAAACACATACCACACACTGCTGAAACTGTGTGTAGAATGTTTTTTATAAGCAGCCTTTTCACCCTCACTATCTGAGAAGTTTGCCTATGCACTACTGCAATATATATTAATATATATATCAGTAAGTCAGTACTTGATTATTTTTACACAAGATAAATGTATTTTCAACTGAGTTGTGTGTTCAAGACCCAATCCAGAGACATGAACACAAAACCCGAGTTTTGTCCCATGGTACCTATTCTGAAGAAGAGCAGAGTCTTTGCCAATGTTTATCTTTCAATCACCATCACTAAAAGTGGGATCTTGCTATTCTCAACTTGGCTGTCCCATTTCCTACATTAAAACTGGGTAGATTTCAAAAGTACTTAATTACCTGTAATTAATTACCTCCTGAAGTCTTGAACAGTGCTATACAAATGTTAAGTTCTTTCTTCTAACTTACCTTTGATGCTGTACCGTTTTCCGTTAGACTCTTAATAACGACACCATCATGTGTACTCTCTTCACTAATTGCAATTCCAAGTCCACCTTGATCCTGTACAAATAAAAACAGCAATCATGCTTAGCTTTCTTATTTATACATCTACATAAATGCACAGATACATTAGAACCAGAACTATTAAAGGCAGTTATTCATTTCATGAGAAATGGGTACAAAAAGTCTGCCATTACTTAATCCAGGAATGACATCTCAAAGGAATGATAATGCTTAGTTGGGAAAATTTTGAAGTGTAATATGAGGCAGATAACTCATTATCAAGCTGAGAAAGACTTGATAGTGAGCCAAAACCTCCTGGAAATATTCTCATCTGGTAGTGCTAACAGACATAAATTCGAAATCCAATACATCTTGCATATTTCTCAGGGCAGCAAGTATATGTTTTGTCAACATGGCCTTGGATTTAAAAGGATGTTTAGCATAGATGGATTTGACAGAAAGACTCAGACAGCCAGATAGTTTTCTTGCTCTGGTAATTATTTTACTGTGTGGCAGATCCAGATCCAGATGTCACAAGACTAACATGTCATATCCCGGGATCCTTTTAGTTTGTTTCTACAGAGCTAGGATGTTTCAAGATCAGTTCTGTTACAAAGGGAGTAATTTTAACCACAAAAAGAAATGTAGGTTGAATTTGGGTGGGATGTTAAATTACAAAAAATCTCAAACCTGACCCCAACCTGCCCACTTGAGGTTTTAACTGAGGCAGGCAACCAACCCACTCCCGGGAGGTGGGCAGGCCTCTTTAATATTATAATGAGGTTGTGTGCTTCATATTTAACCTGTCTTCCAGGTTTAACTCTGGTGGACCAAATTTCCCAGGTCTTGGGAAACCCAGTAGCTAAAGGCAGGTGAGGACTAAGTGCCTTTCCAGTACCACTTGTGGGGGCCAGGAGCAGGAGTACTTCCTCTTCACCCACCTAGCTTACCTCCTTCCCTGCCTGGCATACGAACCCTCCCACCAACATTGGGATAAGGGAGAGGATCTCATCCAAGATATGAGCAACAAACCCTCCGCAAGATCTGGACCCGCCCCGAACATGTTCCTACAACCCAGCATTGGCTCCCTTCCTGAAGGCCTCAACTGGGGCATTTCTTGCTTGACAGGGAGCCAAGCTGATCAATCAGACTGACTTCAGGACAGAACATGTTTGAACTAAAGGATCTATACCGTGGAGTCCAAAATCCACAGCAACCCAGTCTTTTGGGTTTCTTGAACAATGTCCTCTCCCCTTCTCACAATCAGCCCCAGCCAAATTTGGGGCCAAACAGTTGTATACTTCAAAGCAATGCTTTATGCCAATTAGCTAGAAATATTACAATGTGCCTTACAATGATAGCTAAAATCTAAACGTTTAATCATTGCTGCAGAGGGCTGCTGAGCAGCAGTTTCACTTGTCTGATAGAAGTGAACAGAAGTAAACAATTAATTTCAAATTACCTTTTTATATGCACAAAATACTCTTTGATTAAACATGTCCATATATTTTCTGTATATCCAATAATGTGGCTCTACAATTATTTTTCCTACAAATGAACATCAGTTCCTGAGACACAGTAACTGCTTCTCAATAAACTTACCTTAGTAAGTAGCACATGCTGAATATTTTTAAATGCAGTCAGATCCATTCCACTTTGGAGTAATGATGTGCCGGTCTCTTTCTTGAAAATAAAGTTAGAAAGCATACTTTCAGCCAGTAATAGTCACCATCAATAATAATAAAAAGCTAGTAATAGCACCTTTAAAATTCTGCCAAAACCTACTTCTCAAAATGATACTTGTTGCTTTGACTGGATAAAAAATATTTTCCTTTTCTTGGGCCCTTCAGGATTAAATCATTTCAATACAGCTAATTTGGCTCCTTCAGGCTCAATAATTCCAGACCCATTCCACCAGTGACATTATCAACACTATTTATGCCAACTTTTCTTCAATCAAGAGAAATTCACATAACAAATGTCTATGCTATTGTTGTAACATCCTGACTTTAAATCTTCTAATAGCTGAGTATAAAAATTCACACAACCTCTCTGCTAGATTGTTCCTGTCTGCTGAATAGAGAATGGAAGGCATCCATCTTGATTTACAGGGACGATATGTGATGCAGAGAAATGTAAAAGGAGGAATGAAGAAAATATATTTATAAAAATGTGGTATCAGTTTAAAAGTGCACAGATTTATGACAGGAAGAAACAATAATAAATAATTTTATTTTGAATAATCATTAAAATTAGGAAAGATAATCACATTTCATTAAAGAAGTAATGACTGTTGCTTTTAGACAGGATCAAATCTCAAATTTCATAATTTTATAAGGAATGCAAGACAGTTGATTGCAAAATGTTTATATGCAGGTGAATGAGAGGACAGCTTAGCCAGTTCCCTTAACCTGATACCCAAAGTAAAGTCAAGACTTTCCCAGTAACCTTTTGAGCAACAAGTATCTACATAGCAAGCAATTTAATTGCCTACACACCATGGTTTTCTTTTAATCTACAAAATCTGCATCATCAGAGAACTGAACTGCAGCTTTTTGATGGTTACAAAAGCACACATCTTCAAAAATGTGGAAATGTGTAAGTATTTACCAGAAGACAAAGAGAGAGATTATTGCAATGTATTTAATAATCTATACCTCTTGCTGGGCTCCTGAAGTAATTGTGGTTGTGTCAGCTGATTTTACGGGACTGACTGCCATTTGACTGACTGCATCTGTGCTTCTGGAAAAGAAATAAAACGCTGATGGTGAAAAAGAGAAATTAAATGCATTTTGCCCTCAACCACTAAAGTAGTTCCCGCTGCTTTCAAAAATAATGTATTGTGCCAGCTCTTCTACTGTGTGAAATTTTAGACCATAGTGTATACTAAATTTACTTAGGGAAAAGATCTGTCGCAAGGATTTGAAGAAAAATTTTACTGTCTTTAGCGGATGAGACAGTGAAAGAGCAAGAAAGCAGGAACAAATATATATATACTGTGTGCATATATTATAAAAATATTTTATATATATGTAAACATAAGAGACAAAAAGAAAGATAGAGATATATATTTACAGAGATAGAGATATTGATGGTTAAGGATCAAAGGAAACACAGAATGCCATTGTCTGGAATGCACACACTTACGAAAGGTCTGTAGAATTCCTTCATGTAATTTTTTAGGAAAAGGAAAGATGGAAGTAAAAGACAAAGGTCTTTCAGCATGTGCGAGAAAAGTATAAAATAGTATTCCTAACTTGGTGAGATCACAACGCCATGGGCAGAAATGAAATCAAGGAGAGAAATAAATGATATGCACAATATACTATCTTTGTGATCTAAAGTAGCCCAAATTATGCATTGAATGATAAAATTACATCTCATTTGGGTCACGAGACAAGAGGGCTAAATTGCTAGCTCCCCAACACAGGCATGAGGATCACAGTATGCAATTAATCTGTGCCCATTGATGAAATGCAGGCAGCATGCTATCTTCCAGTTGCCTGCTGATTAACATGATTGCTGCATGTAGCCACCACTAACTGAACTGTTCATTGGCTGTATGCACTAGCAGCAGGACCAAAATTGTAACTTCCTAGCACCACTTAAAGCCAGCCTCCACTGCTTAAAGTGGGGGGTGGGTTGTAACTGGAGCAGGTGCTGTTCTACACCCAGGAAGTAAATCTGACCTGGGAACCATTATATGTCGGGGGCCAGGAGGTCCTCCAGGCAAACTCTCGGAAAGCAGCAGGAGCAGAAAGCTGTGGAGCTCAATGCCAGGAGATAAGCCCCAAGGACCTGGATGCAGTGCCATAAGAAGTTCACTGACCTCACACGTGGTCAAGGTCAATGAATGCGTCTTCAAATGGCATAGCCTGCCAGCTGCACCATTAGCCTCAGACATTGTACAATTCATCACAAACCTATCATTCACCATCAGCTATCCCTGTCAATCAGACCCATACCTAACATTCATATGCTTGACTTCACCCTCACACCTTTGGCACTGCTGCAAGCCTTATAGTTACATTTCACAGCTTGCACACACTACCAGCAATTCAACCATAGCAGCTACATCACCTAAACAAATTGCAATACACGTACTGACACACCCTTCTCCCTCTCTTGCAGGTCAAGGTGTGCATAAACAGAGGCAATGGGAATAACCAGAGGAGGAGAGGTTAGAAGTGTAAATTCTAAACCTTGTGGTGTCTAAAAAGGGTGGGGGCTTCAGTCTGAAAAGGGCGTGGAGAGCAGAAGAGACTTCAGTTTAAAAAGAACACAGTCCAGGAAAAAGAAAAAAAACAACTGTGATGTCACAGGAAGCCAGTAAGTGTCCAGTCTAAGGGACAGTGGCCAGGATTTTACAGTCAGCATGTGGGAGCAGGCCCGACACGCCGGCAAGTAAAATGACGTGCAATGACGTCGGGCGTGCGTCCTGACGCCATCGCGCTGTCTCGCGATATTTCACTTGGGGGGTGTGCACCGGAGTTGGCTGCGTGCCCACCGATAATTGATAGGCCTATTAAGGCCTTTAACGAAGTAATTAATTTCAAGTTTATGCTGCCCGACGGTTGTCAGGTAGGCGAAAAGGCCAAGTGGTCTTTACATTTTTTAGGAAACCTCATCCACGAGTGAGATGAGGTTTCCTAAAGCTTTTATGAATTAAATAAAAACTTTTTATGAAAAATTAAAACATGTCCTATCTCATGTGACACAGTCACATGAGATGGGACATGTTTCATTAAATTTTTAATGCATTTCTTTATTTTTTTCAAAGCGCTTCAATCTCCCTGAGGCAGCTCCATGGGTGAGGTTTCCTAAAAAACATGAAGGCTGCTTGGGCTTTTCATCTGCCCGCTAACCTTAAGGTTGGACGGACAGTGTTACTAATTACATGAATTGCTTTCTTAATGGCCTTAGTAGGCCATTTACATATTGGCGGGTGCGCAGCTGACTCCAGCACGCGCCCGCCCAACGAAATATCGTGTGTCATTTTACGCATCAGCGTGTCGGGCCTGCCCCCGCACGCTGACTGAAAAATTCTGCCCCTGGATCTTTGTTCCAGAAGACAGTCACACCTTTTAGAAGAGGGTCATCTGTTTTGGTCAGCAGTGATGGACAGGAGGATATGACTGTCAGTAAGGCTTACAGTAGGGGAGGAGCGTCAGGCTTTGCAATTATCAAGCAGGTGTGAGGTGCTCACAGCCTGTGTGGATGAAAGTGAAGTCTGCAAGGTGGATGAGCTGGCTGGCCATGGCACTGTGGTGCAGGGAGCCGTTCAAGTGGAGGGACCAAAAAGGAATGTAGTGGTAGTAGGCGATAGTATAGCGGCAGTTCTCTGCAGCAAACCAGACCAACTATGTGGGAAGGGGAGGATCCAGTTGTCGTGGTCCATGTAGGTACCAACACATTGATAGAACTAGAAAAGAGATTCTGCAAATTCTGTATGAGGAACTAGGTACCAAATTAAGAAGCAGAACCTCAAAAATAATAATCTCTGGAAAGTTGGAGCTGTACTGTTGGGATAGTTTACACCTGAACCATGCTGGGACGAGTATCCTCACAAATCGCATAACTAGGGAAGAACAAGAGGGGTGAGGGATCAAGTTTGGGTAGAGGTAGCAATTCAAGGTGTAGAGTCAAGACAGGAGAGCAAAAAAGTAATATGAAAAATGAGGGTCAGAGAATGGCAGGAAGGGACAGAGAGAAAAAACTTCAGAATCAACAGTCAAGACTAGATGTTACAAAGGTAACAAAAAGACAAAACTGAAGGTTCTCTATCTGAATGCACGTAGCAGTCATAACAAAGTAAATGAATTGATGGACCACAGTGAGGTGAATAAATATGATCTAATAGCAATTATGGAGATGTGGCTGCAGGACAACCATGATTGGGTCCTTAATATTGAAAGGTACATGACATTCTAGAAGAATAGGAAGCTAGGTAAAGGTGGAGGGGTAGCACTGTTAATCAAAGGGGGCATTGGTGCAATAGTTAGAGATGACCTTGGTTCAGGAGATCAAGATGTAGAATCAATTTGGGTGGAGATGAGGAATACTAGGGGAAAAAAGTCATTAGTGGGAGTGCTCTGCAGGCCCTATAAGAGTAGCCACAGTGTAGGACAAAGTATTCAAGAGAAAATATTGTGTACTTGTGATAAATGAATGGCAATAATCATGGGTGATTTTAATCTACACATAAACTGGAAAAATCAGATTGGCAGTTGTAGCCTGGATGAGGAGTTCCTAGAATACTTTTGAGATAGTTTCTTAGAGCAGCATGTTCTGGAACCAACTAGAAAGCAGATTATATTAGACTTGGTATTGTGTAATGTGAAAGGGTTAATTAATGACCTCAGAGTGAAGGCAACCCTAGGTAACAGCGACCACAAAATGATTGAATTTTACATCCAATTTGAAAGGGAGAAGAGCGGGTCTAAGACATGTATCTTAAACTTAAATAAGGGCAACTATGTGCGGATGAAAGCTGAGCTAGCTGAAGTGAATTGGGAAACTAGGCTAGAGGGTAGATCAATAGAGAAGCAGTGGCAGACATTTATGGGGATATTTCAGAGTATTCAGAATAAGTATATTCCTGCCATGGAGAAAAATTCTAAGGGGAGGACCCACCATCCGTGGTTAATTAAAGATGTTAAGGAAAGCATCAAACTTAAAGAAAAAGCATACAGCTCCACAAAGATGTGTGGCAGGTCAGATGATTGGACAGAATATAAAGAAGAGAATGACTCAAAGGTTAAACAGGAAAAAGAAATTAGAGTATGAGAGGAAGCTAGCTAGAAATGTAAAAACGGATAGCAAGAGTTTCTACAGGTACTTGAAAAGGAAAAGAGTAAGTAAAGTGCATGTTGGTCCTCTAGAGAGTGACACCCTTCTTGTTCTTCCCTAGTTATGCGATTTGTGATACTCGTCCCAGCATGGTTCAGGTGTAAACTTGCCCAACAGTACAGCTCCAACTTTCCAGAGATTATTATTTTTGAGGTTCTGCTTCTTAACTTGGTACCTGTTCCTCATACAGACTTTGCAGAATCTCTAATAGTAGATAATAAGAAAATAGTGGAAGAAATGAACAAATATTTTGCTTTTGTGTTCACTATAGAGATACAAAAAACATTCCAGTAATAACTGCAAATCAGGACGTGAACGGGAGAAAGGGACATGGTGAAATTGAAATCAGTAGGGAAACGGTACTGAGAAAACTGATGGAGCTGCAGGCTGGCAAATCTCAATGATGGACTGCATCCTGGGGTCTTAAAAGAGGTGGCTAATGAGGTAGTTGATGCGCTGGTGTTAATTTTCCAAAATACGCTAGATTTTGGAAAGGTTCCATCAAATTGGAGAGTAGCAAATATAACCCCTCTATTCAAGAAGGGAGGGAGGCAGAAAACAGGAAACTCTAGGCCAGTTAGCTTGACATCTGTCGTGGGGAAGTTATTAGAATCGATCATTAAGGAGATTATAACTGGGCACTTAGAAGAGCTCAAGGCAATTGGGTAGAGTCAGCCTGGTTTTGTGAGGGGAAAATCGTGTTTAACCAATTTATTGGAGTTTTTTGAAAGAGTAACATGCGTAGTGGATAAAGGGGAGCCTGTAGACGTACTGTATTTGAATTTCCAGAAGGCATTTGATAAGGTGCCACGTCAAAGATTATTACGGAAAATTAAAGTGCACGGTGCAGTGGGTAACATATTAGCATAGATAGAAGATTGGCTGGATGGCAGAAAGCAGAGAGTATGCATAAATGGATCTTTTTCTGATTGGCAGGATGTGATAAATGGCGTCCCACAGGGGTCTGCACTGGGGTCTCAACTTTTTACAATTTATATCAATGACTTAGATGAGGGGAGTGAAGGCATGGTAGCCAAATTTGCAGATGACACAAAGATAGGTGGGAAAGTATGTTGTGCAGAGGACATGAGGAGGTTGCAGATGGATATAGATAGGTTGAGTGAGTGGGCAAAGATCTGGCAAATGGAGTTTAATGTGAGAAAATGTGAAGTTGTCCAGTTTGGCAGGAAGAACAAAAAAGCAGAGTATTACTTAAATGGAGAACGGCTGCATAATTCTGAGGTGTAGAGGGACCTAGGTGTTCTAGTACACGAGTCACCAAAAGTTAGTATGCAGGTACAGCAAATAGTTAAGAAGGCTAATGGAATGCTATCCTTTATTACAAGAGGGATTGAACATAAAAGTAAGGATGTTATGCTTCAGTTTTACAGGGCATTGGTGAGACCACACCTCAAATACTGTGTGCAGTTTTGGTCTCCTTATTTAAGGAAGGATGTAAATACATTGGAGGTGGTTCAAAGGAGGTTTACTAGATTGATATCTAGAATAAGTGGCTTCTCTTATGAGGAAAGGTTAGATAGACTGGGCTTGTTTCCACTGGAGTTTAGAAGAGTGAGGGATGATTTGATTGAAGTATACAAGATCCTGAACGGCCTTGACAAGGTTTCCTCTTGTGAGTGAGTCCAGAACTAGGGGGCACTGTTTTAAAATTAGGGGTTGCCCTTTTAGGACAGAGATGAAAAGAACTTTTTTCTCTCAGAAGGTTGTGCGACTCTGGAATTCTCTGCCTCAGAAGGCGGTGGAGGTGGGGTCATTGAATATTTTTAAGGCAGAGGTAGATAGGTTCTTGTTAGGCAAGGAAATCAAAAGTTATTGGGGTTAGATGGGAATGTGGAAATTGAAACACAAGAAGATCAGCCATGATCTTATTGAATGGTGGAGCAGGCTCGAGGGATCAAATGGTCTACTCTTGTTCCTATTTCTTATGTTCTTATGGAGGAGATGGCACTGGTCATTTTTGGAACAACTTTTGCTGATGCCGTGGTCAGCAGTTGAGCTGAATCAATTGAACATCATGGTTTTCTCATAGGCAATCCTCCGTCTCACATTTCACTTCCTCCTCATCCCACAATATCTTCCGACTTATAAGCTATAGAGGGTACAAGCACACACCTCTACTTTCCTTTCCTCTCCTCACCATAACCCTACTCTTGTGCCTTTCTCCTTTCAGATATCGAGAACTGCAACCTGACGAGGCAATGGAGGAACATCAGGTGAGTGAGGATAAAATCACTTGATTTCAAGTTCGCAGCCACAAGCTCAGATACTGACATGATGCGTACCTTAGATCAGAAGTGGGACCGGCATGTAGTGAGACACCGGGCTGCAGCCAGGGCAGGGGCAAGGATAGTGAAGGTGCCAGTTCGTTGAGGCTAAGGTTGCAGATGAGTTCTACTTTAGAGGACTCAGATGTAGACCTCAATGAGGCAGAATACAGAAGAAGACTGATGGATATACACGACAAAAAGCTCAGCGCATTCGGAAGTCTGCCAGAAAGTTAGCATTCCATGTCAAGGAGCATGGAGGAGTCTGGCACTAATTTAGCACGGGGCTTTGCACAGAGTTTGGAGCCATCCTTTCCA
Source organism: Cetorhinus maximus (assembly GCF_964194155.1). NCBI lineage: Eukaryota > Metazoa > Chordata > Chondrichthyes > Lamniformes > Cetorhinidae > Cetorhinus > Cetorhinus maximus. The sequence goes on along the minus strand of NC_135880.1, from coordinate 156,800,600 downwards.
ACTCCAATAATACATTTATGGAACCAACCATGATACAGTGTCTGATGGCTGATGTCTTCGCTTCCATTGCAACGCAAGCAGCTGCAACCAGAAATCTGAGTGCTGCAGTGTAAGCTCAGATTGAATTCATGCAAGCTCAAAGTACTTCCATCATGGCTATGAGTTGGTGTTCAGCAGTTCAATATTTTTTTCTCCAATAGATTGCTGAGGTACCACTCTAGGGGAGTGGCATTGAGTCTGTGTGAAGTATGAATTTCTTTCAGGTTGACAACATTTGTGTTGCAATCCCTGCCACTCTGCCAGTGCTCTTGATCTTGCCTGTCAGCTAGCCATCCCAGACTGCTGTCACCCATGCCAAAATGGTTCAGTCTGAAGATGGGTTTTCTTGGGCCAAAGTTATCCGAAGTCATCCTTCAAGGCCATCTGCTAGCAGTGCTCTCCACTGGAAGTCAGCATCCTTCCACCTCACATGGGTAGAACCGAACAGATGCACTAGGATAGGTAAAGGTATACTGAAAAGGGGCAACAATGGAATGCACAATGATGGTTAATTTATGTTTGTGTGCAATATGCTATGATCACTATGATCTCAGGATCATCCTGGAATGCAAAAGAAACCCCTGACGTCTTTTTATGACTGCAAGCTGTAATATTAAACTCCTCTCCCTGTATTCCCCCATCCTATCCTCCAACAACAAGTGCGAGGAGCCCATGGATTCTCTGTCACTAAAATTGAGACCATTTGATCTGCTGCCTCCACCATTTCCCTCCCTTCTCCTTGTTCACCAGGCCAACTTTCTCCAAGGCTCTCACCTGCCCTAACCCTGAACTTGTATCATCCTATAGTTTTTCTCTTATCTTCCTTTATGCCATCTCTGAATTCATATTGTCCATGAAACTAATCTTCTAATCCCTGGATCCTATTCCCACTAAACTGCTGACCACCTAAATTTCTTGCCTGGTTCTAATCTGGATTAATCTGAGATTGTTAACTGTTCTCTCTCCTCATGTACTGTTTCCTTATACTTCAAATCTGCTGTCATCACCCCTCCCGTCAAAAGCCAATCTTTATCCCCTCCTTCCTTCCAAACTCTGCCTCATATCCGACTTTCCACTCCTTTCCAAAGTCCTTGAACAGGTGTAAGAACTCTTCAGTAGAACTGGATGGCCTCATTATGCATGCATGGCTGAGAGCCTAGACTCATAAAAGGATTTTTTCAGCAGGGGGTTCTGTTTTGACTGATGGAGAAAATTGCTAACTTTGCTTGACTGACATTTTAAGTAGTTAGAAATTGTTCTTTCTGTGATCTCTTTTGTCAATGTCTTAATGTTTAGTTGCAAAAGATTAAGAGGTGTGAAGTTTTTGAAGCCTCCGTTATTAATACTTTGATGATTTGTCTGATTGACACTTTTATAGGGTTGTAGGAACAAGTGTTTTTTCAAAAGAAGATTTGTGAATTTTTTTTCCCTGAGCTTTTCCACATATGCCATTTTTACCATATAGTTCATTGGTACTATGCATATTGTATACTGGGTGGGAAGGCCATGAGTTGGCAAAAAGGGTATGAGGAGTCATGGGTGTAGGTGGCGGGGCATGAGTTGGCATGAAGGTGGCATGGGGAGTAGGTGTGGAGTGAGAGGGGTGAGGGCTAGAGGGCCTAACGACCTTTAATACACTGGGACCAATTCCCTGAGAACCGAGGTGGGCGTTCTAACTAGACCACCATGACACTCAGCGTGGCCACCTAGGCTCTGCTTCCAGGGTCGGGGGGGCCCCACTCCATCCTGCACTATCCCCCCACCCAAGAATGAAGATTTCAGCACTTGGGACCTTTCTACCAAGGCAGGTCCAGTGGGTCAGGAAATTTCCTGACTCGAGCTACCCGTTTTCAGCAGTGAAAATCTAGCCCCTGATGTCCATAGTTAATCTGAGTTGGTTAGTGTTTAGAAATTAATGGCAACTTTCTGTCTGTGAATTTTGATTTTTGACTAGTTTCAAAATACATGTAATTTCCTTATCATGTTGACTAAACAGTGGTTAAGCCACCCTGCAGCATCATATCAAGCAGTTGGAGGTAACAGTCAACAGCAAATTTCATAGCTTACCATAGAAATGCTAAATTACATGGCATTGTATGATATGCAATGTGGCAGCATGATACAATATTTTTTCCATTCTGTGGTCAGAAATTTTCGCTAATTGGGCGGGCACGTGCTCAACCCAAACGAGCGTAAAATGATGCGCAATGATGTCGGGCGAGTGTCCCAACATCATCGCACACTCGCACGACATTTCGGTCAATAGGTGCGTGCGGCAGTTGGCAGCGCGTCCATTGACAATTAAAAGGCCTATTATGGCTGTTAAATAATTATTAAGTTCAAATTTCCGCTGCGGGCAGGTGAAAAGGCCAAGTGGTCCTTGGAATTTTTAGGAAACCTCATCCACAGGCGGGATGAGTTTTCCATCAGCAAATAAAAATTAAATAAAAATGTTTAAATTTCATTCATAACATGTCACTGCTCATGTGACAGGGTCACATGAGGGGACATGTTTTTTAATATTTCAAAATTCTTTATTTTTAATGTTTTAAATCTTCAGCTCTGAGGCAGCTCTGTGCCTCAGGGAGCTTTCATTGCATGCACCCGCACGCATGCTCGCTCGCCTTCCTCTCCCCCACACCACAGGCAGCATTGAGTACTGCAGCACACGTTTCATGCTGGGCGGGCCTTAATTGGTCCGCCAGCGTGAAATCATGGTTGTGGCCCGATCGTGGGCAGCAGTCTCCAGCTCGCCCTCGTTGAGCCCGCTCGACGAGGGCAAAATTCTGGCATGTGTGTGTGTACATTTTTATTTAATTATTAATTCAAATTTTAACATCCCTCCTGTGTATGACATATAGCATATGCTTATTTAGTAAAAACTGAACACACCTGATAAAAATAATTTTCACTTTTGATGGTGCACTTTTGATTATTGATGAAGCATTCTGATGACTGCGTCCATACAGTAACTGCCCATTTATCTGCAAATTAAGCAAAATATGAAACATTAGGATTAAAAATATCCAACCTTGACAAGAGATTACCTTGCCAACACCTTGAAGATACACATCTTCTGCAGAAATTGTTAACGTGCCTAAAATCCATTATGCCATGATGTTAGAGTTTAGAGTTTTTTTTCTATTGAGATTTATAAATCAGTCTTTGTTTTATATGGAGTTTTTAAAAAAATTAAATATGAGGGACAAAATATCAGTATTTTTAAGTGCTGTTCTTTGGTGAAAAAGTGATCATAATGTAAGGGAAGGTTTATAGAAAAATATTTTTAGATAATTTCATTTTAATAGTAGGAGACATCTCATTCTGTTGGTATACAACTGAACTGTGTCATAAAGTGGCAGAATGTGGCTGTGCACCCACATTCGCTACACACGCTACTTCCATAATCACAGCTCAGCTGACATGGGAAGCTGCCAACTAGAGGTAAAGAGGGCATTATATTGAAAGAAAAGTGTCAGCACTATCTGACAAGTAAAGCAGCGGAGGACAGGGAACATAATGCCTACTTTGCTTCTCAATCATAAAGAGCAGGACAAACTCCACTGAGAACTAGCGAGTTTGCATCAGAGGCAGGGCAAGAAATATATTAGTATTGATTCATTGACTTCGTTTAGGATTGGCTCCTAATTGTGAACTCCAGGCTCCTAATTGTGAACTCCAGATCAATTAAATAATTCTACTTTGTGATGAGGGAAGAAACTTCAAATAGGATAATAAGTCAAAACTGTTGTAAGAAGAATATTTGGGGGAAAATAGCTTGGCCACTCCATTGATGAGGACAAAACAAGCATTTCTAATAGACAACCCCTTTCAATGTTACAATACCCTTTAGTGCAAGATGGCATTTTATTACAGATTATAAAATTAGTGAATGTCTTTATTTATTAATAAAAATACAGGGTACAATAGTAAAATAAAAACAAATGCTTAGTTCTGTTTCCTTTGGACTTGGGGCCATCAAATAAGAATACACATGACGGGTCTATTCAAACATAATTAATCAAGCAATATCAATAGCTAATGCACTTCTTTGTAACACCAGTGTCATGTACAGCAATCACAGTGAGAGATACTTGCCTCTAGTAACTCATCTGCAATCTGTATCCTGCCATCTTTGCCAGCTGCTCCATTTGCATCAATGCCAACTACAAAAACACTCATTCTGGATCGATCCTTGTTGCCAGCCAGGCTGAGGCCCAGCCCACTCTTCCCTTTCTCCAGCTCAATCATATACAGTTCCCCCATCAAGCTTCCATACCGCTGTCTGATCTTTTCTTCATGGATTGTGCAGATCATAAAAAATTGAGTAAAATATTTACCAAAAGTCACTTTCGTTGATTCCTTATACCACTCCCAGCTTTTCAGCAGAACAGATATTAGAGCGTTTTAGTAATCCAAACATTCATTTATTAAGAAACTAATTATGTACCTTGCAAGTCTATAGAAACCATATATTTAATATAAATATAAAATTATTACCACAAGCATACTAATCATTTTATTTGCTGCAGAATTCCTTACCATAACAAGTAAAAGTAAATTAAATGCCACATTATTTTATCTTCACATGGAATTGTAATTATCTTGAATTTCAAGGTTATTTCATGCAATGAACTAATAATTATGGTTACAATGAATAAAAATGAATCCTAGCCTTCCTGAATAAAGAGATACATGAAGGTTCACATTATATGCAATGACTGGTACTTCAATTATGCATTTCTATTGCAGCTACCAGTCTTGAATGCACACTACATCAAACAATACTTCATTTTCTTGCCTGAGACACACATCTGTGCAAGTATAACCTCATGAAAGCATAAAACTATACTTCTCACTGGAAACATTTCAGGATAGAAACTTGCCTCAGACGGTGGCATAAAACTGGTGGTATCAGACTGATTGTCTGTAATATACTTTGCCCGATATTCAGTTCCATTTCAGTCAATGGATTTAAAAATCAGGCACTGTGCAGAATGGTGGCCGATCCAACGCTGCCCACTTTGTGACACCACCCGAGAAGAAATTTTAGACTTGAGGTGCACAGAACCCCAATCCACTTTTTAAAGCCAGATTTGACACGTCACTGTAATTACATTTCACTTTTAACCAATTCAGAATTTACTTCCTCTCCAGTAACTATTACAGGATCATAGAACAATAGAGCTCAGAAACAGCAGATCATTCGGCCCATAGCGCCTGTGCCAGGTCTTTGAAATATCTTTGTAATTGTTCCCCCTCCCCTGCTCCTTCGTCGCAGCCTTGCAAATGTCCCTTCAAGTGTTTATCCAATTTCCTTTTGAAAGTTAACACTGAATCTCTTTCCATCGCCATTTCAGGTTGTGCATCCAGATCATGTGTAGTTATTCTTTTCCTTCATGGCACCTCTTGTGCTTCTACCTGTGCCCTTTGGCTATTGACCCTTCTGCCATTGGAAGCTGTTTCTCCTTACTCTATCAAAATCCGTCATGATTTTAAACTCAGTTTTTCATCCCTGGTACCATCTTAACCAATCTGTACCCTCTAATCAAAATGTGGTGCCAAGAATCAGTCAAAGTACTACAGCTGGGGCCTTTAGCATAATCTCCCTGCTTTTATACTCTATTTCTCTATTTATAAAGCCAAGGATGCCATATGCCTTTTCACCAGCCTTCTCAACTTGTCCTGTCACTTTCAAAGATTTGTGTTTATACACCCCAAAGTTTCTTTGTTCCTGCATCCACTTTCAAATTATATCATTTGGTTTATATTGCCTCTCCTGTTTCTCCAGTTTAAATTTCATCTGCCATGTGTCTGCCCATGTTGCTAGTCTGTCTGGGTGGGATTTCAATTCCCAGTGTGGAATGCCGACATTGAGAATTCTTCAGGTCCTGATGCCATGCAATGTGGAAATGAGGACGTGCCATAGTTTTTTTTATACAAAGTGCTTAATTGGCCAGGAGTCGTGTTCAGTGTCCAATTAGCAGCGGTGGACATGGGAAGGAGGTGGGCCCAAGCCAGAAGCTGAGGTTGCCATCTGTCCACAAAATGGAAGCACAACTTGAGCAGAGGAGTCTCCTTTACATTAGAGAGACCAAACGTAAACTGGGCGACCGCTTTGCAGAACACCTGCGGTCTGTCCGCAAGAAAGACCCAAACCTCCCTGTCGCTTGCCATTTTAACACTCCACCCTGCTCTCATGCCCACATGTCTGTCCTTGGCTTGCTGCATTGTTTCAGTGAAGCCCAACGCAAACTGGAGGAACAGCACCTCATCTTCCGACTAGGCACTTTACAGCCTTCCAGACTGAATATTGAATTCAACAACTTTAGATCTTGAACTCCCTCCTCCATCCCCACCCCCTTTCCGTTTCTTCCCCCTCCCTTTTGTTTTTTTCAATAATTTATATAGATTTTTCTTTTCCCACCTATTTCCATTATTTTTAAATCTATACCTGTAATGCCCTGTCAGTCTTTCCACCCCACCCCCACTAGAGCTGTACCTTGAGTGTCCTGCCATCCATTCTTAATTAGCACATTCTCTTAGATAATATCACCACCTTTAACACCTCTTTGTTCCTTTGTCTGTGACATCATTTGATTATCTGCTCCTATCACTGCTTGCTTGTCCCTACAGCCACCCCCCCACAACTTCTCTCCCCCCACCCCCCCACCTTAAACCAGCTTATATTTCACCCCTCTCCTAACTTTACTCAGTTCTGTTGAAGGGTCATGAGGACTCGAAATGTCAACTCTTTTCTTCTCTGCCGATGCTGCCACACCTGCTGAGTTTTTCCAGGTAATTCTGTTTTTGCTGTGGACAGGTCTATTCCGTTCTATTGGTAATGTAGGCTTCTATTTCTATAACACCTTTACTGTAGAGAAACCTCCTACAGAAGCCTGAGGAAATTTAAAGTCTAAGCTTATGGAGGAGAAATAAAGAAGACTCAGCATAAAAGAGGTGTGTACTTTAAATGTTAGTCTTCTCTTTCCTTTTTCAGATGCTAATAGACTTGCCAGCATGTTATCAGAATTTTCTGTTTTTATTTTGATCTATTTTGAATCCTCTCTCTTCAGTATACCTTGGCAATTTGCTGTTGCTAAGAACTCTACATTATCCCTGCTGTCAATACTGTAAGGGCCATCTCACATTCTTATCTCCTCAATGCTGTCTTTTGCCTCTGTCACGCCATTGCAGATGATTCCCCGCTATGTCACTGCCTTCTCCTTTATGTCGGGGTACATACACTACTGACCCATGAAGAGAAAATCCAATTCTACCCCGACAGAGCTGACAATAGCAAAACTGGAGTCAATGGGAATCGGGGGGAAGACTCTCCACTGGTTGGAGTCATACATAGCACAAAGGAAGTTGGTTGTGGCTGTTGGAGGTCAGTCATTTCAGCTCCAGGACATCATTGCAGGAGTTCTTCAGGGTTGTGTCATTGGTCCAACCATCTTCAGCTGCTTCATCAATGACCTTCCTTGCATCATAAGGTCAGAAGTGGGGATGTTGCTTGATGATTGCACAACGTTCAACCATTCACAACTCAGATACTGAAGCAGTCCATGTCCAAATGCAGCAAGACCTGGACAATATCCAGGCTTATGTTGACAAGTGGCAAATAACATTCGCTCCATACAAGTGTCAGGCAATGACTATCTCAAACAAGAGAGAATCCAACCATCGTCCCTTGATGTTCAATGGGATTACCATCACTGAATCCCCCACTATCAACATCCTGGGGGTTACCATTGACCAGAAACTGAACTGGACTAGCCATATAAATACTGTGGCTACAAGAGCAGGTCAGAGGCTAGGAATCCTGCGATGAGTAACTCACCTCCTGACTCCCCAAAGCTTGTCCACCGAACTACAAGGCACCAGTCAGCAGTGTGATGGAATACTCCTCACTTGCCTGGATGAGTGCAGCTTCCACACACTCAAGAAATTTGACACCATCCAGAACAAAGCAGCCTACTTTGTTGGCACCACATCCACAAACATTCACTCCCTCCATCACCAATGCACAGTAGCAGAAGTGTGTGCCATCCACAAGATGCACTGCAGGAATTAACCAAGGCTCCTTAGACAACACCTACCAAATCCACAACCACTACCATCTAGAAAGACAAGGGCAGCAGATAGATGGGAACGCCATCACCTGGAAGTTTCCCTCCAATCACTCACCATCCTGACTTGGAAATATATCGCTGTTCCTCCACTGTTGCTGGGTCAAAATCCTGGAATTTCCTCCCTAACAGCACTGTGGGTGTACCTTAACCACATGGGCTGCAGCAGTTCAAGGCAGCAGCTCACCACCACCTTCTCAAGGGCAACTAGGGATGGGCAATAAATGCTCATCCAGCGAAGCCCACATCCCATTAATGGATAAAAAAAAAATAAGCTCATTAATGACCTTAAGTTGCCATTTAAGAAGATCAGGCAGATTCCGTCTTCCGTCAATGCATGCTAAGATCGGGAAAGCAGCACATCAACCCAGGGGGTGGGTTTAAGCAACCACCTGCCCTTCCAACAATCCAGAATCCCACTCCCTATGACCTCCTGGAGACTGTGACAATCGTCCTGACTGTATAGTACATTTCCCAGTTTCATGTCATCTGCAAACTTCGAAATTATTTCTTGAATATGCAAGTCCAGGTCATTAGTATGCATCAAAAAGAGCAATGGTATTTATTGATCTGTATTTTTTCAAGTGTCAATTAATTTTAATTTGTATTGTTGTTTCTCGGACTAGGATTTTATGGCCCCTCCTGCCAGTCCCGCTGAACTGAATGGAGATTTAAACATCTTGCCACATCCGCCGGGGGGAGAAACACCGCAGCAGGGCCGTAAAATCCTGGCCTAGAAGTTTTTCCACCGCCAAATTAGGCTGATTGGTCTGTAGTTGGTGAGTTTATTCCTCAATCTTTTTTTGAACAGGTGTGTAGTATTTGCAGCACTCTGGCAACGCTCTCATATCTAAAGAGGAGTTATGACCAGAATTTCTGCAATTTTCACCCTTACTTTGCTCAGCAACCTGGGGTGTATCCCATTCGACAGAGTATATTTTCTACTTTGAG